>NC_064634.1:198885099-199510099 GCF_023864275.1 Schistocerca cancellata
ATTTTGTCGATATACATCTCAGTAAATTAGCTTACCAAACCTATTTTCGTTCTCTGCTTTCGTGTGGCATCATATTCTGAGGTAACTCATCATTGAGTAAAAGAGTGTTCATTGCACAAAAGCGTGTAATCAGAATAATTGCTGGAGCTCATCCAAGATCATCCAGCAGATACTTATTTAAAGAGCTAGAGATCTTCTCTGTAGCCTCACAATATATATATTCACTTATGAAATTTGTTATTAACAATCTGAACGAATTTAAAAGTAATAGCAGTGTACATGGCTACAACACTAGGAGAAAGGATGATCTTCACTACTCGAGGTTAATTCTAATTTTGGCTCAGAAGGGGGTAAATTATGGTGACACAGAAGTCTTTGGTCACTTACCTAATAGCATCAAAAGTCTGACTGACAGCCATACAGCATTTAAAAGGAATTTAAAAGAATTTCTTAATAGCAACTCCTTCTACTCATTAGATGAATTTTTGTATATAGTAAGTGGGTAATTTCCCCACCCCCCACCAAAAAAACAAGAATTAAGTGTCATGTAATATTTTGTGTAATGTAATACCTTGTATAGACACCTTTTATTAACCTGACACCTTCCACATCATTACGAAGTGTCGTATTCACGATCTATGGAAGAAGTACTAATCTAATTTAATCTACAACTAGAAAATTGCGGGCATGTTGATTGTTACGATTCGCCCGCTGCTCCAAGTCTTAGTGGTAGTCTGAGGTGCCTTTTCTTTTGATGATAGGATCTGTTTTGTTGTCATCCGCGGTTCCCTTACAGCACAACGGTACGTCGACGATATTCTCCGCCCCACTTTGTTGCCCTTCAAGGCACGCCATCTTCGGCTTATATTTCAACAAGATAATGCCCTCCCTTCCTGCTTGCCAAACCATAATTTGGCCAGATAGGTCGCCGCATCTCTCCCTAATTGAGACTAATGATTATTATCGCGGTCTTGTCTTGTCATAAAACAATGTATTGAAGGATTTCTGTTTTTACGATGTACTCTGGAATGTCCGTCGGGCATGTATGAAAGTCTGAAGAACATTGCAGAGTACATCGTAAAAACACAGGCACTACAGTATAATATTCTATATTCATATCTTCACTGTCGTATTTCGACGTTGTCATGATATTTTTGTTATTTTGAAAATATTCACATTTCAATGGGAGTGGATTATAATTATCTGGAAGGATTGGTTACACAGTAAAGATTACGGAGAGGTTATGTTACATCACTATTACCGAGTCGCGTAATGCAGTAATTCATTCAGTTTTGCTTTTGTCTATTATTTATGTAAAAATACTAGAGTTTTGAATATGCATTTAGATTTGAATAAATATTTTTGTGAACGCTTAAATATGCAGATTAGCTCCTGTGGAAGTAATGACCGACATGTTGATTCCCACGTTGCTGATTATTAGACAAAACATAAATCCTATTGATTTCAGGAATGACATTCGCTTTAGGAATGGCGACCACGTTAGTTCGTTACATCATCGAAATTTCATTAAATTGCGATTTGTCGCATTAATGACAAATTCGACTAACCATTCAAGATTAATGTTTGTATTTACATCTATTTGCACTCGGGTGCTAGTGGGGCAGTGTATACACTTGTCACTTTAACGGTTAGCTGCATGCTTTGCCACATGTGCCGCTCCACAGTAGCCGATTCGAGAATACGGCTGGCTGAGCAACCAGCGGTGGGCAGCAGCAACGCCGAACCGAAGCGGCAGGAGCAGCGAACACGAAGCAGCAGCGAAAACAGGACCACCGGACGAAGCAGCAGCAGTAGCGGCTGGAGAAACTGCGAATCGTCGACGGCTCTTGAGGAGTCCATCAGAGCAATGGTGTCGTGCAAATCCACTAATGCTCGCTTGCACTCAGTGGAAAAGGGTCTCTGACGCACAATTCCCGCTACTTCGGTTGCACACT
This sequence comes from Schistocerca cancellata, assembly GCF_023864275.1. Lineage (NCBI taxonomy): Eukaryota > Metazoa > Arthropoda > Insecta > Orthoptera > Acrididae > Schistocerca > Schistocerca cancellata. The sequence continues at coordinate 198,887,055 of NC_064634.1, forward strand.
CCCCAGCGGGCTCTCCCGTTCGGTTGTAGGTAGGGTACGTGCGTGCCAGGTATAACAACCACCACCTATAGAGAAGGCCGCGGCGTGCTCTTGTGACGTCACACAAAGCGGGCCAGGGCGCTGCGCTTAAAGAATCGAGACGCACGGCCTGCAAATCTTTGTCAAACGGTTTTACAGAACCTGTTCCGTAAAAAATAATTGATTTCTGAAGCACTTGTAGCTTTATATGGCAGCTTCATGATGAAGTGCCAATCATTTCGATAATGGTCATAAGTATTGTGGTATTTCACATATGAGTATCAAATTTGAGAACGTTGCCATCAGGAATAGGGGTCGCTATGACTTTGTGTTTGGTGTATATTATACATTCTATTGCTGAGTATGAAATACCGATGAGGTTTTGAAATTTTCGTAAAACTTTGGGGCGGGGTCAGGGATTTTCACCTGCCTCGAGATGACTGGGTGTTTGTGTTGTCCTCATCATTTCATCATCATCCAGGAAAGTGGCGAAATTGGACTGAGCAAAGGTTGGGAAATTGTACGGGCGCTGATAACGACGCAGTTGAGCGCCCCACAAACCAAACATCATCATCATCATCATCATAAAACTTTGGGTGAATATCTGCTTCCACTCTCTAAAAAATTGAGCATCTGCAGCAAGTTCACTTCCGATCGCCGGCGCGCGGGAATGAAATATTCACGACGCCTCTCAGATCTCGTAAACCGCTGGAGATAACGAAACGAGATTTTGGTAAATGATACCACGCAAAGTCGAGAGTACTTTGCCGTGCGGTTAAAATACATAACTTTATCTATCGCGATATAGCAGAAGCTATAGTCTATAATTCTTTTATTTTTTAACGATAATGTAATTGCTTAAGACTTATCAATAGCCAGTAAAACGTACGAGTGTGGGATGTAAATAATATTTATTTATTTATTTATTTAACCTGGCAAGCTTAGGGCCATCAGGCCCTCTCTTACATCTAACCAGGCATTCTACTTATTTTACATTCATATGTTTTAGTAGGCATGTTAAACTACATCTAGTACAAAAAGTGAAATAAACAATTAGAAAGGTACACCTGGAAAAATACATACATATAGAGTTTGTATTCGTAGATGATAAGTACTGTTATAATTAGACATTATTGAAGAGACAGATTTTAGATAGGAGTGCTGGCAGCAGGGAGTATGAGGGAGACTCATGGTGAAGGGAGGAGAAGAATAGAGAGACATGATGAAACATAATTAAGGAAATATAAAAGAAAAGAAGATTGCGTGGCTAATAGAGATAGATGAAGAGGAAGGCATCTCAGGAGTAAGATAAGAGACGCTAGCTTTGCTATTTGACAGATGAGAGGATTGGCCTTGTGCATTAATTTTGCGATATACATGATAAAACAGGGTACATTTGTCAAAAATACACTGTGATAAACTACTGTCTTTCTGGACCAGACGACTATTATTTGCACTCACTTGAAAAATTCGTCACTAATACTGTGCATAATATTAAATTCCTCTCCCTTCAGTATCCTAAATCAGATATTGTGTAGCTGTTTATAGAAATTACTCAGGAAAGCTGAGTACATTCTCCAAACAAACAATCACTTTTAACTCACCTGTTCCAGAAACAAAAATAATCATGCTTTGTTACTGTGATGTAAATTTTCTTTCCTGTAAAAATACGGCAGATTTTGAGCGTGTAATGAGCGGATTGCAGTTGTTGACTTTCTCACAAGAGTTGCAAAGAACTTAACAAGCCTGATTGACAATACTCTGCAGATAAAAGAATTAGCAACATATGTTTAAGTGAAATTTTTGATGTCTCTAGGTGGTGGTGGTATAACCCCACTTTCTGTTGGCCACTCCCTTCTTTCCGTGCCCGCTTGCGCCACTCGGAATGAGGCGACCCACTTCTGCAGGGCAACACAATTTCCTGCGCCTTCCGAAAGAAACAAAATTGTCGTTCTCCATACCCAAGTGTCGGATCATCTCCCGATATCTCCCTCACCATCCCGCTCGCCGGCAGCAGCGCCTCGCTCGCTGCCTGCCAAGAGCTCGTCGAACTTCTTACAGGTGGGAGCGGCGCCACAAATACCGCAACATTACATACAGAAACACACGTCTTCCCAAACACGCCCCCACTCGAACAGAAACACTATGTCGGACCCTGGAAACAGGCAGAAAAAGAAACGATTGTCCGACAAGTGGGTCCACAGACTCATGCGGCAACTGCGACACGCCGGCGCTATCACACCAAGGGCGCCCATACGATGGTTTGTAGAAAGGGTGGGGGGGGGGGAGGGGAGGCTTGACCTGGGGTATGGAGTGTCTTTAACGTTTTGGAAGACGAAATGGAATATCTTTAATATTTTGGAAGAGGAATCTTAGCTTTTAAGTAGCCATAGAAAGTTCCAGGCCCGACACAGTTAAAAACCTGCGACATACCGACTTTCAAATATTTTTCTTGAATGAAAATGACTTAACTACACTATCTTTTTCCTTCTCTGAGAGCTAGCAGTGTCAGCTGTCTCTCCCACGGGTATAGGCGCCCTTGCATTACACAATGCACCAGGTGACCCTTGGCGGCAGCTCCTTGTCGATTTTCCCTACCTTCTGTAGCTGTGTGTGTCTATGGCGCCACATTTCTTTCTGTGTATCGATTCTCCTCGTGAAGCAAACATCTCTGGCGGTCCATCGAGGAGGAGGCGGCGGCGGTGGCGGTGGTGGCGGTGGTGGTGGTGGAACGCGGAGGGAGCCAGCACGACGAGGGCAAGCGAACAGCTGGGTACGGCGGACCAAGTCGACCAGCGGCCCGGACTAACTGGCGGCAGCTATACAGGGTTATTACAAATGATTCAAGCGATTTCACAGCTCTACAATAACTTTATTATTAGAGATATTTTCACAATGCTTTGCACACACATACAAAAACTCAAAAAGTTTTTTTAGGCATTCGCAAATGTTCGATATGTGCCCCTTTAGTGATTCGGCAGACATCAAACCGATAATCAAGTTCCTCCCACACTCGGCGCAGCATGTCCCCATCAATGAGTTCGAAAGCATCGTTGATGCGAGCTCGCAGTTCTGGCACGTTTCTTAGTAGAGGAGGTTTAGACACTGAATCTTTCACATTACCCCACAGAAAGAAATCGCATGGGGTTAAGTCGGGAGAGCGTGGAGGCCATGACATGAATTGCTGATCATGATCTCCACCACGACCGATCCATCGGTTTTCCGATCTCCTGTTCAAGAAATGCCGAACATCATGATGGAAGTGCGGTGGAGCACCATCCTGTTGAAAGATGAAGTCGGCGCTGTCGGTCTCCAGTTGTGGCATGAGCCAATTTTCCGCGGGCTACGCGTGAAACTTGCCCGCACGCGTTCAACCGTTTCTTCGCTCACTGCAGGCCGACCCGTTGATTTCCCCTTACAGAGGCATCCAGAAGCTTTAAACTGCACATACCATCGCCGAATGGAGTTAGCAGTTGGTGGATCTTTGTTGAACGTCGTCCTGAAGTGTCGTTGCACTGTTATGACTGACTGATGTGAGTGCATTTCAAGCACGACATACGCTTTCTCGGCTCCTGTCGCCATTTTGTCTCACTGCGCTCTCGAGCGCTCTGACGGCAGAAACCTGAAGTGCGGCTCCAGCCGAACAAAACTTTATGAGTTTTTCTACGTAGCTGTAGTGTGTCGTGACCATATGTCAATGAATGGAGCTACAGTGAATTTATGAAATCGCTTCAATCATTTGTAATAGCCCTGTATTTCTCGGGTGCTTGTTTCGGTCACGGTTTAGCGTTTCTCTCCTGCTGCAATTTTTGGGGAGACGACGTCCTCTTGTATGAATTCCATTCGTCTTGGCGTCTGTTGATTTGTGATTCAGGCGATTCAGTGCTGTGTGCTAGTCAATATTTAATGCTGCCCTGATAATATTCAACTTACCTTCGCCCTTTTTTGCACCTTTCATGCACCGTGGTCGTACTAACAGAGTTTCTGCGTTTGCCTGGTCTTGGTGGATTCCTGCAGGGCTGAATTTAATGTGATTGTTAACTGAACCATTTTCTAATTTATTGGTAATTTTTGTTAATTGTGTATTTGTTCCTTTCAGTGCCTTTATAAAAGTGGTTTCTGCGTTATTTATTGCGTGCGTAATTTGGTCGCTTAGTCCAGTTACAGTGACCGAAGGGTGATATTTAACTAATATTATTTATCCTGTTATTGTATTGGTGGCTAGCCAGCCGCTGTGGCCGAGCGGTTCTAGGCGCTTCAGTCTGGAACCGCGCTGTTGCTACGGTCGCAGGTTCGAATCCTGCCTTGGGCATGGATGTATGGGATGTCCTTAGGTTAGTTAGGTTTAAGTAGTTCTAAGTCTAGGGGACTGATAATCTCAGATGTTAAGTCCCATAGTGCTCAGAGCCATTTGAACCATTTTGTATTGGTGGCCACTTTGAGGATTGCCCTGTTTTAATTAAATGTTGGTGGCCACCCTCTTTTAATAAGAGTATTGTTGGTTGAAATTTAGTCATTTAGTAGTCTTTACACAATTCTGTCGTGCAACTGGATCAGAAATTCTGACTGAACTGAAATGCTCAATTGGCCATATGAACACCTGACTCTAAAATCAATTAAATTTACTAGTTGTATTTTCTGCTGCTGGTTATTTTAGCAGTTGCCTTTTTTTATTTCTGGGGGAGTCGATTTAAATCTTGTATCTCTAAAACGTATGCAAGTTTTGTTATAGTTTTCCTTGCACAAAGTGTTTTCTAAGCAGCTAATGCGCTTGAGAATTGGTTTAGTTCCAATTCCGTAGAGGTAAGCTCGTTCCTTCTTGCCTTGCTGTAATATACGCCAACAGACAGCTTGGTGGCCTGATGGTTATTGGCTGTGTTGGTCGCTGAGCCTCTGATTGTAATTGTAATTAGCTACTCGATTAAAGTTGTCGCACTCTTTGTTTCTCATGTTCTCTTTTCTTGAATAGAGATCTTTGTTACTAGAGTTAAAGATAAGTTGCTACTCTATGGTATGTTCTTGTCAGGGAATCACTTACAATTATTAAACCGTTTCTTTGGCCCTCATTTACACTGAATCGCCAAAGAAACTGGTATAGCCATTCGTATTCAAGTACAGAGATATGTAAACAGGCAGAATACGCCGCCGCGGTCGGCAACGCCTATATAAGACAACAAGTGTCTGCTGCAGTTGTTGGATCGTTTACTGTTGCTACAATGGCAGGTTATCAACATTTCAATGAGTTTGAACTTGGTGTTTACAGTCAGCGCACGAGCAATGGGGCACAGCATCTCCGAGGTAGCGGAAACAATCACAGTAACGGAAGCCGCTGTTTACATTCACCTATACAGCAGAGCTCGGTGAGACAGGGGCTTGGAACGCCCTCTATGTAACATTTGTACTGTTACCTTTCCTAAGTTATGACGTTTTTTCTGGATGTACTATGTATATTACTACTGGCATTTTACATCAACTGTTATGGCCTACTTTGGATATATAGGTATTTTCAAAATCAGCTTTTATGTTATAAGGGGTCCCACTGCTGCTATAAGACATGTAATAAAACTATCTCCTTCATATGAATATCCAAAACCGTTTGCTTGACAGTTTTCATTTCTGTTGTATCAACTGTAAATATATGTATGATGAGTTCTGACGCAGTGCTGGTGCAAAAGTGTATAACCAGAATGCGATGTATGTTTTTGGGACAAAGCTTTTATACTTTAAAGAGAACTCTGTTTCCTTACACCCAAGTTCTGGTTGTATCATATAAGGAAATTTTTTCTCTAAATAATAGGTGTGGTAGGGGAGGTTTCTACTAGGCTAGCGTATTTCGTACACTTGTGTCTCGAGCCAACATATCACTAATTCTTTGCAATTTGTAACAGTAGTTCTAACTCATGATACGCTAAACGATCTCTACATCCACAACATGGTTTTATATCATTCTACTTTTCATAATTACGATGATTTCTTGTAATTAATGCTCACAAATAGTTATAACGTGTTAACATGCCCCAACGTGAGGAATGAGATGTGTGTATCATCACGTCGTTAAATACGATAAAAAATTTTTTGTCTGCACCCTACAAAATTTTTATAAAACATAATGTGTTTCATGACATTTTCACCTGTTAAATCCTGACATACATTGTACAGTCACCACTATTTATGTAATATACTTCCTCGTTTCAACGTAATATTTCACGTAAATTAAGAACTTTGCACCTCTGACTTCCCATGCCAGATAGAGGTTTCTGTGCTATAACAAATTCTGTTATATTTGATGTCATGTTATTTGTATATTTTTTCTTTTTTTCTTTCTTTTTTACTAGTCCTGTAATGTGACACCTTATAATTTTACCTGTTGAAACGTCCCCTTAGAAAAATTGTACAAAACTGTGCTTAAACTGACATACAATATTTTTAGCGCAACGCAATCTGACTTTCAAAAATCCCTACAAAAGAATGGCCCTGACTAACATTAACCTATACCTTTCACAAATCACTTACCTCACAAAAATCTTCGTTACTCAAGCTACAGCAAAACAGCGAGCGCCACTACTGCCAGCTAAATAAAAGATTCAAACTACGGAAGGCACTAACTACTAGTAGGCATAGTTAGCAAATGAAAGATTTTAATAGAGAACAAACAATGTATTTACCTTAATAGCCATCAAAAGTCATAATATATACAGCAGTTCATGACATCCATTTTTACAAATTTCAAAACTCCGCCATTTCTCTCCCCACATCCACCACTGCTGGCAGCTCACCTCCAACTGCGCAACGCTACGCGCTGTTCACATCCAGCTGCCGCTGCCCAACACTACAATGGCAGACAACAATGCAAACTAGCCACAGACTGCACACAGCACAGCCAGTGATTTTCATATAAAGCGCTACGTAACGTTGCCAGTAAGAAAACATAAACAGCCTACTTACATAAAGAAAACATAAACAGCCTACTTACATAAAGAAAACATAAATAGCCTACTTACACTGTTGATTTTTATTCTTGCATGTTTTTTTAAGTTGTTTTGAAAAATAAAACGCCAATGTATGATGGCAAGATGTGCCTTTCCCCCTTCCTTTTTGCTATGCGTTAATAATGTACAATTTTAAATTTGAAATATTCAGCTAATGATTTGCAAGTGCACATTTCGTATTTTGTGGTAATCTCTTGCCAAATAAAGTAATGTTAAGTCTTCACGTGACACATGTCACATAGAGGGCCTTCCAAGCCCCTTTCACACCCATGTCTGCTGTATAGGTGAATGTAAAGAGCGCCTTCAGCTATTGTAATCGTTTCATAGCTTCTGTTACTGCTAATAACTAGACACCAGTGCCTACGAGCTTTAATTTGTACGCTAAAGGTATGTTCTTACCAACAGTCGGTATATACTTAGGTGTACTTGTGGTCTTTTGTTTCTTATTCACTGATCGCTATGTGAAAAATTTTAACTTCCAGCACTGATGATCATTATGTCATCGACAATCGATTTTGCTGTTAATAAATCATCAAAATTACGGCCAACGCTGACCTTCCTTCTAATTTTACGTCTACATGTGTTATAAGTAACGTACTGATATTATAAGCATTATGTCTTTTCTCGTCCTCCCATCCCCCATGAACCGTGGACCTTGCCGTTGATGGTGAGGCTTGCGTGCCTCAGCGATACTGATACCCCTATCGTAGGTGCAGCGACAACGGAGGGGTATCTGTTGAGAGCCCAGACAAACACGTGCTTGCTGAAGAGGGGCAGCAGCCTTTTCAATAGGACAGGGGCTACAGCCCGAATGGCTAACTGATTTGGCCTTGTAACATTAACCAAAACGGCCTTGCTGTGCTGGTACTGCGAATGGCTGAAAACAATGGGAAACTGGAGTCGTAATTTTTCGCAAGGGCATGTAGCTCTACTGTGTGGTATAGTGATGATGGCATCCTCTCGGGTAAAATATTCAGGGGGTAATACAGTCCTCCATTCGGAACTCCTGGCAGGGACAGCTCAGGAGGATGTCGTTATCAGGAGAAACAAAACTGACGTTCTACGAATCGCAGCATGGAATGTCAGATCCCTTCATCGGGCAGGTAGGTTAGAAAATTTTAAAAGGGATATGGATACGTTAAAGTTACATAGTGTGGGAGTTAGTGAAGCTTGGTGGTAGTAGGACATGACTTATGGTCAGATGACTACAGGGGTACAAACACAAAATCAGATAAGGCTTATGCAAGACTAGTTTATTAACGAATAAGAAAATGAAAATGCGGATAAGCTACTGTGAACAGCATAACGAACCCATTATTGTAGCCAAGATAGACTCGAAGCCCACACCCACCACAGTAATACAAGTTCATTTGCCGACTAGCTCTGCAGATGATAGAGAGATTGACGAACTGTATGATGATGCAAAAGAAATTATTCATATACGAGGGCAGTTCAATAAGTAATGCAACACATTTTTTTTCTGAAACAGGGGTTGTTTTATTCAGCATTGAAATACACCAGGTTATTCCCCAATCTTTTAGCTACACAACACTATTTTTCAACGTAATCTCCATTCAATGCTACGGCCTTACGCCACCTTGAAATGAGGGCCTGTATGCCTGCACGGTACCATTCCACTGGTCGATGTCGGAGCCAAAGTCGTACTGCATCAATAACTTCTTTATCATCCGCGTAGTGCCTCCCACGGATTGCGTCCTTCATTGGGCCAAACATATGGAAATCCGACGGTGCGAGATTGGGGCTGTAGGGTGCATGAGGAAGAACAGTCCACTGAAGTTTTGTGAGCTCCTCTCGGGTGCGAAGACTTGTGTGAGGTCTTGCGTTGTCATGAATAAGGAGAAGTTCGTTCAGATTTTTGTACCTACGAACACGCTGAAGTCGTTTCTTCAATTTCTGAAGAGTAGCACAATACACTTCAGAGTTGATCGTTTGACCATGGGGAAGGACATCGAACAGAATAACCCCTTCAGCGTCCCAGAAGACTGTAACCATGACTTTACCAGCTGAGGGTATGGCTTTAAACTTTTTCTTGGTAGGGGAGTGGGTGTGGCGCCACTCCATTGATTGCCGTTTTGTTTCAGGTTCGAAGTGATGAACCCATGTTTCATCGCCTGTAACAATCTTTGACAAGAAATTGTCACCCTCAGTCACATGACGAGCAAGCAATTCCGCACAGATGGTTCTCCTTTGCTCTTTATGGTGTTCGGTTAGACAACGAGGGACCCAGCGGGAACAAACCTTTGAATATCCCAACTGGTGAACAATTGTGACAGCACTACCAACAGAGATGTCAAGTTGAGCACTGAGTTGTTTGATGGTGATCCGTCGATCATCTCGAACGAGTGTGTTCGCACGCTCCGCCATTGCAGGAGTCACAGCTGTGCACGGCCGGCCCGCACGCGGGAGATCAGACAGTCTTGCTTGACCTTGAGGCGATGATGACACACGCTTTGCCCAACGACTCACCGTGCTTTTGTCCACTGCCAGATCACCGTAGACATTCTGCAAGCGCCTATGAATATCTGAGATGCCCTGGTTTTCCGCCAAAAGAAACTCGATCACTGCCCGCTGTTTGCAACGCACATCCGTTACAGACGCCATTTTAACAGCTCCGTACAGCGCTGCCACCTGTCGGAAGTCAATGAAACTATACGAGACGAAGCGGGAATGTTTGAAAATATTCCACAAGAAGTTTCCGGTTTTTTCAACCAAAATTGGCCGAGAAAAAAAATGTGTTGCATTACTTATTGAACTGCCCTCGTATTTATAAAAAAAATTAAACTCCGCCCGAACAGGCCACGAACATCCAACGGTACCGACCGACTGCCGAATCATCTTCAGCTCACAGGCGTCACTGGATGCGAATATGGAGGGGCATGTAGCCGGCACACCGCTCTCCTTGCCGTATGTCAGTTTACGAGACCGGAGCCGATACTTCTCAATCAAGTAGCTCCTCAGTTTGGCTCACAAGGGCTGAGTGCACCACGCTTGCCAACAGCGCTAGGCAGACCGAATGGTCACCCATACAACTGTTAGCCCAGCCCGAGAGCGCTTAACTTCGGTGATCTGACGGGAACCGGTGTTACCACTGTAGCACGTCCGTTGGCTCATTCCGATATTGAAGGCAGACGAAAATTTCATAGTCATGGGGAACTGAAATTCGATAGCAGCAAAAGCAAGAGAAGGAAAAATAGTAGGTGAAATGGACTGGGGGAAGGAATGAAAGAGAAAGCCGCCTGCTAGAATTCTGCAGAGAACATAATAGGATCATCGCTAACACTTGGTTTAAGAATCATGAAAGAAGGCTGAATACGTGAAAGATATCTGAAGACAATGAAAAGCTTCAGACTGATTATATAATGGAAAGACAGATATTTTGGAACATTTTAAACTGTAAGACATTTCCAGGCGTAAATGTTGACTCTGGCCACAATTTATTGGTTATGAACTGTAGGTTAAAACTGAAGAAATGGCAGAAAGATAGGAATTTAAGGACATGGGACCTGGATAAACTGAAAGACCCAGGCGGGTTGTATAGAATTTCAGAGGAAGCATTAGGAAACGATTTACAAGAACAGGGGAAAGGAATACATTAGAAGAAGAATGGATAGCTTTGAGGGATGAAACAGTGACGGCAGCAGTGGATTTAGTGGGTAAAAAGAAGAGGGTAATTAGAAATTCTTGGGTAACAGAAGAGATATTGAGTTTAATTGATGAAAGGATAAAATATAAAAATTCAATAAATGAAGCAGGCGAAAGGGAATATAATCGTCTCAAAAACGAGATCGGCAGGAAGTGCAAAATGGATAAACGGGAATCGCTGGAGTGCAAAAGTAAGGATTTAGAAGCCTGTATCACTAGGGATAATGCAGATGCTGACTACAGGAAAATTAAACAGACGCTTGGAGGAAAGAGAACCAAGTGTATGAATACCAAGAACTCAGATAGAAATCAGTCCCAGTCAAAGAAGGGAAAGCTGAAAGTTGAAAGGAGTATATCGAGCGTCTATACAAGGAAGATATACTTGAGGGCAATATTATAGAAATGAAAGAGGACGTAGATAAAGATGAGATGGGAGATACGATACTGCGTGAAGAATTTGATAGGGCACTGAAGGATCTAAATTGGAACAAGGTCCTTGGAGTAGACAACATTCCGTTAAAATTACTGATAAACTCTTCCATCCGGTGAGCAAGACGTATGAGTTGTGTGAAATACCCTCAGACTTCAAGAAGAATATAATAATTCCTATTCAAAAGAAAGGAGTTGCTGACAGGTGTGAAAATTACTGAACTATCAGTTTAATAATTCGCGGTTGCAAAAAAGTTACAGGAATTCTTTACAGAAGAATGGAAAAACTGTTAGAATCCTCTCTCGGGGTTGGTCTCTTTGGATTGCTGCGAAATGAAGAAACACGCGCGGCAATAGTGACCCTACTACTTCTTATAGGAAAGGGGCTAACAAAGGGCAAACCAAGGTTTATAGCATTTGTTCATTTAGAAATAACCTTTGACAATGTTGGCAGGAATATTCTCTTTCAAATTCTAAAGGTGACAGGCGTAAAATACAGGGCACGAAGGACTATTTACAATTTATACAGAAACCATAGGTCAGTTATAAGAGTCGAGGGGCACGAATGGAAAGCAGTGATTGACAAATGAGTGAAACAGGGTTGCAACGCATACCCGATGTTACTCAGTCTGTATATTGAGCAAGCAGTAATGAAAACAAAAAAATTCGGAGTAGAAATTAAAGCCCAGGGAGAAGAAATAAAAACTTTGAGGTTTGCCGATGACACTGGAATTCTGTCAGAGACAGTAAAGAACTTGGAAGAGCAGCTGAACGGAATGCACAGTGTCTTGAAAGGAGGATATAAGATGAATATCGACAAAAGCAAAGCAAGGATAATGGAATGTAGTTGAATTAGATCAGTTGATACTGAGGGAATTAGATTAGGAAATGAGGCAGTTAAAGTAGTAGATGAGTTTTGCTATTTGGGGATCAAAATAACTGATGATGGTCGATTAGAGAGGATATAAAATTTAGACTGACAATGGCAAGGAAAGCGTTCCTGAAGAAGAGTATAGATTTAAGCGTCACGAAGTATTTTCTGAAAATATTTGTATGGAGTGTAGCCATGAGTGGAAGTGAAACATGAACGACAAACAGTTTAGACAAGAAGAGAATAGAAGCTTTTGGAATGTGGTGCTGCAGAAGAATGCCGAAGGTTATACGGGTAGATCACGTAACGAATGATGAAATACTGAATGGGATTGGGGAGCAGAGAAATTTGTGGCACAACCTGACTAGATGAAGGGATCGGTTGGTAGGACACATTCTGACACATCAAGGTATAACCAATTTAGTACTTGAAACTTCCTGGCAGATTAAAACTGTGTGCCCGACCGAGACTCGAACTCGGGACCTTTGCCTTTCGCGGGCAAGTGCTCTACCATCTGAGCTACCGAAGCATGACTCACGCCCGGTCTCACAGCTTCTGCCAGTATCTCGTCTCCTACCTTCCAAACTTTACAGAAGCTCTTCTGCGAACCTTGCAGAACTAGCACTCCTGAAAGAAAGTATATTGCGGAGACATGGCTTAGCCACAGCCTGGGGGATGTTTCCAGAATTCTGGAATTTAGTACTTGGTTGGTTGGTTTAAAAGAGGGGGGAAGGGACCAAACTACGAGGTCATCGGTCCCTAATTTAGTACTGGAGGGAAGTTTGTGTGTATGTGGGGAGGAGGGGGGGGGCGGGTTAAAATCGTTGAGGAAGATCAAGAGATGAATTTAGATTAGAAGAACGTAGGTTGCAGTAGTTACTCGGAGATGAAAAGGCTTGCGCCGGACGGAGTAGCATGGAGACCTGCAACAAACCAGTCTTCGGACTGAAGACCACAGATACCACCGATGAGGGCACACGCCTGAGACTGATCCTGTAAAATAAACTACTACCAGTTAGTAATTACTAATATGGCATATTTACGACTTTACTTTCACGTATTACAAATTTTCGACCTTCTATTCACTTCGACAATGGCGTCTTCGCTGTAGTTGGTGTAACAGCATTCTGCTGGACACCAAAAGAAAATAAAGACAGTTGCGACAGGAAAGAAAAACTACATATAAATGTGGAACGGAATGTGGACGTCGACATGCAGGAGCGATCCTAACAGTCTTTCAACATAGTTCAGTGTAAGCAACAATCTTCCGGTGAGTGCTGAAGGTATTTGCAGTCTTCTTGTGCCAGTCGGTGCCGAGACATCCATGTTCCACACGCAGCCGTCCCTGCCACCGCACTCGCCATATTTGGTGAAAGGAACGTACAGGCCTCTGCAGAGAAGTCTGCTTATTTCTTTTTCCAGCCGCTAACGCTTGGACGACGGGTGAGAAGACACTGACATGCCAAGAGAAGCGACCCCGATTTACTGAAGCAGAACTAAAAGTGTTACGGTTCGTGACCGGAATCGGAAATGAGGTTTACATCTGTGTTCTACGATACTGAATGAGTCCAGGTTCTCGTAGCGGGCTTAAGACAAAACATCGTACCGGACTGAAACTAGTTTCACAAACAATTCTCTACCATTTAAGATATACGTGCATTTGTGACTAGTCAATCCAAAACTTAGGGCTCAGGATACCAATTTAGTTTATGCCAATTTTTTCGAGAGCGACAATGTGTGAAATGCCAGTAACCTTAGTTCTAACGTTTTTGTTACTGCTACAGGACGTTCCATTACCTTCTTCATCTACAGTACATAGTAATCCATAAAACTAGACAAACCAACAACTAATTAACATCCTGCCTTCTTCCACTTTTCTGCCTTATTCTTATTATTATCTCGGTTAACCACATAGCACACACTATATGCATGTTTCCTCATGGTAGATGTAGCATTTTTCCATATCTTGGTACCGGTGTTATAGTCCAGTCAAATAGTAGATTTACCCGTTGCAAAAGGTGGGGTGGAAGATTTTTTTTAACTCGTTCATATGCTTGGAAAGATTGAAAAAGTAAGTTCTGTCAACAAAATTTGTGTTTGTTTTGCGCTGTTTAAGTACCCTGTGTAGAATCGGATGACTCCTGGGCATCCATTTTTTGTGATTCGTACATCACCTGTCGAAGCTTTTCAGCCCTGACTCATGTACGTTTGTAAAAGTACATCATTTACTCATTTTGTTGTACATATTAAATAACCAGCGACACAAAACTGGAGTATTATTAGCTGAAACAGGCAAATCTAAATAGGTAGCTAATTATACTTGTTTACAAAAATCTTGCAGTACATATTAAACATTATGTTATTGTAATTAAAAAGCCATTAAAATTTACTAACACTTATTATTATCACTTCGGGATTCTTAATACTCCTGACAGTGTAACTCAACCTTTTGCGGACTTGAGATGGATATGTGAGTGACTTACGATGTTTTGATGGGCCAAGCCGCTTGGTGTCACCAGAAATGCATTGAGCAGTAGAATCAGGGTGAGTATATGCAGTGGATGCCAGATCGATTTTTTCGTCCAGCGGTGAGTCAGTCTCTACCAGCTCGTCGATTTCGACGTCCATTTCCTCTATAATTTCCACAAAATGTACTTCTTCTTAACTTTTTCATTAAAAATCCTGGCACGATTTCACAGTTGACTTCACCGCAATTCTTGTAAATGGAAGAACATCTCAAATCTGGTTTTCTGCAGGATTTCGCTCGACCACAGGTCAACTTACATGAGCCCCAAACAACGTGAAGAACTGACTCAGGTGCTGAATCTTGGCTCGTTCCGACAGGCCTTGGACCGTGGTTATTGTGAGGCCAGCCTCATTTCTCAGTAGGTTTTCAGTTTCACACTCAACTTTGGATTTGCTGCAAACTCCGTAACGAATGATTTTTTTGCAGCATCTTTTGTGGGTGGCAACCTTGTGAGATTCGATTTGATTTTTGTGGAAGACTTGGTGAATAGCTCGTACCGCAAGTCGTCTAGCTTCTGGAACTACTGACATTTTGCACAGTGCGATAATAACCCGTTATTTTATTTCTTGACGGGTAGCGTTGATTTCTAGACAGTGCCAAGTGTTGAGTTTAAATGCTCATGTTTATTAATAATTTTCCAAAACTTCATTTTTCCTGGACCGAAAATATCAGATATTGTATCACATCTCCTATCGGCGCGAGTGAGCACAATACAATCACTGCCAAACTTGTAGGATGCAGTGCAAAACCACTTGTCTTCTGCACTTCCTCTTCCTGGTTCTTTCCAATAACTAATCATAAACGTCATTCAACGATAAAATATGCACGGCACCTATACGCAATCGGTTAAGTCTTAGATGGTGACTGATGACCACGTAGTTTGGTCCCTTCTCCACCCACCCAACCAACCGACCAATTAAGTGTTACATGAATACAAAAGGAAATTCGCGCAATCTGACCGTTTAGTAGGTACCGAATGTAATGTCAGCGATGCAATATATGCTAGACATGCTGCAAAGTGAAATGTTCAGTCCCAATGTATAACATAACGTCTTCTACATTTCTACTACAAGAACAGAAACTGAAATGAAAGTGCTCAAAAACTAGCTATTTTTCCATTTTGCACAAAGTTTGAAAAATAGTTATTCTTTGACGAACGGCAGCGCCCTTGCTATTGGGTGCAGCCAGAAGTTGTAATAATCAAGTCTGCAGAGAATATTGTGCTCCTTTAAAAAAGGAAATAGACGTCAAAGCGCTGGGAACAGGAAGAATTGCGATTTTTCTGGAAATTTTGACCACAGAAAATTTAGCCAACATAAATTTCGTTGGCAAAGCTTGGTTGTCCTATCTTCGTAGTCATAGGAACCAAAATAAAATCGCCTACCCCACATTTTGCAAGGTACGAGATTTTTTTCCAGAAATTTAACTGGACTATTTGGAACAGAGAGCCTTATTCGTCAGGGGAAGGAACACCGTTTGAAACATGTGATGAAGAGGCCGGCGATCCGACAGTAATCACTATAGGCCTTAAAAGTGTACCCTTCTTATGAACCTTTGACAGACCGTAGAACGAGGGTGATCTGGCTGAGTGAGGGAGGAGGTTCTTAATAAAACTCTCTTTCAACGGCGACCGTTTGAAAAGCTGCCAAGTTTTCCACGCTATTGTGGATGTTAAATTCCAAGTCAGTTTTTGCTACGTATTTTCTTCCAGCATCTGTCGGATTTTCGATTCATAGTCGTCTCATTCCACGTGGACGGCAGCATCGTCCTTCCCAGGTGGCAGGACGGCAGTGAGAGGATAGTTGCGGAGAGCACGGAAGCCATCACAGACTGGTGAAGTTTGGTGCTGACGGCTCGAATTTTAAAGGAATATGGCTCGTTTCTCTACGAATTTCTTCTGCCGTTTCACTGGGAAATATACGAACTGATTGTTCAGTACCAATTAATATGTCTGCGGACGAGATACTTAGTTGTGAAGGAGAAAAGTTAACTCCCTTCGCTGCGATGTCACCCGCGTCCAAGTTTCTTGCTGTCATGTTGATCACGGCACGTTCCGCAGTTTTTCGTTTTACCCCACGTAGTCCTTGCGAAGGCAGACTGAATTTCCCTTTCTGTTTCTCCTTCGCTGTCTGCCTTGAACGTACGTGATTGGGGAGTTGAAGCGGTTGCCGCGGTCGCGCCACGAAACCAATAAACTTATAAAGTGCGGGACTGAGCGGCAGTGCCGTCATTGGCGACGGTGCAGCTATACATACACAGCAGCGGCGTCAACACGACAGTCAACCACTTGAGTATGGTAGGGAAGATGTCTGCCGATAGCTCTTGAGCAGCCGATCACTTGCCGCGGCTTGAAACCGTACAATATTACGCTACTGGCCATTAAAGTTGCTACACCACGAAGATGACGTCATACAGACGCGAAATTTAACCGACAGGAAGAAGATGCTGTGATATGCAAATGAATAGCTTTTCAGAGCATTCACACAAGGTTGGCGCCGGTGACGACACCTACAACTTGCTGACAAGAGGAAAGTTTCCAACCGATTTCTCATACACAAACAGCTGTTGACCGGCGTTGCCTTGTGAAACGTTGTTGTGATGCCTCGTGTAAGGAGGAGAAATGCGTACCGTTTCCGGTTTTGATAAAGGTCGGATTGCAACCTATCGCGATTGCGGTTTATCGTATCGCTATATTGCTGCTCGCGTTGGTCGAGATCAAATGACTGCTAGCAGAATATCGAATCGGTGGAGTCAGGAGGGTAATACGGAACGCCGTGCTGGACCCCAACGACCTCGTATCACTAGCAGTCGAGATAACAGGCATCTTACCTGCATGGCTGTAACGGATCGTGCAGCCACGTCTCGATCCCTGAGTCAACAGATGGGGACGTTTACAAGACAACAACCATCTGCACGAAAAGTTCGACGACGTTTGCAACAGCATGTACTATCAGCTCGGAGACCGTGGCTGCGGTTACCTTTGACGCTGCATCACAGACAGGAGCGCCTGCGATGGTGTACTCAACAACGAACCTGGGTGCACGAATGGCAAAACGTCATTTTTTCGAATGAATCCAGGTTCTGTTTACAGCATCATGGGGTGCCATTGGTTAGACGTCTCGGTCACCTCTTGTTCGCATTGACGGCACTTTGAACAGTGGACGTTACATTTCAGATGTGTTACGCCCCGTGGCTCTACCGTTCATTCGATCCCTGTGAAACCCTACATTTCAGCAGGATAATGCACAACCGCATGTTGCAGGTCCTGTACGGGCCTTTCTGGATACAGAAAACGTTCGACTGCTGCCCTGGCCAGCACATTCTCCAGATCTCTCATCCATTGAAAACGTCTGGTCAATGGTGGCTGAGCAACTGGCTCGTCACAATAAGCCAGCTACTACTCTTGATGAACTGTGGTATCGTGTTGAAGCTGCATGTGCAGCTGTACCTGTACACGCCATCGAAACTCTGTTTGACTCGATGCCCAGGCGTATCAAGGCCGTTATTACGACCGGAGGTGGTTGTTCTGGGTACTGATTTCTCAGGATCTATGCACCCAAACTGCGTGAAAATGTAATCACATGTCAGTCCTAGTACAATATATTTGTCCAATGAGTACCCGTTTATCATCTGCATTTCTTCTTGGTGTAGCAATTTTAGTGGCCAGTAGTGTATATTAACATTATAAATAGTGGTGAAGGTCGCACTCTTCCTCCCTTCAGATTTGGAAAAGTTTGACTAGTTTGTGCAGTTGGTCTACCACTAGTAGATAGAAGTTACCGAGTTCGTACGTGCCGCTCAGGAGCTTTAGGAAGACTTACCAAATTCGTGTGTTTTGTTTTCCATCGGCGGGTAGAAGTGGCCGAGTTCGGATGAACCGGCTGGAATGGCAAACGCACTGCGGGCTTGAGCAGGGATGAAAGGGTAACGTACGTGGAGTAATGTACTGTAATTAGACCTTTTATTAGTCAGGTACACCAGAAGTTTTGTACCTGAGAAGAGTGGTCTACTGATCGACTGCTCCTGTGGGTGAACGAACGTTTGCTGGCAGAGAAGTTCCTCGTGTGTCTCTTGGACGAGGCAGCTCGCCAAGGAGAGAGATTCCCCGCGCCTAAGCCGCTGAGCTTTGCGTCGGAGAACTGCATGCGTGAGTCGCGGGCCGTGAATACTGAACGCAGCCATGCAGTCGCCGGCCGTTGCTCCACCAAAGTGCATGCGTGACGTACGTTGCAGGAATAGTAAAGACCGCCCGCTGGCCATAAGCAGGTGACAAAACTTGGCGTGGGGGCCAGCCACCGACTGGCAGACATACCAATAAATCTCTCTCGGTCAACGTTCCGATCGTTTGGCGGGCTTTCTCACTGTGCGAGACTATGCGAGGGAGGGTCGTACTGGCATTTCGCCACATCTGGCACGTGAGTCCGAGAACGAAATGCTTGAATTAGAAAGGGTGTAGGGCAGGAGCATAGAGCAGTCTATGCAGCGATAAAGCAATGACGGAAATAAAAGATTCGAAACTAGAATTAAAATTCGTGGTTAAAGGTTACCAATAATGTTTCGCTAATGAAGTTGCTGTTTCTAGTGAAAGTGAAGAATCATTTCAGGACTTGGCGAATGGTACAAACAGTCTAATGAGTACCCACTATGGAGGGAGTGAAAGCCGAAGAAAGACGAAAGTAATGAGGAGCAGCAGAAATGAGATTACCGACGGACTTAACAATAAAATTGCGGACCACAAATTAGAAGAAATGAAGCAATTTTGCTAACTTCGAAGCAAGGAGGACATAAAAAGTATACTAGCTTACTCAAACAGTGCATTCCTGGTCAAAAGAAATTACCATTATCACACTTTAGCCTCAATTTGAAATGAATCATAAACTGTGGGGAAACCAGAAAACTAAAAAATCGAGGTGTTAGAAATGTGATGCTACAAAAAGATGAAAATTAGATTGACTGATTCGAAATCAGGAACACGACAAATAGTTGTTTCCTAAGATTTCTCAAAATAAGCGCGAATTATTGATGCTGTTGTCCAGTCGAGTAATATATTGACTTCTGTACGTAAGAGCAAACGACTTTTCCGTTTGACTGTGCTTTGTCGATAAGAATAGAGTCGATGTAAATAAAGTTTGAGCTGTAACTGAAAGCTATCTAAAAAATATAAATCTGTTGAAATTCAGCTCCAGATGGCTTTCCTTTATTTCCGCATGATCGTTTTCGGGCCAGCTGTCCATCTACATATCTACTACAAAACATTAAATTACAATTGGTTCAAACTACAAATAATTTGAAATTTATGTTTACGAAGGTCCAAAATTTTTAAGAAGTTAGTTTTAATGCAACAGTTGTACAATATACCATTTGTTACAGAGTAACCCGTCGAATACAGATTGAAAAGAAGTTCCCTATCATAACTAACCACACCAGCTTGCTGCAGTTTTACCTGATCTGTGTATCACCTACAGCGCTGAAAAGCGCCCTCTACCTATAGGAGTGCCGTCACGCCACCCTTCCCAACATACAAAATCTCTCTTATATAGCTGAAACTTGGCTGGGTGACAGAAGGATGAAAATAAAGTAACAGCTATTTTCGCTTAGGCGCCACCACCAAATAGCTTCGCAGAAAATGACGGTCAAAGTTTCCACGTAACTTCATCAGGCTAGGCTATTCGCGCGACGTAAAACCAGGTGCGATGGTAGCACAGTTGCTGCGACCAAAGTTTCGATATTTTGCACCCTGTATTCAAATCCAGTCTTACGTTCTTTTTTGTTTTGTTGTCATGGAATTTGTGGTGTCACCGCCAGACACCACACTTGCTAGGTGGTAGCTTTTAAATCGGCCGCGGTCCGCTAGTATACGACGGACCCGCGTGTCCCAACTGTCAGTAATTGCAGACCGAGCGCCACCACACGGCAGGTCTAGAGAGACGTACTAGCACTCGCCCCAGTTGTACAGCCGACGTTGCTAGCCATGGTTCACTGAGAATTACGCTCTCATTTGCCGAGACGATAGTTAGCATAGCCTTCAGCTACATTTGCTACGACCTAGCAAGGCGCCATTACCAGTATAGATATTGAGATTCTATTGATGTATTATCAAGAGCGATGTTCTACAAATGTGGATTAAAGTTAATTATTCCAGAAGCTACGTACTTTTCTTTATAGCATTCATTACGTATCCTGTTTCAGACCTCACGCCAGCCTGCGTGAGTTTAAGCGCGTACCTTTCGGCTCCCTCTCATTGTGTCTAGGCTGTCTTGTCTAGACACAACAGAATTACGTGGCATTAATATTTTGTATGGTATCATTAAATACATACCAATTAATGGCAAAAGAAATAAAGATTTCAAATCCTATGAAAATAGATTTTGCCATCACAATTTGCAACTATTAACACCTTTCACAAAACAGCTACCAACAGTTTTCGTTTGTCTTCGAGAAGTTAATGACAAATTTGGTCCTCGAGGCCATCGAGGCGTAAACCATTTAATGGAACGACATCAGGATGCGAGTGCAACAGCAGCAAAATCTTGGAAGCTCGCAAAAGAGACGTATCATCAGTTTCTGAACAACGCTCCGTACGTAAAAATGGAGCCGTTTCTGTACATTATTGACTCGTGGGGATTCGAAAGAGTCCCTCCTTAGGTCACGGGCTGTTTGTCGATGAAATCGGAATACTGAAATGTTCATTAAAAGTTATTCGGCCAAAGTGTATGCCGTTATGTAAACTCTGTGGCGTACATTTTTAGTGGTAGATGAAAAATTCCTTTCCCTTATTATAGAAGTGCCCTACTCTCATGGCACAGCAAAGGTAAATCACAAGTGGAATTGCTGCAATTGAAATACACACTCGGGCGCGTAATCGATCACAAGCTCTTGATTTAGAGAAAATTCTTCGATATGTGTGGTTTACCATGCAACTATCGCCAGATCGCGGGCTATTTTCCTAATTATATTTATTTATTTGCTTATTTAGCCTGACCAAATTCGAGCCTAAGGGCCCTCTCTTACATCTGACCAGGAACAACACATACAGAAATATTACCAAGACATTCATGAAAATGATAATCTTACAGATGATAATAATAGTAATAATAATAATAAAATAATAATAATAATAATAATAATAGTTGACAATAATGAAAGTAAGTATAAATGGCAATAATAACAGTAATAATAAAACAAAGTGCATTAAAAATAATATGGACTAGTTTAGAACAACTTAAATCATGTTTAGTATTGTCAGAAAAAGAAAGGATGAAGAACAAGAAGATTGGAAAGACAGTAACAGTGGCTGTTAGGAGAGGACTTGATTTAAGTAAATAACTCTGTAAGCGAGGAGAAGGGAAAAATTGTGGGGGGAGGGGGGATTGAAGAGTGTGGGCTGCAGACCAGTTTGTGGGAGAGATAGCTGTTGCGAGAGAAGGTGAGCCATTAGCTGCTTTTTGAAGCCTGGAAGTGATTTAATTTCCCTGATATTTTGAGGAAGATTGTTCCAAAGTCGGGTTTCGGATACAGAAAATGATTCAGAAAACATGACGGTGTTGTGTGGTGGTACTGAGAGGATCTTACTGAAATGTCCCCTTAGAAAAATTATACATGACTGTGCTTAAACTGACACACAATATTTTTTAGCGCAACGCAATCTGACTTTCAATAATCCCAACAAGAGAATGGCCCTGACTAAATTAACCTATACGTTTCACAAATCACTTACCTCACAAAAATCTTCGTTACTCGTACTACTGCAATACAGCGAGCGTCACTACTGCCAGCTAAATAAAAGATTCGAACTACTGAAGGCACTAACTGCTGATAGGCATAGTTAGCAAATGAAAGATTTTGATAGAGAACAAACAATGTATTTACCTTAATAGTCATAATATATATAGCAGTTCATGACATCCATTCTTACAAATGTACTGTTTCTGATGGACACACCTCCAGATTATACATTCTCTAAAATCCGCCATCTCACTTCCCCACATCCACCACTGCTGGCGGGTCACCTCCAACTGCGCAACGCTACACGCTGTTAACAGCCAACTGCCCAACGCTACAATGGCGAGTATTACAACAATGCCACCCAGCCACAGACTGCACACAGCACAGCCAGTGATTTTCATACAGAGCGCTACGTGGTGTTACCAATATAAGAACCTAAACAGCCTACTTACATTACTTTGTTGGGAACGACTATTTCTGCTGCGCTGTTCAGATAGTAATGTAATGGCTGAAGATATGTTAGAGGGAGTCTGATGATTGAGAAGACGATGGAGTAAACATAAAGTATGGTAGTCCCTAAGTTTATCAGCACACGATAATTGTTCATAGGCTGGAATAACGTAATAACGAACGTCACAAATACATCATACGCAAGCATTCACCGCCAGTTCAAGATTGCGAGAGTTTTCGTACGAAAGTCCTTGAAGAACAGCATCGCCATAGTCGAGAATAGGGAGTGTTAGACATTCAACAAGCTTCTTCTTAAGCTCGAATGGAAATATTTTTTATTTTTCTGTAGACAATAAAGGGATTCAGAAACTTTCTTACAGACTGCGGTAGTGTGTACAGTCCAGTCTAAGTGGTGGTCAAGGATTATCCCCAAGTTCTTTGCAGAAGGGGAAAAGGTTATTTCAGTGCCATTTAAAATTAAGATTCTCTGTGTTTTGTTGTAATAAGTCTTTTGTGAGCGACTAAGACTGCTTGCGTTTTTGAAGGATTTAGTTTCAGACCTAAGTTCTGCGACCATTCTGATAAAGCAAGTAAGTCAGCATTTATATGATCGATGGCTGTGTGCAGGTTTGCTGGATTTGCACTGAGATATAACTGAAGGTCGTCAGCATATAGGTGGTATCTGCAGTGGGAGCGAATAGTTGACACATCATTGACATATAATGAGGATAGTAATGGGCCCAGTACTGATCCTTGTGGGACCCCTGATACTACATACTTTCACTGCGACTTTTAAGAACGTACCACTACACACTGCTGGCGGGATGTAAGGTATGAGTGGAACCATTGTACAGCGCTTGAAGAAAATTTTTGACGTGTCATTTTAGCAAGTAGAATGTCAAAGTCAACAGTGTCGAAAGCTCTGCTGAAGTCCAGGAAGCACATAATAGTACCCTGTTGTTTGTCCATGGAATGTTTTAATTCGTCAGTCACTTTTATAAGAGCCGTCGTTGTGCTGCGATTTTGACGGAAACCAGACTGATATTGATCTAAGAGATTATTCAGTGTTAAATGACTGGTAACCTGTTATATTCATACAAAAAAATGTGACTGTGGTATATGTGCTTTCGCACGTTGCTCACGGCGCCCCAGGCTTTTATGCTTTGAACGTTTATACGAATGCATTGATTCTTTTGAAGCACAAAAGTAAAATTATAATTCTAGATTTATTTATGTTTTTAGTTTTCAGTTACTGTTACTTGTATTACATTATTATTTTATACAAAATTTGTATTGATGCCATCTATATTTAATACGATTTGAAATGCTTATATCTTTACTCATTATTTCATTGTATTTACATGTCACAAAAAAACTGATGTGACATACTTACGGTAAAATACAATAAAACCATAACACAGGACTAGATTTGAGCACAGGGCGCGGAATTTCGAACCTGTTCTGTTAGCCACTGCGCTACCCTCTCACGGTTTCAGCATGCGCGAGTGGACTGATGAATCCGCGACGAAAGTTTGACCGCCATTTTCTCGAGAACTATTGAGTGATGCGACTTAATCTGAAACTTTATTTTAACCCTTCCATGTTTCGACTGTATCAGAGAGCGACCTATGGCGGTTTCCCCTTGTAAGTGAAACCCTCGAAACTACAGTAGGACAGAATACCTTACAGAAGACTCGACTACAAAAAATGAAGAGAGCATACGGCAAGACACAGAACATATATAATAAGAAATGTATGTTCATTCACTCAAAGATCATAAACTACAACACAGTAATCAAGCCTGGAATACTGGATCCAAGCAAGACACCAACGCTCAAGACGAAAAGCGAAATGGAACGCATACTGAAGGAAGAACGCAAAATCACGAAAAACAATTATCGGACCAATGCTGACAGAACAGGGATAAAGATTACGCTATAGAAAAACCGCAGAGAGATGTCTAACCTAGCGGCAGATGTTAGAGAAAAAAGGTTAAAATTCTATGGTCATATCTGTAGCCTACCACAAAGACCCACAAACAGAATTCTGATACACGTGTAAGGGGTCAGGTCAACCACACCATGGATTGCACAAGTAAAACTTGAGATAGAAAAAGAACAGCTCGATACAATAGAAACTGATCGTAGAAACACATGCAGGGAGAATATGCACAACTAGAATGTGACAAAGTGGACAGAATATAGAAAGAAACTCGATGGAGAAAATATGAGAGAATCGTGGAAGATCAGAAAGAATGTTCAAATAAACCAGAATTATTTACGGCGTCTTCGTGTGTTTCGCAGCAAGTAATAATAATAGTAACAATAATGCATTAAAAGAACAGCTTCTTCTGTCGCTCTTACACCAATTAGCACCGTCTCCTAGTTCTCTTAAAGTGAAGTTGGGGTCTGAACTCCTTGAGTGGACGTGCTGTTTCACGTAAAGGCTAACCCAGTTTCGCTGGTCAGTTAGCTGTGGAAAACCCCTCAAATCTAGGCCACACTTTGCCGGCTCGCAACATGACTTACCTGTACGACCACGAATCGCTGCACATTATGACGAACGGCTGCATAAATATGACGTCCTTATGTCACCCTACACGTCACGCTCTAGATGGAGATCCGTGTTAGATCGCGTGGCCTCGACATTTCGGTGAGTGAATCAGGTAGCGGACATCCCGTCCAGATAAACTCATGAATGGACGGCGGCTGTTTATGGAATCGGCTGGGGCCTTGGAACAGATCAGCGGGCGCGCTGGGAAGGAAGGCGCAGATGGGATCGCGAGGGAAACATTTCGTCACGCTCGAGAGAAAGGCTGCAACAAATAAGACACTGCCAGGCTTCGCTCGGACTTCGCTAAAACATCGAGGCGGCAAATGACCGGGGAAAACCAGCTGTCGTTCCGGGGGCCTGTCCCAGTTGCTGTCAACTGAGACCTCGTACCCAGTGCCGAAAAGTTTTCTTTCCGACGGCTCAGGTTTATTATGCTACATTGTTGAGGCTTCGTTGACCACTTGATATTTTTGCTGTTGCCATCTATCTCGGGCTCTTCGGAAGACAGATGTTTGAAGATTTTTCTAACGTTTCGCCTGTAGTAGTGGCCGACACTGTCAACGTCAAGTCCGTCACCAGCAATAGAAGATGGAGCTTCGACAATGCCTGCCAGTCGTGCTGGCGAAACGTCAGAAATGGTCAAATAAATTTCGGCCGAAGAACGCGAGGCAGCAGCCAACAGACAATATATTGTATATTGCTATGTTTACATAGAGTTCGCAAATCAAATTCTCTTAAATTGGTCATGTAAATAGTTTAATATCGATTCTAGAAATGCGGTTCCGGATGTCGGATTTCGGGTTCCATAATCACTTTACGGGTACGTATAAACGTAGGCTGGTAACCTCCCAACAGAAAAAGATAATTATAATATTCACATTTAGTGTAACCTCCGAACAGTAAAAACTCGTTTATGTTCCCAATAGAAAAATTTCTTCCGAATAACAAAATTTCAAGTTTAATGTGACCTTCCATTAGAGATTAATAAGTTTTGACGTCGCCAGCGCTGCGTCATGGCCCTTTGAAATCATCCTGAATAAACTAAAAAATTCTTACCTCACAATGATGTCGCCGGATAACGCTATCTATACAGTTTGTTACAAAAAGGTACGGCCGAACATTCAGGAAACATTCCTCACACGCAAATAAAGAAAATATGTTATGTGGACATGTGTCCGGAAACGCTTAATTCCAATGTTAGAGCTCATTTTGGATTCGTCAGTATGTACTGTATTTCCTCGATTCACCACCAGTTGGCCCAATTGAAGGAAGGTAATGTTGACTTCGGTGCTTGTGTTGACTAGCGACTCATTGCTCTACAGTACTAACATCAAGCACATCAGTACGTAGCATCAACAGGTTAGTGTTCATCACGAACTTGGTTTTGCAGTCAGTGCAAAGTTTACAAATGCGGGGTTGGCAGATGCCCATTTGATGTATGGATTAGCACGGGGAAATAGCCGTGGCGCGGTACGTTTGTATCGAGACAGATTTCCAGAACGAAGGTGTCCCGACAGGAAGACGTTCGAAGCAATTGACCGGCGTCTTAGGGAGCACGGAACATTCCAGCCTATGACTCGCGACTGGGGAAGACCTAGAACGACGAGGACACCTGCAATGGACGAGGCAACTCTTCGTGCAGTTGACGATAACCCTAATGTCAGCGTCAGAGACGTTGCTGCTGTACAAGGTAACGTTGACCAAGTCACTGTATGGAGAGTGCTACGGGAGAACCAGTTGTTTCCGTACCATGAACAGTGTGTACAGGCACTATCAGCAGCTGATTGACCTCCACGGCTACACTTCTGCGAATGGTTCATCCAACAATGTGTCAATCCTCATTTCAGTGCAAATGTTCTCTTTACGGATGAGGCTTCATTCCAACGTGATCAAATTGTAAATTTTCACAATCAATATGTGTGGACTGACGAGAATCCGCACGCAATGGTGCAATCACGTCATCAACACAGATTTTCTGTGAACGTTTGGGCAGGCATTGTTGGTGATGTCTTGATTGGGCCCCATGTTCTTCCACCTACGCTATATGGAGCACGTTATCATGATCTCATACGGGATACTCTACCTGTGCTGCTAGAACATGTGCCTTTACAAGAACGACACAACATGTGGTTCATGCACGATGGAGCTCCTGCACATTTCAGTCGAAGTGTTCGTACGCTTCTCAACAACAGATTCGGTGAGCGATGGATTGGTAGAGGCGGACCAATTCCATGGCCTCCACGCTCTCCTGATCTCAACCCTCTTTACTTTCATTTGTGGGAGCATTTGAAAGCTCTTGTCTACGCAACCCCGGTAACAAATGTAGAGACTCTTCGTGCTCGTATTGTGGACGGCTGTGATACAATACGCCATTCTCCAGGGCTGCATCAGCGCATCAGAGATTCCATGCGACGGAGGGTGGATGCATCTATCCTCGCTAACGGAGGACATTTTGAACATTTCCTGTAACAAAGTGTTTGAAGTCACGCTGGTATGTTCTGTTACTGTGTGTTTCCATTCCATGATTAATGTGATTTGAAAAGAAGTAATAAAATGAGCTCTAACATGGAAAGTAAGCGTTTCCAGACACATGTCCACATGTCTTTGTGTGTGAGGAATATTTCCTGAAAGTTTGGCCGTACCTTTTTGTAACACCCTGTATATATCTGCTCCTATAAGAAATTTTTGGCACAGCCCAGTGCAGTGCTGGCCAATAGATTTCCATTTGTACGAAAACAACTGATTTTCTTTTGCTTAATCTGCATGAATATGCGCAGGAAAAATTCGGAAAATCTTTAAACTCATATGAATGCCGGCAAAAGTTTTCTTCAGAACAAACGTTATGATTGAAACATTTCTGCAAGGAATTACATGGGACTTTAACATTACAATTGTCATTAAATCAGTTGTGGCAGTTAACATATGCGTGCGGCAACAAAGAACAATTTTTTTTTTTACCTTATACCACATCGCTCAGGCACCACCATCGTTCTGCACGACCGGCCCATCACAACTCAATGTAATGATCCCCCTTACAGGCTTTCCCGGCCATTGTCACAATCAATCAAATTTTTCTGGGTTTGTGACCGCATTTTCAAAATGTAAAACTACTGTTCTAAGTAATCCTCTTCATGGTGTTTTTGTTTACTGCTGAAAGAGAAAACTTTGCTTTTTTATATAACTGCAGAAAAAAATTTGGAAATTTGTGGTAAGGTCTTATGGGACCAAACTGCTGAGGTCATCGGACCCTTCGCCTACACACAACTTAATCTAACTTAAACTAACTTATACTATGGGCAACACACACTCCCATGCATAAGAGAGAGCTCGAAACTCCGACGGGGGGAGCCGCACGGACCGTGACAAAGCACCTAAGACCGCGCGGCTACCCCGTGCGGCTATATACCTGCAGACGTGACTGCAATGCGGTCACAAATTCACAAATATGTTATTCATTTTACGGGTGCTTTTGAACACTCTATCACACTGAAGTCATGAATGGGTTGGCAGGTTACTACTTGCTTTTTAAATCCACCACATCTACACATGTACTCCCCATGGTGGAGGGCACCTCCTGAGAGTACGGTCGATTTTTCCAAGTTACAAAAGAATTATGTACAATTTTGACTGCAATACTGAATCATATGCTTTTGTAAATCTATGAAGAGAAAATTTTGGAACATACTGGTAATAGCGATATCCTTCTATAATTACTACAATCCATTTTGTCACCTTTCTTAAACATTGGGATCAGAATCGACTCCAGCCACTCTTCAGGTATCATCTCTGAGTTCCATACTTTAGTTATCACTTTGTGAACTACTACTTTCTGTCCCCCATTTTTAACTAATTATGCAGTTATGCAATCTGATCCTGGTGCTTTATGGTTTTTCCGTTTGTTGATTGCGAAGTATGTTAGACTTATAGAAGCGAGGTTGTAAAACACAAAAGGTAGAGTACGCGTGGGGAAATTGGAGTCAGAAGAATTTGTAATAAAGAAAGGTCTTAAGCAGGGAGATGCCCTGTCTCCGCTACTTTTTAATGTAGTCCTAGAATATATTGTACGAATGGCAGCAGATAATTCAGAGGGTGTGGAGTTAAATGGAAATATTAAGATATTAGGGTATGCAGATGATCTAAACATCATTAGCGATAGGAAAGAATCTGTAACAGCAAATGCGAATGCGTTAATCAAGGCTAGTGAAGATGTATGTCTAAGGATAAGTGAAGACAAAACTAAATACCTGGTTACTACTAGAATGCCAACAGCAGTAGGTCAGGAAATGATAAGAGTTGGAGACATGCAGTTTGAAAAAGTGAACACATTTAAGTATCTAGGCGTGGACATCACTTCGGGAAATGAGATTGAATCCGAACTGAAGAAGAGATTACGGGCGGGAATTGCGTGCCACTTCTCACTGAATAGATTACTTTCATCATGGATATTGTCTAGGAATTTAAAGATTAGAATATACAAAACTATTATTCTACCAGTTATGCTGTATGGCTGTGAGACTTGGTCTCTCACTGTGCAAAATGAAAAGCCGTTTCGAGTATTTGAAAACAAAATTTTGCGGAAAATTTTCGGAGCAAAAAGGGATAACATTAGCGGAGAGTGGCGAAAACTGCATAACGAAGAGGTTCACGAACTCTGTTCAAGCCCTGACATAATCAGTATTATTAAATGACGTAGGCTGCGATGGGCGGGTCACGTAGCTCGAATGGATGAGGGCAGTGCAGCGCGCAGAGTACTGGTAGGGCACCTAGAAGGAAAACGTCCTGTGGGGAGACCGAGGCGTAGATGGGAGGACAATGTGAAGGCTGATTTGAGGAGCCTAGGTATTGAAGGTGAATGGAAGGAAATAGCCCAAGACAGGGACAGATGGCGAAAATATGTTGCTGCGGTAATGGACTCTCGAGTCCGGTATGACCAGTGAGTAAGTAAGTAAGTAAGTATTTCATTCGCGTATTAAGCGGGGCTCTGTCTCTTGTGCTGTGCACGCTATCATGCCTCTTATCTTACACCCACGGTGGCAGCATAATGGCCGCTCAGCCCTCTCCAAATATAGGTTCCCTGAATTTACACCAACTCCGTGATTGGACTGAAGAGATTCTGGCAAACAGAACACAACATACCATTCTGAACGGGGAGAAGTCTTCACACATAGGAAAATAAATACACTACTGTACAGCTACACTATTGATGACAAACAACTGGAGACAGCGTCTGCCATAAAATATGCAGGCGTAACTATCCAGAGCATCCTTAAGTGGAATGACCATATAAAACAGATAGTAGAAAAAGCAGTCACCAGACTCAGATTCATCGGAAGAATCTTAAGGAAATGTAATCACCCACGAAAGAAGTGGCTTATAAGGCGCTCGTTCGCCCGATTCTCGAGTATATTGTTCATCTATATGGTCTCCCTGTCAGGTAGGACTGATAAAGAAGATCCAACGAAGACCCGCGTGCTTCGTCACGGCATCGTTTAGCTGGCGACAGAGCGTTACGGAGATGCTAAACGAACTCCACTGTCAGACGTTAGTAGAGAGGCGTTTTACATCACAGAGAGGTTTACTATTGAAATTTGGGGACAGCACTTTTCAGGAGGAGTCGGACAATATATTACTTCCCCCCACATACATCTCGCGTATTGACCACGAGGAGAAAATTCGAGAAGTTAGAGTCAATACAGAGGCCTACCGACAATCATCCTTCCCGCGCGAGTAGAGCAGGGTTGGAGGGATCAGATAGTGGTCCAGAAAGTACCCTCCGCCACACATTATTAGGTGGCTTGAGAAGTATGATGTAGATGTAGATGCACAGGGTTATTACAAATGATTGAAGCGATTTCACAGCTCTACAATAACTTTATTATTTGAGATATTTTCACAATGCTTTGCAAACACATACAAAAACTCCAAAGTTTTTTTTAGGCATTCACAAATGTTCGATATGTGCCCCTTTAGTGGTTCGGCAGACATCAAGCTAATAATCAAGTTCCTCCCACACTCAGCGCAGCATGTCCCCATCAATGAGTTCGAAAGCATCGTTGATGCGAGCTCGCAGTTCTGGCACGTTTCTTGGTAGAGGAGGTTTAAACACTGAATCTTTCACACAACCCCACAAAAAGAAATCGCATGGGGTTAAGTCGGGAGAGTGTGGAGGCCATGACATGAATTGCTGATTATGATCTCCACCACGACCGATCCATCGGTTTTCCAATCTCCTGTTTAAGAAATGCCGAACATCATGATGGAAGTGCGGTGGAGCACTATCCTGTTGAAAGATGAAGTTGGCGCTGTCGGTCTCCAGTTGTGGCATGAGCCAATTTTCCAGCATGTCCAGATACACGTGTCCTGTAACGTCTTTTTCGCCGAAGAAAAAGGGGCCGTAAACTTTAAACCGTGAGATTGCACAAAACACGTTAACTTTTGGTGAATTGCGAATTTGCTGCACGAATGCGTGAGGATTCTCTACCGCCCAGATTCGCACATTGTGTCTGTTCACTTCACCATTAAGAAAAAATGTTGCTTCATCACTGAAAACAAGTTTCGCACTGAACGCTTCCTCTTCCATGGGCTGTTGCAACCGCGCCGAAAATTCAAAGCGTTGACTTTGTCATCGGGTGTCAGGGCTTGTAGCAATTGTAAACGGTAAGGCTTCTGCTTTAGCCTTTTCCGTAAGATTTTACAAACCGTCGTCTGTGGTTCGTTTAGCTCCCTGCTTGCTTTATTCGTCGACTTCCGCGGGCTACGCGTGAAACTTGCCCGCACGCGTTCAACCGTTTCTTCGCTCACTGCAGGCCGACCAGTTGATTTCCCCTTACAGAGGCATCCAGAAGCTTTAAACTGCGCATACCATCGCCGAATGGAGTTAGCAGTTGGTGGATCTTTGTTGAACTTCGTCCTGAAGTGTCGTTGCACTGTTGTGACTGACTGAAGTGAGTGCATTTCAAACATGACATACGCTTTCTCGGCTCCTGTCTCGGCTCCTGCGCTCTCGAACGCTCTGGCGGCAGAAACCTGAAGTGCGGCTTCAGCCGAACAAAACTTTATGAGTTTTTCTACGTATCTGTAGTGTGTCGTGACCATATGTCAATGAATGGAGCTACAGTGAATTTATGAAATCGCTTCAATCATTTGTAATAGCCCTGTAGATGTAGATGTAGATAACTTAAAATTAA
This sequence comes from Schistocerca cancellata, assembly GCF_023864275.1. Lineage (NCBI taxonomy): Eukaryota > Metazoa > Arthropoda > Insecta > Orthoptera > Acrididae > Schistocerca > Schistocerca cancellata. Next base: position 198,919,467 of record NC_064634.1, read on the forward strand.
CTTCGGACGTGTTACATGGAGGATTACAGGACCATTACTTTTTTGCAATGTATATAAATGACCTCATAAATGATGTTGGAAATCCCATGAGACTTTTCGCGGATGATACTGTTGTGTACAGAGAAATAGCGAAACTAGAAAATTGTAGCCAAATGCAGGAAGATCTGCCGAGGATCGGGCCGGGGTGCAGTGAGTGGCAGCGTAGACCCTCAACGTAAATAAATGTAATGTAGTGCCAGTACATGAAAGATCCATTATTATATGATTACGCAATTACAGAACAATAACCGGAAGCACTTTCTGCATTAAAAGACGTAGGAGTAAGTAAAAAGGAGTGATTTTAAGTCGAAGGACCACATAAAATTATTCGTGAGTAAGGCAGATGCAAGACTGGATTCAATGAAAGATTTCTCAGGATATGTAGTCCATCAGCAGATGAAGTAGCCTGTACAAGCCTCGTTCGACCAATATACCGAATATTGCCCGTCTGTTTGCGATCGATACCATATAGGAGTGACGGATGAAACAGAGTACACCCAAAGAAGAGCAGCACCGTTCGTTACAGGAAAATTTAGTGAGCGCGAAATGCTCACTCAATTCCATTGGAGCGCTGCAGAACAGGAGTTCTGCACCATGATACAGTCTACTGTTAAAGTTTCGAGAGTGCACGTTCCTAGGAACGTTTTCTAGAAGAGTCAGCAAATACATTGCTTCCTCGTACCTATATATTCGAAAAGACCGTAAGATAAAATCAGAGAGACTCGAACCCACACGGGAGCTTACCAGCAATCATTCTCCCCGCGAAGCATACGCTACAGGAGCAGGAAAAGGGAGAAGTGATATAGGTACACAAAGTACCATCCGCTAGACACCGTATGGTGAATTGAGGAGCACAAATGTAGATGTAGCTCTATCCAACAGGCTTTCGCAAGAACTACGTCCAATAATCCGCATTTATGTTCTTGGACAATTTCTATTACACTTTCGTAAGGGTGATACTGATGTGTTAAAATCCTACCAGCGCGTCTCTGAATTCGTCTGATGTATTTCTCTATGCGTAATTAATAAATGCATGCTCTCACAATGATATCCGTCAATAAAATAGTCTCGGGTTTTACACCGCGTCAAGTGGTCAACAGCTGACGAACTGTCGCCAGAGTCTCATCTGCCATTGTCAAGAGTTTGACTGTCGAGTGGATGCCGCTGCCATGCTTATATTAGCCGCGCCGTCCCCAGTAACGTTACTGGTCGTCAGTCCTGCACCTTTTGGTGACGCGACCGCCGCGCCCCCTTCAACCTGCTTCAACTCCCCAATCACAGGATTATAGGTCGTACTCAGGTGCAGTCCACTGTCTTTATTGAGCGTGTTGTCCGGTATTTTGATCTCTATTGCTTTTTTTACGCTATTCCAGAAGCCGTCGATCGGTTTAATAATGAAAGTTTCGCCTAACAGAATTCGGTGTTCGTTGTACAGTGTACGCTCTGCTACAGCTGATTTTTCAGGTCAGCGTAGACGCAAACAATTTTCATGTTCTATTGCAGTTACTTCTGATGTGGTTTACCTATTCACGTGAATCCTTATCACACACTCAATAGACTTGTTGTACAAGCTCTCTGACGACACCATAGTGCATTTATTTAAACATATTCTGACGTCATCCTATTTTTCACATTGTGGAGAATACTTCAACCACATGGACAGCGTCTCGACGGGGATCCCATTAGCTCCAGTTGTAGTCAACCTCTTTATGAAGCATTTCGAGGACATCGCCTTGGATGGTTCAAATGCATCTGACCACAATGGGACTTAACATTTGAGGTCACCAGTCCCAAAGAACTTAGAACTGCTTAAACCTAACTAACCTAAGGACATCACATACATCGTTGCCCGAGGCAGGATTCGAACCCGCGACCGTAGCAGTTGCGCGGTTCCGGACTGAACGCCTATAACCGCTCGGCCACACCGGCCGGTACATCGCCTCCGACACGGTTCCTGCAAAGCCTAGTTATTTTAATTGCTACGTCGACGATACCTTCCTCATACCACCACACGCTAATGAATGGAAAAGCGCACACGGACGGCCGTTATAAGTGGACACTCATCAGGTAGAGGGGAAAATGATATTGGCACATCGAGACCGTTTCCAGGCAATGTGACTCAACTTGTAATACGTGCAAGTTGCTGACAGCGTGTAAGTATTCGTCAAAAAAGGACGTTGCATAAATATGTAATGCATCACTAATTCAGTGCAGTTTTTCAGAGTGAGTGAAATACGGCATTGTGAGACCCCTCTATAGGAAAGGTCATAGAGAGACGCCAACGACTGCCGACCTTTTTCACTACTCATACAGTTTCCCAAACTTTTTGAGAATATTATCTCACCTGAGTAATAATATTATCATCTGTTGATAGAAGTTTGGATTTCAGGCGAGTTGTTCAACTGGGAATGCCATTTACACGTCCACTTATCTGCGACCTATCTAATGCATATGACTGTGTGAAACACGATATTCTACTAGATAAACTCAGGTATTGTAGTATTGATGGTATAGGAAACAAACGGATGATCTCATATCCAACCAAAATTATGCAGGAAGTTCTGCTTATTAATTCAGTCAGTGTAATCGGAGAATTCTTGTGACAGGGGAGAAGTCACATATGGGGTTCCCCAAGGCTCAGTCTTCAGTCCGCTATTGTGGCGATCTTCTGTCTAACATACAAAATGTAGGATTAGTTTTTGCGGATGTCAGTAGTATGCCAATCAATCCAAGCACACATAAAGCAACAAAATAAATGGTAACAATCTTCTTAAAAGTATCACTGACTGGATTTCTGCTAATGCCCTCACTTTGAGTTTTGAAAGCACGCCATATTCAGTTCTGCACGTACAGAGATGCTACAGCAATGATCATCGTAACACATGATGATGAAACAAGAAATATGATTTAAACTTCAAAGATTTTGGGGGGGTCCTTACTGATGAGAATTCAAAATGGAAAAAAGCACGTTTTGAAACTCTTAAAACACCTAGTTCAGCCACATTTACATTTCAAATCATTTCCAACCAGTAAGGACGAATTTCGTATATTTTCATTCAAAAATGCCATATGGAATAATGTTCTCGAGTAACGTATCTTCAAGAAAGAACATTTTCGTAGTTCAGAAACGTGCTGTAAGAAAAATGTGTGATGCTCACCCAAAATCTTGTTGTAGACATCTGTTTAACGAGGTAGGCATTTTGACTATTGCTTCACGGTATATTTACTTCCTCATGAAGTCCGTTGAAATAATCTACTGCCGTTTAAAAGGAACAATGATGCACATAATTGCAATACCAAAGGAAAAAATTACATTCATTACTCTACATTAAAGTTGTCCTTAGAAGAAAAGTAGTGCACAATGAAGCAACAGAAATTTTTAATCACTTACCCACTGATATTAAATGTCTGACAGAAAGCAAATTAAAATTCGAAAACAAACTTATTAAGTTTCTCTTCGACGGTAGACGAATTTCTGTTATTGAATCGTGCAGAAGGTGGTGGGCAGGAATTACTAGCTCATATCTGCAGATTTAAGAAAACAAAAAACCTTCTTAACCATCAGCTTCTTCCTATATTTACAAAATTAATTTGTGATGTGAATATAAAATTACTCGATCCGTATTATTACGAGTTACCGTGTAGAAGATACGTGAAACTTGAAACACTCCCTAACTACGAAGGTCACTCCAAAAGAAATGCACAGTACTTTTTTAAAAATCCGTCTTTTATTCTACATGTTTGAAAGTTTTACAGTGTGTAGATACATCCTTTAGGAACAATATTTTCATTTCTCCACATAATTTCCATCCTCCTCAACTGCCTTACGCCATCTTGGAACCAGCGCCTGTATACACGCACGGTTAAATTTTGGACCAACCTGTTGGAGCCACTGTTTGGCAGCATGCACAAGGGAGTCATCATCTTCAAACCTTGTTCCACGAAGAGAGTCTTTCTGTTTCCCAAATAGATGATAGTCACATGCAGCCAGGTCAGGACTGTAAGGCGGTTGTTACAGTGTTGTCCATCTGAGTTGTGTGATCGCTTCCATGGTTTTTTGACTGACACGTGGCCGTGCATTATCGTGCAACAGCAAATCATCCTGCTTATGCCAATGTGGTCGGACACGACTCAGTCGAGTTTGAAGTTTCTTCAGTGTCGTCTCATATGCGTCTGTCAGCAGTCACCAATTCGTTAACTCTCTACACATTTCAGAATGAGATTTTCACTCTGCAGCGGAGTTTGCGCTGATATGAAACTTCCTGGCAGATTAAAACTGTGTGCCGGACCGAGACTCGAACTCGGGACCATAGCCTTTCGCGGGCAAGTGCTCTACCAACTGAGCTACCCAAGCACGACTCACGCCCCGTCCTCACAGCTTTACTTCTGCCAGTACCTCGTCTCCTACCTTCCAAACTTTACAGAAGCTCTCCTGTGAACCTTGCAGAACTAGCACTCCTGAAAGAAAGGATACTGCGGAGACATGGCTTAGCCACAGCCTTGGGGATGTTTCCAGAATGAGATTTTCACTCTGCAGCGGAACGTGCGTTGATATGAAACTTCCTGGCAGATTAAAACTGTGTGCCGGACCGAGATTCGAACTCGGGACCATTGCCTTTCGCGGGCAAGTTCTCTACCAACTGAGCTACCCAAGCACGACTCACGCCCCGTCCTCACAGCTTTACTTCTGCCAGTACCTCGTCTCCTACCTTCCAAACTTTACAGAAGCTCTCCTGCGAACCTTGCACTTGCGAACCTTGCCTAGAGCACTTGCCCGCGAAAGGCAATGGTCCCGAGTTCGAGTCTCGGTCCGACACACAGTTTTAATCTGCCATGAAGTTTCATATCAGCGCACATTCCGCTGCAGAGTGAAAATCTCATTCTGGAAACATCCCCCAGGCTGTGGCTAAGCCATGTCTCCGCAATATCCTTTCTTTCAGGAGAGATGTTCTGCAACGTTCGCAGGAGAGCTTCTGTAAAGTTTGGAAGGTAGGAGACGAGGTACTGGCAGAAGTAAGGCTGTGAGGACGGGGCGTGAGTCGTGCTTGGGTACCTCAGTGGTAGAGCACTTGCCCTCGAAAGGCAATGGTCCCGAGTTCGACTCTCGGCCCGGCACACAGTTTTAATCTGCCAGGAAGTTTCTCTTCACATTGTCTGGAGTGTGTGCAGTACGAGGCCTGCCGCTGCGAGGACAATCCTCAATATTGCCGTGCCCGCTTTCATCACGTAACCTGCTTGCCCACCGACTAACTGTACTGCGATCGACAGCAGCATATCCATACACGTTTTTCAACCTCTTGTGGATGTTTTCCACTGTCTCGTTTCCACAGCACAGGAATTGTATGACAGCACGTTGTTTCTGACGAACGTAAAGTGTAGCACCCATCTTGAAGACATGCTGTGGCGGCGCCACTCACGGGAACAGGTTGAACTAAGTTTGAAAACAAGCGGGAAGGATGTGTCTACACTCTGTAAAACTTTCACACATGCAGAATGAAAACTGTATTTTTACAAAAATAGTGTGCATTTCTTTTGGAGTGACCCTCGCAGCTTGGTGTCAGAGAAGCGTCAGCCGGACGCAGCGCGGAGGCGGCCGTCCTTTCATCGGCAGGCGATCGCGAGGGCAGAGAGGATGCCTCCGAAGGCCACGGGCGCGGGCAGCCACCGTGTCCGGGACATCCGCCTCTTCCGACGTCCGGCTGTTTCGAGACCTCTGGGAGTTCCCTGGCCTCGGCAGGTGCTGCCTCATGAGTGCGGCAGTGCTTCAGAGGCTCTCGCATTTTTCCCGTCTTTCCGCTTCCAACCGGTACCCGATAAACTTACAACTTTTTAAATATGACATTCAGGAAGGAGCACAGGCAGCGCTATTACTCAACACAACGTGCTTCGAGACACACAGCCGTTCTGCAGGAAGAAAGGAATATTAGGATCTAACGTCCCGTCGACGACTTGGTTATTTGAGCCGAAACACAAGCTGTGCAATAATGACTATATGGACGATGTGGCCTATTCTACACCTTATTTTAGATCCACGTGACGATGCTGTGCAGATTATATTTATATGTTCTGACGATGCCATTATGGCCTTATCACTTTAGGACACGGTGTAAAAAAGATCTGAGGATGGTCTTTACGGATTGAAACCGGTCATCGTCTAAAGAACTGATATTGTGATCAGAGACTTAAATAAAAAACATTTGACACAAGCTGTGATTCAGGAAAGATGGAGAAGGAGACTGCCGTCCTCTTTCCGAAGAATTATTTATTCTGTCGGGAGCAAAATAACTGATTATGGTCGCAGTAGAGAGGATATAAAATGTAGACTGGCAATGGCAAGGAAAGCGTTTCTGAAGAAGAGAAATTTGTTAACATCGAGTATAGATTTAAGTGTCAGGAAGTCGTTTCTGAAAGTATTTGTATGGAGTGTAGCCATGTATGGAAGTGAAACATGGACGATAAATAGTTTGGACAAGAAGAGAATAGAAGCTTCCGAAATGTGGTGCTACAGAAGAATGCTGAAGATTAGATGGATAGATCACATAACTAATGAGGAAGTATTGAATAGGATTGGGGAGAAGAGAAGTTTGTGGCACAACCTGACCAAAAGAAGGGATCGGTTGGTAGGACATGTTCTGAGGCATCAAGGGATCACCAGTTTAGTATTGGAGGGCAGCGTGGAGGGTAAAAATCGTAGAGGGAGACCAAGAGATGAATACACTATGCAGTTTCAGAAGGATGTAGGTTTCAGTAGGTACTGGGAGATGAAAAAGCTTGCACAGGATAGAGTAGCATGGAGAGCTGCATCAAACCAGTCTCAGGACTGAAGACCACAACAAAAACTACAATTCATCTTCAACCCCTCATAGGCGCGCGATGTATGCTCCCTGACATTCAACGAGGACGTACCAAAAAAAAAAGGAGAAAAGCACCGGAACACTATGCCAGTCCGCGCATCGACACTTGACTTGCACTAGAATTTATGGAACAGGACGCGGATGATGACGTTGGGTTGTAATCCTATATACAGTTTACGATCTAATAGTTCGTGTACCACTAAACCACTGACTCTTTTAAGAAACTGACTCGCATATTCAAAACAGCTTCAAACATCTGATTGCTACACACATGAGTGAATACGAGGGTTGCCCAGAAAGTACACTACTGGCCATTAAAATTGCTACACCAAGAAGAAATGCAGATGATAAACGAGTATTCATTGGACAAATATATTATGCTAGAACTGACATGTGATTACATTTTCACGCAATTTGGGTGCATAGATCCTGAGAAATCAGTACCCAGAACAACCAGCTCTGACTGTAACAACGGCCTTGATACGCCTGGGCATTGAGTCAAACAGACCTTGGATGGCGTGTACAGGTACAGCTGCCCATGCAGCTTCAACACGATACCACAGTTCATCAAGAGTAGTGATTGGCGTATTGTGACGAGCCAGTTGCTAGGTCACCATTGACCAGACGTTTTCAAATGGGTAGAGATCTGGAGAATGTGTTGGCCAGGGCAGCTGTCGAACATTTTCTGTATCCAGAAAGGCCCGTACAGGACTTGCAACATGCGGTAGCGCAATATCCTGCTGAAATGTAGGGTTTCGCAGGGATCGAATGAAGGGTAGAGCTACGGGTCGTAACAAATCTGAAATGTAACGTCCACTGTTCAAAGTGCCGTCAATGAGAACAAGAGGTGACCGAGACGTGTAACCAACGACAGCCCCTACCATCACGCCGGGTGATACGCCAGTATGGCGACGACGAATACACGCTTCAAATGTGCGTTCACCGCGATGTCACCAAACACGGATGCGACCATCATCATGCTGTAAACATAAACTGCATTCATCCGGAAAAATGACGTTTTGCCATTCGTGCAACCAGGTTCGTCGTTGAGTACACCATCGCAGGCGCTCTTGTCTGTGATGGAGCGTCAAGGGTAACCGCAGCGATTGTCTTTGAGCTGATAGTCCATGCTGCTGTAAGCGTCGTCGAACTGTTCGTGCAGATGGTTGTTGTCTTGCAAACGTCCCCATCTCTTGACTCAGGGATCGAGACGTGGCTGCACGATCCGTTACAGCCATGCAGGTAAGACGCCTGTCATCTCGACTGCTAGTGATACGAGACCGTTGGGATCCAGCATGGCGTTCCGTTTTACCCTCCTGAACCAACCGATTCCATATTCCGCTAACAGTCATTGGATCTCGACCAATGCGAGCAGCAATGTAGCGATACGATAAACCGCAATCGCTATAGGCTACAATCTGACCTTTATCAAAGCCGGAAACGGTACGCATTTCTCCTCCTTACACGAGGCATCACAACAACGTTTCACCAGGCAACGCCGGTCGACTGCTGTTTGTGTATGTGAAATCGGTTGGAAACTTTCTTCATGTCAGCACGTTGTAGGTGCCGCCACCGGCGCCAACCTTGTGTGAATGCTGTGAAAAGCTAATCATTTACATATCAAAGCACCTTCTTCTTGCTGTCTAAATTTCGCGTCTGTAGCACGTCATCTTCGCGGTGTAGCAATTTTAAGGCCAGTAGTGTAATACGCCGCATATTAAGTATGTTTTTACTTGAAGTCTCTTGAGTGAGCGCGCCAAGTTTCCGACACTTCCGACAGATATCGTAGCTGTAGGAGTTTCCAAATGGCGTCTGTAGGTGATTACGTCACAAGCAACGCGCATTCATTGAATCTCTCACTGCAGGGAAAGAAACTGTGGGGGATATTCACAAACGCTTGTGCAGAGTCTATGGAGCATCTGCTGTCGACAGAGGTACAGCTAGTCTCTGGGCTCGGTGAGTGAGGTCATCAAAAGGCGTTTCGGCGGAGCTCCACGATTTATAGCGGTCGAGGAGACCATCCATTGCTGTCACAATGTGACATTTTGTAGAGAGCTGATGTCATTCACGAGGACAGACGCATTACGACTCGGCAGTTGGCGTTGCATCTATCAATCAGTAAAGGAAGTGTGGATGTAATTATCCGCACTCTTGGATATTCAAAAGTGTGTGCAAGACGGGACCCGCAGTGTCTAACGATGGATCACAAATCACGCAGAACAAAACCTTTGTCTTGATTTGTTGCAACATTTTGAAGCTGAGGGGGAGGCCTTCCTGTCCCGAATTGTGACAGGTGATGAAACCTGGGTTCACCATTTTGAGCCCGAAACAAAACGACAGTCGATGGAATGGCGCCATTCCCACTCCTCACAGAAGAAAAAATTCAAAGCAACTGCTTCCGACGGTAAGGTCTTGATCACCGTGTTATGGGACAGTGAAGGTGTGATTCTCATTGATGTGATGCCAAGAGGCGGTACCACTAATTCAGAAGCATATGTCAACACATTGACAAAACTTCCGGAGACTTAGGCGTCACAGCACTCCAGGAGATGTTTTGCTGCAACACGATAACGCTCGGCCCCACGCAAGTCTGAGGACTGCTGAACACATCGCAAAACAGAGTTTGACTGTGTTACCCCATCCACCCCATAGCCCTGACCTAACCCCTCGGGGTTCCACTTGTTTGAGCCATTAAAGGATACCATTGGTGGAAGACATTTGAGGACGATGAGGAGGTGATTCACACAGTGAAGCACTGGCTCCGCCACCAGGACAAGGATTGCTACCGACAGGGCATACACGCCCTTGTTTCGCGCTGGAGGAAAGCCAGGAAACGGGATGGAGATTACGCGTAAAAATTGGTTGTGTAGATAAAACACCATTCTTTCGTGTGTGTAATTCTCATTATGTTCAATAAAGAATTGTTGAAGAAAAAATGCGGTGCAACCCTCGTGTGTTAAATATTTGACGGTAAGCATGTTAGCGAGCAAAAGTTTAGAAAAAATTTCTAATTATGCACACTGGTTGTTGGAAGTCACTAAGTACTCACATTATGAATCACTGGATGAATATGGTCTCACTAATTTGCGCTTAGAGAAAAGAAAAGAAAGAAAAAAAGTCTTTCGATCATCTCAATATACCTTACGTCATACAGGGGTTGGATATACTATGGATTTTTTTAATGACGCTGCCGCCATTTGACTGTAATAATTTCTATTTTTTGTAATGCAGTCCACATTTCGGCCTTAGGGTCATTTCAAGTACAAAACCTTATTTATACGTAAAAAGTTTTCGTACTTGAAAATAGCCTAAGACCGAAACGTGGATCTTATAACAATAAAATAAAGATTAGCACAGTCAAATAGGATCAACATCATTCAAAAAATTTTCCATGCTTGAACATAACTGGGGATCCTAGCCCATCCTGCAGATTGTGCTTTTGTATTTGCAGTGTTCTGTGTAGCTGTGAGTGCATTATATCCGAGCTAACTGAATTCCAGCGTGGGTACATTGTTGGTACTCGTATAGTGAGTGCTTCTGTAACCAAGGAAACCGAAGTATCTCATGTTTCGAGGGCCACCGTGTGAAGATTTATGCCGCGTACAGAGAAAGCAAAAACATCATCCCTAACTCACAACGGTGTTCAATGAATGTTCAAATGTGTGTGAAATCTTATGGGACTTAACTGCTAAGGTCATCAGTCCCTAAGCTTGCACACTACTTAACCTAAATTATCCTAAGGATAAACACACATACCCATGCCCGAGGGAGGACTCGAACCTCCTCCGGGACCAGCCGCACAGTCCATGACTGCAGCGTTTGAGACCGGTCGGCTAATCCCGCGCCGCTCACAACGGTGTCGAAAATTTCTGTTGAGTGATGGTGACGGACGGATATTGAAAAGAATGTGACGAAAAATAAGACGATGACAGCTGCTAAAGTCACTGAAGAACTGAACGTCGCACTCCTGAACCCTGTCAGCGCCAAAACGACACGAAGGGAGCTCCAGAAACAGGAAATTCCAGGGCGAGCTGGAATTCCAAAACCACTCATCAGTGATGCAAATGCCCGTAACAGGAAAAACTGTCGCCAAATCCATAAAACTTGTACAGTGGAGCAGAGGAAGAATGTAATTTGGTGAGGTTAAGGAATTCTGATAACTAGACAGTAAAATAACAAATGACGAACACAACAAGGAGGACATGAAAAGCAGACTAGCAATGACAAAAAGGGCATTCCTGGCCAGGAGAAGTCTACTAATATCAAATATCAGCCTTAATTTGTAGCCGGCCGGAGTGGCCGAGTGGTTCTAGGCGCTACAGTCTGGAACTGAGCGACCGCTACGGTCTCAGGTTCGAATCCTGCCTCGGGCATGGATGTGTGTGATGTCCTTAGGTTAGTTAGGTTTAAGTAGTTCTAAGTTCTAGGGGACTGATGACCACAGCAGTTAAGTCCCATAGTGCTCAGAGCCATTTGAACCTTAATTTGTTGAAGAAATTTCTGAGAATGTACGTCTGGAGTACAGCATTGTATGGTAGTGAAACATGGACTGTGGGAAAACAGGAACAGAAGAAAATCGAAGCATTCGAGATGTGCTGCTGCAGTCGAATGTTGAAACTTAGTTGGACTTATAACGTAAGGGACATCTGTTAAGACACGAGGGAATGACATCCATGGTACTAGAGGGAGTTTTAGAGGGCAAATACTGTAGAGGAAGACAGAGATTGGAATACATCCAGCAAATAATTGAGGACGTACGTTGCAAGTGCTGCTCTTAGATGCGGAGGTTAGCACAGGAGTGGAATTCATGGCGGGCCTCATCAAATCAGTCAGAAGACAAATGACCAACAAAAAAAATCTCAGAAGTGAAAACATGACTATGGTTTGATGACTGTTTGGGCAGCCATGTCCTGATATTCCAAGGTCCCCATGGTATTTCTCCTCTCCAGTGGTGATGCTGTGATCCAAGGGCACCTGTTCACACACCTCCCATCGTGTAGGACTGAAGGTGTGAGCACGAGGATGAAGTGTCTCATCTCATCTGCCAACCAAACCTCAATATTATTGAGTCTTTGTGGTCTACTTTGGAGAAATGGGCCCATGTTCCCGATCCACCAACATCATAGTCACCTTAACTTGCCACTATTCTGCAGGACGTATAGTATAAGATACATTTCAAAAGCCAAATACTACCTGTATTTATACATTCCGCAACGAACAGAAGCTGTTTTGAACGCCAACTGTTTCCTCATTGTATTAGGCATGGTAATGTGTTGTGTTTGTGATGTTTCCATATTTATGTCCACTTCTGTAACTCCTGACCTATGTGTCATATAATAATATAATTTTTCAGGTACATTCCTTGATGTATGTAGATACTGTCTGAAAAGTATCTTACGAATGAAGTTTGAAATAAACAAATAAGTGAGTGAAACGTCACGCCTGATGCTGAAGTTTTACTGTGCACCATTCTAAACAGAGTTCATGCAGCTTCGTGTTCATAAGTTCGTATCTCCTGAACTATGTGTCGTACAACGATATAATTTTGCATATACATGCAATGGTATATGTCGATACTACCTGCAAACAATGTTGCGAATAGAGTGGGCAGCAAAGATGTAATAAATTAAAATTTCATGTCTGATACTGATATTCTACTCCACGAACAGCGAAAATGTAGTAAGCGATATTTTTTTTCTTTCATCTTTGTGTGTGTGTGGGGGGGCGGGGGGGGGGGAGGAGGTTCCAGCTAGAACATTTTTTGTAAAGGTATGAAATTATGTGCAAAGCTTGTTGAAAGTCACTATGTGATGCTTGCGGTAAACTTTAAACATAAGACAAACCTTTAAATGAGTACATTATGACAGCATTTTAAATTCGGCCAGTTGCTGAGCGAAGTAATGCAAATCGATTTTTTGTTGGTCCTGGAAGCACCTAGATAGACATCCTGCAACTGCAGTTGGTTAGGGTTTCGGGACAGTCGCTTAGTGGTATAGATTCTTCAGTAGAAGGCAGCGGTTCTTACCCGAAACTCCCAACACAAATCTATCATAATTATAACATCCAATCAAGTGAAGAATGAAAAATAGTAGAGAGCTGTAAAATATTTGGTCGTCTTTAACTACAAATGCTTTCAAATGTCGGAAACGCGTTTGTGCTACCACGACTTTTATTGCACAGAACGGAAGGCATACGAAAATGTTCAGTTGCCACATCTGGACATGTCTAATCAAAAGTTCCGATAAGATGTAACTGTTCAAAATCGAATTCGACCACATCTGTGAAAGTTAAAGTTTATCGCCATGGTTCCACCACCGATATACTGTGTGACTACTTGGTACAACTCTCTAAAAACGGAGTCTAAAATTCACTGAAAAATATCAAAATACTTTCACAACATGTCGCTGCCTGGCCGAAAACATTGTAACCTCCGTGAAGCAGAAAATGGAGCGATATAGACTCGGTGTAACTTCACAGGTGGCCACACCCTTGTTCAAATGCCTCATAATATATACAGGATGTTCATAAAATCTCTATCCCTTTCTAACGAACAATAAATGGATTTACGTAATAGATAATTGTAATATATTTCTGTGATAACCTGGGGCTATTGCCCTGTTTTTAGAATAGTCGAGAAGAATCATCACGCTAAAGTAACTTGTTGTGGTTACTGCTCTATTGCGCGTTTGGTCTTACTTGAAGGTGCAAAAGAAGTTCACTCTCACGTTTCACAAGCCAACACCAAAAACATCAAACATTCGGATTCTTCCGAATAAGTTCCGAAGAACTGGAAACGTTCAAGATGAATCACGTTCGAGAAATTATATGTACGACAACAGATTGATCTGAGAATCAAAGAAGCAGTTTAAAGGAGCCGAATGAATCAACTCCTCTTTTAAAGAACGAGTCACGTGTATCAAATAGGAACGATTCTGAAAGTTTCATACTTTACACTAAATAAAAAAAGTGTAAAAGGTTCAGATGCTTCATTAATTAGACCACGAGGATTACCCAACTCGTCAAGCTGCTATTACGATCTGACAGAAGCTGCATACAGCAAACACCTCAAGGATATAATTTTGTTTAGTCTTGAGGCAATATCTATGGACAAGTTAACAAACATAACTGGTGCATAACGGGTAACGAACCGCCTAACGCTACCACCGAATGGCAAAGAGGTACCTCGGTAGTGAATATGTGGGTTGGATTCGCAAATGATCTCTTCATTTTTGCAGCAGATACAATTTCAAGAAACATGCGTTATGATATGATTGAGCAACGTTTGGAACCACAGCTTCACCAAAAAGGCATTGCTGATACAGAATGGAACACCCCCACATTTGGCTTACATACTAAGGGAGTGCCTAAATCGAAGATTCGTCAACAAATGGACAGGGAGAGGTTGATCAAGCTGTCCCGTTCACCTGATGTGACATCCTTGGAGTTATTCGCTTTCTTCAAACGAAGATATGATATAGGAGTACTTTGCTCAGAGATATTATTTGTTTTTGTTTGTTTGTATTAAAGTCGATGCTTGGAGAAGTATTTTAATCAAAACTGGCATTAACATGACTACCTAAAACAAAATAAATAAATTACTACAAGAATGAACTTCAAATGATCCGGTGTCTCATTTCTATTCTTATACGAGGGTTGTCCAGAAAGTAAGTTCCGATCGGTCGCGAAATGAGAACCACTGGTAAAAATCCAGTGAGGCTTTGCACAGATGTGTTGGGCAGTGTCTCTAGTATGCCCGTCGATCGTGTCGCGTCGCTCTTTTTAGTTTTGAGTGAATAGTGAGCACGTAAAGATGCGTAGGGAATAGCGACTCCTGCCAAGTACAGGGTCTTTCAAAAATGACCGGTATATTTGAAACGGCAATACAAACTAAACGAGCAGCGATAGAAATACACCGTTTGTTGCAATATGCTTGGGACAACAGTACATTTTCAGGCAGACAAACTTTCGAAATTACAGTAGTTACAATTGTCAACAACAGATGGCGCTGCGGTCTGGGAAACTCTATAGTACGATATTTTCCACATATCCACCATGCGTAGCAATAATATGGCGTAGTCCCTGAATGAAATTACCCGAAATCTTTGACAACGTGTCTGGCGGAATGGCTTCACATGCAGATGAGATGTACTGCTTCAGCTGTTCAATTGTTTCTGGATTCTGGCGGTACACCTGGTCTTTCACGTGTCCCCAAAGAAAGAAGTCACAGGGGTTCATGTCTGGCGAATAGGGAGGCCAATCCACGCCGCCTTCTGTATGTTTCGGATAGCCCAAAGCAATCACACGATCATCGAAATATTCATTCAGGAAATTAAAGACGTCGGCCGTGCGATGTGGCCGGGCACCATCTTGCATAAACCACGAGGTGTTCGCAGTGTCGTCTAAGGCAGTTTGTACCGCCACAAATTCACGAAGAATGTCCAGATAGCGAGATGCAGTAATCGTTTCGGATCTGAAAAATGGGCCAATGATTCCTTTGGAAGAAATGGCGGCCCAGACCAGTACTTTTTGAGGATGCAGGGACGATGGGACTGCAACATGGGGCTTTTCGGTTCCCCATATGCGCCAGTTCTGTTTATTGACGAAGCCGTCCAGGTAAAAATAAGCTTCGTCAGTAAACCAAATGCTGCCCACATGCATATCGCCGTCATCAATCCTGTGCACTATGTCGTTAGCGAATGTCTCTCATGCAGCAATGGTAGCGGCGCTGAGGGGTTGCCGCGTTTGAATTTTGTATGGATAGAGGTGTAAACTCTGGCGCATGAGACGATACGTGGACGTTGGCATCATTTGGACCGCAGCTGCAACACGGCGAACGGAAACGCGAGGCCGCTGTTTGATCACCTGCTGCACTAGCTGCGCGTTGCCCTCTGTGGTTGCTGTACGCGGTCGCCCTACCTTTCCAGCACGTTCATCCGTCACGTTCCCAGTCCGTTGAAATTTTTCAAACAGATCCTTTATTGTATCGCTTTTCGGTCCTTTGGTTACATTAAACCTCCGTTGAAAACTTCGTCTTGTTGCAACAACACTGTGTTCTAGGCGGTGGAATTCCAACACCAGAAAAATCCTCTTTTCTAAGGAATAAACCATGTTGTCCACAGCACACTTGCACGTTGTGAACAGCACACGCTTACAGCAGAAAGACGACGTACAGAATGGCGCACCCACAGACTGCGTTGTCTTCTATATCTTTCACATCACTTGCAGCGCCATCTGTTGTTGAAAATTGTAACTACTGTAATTTCGAAAGTTTGTCCGCCTGAAAATGTACTGTTGTCCCAAGCATATTGCAACAAACGGTGTATGTCTTTCGCTGCTCGTTTAGTTTTTATTGCCGTTTCAAATATACCGGTCATTTTTGAAACACCCTGTATGAGGGCCAGGTTAGAGAGCTCGCCTGTGTCGTGCAGCCCACATAACACAACTGTCGAGAAGTTCCTTCTTCATGCCAATTCTCGGCCGCACACTGCAGGGGAAATGAAGACGCTCCTGCAACGTTTCCGATGAGAAGTCTTTGATCGCCCACAGTGCACTCCGTAACTGGCTCCCCTTGAGTCTCATCTCTGCCCACAAGAACCTCTGGCTATGATGACAATTTTTCCACAGACAACGGGCTGCAGACCAGTGCAGATAACTGGCCGAAAGCACAGGCGGCTGCTTTCTATGACGAGACCATTGGAAAGTTGATACAACACTGCGACAACACTCGAAATTGGAGCGGTGAGTATGCAGAGAAATAGGTGGAAGGTGTACCTAACTGTTGCAAATAAAACGTTTCTGGTTTTCACTGTGGTTTCCATTTCGCCTCCTATCGAAACGTACTTTCTGGACAACACTCGCATTTACATATAATACAGTCAGTTTTGGGAAAACAGGAATTAACATGAATGACCAGGAATAAAATAATATAAAGTTAGAGTATTTGCAATGAACTTCAACTGTTTGTGTGACCATGAACTTTATTATTAAAAACAACAAGAAGAAAACTTCAAATGAACAGTTGACTTATTTCTCTTCTTACATTAACATGATCTAGGCTATTAGTAACGGCAGATTCTGTTTACTTCGGCTAAAGGTAATATACGTATAAGTATTGATTTATTTTAATAGTACAGGGCTTGAACATTTAGCCATATAGTACATGATTTATTCTGTGGTAGGAGAATGTCGTTGACATCAATGTCGTTAGGATGTAAGGGAGGGATAGAGGAAGGGCATTGGGAGAAGGGTTGGGGAGGGGGGGTTGGATTGGTTGACTGATTACCTGTCCTGGACTAGAAACTCTTCAAAATTCTGAAGGAAGACTTTATTTCTCAGTTCAGTCTGATGATTGAGTAGGTAGTCAGGTGCTGTATTTGTGTTGATAAAGATTCAGATTTCTGCAAGAAGGTCAAGTATTATGCCCTTATGGCAAGATGAAGTGTTTGGAGGTTCTATGTTGTCTGCAGAATGATTGTGTTGGGTAAGCAGTGTGACAATGCTGGATTTGTTCAGGTTGTTAAGATGGAGTGCATCCATGTGATCTTTAAATCTTGCTGTGAGCCTTCTACCAGTCTGTCCAGTGGAGATCACTTGGACACGAGTTGCAAATGAGTTTGTGTACACCTGGCTTTTGGTACTGTTGAACAGTGGTCTTTTTAATATACAAGGTGAGTCACCTAACATTACCGCTGGACATATTTTGTAAACGACATCAAATACTGACGAATCGATTCCACAGACCGAACGTGAGGAGAGGGGCTAATGTAATTGGTTAATACAAACCATACAAAAATGCACGGAAGTATGTTTTTTTAACACAAACCTAAGTTTTTCTAAATGGAACCCCGTTAGTTTTATTAGCACATCTGAACATATAAATAAATACGTAATCAGTGCCATTTGTTGCATTGTAAAATGTTTATTACATACGGAGATATTGTAACCTAAAGTCACCCCTCGTGGTAATGTACATGTGCGTAAGTGAAAAAGACCAATAAAGAGGTGTTAGCATGTGAACGTAATGTGCTGTTCCAGTCTCTTCTGTACCTAAGGTCCATCACCGTTCCCTTTGGATCCCTAAGTAATTCGGTGCTCTCCGATACACACGATCGAACAGCGGAGGAGTGGTACTCAAGCGTCAACTTTAGGTTACAACATCTCCGGATGTAATTAACATTTTACAATGCAACAAACGGCACTGATTGCGTATTTGTTTATATGTTCAGATGTGCTAACAAAACTAACGGGTTTCCATTTTAAAAAAACGTAGGTTTGTGTTAAAAAACATACTTCCATGCATTTTTTTATGGTTTGTATTAATCAATTACACTAGCCCCTCTCCTCACGTTCGGTCTGTGGAATCAATTCGTCAGTATTTGATGTGGTTTACGAAATACATCCAGCGGTAACGTTAGGTGACTCACCCTGTATATGATCTTCTTGTATGTGGGTGGGTGTTCAGCTACTGATTGGTTTAACTTTGTTGTATGGATTAGTGTATCTATTATGGAAGGTCTGTACCCTTCGCTGGAGGCAACTGATTTAATCATTTCTGTTTCTTTTTATTTTTCATTTGTGTCCAAAGGGATTTTAGGCATGTGATTAATTATTGTCCAGAAGAATGCTTTTTTATGTTGGTCTGGATGGCAAGAAGAGGTATGTATGCAAACATTGTTTGTTGTTGGCTTCCTGAAAGTTTGAAAGTTATGCTTTTGATTTTTAGATCAAGATAGTAAATGCCTTATGGTATTTCATGTTCTACAATGAATTGCATTTTCTGATGTAATTTATTAAGCTCTTTGGCTATATTTTCTATTTATTTTGTTGTTCTAGTGAACAGAATGAGAGTGTCACCAACACAGAGTTTGTAATAAAGTCGCTTATCTTTCACTTCGGTTTGGTATTTAGAAAGTTGCTACCAATTACTATCTATGGCCAATCCATCTGCTCGAATGAAAAATTTGTTGTTGAACAGGAAGTAGTTATATGATAATACAAGCTGCAGGGTCTCTTTGAGTTCGTAAATTTCAGCACTAACCATTGTTCCAGGTCTGAGTCTTATTCTACTGATTGTTTCTCTGACATGTATATTTGTATTTAAGTTGACTATGTCAAGAGATGCAAATCCAGCTGCAGCAGGATGTAGATATCTTTTAGCTACTGATAGGCTAATAACAGTTTTTGATAGAAGAGTTTTTTTTTCGAACACATGTGCCTTGCGGATAATGTCATTAAGTTTCCTGGTGATTTTAGAGCTTGGACTACTGATGGAGTTCACAGTGGAACATACTGGATATTCTGGTTTGTGGATCTTAGGTTGTGATCTCAATTTTGGTACTGATGTGTTCAACACTACACTTAAACAGGAAGTTGCAGTTTTTAAGTAACTTGTCAATCTTTTCGAATTTGGGTGCAGGACTATGTGCTATTTTTCTTGTGTTATTATTTCTGAAGAACTCATGAGTTTTGTTAATATATTCTGATTCTTATATGACAACAGCTGTGCTGCCCTTGTCCAATTTGACAATGAGGGCATTTTTGGTTGAAAGGCTCTTGTTAACGCCACATAATGTCCTGCTTTCATTGTTTATTCTATTCTACTTTTTGTTCTGGTCTCTGTTTCTCGTAATAGTATTGTTTGCCTTATGGGACGTAGCATTTTGTTCATTATGTTTTAGTTTAGCACTTGTGCATACAATTTTTGTGCTCACTATTAGATCTTCAATAATGTTTTTATTTCGTGTGGGAGCAATATGGTGCTTAAGACCTTTATTTAACAGATTTGTTTCATTACTACTGAAGCATATTTCTGTAGTGTTTATCACTTTGTCAAGAAACTTATGCTGTACTTGAGAAGAAAGACTGGAGGACTTCGTTGCGTTCTTTGAGCCCAAGGCTTCTCATGTCTCATTGAGATGATAGTACGTTCTTTGTTGATATATAAATTGACATAGTGTAGAAAAGCATGAATACATGAGAAATACGGTTATGGCTTAGCTCTAGATGCATATCATACAGCTGTCAGTTGAGATCTTTCTTTTTGTAAAGAATTTTTTTTATTTGCGTTTTCAACCAAATAATTTCACATTCTGCCTTTGCTATCTTGACTAACATGCTTCGTTACTTTTATTCTATCATATCTTGCAGTCAAGTTTTTTTGTTAAATCTAATTACAAAGATGGTTTTCATTAATTTAAGTTTACATTTCTGGAATTCAGCAATGTTCTAACTACGGATTAAGTTTACCCATTACGGATGTTTATGAACCCGCGACTGTTTACTCAATATAAATACACGAAACTGCAACCAGTCGCTTTTTTAGACTACATAGCCATGAGTTCATTCACTTTCATTATTTGTAGAAATTGATGTCTAACGACCGCATTTCATGTGTAAGACCTGACGTCGTGATGTGGGTAGATCCCTTCCTACGCCGACGCTGCCTAGCAGCTTAGATTGGAAACGGGAAAAACTACTCACCTCGGCAACAAGATGAAGCTTAGTAAAAAGGAAGTACGAAGTAATTCATTTTCCAAACGTACTGGTGTCCATTGCTTTTGCATCATTTTTCTAAACAAATTTCGACACTAATCATGACGTATTCACACTTCACTACATGCAGAGCTAGATACTAATTTTACAATCCGAGACATACGAAAAGTAAAATGCACAGGCAGGAAGCGCACATTTTTTTCCGCTGGGACCGTCTTGCTATATCAACAAATTAAAAATAATGCCAATCTTCCAGTTCCGACAAAAGGTTTCGATAAGTTTCCTTATTTGTAGGGCAAAATAGTGGAACTGGAAATGCCTCCAAAGTATTCCCCACTGAAAATTCCCATCTCCAGTCCCAAGCTAAGGTGAGATCAAACGCTCCATAGAACGAAACGTTGTGATACGATAAGAAATGTAAGAAAAAGCTAATTCTGGACGCACTTGACATTGTTATCTTTGGCCTTCTCCTAAAAAGCAAAAGAGCTGAAGCAGATGGTTTCTGGCACGATTTCTCCATCCATGAAGCTGACCTCACTGACATTTTCGACTAGGCTGGAGATTTGCTGTGGCCCTGTAACTGCCACCTTGGTCATTTGGTATTGATCATAGATTTCTCCTGCTGCAGGGATATTAGCGAGCGATTTTTTCCGTCTATTCAGAGCTGCAGTAAACAGCTCCAGTAGTTCACTTATCATATGACTGGCAAGTACAATTACGTCTGCAAGTAGGCAACGCTCCAAGAAACCTTGCATCCAATGCCTAAAGTGGCTTCAAGGTCATTTTGCCGTCTTACAGCTTCGCCAGTTTTTTTATAGTGATAATTTCAAAATTCGTACAAATTCAAAAAAATATTAAGCAACTCTATTTTTAGTCTATAATATGTTGGAGTACTTTCCAAAAAAAATTCTCCCTAGCTGCTTGGAAAAAAATGAAAACTAACGTTACAAGAAATTTTGGAGGGAAATAATTTTTTACTTCAACCTGGGGTAGTAACAGAATCACTAATGTAATTGAACTAAAAAAAATATATGAACTTCATCAAAGTTTACAGATGCATATGATGCGTCTTTTATTTCGGAAACATAAAATTATTCTGAGATAAAAAATAAAATATTATAAGAAGCGTGAAACAGTGCCGACTGCGTATCGAAAAAAATAGGCGCTGATGAATTTTCGTGCTGTAGGACTGCGAAGAAACTTCCTGCGAAAAAGTTGTTAAGGGAACTACAAAACTAGTTTTTGTAACACTTCAGACATCATTATTAAATCGTATCACGTACAGAGGCAAATTACTTCCGCGATATTCCATGCGCAGCAGCGCGCGAGTCGTTGTAGGCCGTCGCCAAGAGTTTTGTCCTGAAGGCTCGCTTTAATACGACCGAGAATTTTCCCTACTTCCCGAAAATATTTTACTGGCTGCTAATACATATCCTTCGTCATTGCGTCCATCACTTAAAACGCCAATATAAGCTACGCAAAAGTAATTGTAGTTATTTTGAAGCCAATATTTTCACTGAAGTCGAGCAAAATATTTGTTCGAAAGGTTTTGTGAAACCCAAGTTTTTATCTAAATTTGCTGTAAGCCTATTATTCTCAGCATGCAATACGTGCTTGGTACACAAAAACATCGTTCTTACTACTGCAATATCCCTATCTTATGTTACAAATTTCGTCCATCATTACAGTTTCTGAATTAAAAAACAAGTGGGCGCAGAAGACAGTGCATTGAAGTGACTGGTCAGAATAATCAATTTTTTCACGGACGTTACCCTGTATCTCTCTAGCCATCGGCTACTATCCTCTGTCATACTAAAGTAATACAATGCTACGTTCTAGCTTTTTGTAAGAGTCGTCAAATATCATAGGTTTATATACCCTTCTCGAAGAATCAGCATAGGTGCTAGGACTGTTCTGATGTTACTGCACTGTTTATAAACACAGTAGATACAGAAGCACCACAACGTTTTGGCATTTTTTGAATTGCATTACCCTTACTACTAAACAGCCAGTAAATCCTTCTATGAAGAAAAGGAGTTTAATTTCGAGTGTACAGAAAAATGGTTCAGATGGCTCTGAGCACTATGGGACTTAACATCTGAGGTCATCAGTCCCCTAGAACTTAGAACTACTTAAACCTAACTAACCTAAGGACATCACACACATCCATGCCAGAGGCAGGATTCGGACCTGCGACCTTAGCGGTCGCGCGGTTCCATACTGTAGCGCCTAGAACCTCTCGGCCATCGAATGTACAAGTAAACCGAATGCAGTAAGATTTCGATACAGGTTTTTAGGAAAAACTGTTGTTAATTAATGCAGAATTGACAATCTTATTTTAATTGACGGTTACGCCGAGTAAACTAATCGTCACCACTTGTGATAAATTTATCAGACGTCTACTGTAAGGAAAAAAACATTTGCAGTATGTCCTCTATAACTGAAATGGATAGTCAAACATTTAAATCAAGTCAGCTTTTTACATAGACGGCACTTACCTAAACTGAAGGATATTCTGGCTCCGTGTCTTCAGATTCACTGTCGCTTCTTTCTGCCAGGTGTATCATCACAGATTCCATTATCGTGTCTCTTAAACCCAGCTTCAAAAAATCAGTTTCTTTTAAGGCTTCTGCGTGTTTTATGCACCTCTTCCAGTTCTGATGCGATTCGTGTGTTAGCTTCTCGACACCAACAAGTTTGAAAGTGGTATTTCCTTTCGCTACTTCTCGCTTTACTTGGGCCCATATCAATTCAGTGGGATTGTTTTGGCACTGATACGGTGGTAGACGTACCACTTTGTGTCCCATTTCGTTTGCCAGTTGATCTAATTCGTAAGTGTTTTTGCCACCTACGATTTCTTCTTTAGACTGGAGTTCAGCCTTAGTTTTATCGACTGATAATGAAACATACATTCTCTTTAACCACTACATAATATCTGCCTTGCGCCAATTTGAACGTGGCAGCTTTTCTATCTGAATTGAGAGGTAACTGGCGTTACCCATCACGGTAATTGACCCTTCTTCCAGTGCTGACAATAGTCGACTAAACCAATTCTTAAAAACTTCTCCAATCATTTCTAAATGGTAGTCGGCTTGGCAAGAACTTTTCCCACCACGAAAAACAAGTTTGGCCTCTGGTATGAAGCGTGTGGTATGATCCAGCGTGGGCGACGATTAATCGGTCACTTCTACCAGTAGGCACTTTCAAAACGCCGTTTCCTTTGGAGTCTTGCCTTATATACTTATTGGTGTGGTTCTTTGAAACCTAAGTTACATCCAAGTAACCTCCAGGCCTGGTGTCTTCAGGACGCAAGAAGTGCACTGTACGCAAAAACTTCGCTCTTACTGCTGCAATGTCTCTGCGTTCCATGAAGAATTTCCGGCCATCATTACACTTCTTGAATCGGAAAACAAGGGAGTGAAGAAGGCGAAGAACGGAGGTCTCTGAGCCCGAGTAATCAATTTTTTCACGGAGGTCAGCCTGTATTCTTTTAGCCGTTGGATAATTTCCTCTGTTGTAATATCCAAGTACAGTTCTACGCACGAGCTCTTTGTTAAAATCGTCAAAGTCGGTTGATTTTTGTTCACGTTCGTATCCCTTTCTTGGATAATCGAAACACTCATTCATGTCTGGAGATTCTGCTAATGACGCAGACTTGCTAATATTGATTACAGTTGACTTGGAGACACCATACGCTTTAGCAGTAAATTTATGAATTTGCGAAAAATGCAGTTATTCGTCGTTTTTTCATTGTCGGCCAGATCAGTAAAAATCTGGAGTAGATTCGATATCATAATTTTCGATTGTTTACGAATGCCTTTCCTCCCTTTACGCACACCGACCGGAGGAGTACTACAAGTAGGCTGTTGCTCCTGCATTGTTGTTCACCACCGAGCGCAGGGCAAAGCACCTTTCTAAAGACGCTGATGTCAGACGTGAACACTCGATACAGCATGGTAACACTGAGCTTTCAGCTGCTCTGACCTACCGCACCGGTAACGCTACCTACATGGCAACAAAGCCAAGATGCGGGCGAGTCACAGCCCGCAGGTATTGCTGGTGGCAGGCAGTGGCCGTGACCTTGAGGAATCTACTTTTGTGCCGGCCACTATAGTAGCCGCAAATCGTTTCCTTGTTTCCCCATTCTTTCGTCTTGTGATTCACTAATTTTTTCAGTACTGAATACGCAAATGTAGCGATTCTCTCTGGGTGCTCTGCTGTACCTTCTTTCTTTTCTTATTTACATCAGTTTGCCAAATCTCTGTCACTTTTCAAACGCTACATTTACTACTTGAACTGTTTCAATTTTTACAGAGTTATTACGTCTTATCCTCGAACTGATGCAAAAATGACGTCCACGTTTTAAGTGCTCATATTTGTTGACTTGAAGAAAGCCTATTTTGGAGGACTTTGGATGAAAAATCCAATTAACTGATTAAATAGACCTAAAGTGGCACGACATGTATAGTTAAATTTAGAGGAGGTCTTCAAGATCAAAACAGAAGTCACTAAAGGAGATGGCTTCCCCACTCTACTCTTCAATCGTGTTCTTGATAAGGTGATCAGGGAATGACAAAGAGAAATGAAGAGAGTGAGTGAAGTACAACTGGGATGCAAAAGAAAAGAAATGCAAGCAGATTGTCTGGCATTCGCAGATGATATTGTGATAACTGAGGTGGCTGATCAGTCCACCTAAATCTAGACACAAGCGGCTAAATCAGGTCTATAGATCTCTATCGTGAAGACAATATATGACGACCATCAATATGGATTCTAGATGGACGGAAGGAAGACAAATTTGATTATCTAGGTGGAATGATAGGAAGTGATCTGACAGAAAATGGAGTAATGACAGCATGAATAAACAGGATGAATTTAGCAAACAAATTATGAACGTCTTTAATCAGAAGAATCTTTCAATTTATGCTAAACTGAGACGTAACCAGATAGTGATTCACCCTAAAGTCTTATATTCAGCAATAAGTCTGAACCTCGTAAGAACAGAACTAGTTATGATACCAGACCGTGGGGAGCAAAGGATTCTCAAAGACGATATTTGATCTCTCATGATCTCGAACAACAGGATAATGTTAATAAATGCGAGGAGCGAACCAAGAACAGTACACATAGATGGAGAGAATTTCGGACACACATCCTTAGAATGGACAAGGGGAAGTTGGCAAATAATAATATAATTTGTTATGAACGAGAGAATACAACTACGTTAGATGCAAGAGGTACAGATGGACTGGAATAAACGGGAATACAGCAAAACAAAGATGTCCGATGGGGAAACTGAGGCTGTCATAAGTTTCCAGGATACAATTAGACCCAGAGCAAAATCATCATGGTCCGAAGAACGAAGAATTTACCGAAGTATGAGAACAAAATAATATTGCACAAGAAAACGAATAAAGGCAAGGAACGAAGCTGGTCGTCAGGTGGCTGAAACTAAAAGTGATTATGGAACTGAAATCCAAATGAAGACTGTCGATAGAGGTAAGGAGCAATGGACTTGTTGCGAGGCCCTATTTATTCTGCTCCAAATATCCAGAAGAACTGGTCTCACTTCTATGACAAGTATAACATGCTCTTACGAATCATGGATTATAAACAATAACATAAACCTTTTTCTAACAAACACTAACAAAACGCTAAGAATCATTGGGTGTTAAAAATGAGATATGTGTTTTATTTACCAAAAATTATTTTTTGTAATTAGTGTAATCTTCAAAGAATAAATAAATATTAAAAAATTTGTCTTAGAGTTACATTATAACAGTGTCTGAGGCCGTGTTAATTTTTCGTTATTAAAAAAAGAGCGCCAGACTGCGCTCTCTCTCCTGTTTGCTTTCGATGTTAATGGCCGAACTGTATCTGCATGAGTAATCAGACGCTGTGTGTGTGTGTGTGTGTGTGTGTGTGTGTGTGTGTCTGTTAAACATTTCAGTATATGATTATATAGCATTCCTTGGAATGATTTAAGTACTGTAAATACCCTTCCATGTCAAATTCATTAAGATTTTTCAGCATTTAGTCTTCTTAGCTGTTCGAGCATCATCACTGACGAGCTACAGCCGCCGTCATTGCACGGCAAATATAAATAACAACTAAGCGTGCAAAAGGTGCATGACCTGCATCGATTTACACTATTTCATTTGCAGGTCAGCAGAGATGCAGAGCAGTACAATTTCTAAATATTACAACACATGTAAAATAAGTTCTACACAAGGCTTCGCCTTAAGTCAAAATTGTAATGCAATATAAGTGAACTTGGCCGACAAATAATATCCATTATTAACTGCGTTATTGCGGTCGAACTAAAATAGACAGGACTTATTTCATTATTTTTAAAGACAATCTGCAACAAGAATTAACAGTCATGAAATCTCACTTACAGTAAAAATAGTATTGAAACGGAGAGGTGGCATACCAGTCTATCGTAAATCACTAAACCGACGGTGAGTTCCACGTGAGTAAAAAACGGACGCAGGTTGTTCCAGTAGAATTCTTGTAGAATTGTGGTACACAACTCATGGTCGCGTGTGATGACTTGTTTGCAGGATGAACAATTACTTTGCGGGAAACGATACCGAGCTTACAAGCAATAACAGAACAAAAACTCAGTCACTCTATACGGTTCTTCATTTATTAGATGCAGAAGGATTTAAACAGCGCAGGTCAGGTACATGACGCGTTTCTTGACGTCAGTGTGGTCATCGAGGCAGTTCCGCTCTGCCACTTAGTAAACAAAATACCTGCTTACTGAATACGGCAACACAAAGGACTTTCATCAACACACCTCTTTAACGAACGCATCTGCTGATGCTTGATGTGTTTCCTCCTAAATAGCCTGACTGACAAAAAAAGGTGAAGCATCCGGAAGGAGAGGACGGAACGAAATTAAAATTCAAGGGTTGAGATGTTATCTTATTTCAGTGATTGCGAAATCGAGTCAAATTCACTAAGAGCTTGAAGTATGTGCCCACTTATCAGTATGATCTTGCACCTCCTCTGACCTGGATGCATGCACCGATTCAGTTGGGAAGCGTGTCATAAGGCCGTTGCAATCGTCCCTGAGGAAAGCTATCCCACAACTCTTGTAACTGTCCTTGATGTCCTGTATGCTACCAGTTGATATCCAAGCTGGTCCCACACTTGTTTTATCGGGGCAGATCTGAGGATCTTGCTGGCCACTGGAGTACCTCAACAGATTAGATTAGATTAGTACTTGTCCCATATATCATTAATACGACACTTTGTAATGATGTGGAACGTGTCAGGTTAATAAAAGGTGTCTATCCAAGATATTACATTACACAAAATATTACATGAGACTTTTTTTTTTTTTTTTTTTTGGCGTGGTCAGGGATTTTCACCTGCCTCGAGATGACTGGGTGTTTGTGTTGTCCTCATCATTTCATCATCATCCAGGAAAGTGGCGAAATTGGACTGAGCAAAGGTTGCGAAATTGTACGGGCGCTGATAACCACGCAGTTGAGCGCCCCACAAACCAAATATCATCATCATCATCACTTAATTTTTTTGGGTGGGGGTGGGAAATTACCCACTTACTATATCCAAAAATTCATCTAATGGGTAGAAGGGGTTGCCATTCAGAAATTCTTTTAATTTCCTTTTAATGCTATATGATTATCTGTCAGACTTTTGATGCAATTAGGTAAGTGACCAAAGACTTTTGTGGCAGCATAATTTGCCCCCTTCTGAGCCAAAGTTAGATTTAACCTTGAGTAGTGAAGATCATCCTTTCTCCTAGTGTTGTAGCCATGTACACAGCTATTACTTTTGAATTCCTTCGGACTGTTAATAACAAATTTAGTAGGTGAATATATATATTGTGAGGCTACAGTGAAGATCCCTAGCTCTTTAAATAAGTGTCTGCAGGATGCTCTTGAATGAACTTCAGCAATTATTCTGATTACACGCTTTTGCGCAATGAACATTATTTTACTCAATGATGAGTTACCCCAGAATATGATGCCATGCGAAAGCAGAGAACGCAAATAGGCGTGGTACGCTAATTTGCTGAGATGTATATCGCCAAAATTTGCAATGACCCTAATAGAGCAGTTCATAGACTGACGTGCCATATGTGGACGAGCATTGTCATCTGCAAAATGGCACCACGATACTTTAGATGGGAGGTAAAACATGAGGACGCAGGATGTCAGTCACGTACTGCTGTGCCGTCAGAGATACCTCACTCTCTACCAGCCGCGTCCTGAAGTCATACCCCATGGATCCCCTCACCATGACGTCAGAAGTGACACCTCTGTGCCTCCCCAAATTATTGGAGGAGTGAGACCTCTCCCCATCTTGCCGCCATACTCGCCGGCTACGGTCATCTGGCGTAGTGGAGAAAAACGATTCATCACTGAACACCATGTGACATCATTCACCAGCAGTCTGTTTTTCCCGATCAAGAGACCACTCTCAACGCATCCGTTTGTGAGGTTCTTTCTATAGGAGACTATCTGACAAACCCACCATTGCCAGGGTATTCATTTTGCAAGTTTATATTGGAAACAAAAACAACAAATTAACTATGTTTGTACCGTACAGTTTCTCTACGCTGGGAGCACCTGCTTCGTGTGTCTACAGCGCAGTTTTGTAAATGACAATATTAGCGCCCCTCCATAGCTCTAGAGACGGCTATTGTCTTCGCTAAAGCCGTTTCGCAGTTGAAAGCTGTCAAAAGCGGTGGCAGGTGTCGGGGGTCCTTAAGTTGACACGGCTGTGGGAGTTCCTTATTAGTAAAGAAAAAATATATTAAAACTTCATGCATGATGCGACAACGTTCAGTGATCCATTTTTTGTGGTCGGAAGACGTATCAGGGGCCGAAAATCGTCGAAGACTTTCAGTACAGTACAGGAACAGTCTTTTGCCACAACGGAGTATCTACGAATGGATTGAAAAATTCCGAAATGGTCGCACGATGGAGCCGGACGACCGCCACAAATGAAGAAACCATTGAGTGTTCATGTGAAATGATTCCCTTAGACAGACGATTAACTATGGGCGAAGCGTCACATCGTCTGCAAATTAGTCACGGTTCTGCCTACGAAATCATCGACAACAGACTTGCGTTTCATAAGGTTTCTTCAAGATGGGTCCCAAAACCAACTCACACACTTGCATAAACAAACGCACTTGGACAGCTGAGAAAAAACATTTAGATCGCTATGATGACGAAGGGGACAACTTCTTAGAGAGAATCATTACTGGATCCATCATCACGAGCCAGAGAGTAAACAACAGAGTATGTAACGGAAACATGCAAATTCGCCGTGCAAGAAAAAGTTCAAGACCCAGTCGTCCGCAGGAAAACTGATGCTTACGGTTTTTTGGGACGCACAAGGTAAAATGGAACATTATGGGGAAAGGAGAACACCAATAAACAGTGTACGTTACAGTGAGGAGCTTACTGCCAGGCTAAAGCCTGCAATTCGAAGCAAACGCCGAGGATTGCTGTCAAGGGAGGAGGAGGAGATTAGTGTTTAACGTCCCGTCGACAACGAGGTCATTAGAGACGGAGCGCAAGCTCGGGTGAGGGAAGGATCGGGAAGGAAATCAGCCGTGCCCTTTCAAAGGAACCATCCCGGCATTTGCCTGAAGCAATTTAGGGAAATCACGGAAAACCTAAATCAGGATGGCCGGAGACAGGATTGCTGTCAAAAGGTGCTGTGTTGTTGCACGACAAATCCCGTCCACATATTGCGGCCTACACTGCTGAAACGCTCCAGAAACTCAAATTTCAAGTACTGGATCACCCTCCACATTGTCCCAATCTTGCCCCTTCTGGGTATCACTTGTTTGGTCCACTCAAACAGACATTAAGGGGCCATCGATTTGCCTCGGACGAAGCAGTGAAAGAAGCGGTGTATTCCTGGCTCACAGCTCAACCGAAAATTTTCGTTTATGAGGGTATTAGGAAGCTTGTACAACGATGGACCAAGGGCATTGAAACGCAAATAGGCTATGTCTAAAAATGATTTTCTTGGAAGTTTCCTATTTGATTATAATAAAATTGTATAGCTTCTTTGCAAATAATTGACTTACCCTCGTACATTTATGTAGGTGTATTCAGCAGCATATATGGATAGTGTCTGCGAAATGGGTTGCAACTAGAGTTGGTAGCGAAGAAGTAATACATTTAAGCGTCACGCCGGATGCTGTATTTTTGCACTCGTCTCATTGTGACGCCATATTTCCTAAATTATGATACGTAGGTGGTTCTTACGCCCCACAGTGATTGTTGTCTGACAGTAACGATATGTGTACCAAGTTTGGTTGAAATCGCTCTTATGGCTTAGGAAGAGATGTGGCACATACGCGTACATATACATAGATCAATTTTTGTAATATTTAATACGGATGAATATTAGCTGACAAACTTTGCATTCATTTTCCAAATTTTCTATTAGAAACGAAAAAAAAGAAGAACCATAATATCTAGAAAATTTCATTTCCATGGACGTTCAACATTTCAAAATGTATTTATGTAGCTATTTGGTAGACACAGAGGACCGTAAGCTGTAACACGGCTTCCAATTATGCAAGTGTTACAATTATTTGCTTCTAGGAGTACCGCTGCTCCTATAGATGCTGTCATTTAACTTTTACTGTAACCAGGATTCGCATACAACAGTAAATCAAGTTGCGAAACAAAGGGAAATACTGGAGTCCCTTTGTTTTGGACTCTTTTGAGATATATTTTGTCGTGTACGTTTTTCATCCTTGCAGCCTTTACCTCATCTTTTGAGGTCATTCGTGCCCAAGGCAAATACTGTGTGTGTGTCAAATCGGAATCATGAAAGGTCACATTTATATTCGTACGCTAACACAGAAACATCACTTGTTTAATACAGCATATCGACGATAGAGAAACACGTTTGACCTGTTACCAGGACGAACATTTTTCTTTCACTTATTATTTCCTTCTATGTACCCCTGCAGTAGACTGGGAGTGAGATGATCCCGGACAGTTTCTGGACGCTGAGCGCAGATTTTGTAAACTTCTCTATGGCAACACCTTTTCACAGCCTATAGACAGCGATTGTTTTCGCATACTGTTGTTGCGTTTCGTAGTTGAGAGCTGTCAAAAGCGCTGCAGGTGTCGGGTATTTCCTCAAGTTTAGTCGACGATAGCAGCGTCTTAGTAGTAAAGAGTAAATGAGTTAAAACGCCTTGCATCAGGTGGGAATTTTTTCACGCATCTCAGTGTTATGGCGTCACGTACCGTTATCTATCTGTCATAAAATGAGATAATTTCGAAGGGACATTCAGTAGCATATGTGGATACTGTCTGCAAATGTGTTGCGAATAGAGTTAATAGGGAAGAAGTAATAAATTTGATCTTCGTGCAAAATGCGGCAGTTTTTCACGCATCTCAGTTTTTATCACGCCATCTCTGGAAATATGTGTCGTACAACAATACATTTGTGTGGGTGCATACAGTGGCATATGTGGATACTGTCTGATAAAGAAGTTGCGAATAGAGTTAGCAGCAAGGAAGTAATAAATTTAAACGTAACGCATCATGCGGCAATTTCTCACCTACAACGATTGTTGCTTGGTAGACCACCTATAATGTTTGTTGCCTGACAGAACAATATGTGTACCAAGATTGGTTGAAAACCGTCCAATAGTTTAGGAGGAGATGTGGAACTTACACACACACACATACTCCCATTTTTATACACTGAAGCGCGAAAGAAACTGATATACGCGTGCGTATTCAAATATAGAAATATCTAAACAGGCAGAATACGGTGCTGCGGTCTGCAACATCTATACAAGACAACAAGTGTCTGGCACAGTCGTTAGATCGGTTACTGCTGCTACAGCGGTTGGTTATCAAGATTTAAGTGAGTTTGAACGTGGTGTTATAGTAGACGCACAAGCGATGGGATACAGTATCTCCGAGGTAGCGATTTCCGTACGACCATTTCACGAACATACCGTGAATATCAGGTATCCGATAAAACATCAAATCTCCAACATCGCTGTGGCCGGAAAAAGATCCTGCAAGAACTGGACCTACGACGACTGGAGAGAATCGTTCAACGTGAAAAAAGTGCAACCGTTCCGTAAATTGCTGCAGATTTCAATGCTGGACCGTCAACAAGTGTCAGCGTGCGACTATTCAACGACACATCATCGATGTGGGCTTTTGAAGGCCCACTCGTGTACCTTTGATGACTGCACGATACAAAGCTTGACGCCTCGCCTGAGCCCGTCAGCATCGATATTGGACTATTAATGACTGGAAATATGTCGGCTGGTCCGAAGAGTCTCGTCTCAAACTGTGTCGAGCGGATGGACGTGTAAGGGCATTGAGACAACCTCATCAGTCCGTGGCCCTGAACGTCAGCAGGGGACTCCAAGCTGGTGGAGGCTCTGTAACGGTATGGGGCGTGTGCAGTTGAAGTGCTACGGGACCCCTGATGCGACTCTGACAGGTGACACGTACGTTTACATCCTGTCTGATCACCTGCGTCCATTCATGTCCATTGTGCATTCCGACGGATTTCAATAATTCCAACAGGATAATACGACAACCAAGACATCCAGAATTGTTACAGAGTGGCTCCAGGAACACTCTTTTGAGTTTAAACACTTTCGCTGTCCACCAAACTCCGCAGACATGAACATTAGTGAGCATCTCTGGGATGCCTTGCAACGTGCTGTTCAGAAGAGATCTCCAACCCTCGCACTCTTACGTAGTGGGCCCGTTAACACCGACATTGGATTGTTGATGACTGGAAACATGTTGGGTGGTCGGACTAGTCTCTTTTCACATTGTATCGAGCGGATGGACCTGTACGGGTACGGACACAACCTCACGAACCCACGGGCCCTGCACTCAGCCGGGAACTGTTGAAGCTGGTGGAGTCTCTGTAGTGGTGTGGGGAGTGTGCATTTGAAGTGATATGGGACGCCTGGTGCGTCTAGATACGACTCTGACAGGTGACACGTACGTACGTAAGCATCCTGCCTCATCACCTCAATCCATTCATGTCCATTGTCCACTCCAACGGACTTTGGCAATTCCAGCAGGACAATGTGACATCTCGCACGTACAGAATTGCTACAGAGTGGCTCCAGTAACACTCTTCTAAGATTAAACACTTCCGCTGGCCACCAAACTCCCCAGACATGAATATTACTGAGCATAGCTGGGATGCCTTGCATCGTGCTATTCAGAGATCTTCCCTCCCTCGTTCTTGTACGGATTTGTGGACAGCCCTGCAGGATTCTTGGTGTAAATTGCCTCCAGCACTACTTCAGACATTAGTCGTGTCCGTGCCATGTCCAGTTGCGGCACTTCTGCGTGCTCGCGAAGGTCCGACACTATATTATGAAGGTATACCAGTTTCTTTGACTCTTCAGTGTAATATACACTACTGGCCATAAAAATTGCTACACCAAGAACAAATGCAGATGATAAACGGGTATTCATTGGACAAATATATTATACTAGAACTGACGTGTGATTACATTTTCACACAATTTTGGTGCATAGATCCTGAAAATCAGTACCCAGAACAACCAACTCTGGCCGTAATAACGGCCTTGATACCCCAGGGCATTGAGTCAAACAGAGCTTGGATGGCGTGTACAGGTACAGCTGCCCATGCAGCTTCAACACGATACCACAATTCATCAAGAGTAGTGACTGGCGTATTGTGACGAGCCAGATGCTTTGCCACCATTGACCAGACGTTTTCAATTGGTGAGAGATCTGGAGAATGTGCTCGCCAGGGCAGCAGTCGAACATTTTCTGTATCCAGAAAGGCCCGTACAGGACCTGCAACATGCGGTCGTGCATTATCCTGCTGAAATGTAGGGTTTTGCAGGCATCGAATGAAGGGTAGAGTCACGGGGCGTAACACATCTGAAATGTAACGTCCACTGTTCAAAGAGCCGTCAATGCTAGCAAGAGGTGACCGAGACGTGTAACCAATGGCACCCCATACCATCACGCCGGGTGATACGGCAGTATGGCGATGACGAATACACACGATGTCACCAAACACGGATGCGACCATCATGATGTTGTAAACAGAACCTGGATTCATCCGAAAAAATGACGTTTTGCCATTCGTGCACCCAGGTTCGTCGTTGAGTACACCATCGCAGGCGCTCCTGTCTGTGATGCAGCGTCAAGGGTAACCGCATCCATGGTCTCCGAGCTGATGGTCCATGTTGCTGCAAACGTCGTCGAACTGTTCGTGCAGATAGTTGCTGTCTTGCAAACGTCTCCATCTTTTATGTCAGGGATCGAGACGTGGCTGCACAATCCGTTACAGCCATGCGGATAAGATGCCTGTCATCTCGACTGCTAGTGATACGAGGCCGTTGGGATCCAGCACGGCGTTCCACATTACCCTCCTGAACCCACCGATTCCATATTCTGCTAATAGTCATTGGATCATGACCAACGCGAGCAGCAATGTCGCGATACGATAAACCGCAATCGCGATAGGCTACAATCCGAGCTTTATCAAAGTCGGAAACATGATGGTTCGCTGTAGGTGTCGCCAACGGCGCCAACCTTGTGTGAATGCTCTGAAAAGCGAATCATTTGCATATCACAGCATCTTCTTCCTGTCGGTTAAATTTCGCGTCTGTAGCACGTCATCTTCGTGGTGTAGCAATTTTAATGGCCAGTAGTGTATGTGACTCTCTGTTGTGATTTGTATGGGAAATTTAAAGAATAGACAAAAATTGTTTATGGATAGAAGTGTTGTAAGGTATTTGAATAAAAGAGCACATTGTAAAGGTTCGTTTTATCAGCAGCACTGTGTTGACACATTTGTCTAAGAGAGTCCTTCTGGGAGGCGAAATTCAGATGCCTGAAACTTCTAAAATGAGAGAAATTCTACAATCGAAGGAAATAAGAGATAAACTGCAGATTAGAATTAATCTCAGAATATAAGAACTTTTTTATCAAATTTTGTTAATAACTCACGCGAGTATTCAGTAACAATAGTTCAGTTAAGCTACAAGTGCAGGGTACTTGCATCTGAATAGCTCTCGTGTCAACTTTACTCATTCTCCTGCGACGTTGATGGCGTAGTCGAGATAGCCTTTATACGACTATTTTTGTTTGTTCACAACGACTTCAATTTGTCATTCTAGAGCCACCAAAGCGTTATCTTAGCAAAAATATATTTAGTGCAATGATTTAGTTCAAGCTTCCGTATTCTCCTATCTACGTTGTATAAGTTGCGACTTTACCTGTGGTTACTTCAACATTAAGTAACCGGCCTATGAACGGCTCTGATTAGAAGGAATGGCTCGACGAAGTCGCAAGGTCGAGTCGCACATGTGTGCTTTCATGCTCAGCAGCTATGTCCCTGCAGACAATAACGTGCAGCTGTTGTCTTGCAATGAAGCAGTCTTTGCATTGCCTAGACTTTCGAACTGATAAACTGATCGGAATTTTTAAATAAAAGATAAATAAATAATTAATAAAAGGGTCTTGTTCTGACATGTGAAACTGATGTGTGTGCCACCATAGTATTCTGCTGAGTAATGTTGATTCAGGAAAGTAAACCCAAACAAATGGAAACTGATCCTACAATTTCCAGTTATAATGCATACAGAGAAATAACCTTATAAAAGTGCAATGAAGTTGCGTTAAGTGTTTAACAAAGATGGTAGCAGAATCCCCACGCTAAATAGTCGCCGAGGACGCGTGAGAAACTGAAAAACTAAGTCAATTTTGCCAGTTCAAAATAATTCAGAGTTCAGCATGACGATTTATACTGTATATTAGCACAAGAGAGATGCAGAGTAGAAATACTCTGTGTAGTCTCAATTCCGTAATGAAAGCGGAAAAATTGAAGTTCTAAACTGCAACGCAATCAAACTTTCCTAAAGTCAGAGTCCCACCGAAAGTTAAAGTATTCCGCGGCCGTTCACAACCCAGAATCTACACTCCTAGAAATGGAAAAAAGAACACATTGACACCGGTGTGTCAGACCCACCATACTTGCTCCGGACACTGCGAGAGGGCTGTACAAGCAATGATCACACGCACGGCACAGCGGACACACCAGGAACCGCGGTGTTGGCCGTCGAATGGCGCTAGCTGCGCAGCATTTGTGCACCGCCGCCGTCAGTGTCAGCCAGTTTGCCGTGGCATACGGAGCTCCATCGCAGTCTTTAACACTGGTAGCATGCCGCGACAGCGTGGACGTGAACCGTATGTGCAGTTGACGGACTTTGAGCGAGGGCGTATAGTGGGCATGCGGGAGGCCGGGTGGACGTACCGCCGAATTGCTCAACACGTGGGGCGTGAGGTCTCCACAGTACATCGATGTTGTCGCCAGTGGTCGGCGGAAGGTGCACGTGCCCGTCAACCTGGGACCGGACCGCAGCGACGCACGGATGCACGCCAAGACCGTAGGATCCTACGCAGTGCCGTAGGGGACCGCACCGCCACTTCCCAGCAAATTAGGGACACTGTTGCTCCTGGGGTATCGGCGAGGACCATTCGCAAACGTCTCCATGAACCTGGCCTACGGTCCCGCACACCGTTAGGCCGTCTTCCGCTCACGCCCCAACATCGTGCAGCCCGCCTCCAGTGGTGTCGCGACAGGCGTGAATGGAGGGACGAATGGAGACGTGTCGTCTTCAGCGATGAGAGTGGCTTCTGCCTTGGTGCCAATGATGGTCGTATGCGTGTTTGGCGCCGTGCAGGTGAGCGCCACAATCAGGACTGCATACGACCGAGGCACACAGGGCCAACACCCGGCATCATGGTGTGGGGAGCGATCTCCTACACTGGCCGTACACCACTGGTGATCGTCGAGGGGACACTGAATAGTGCACGGTACATCCAAACCGTCATCGAACCCATCGTTCTACCATTCCTAGACCGGCAAGGGAACTTGCTGTTCCAACAGGACAATGCACGTCCGCATGTATCCCGTGCCACCCAACGTGCTCTAGAAGGTGTAAGTCAACTACCCTGGCCAGCAAGATCTCCGGATCTGTCACCCATTGAGCATGTTTGGGACTGGATGAAGCGTCGTCTCACGCGGTCTGCACGTCCAGCACGAACGCTGGTCCAACTGAGGCGCCAGGTGGAAATGGCATGGCAAGCCGTTCCACAGGACTACATCCAGCATCTCTACGATCGTCTCCATGGGAGAATAGCAGCCTGCATTGCTGCGAAAGGTGGATATACACTGTACTAGTGCCGACATTGTGCATGCTCTGTTGCCTGTGTCTATGTGCCTGTGGTTCTGTCAGTGTGATCATGTGATGTATCTGACCCCAGGAATGTGTCAATAAAGTTTCTCCTTCCTGGGACAATGAATTCACGGTGTTCTTATTTCAATTTCCAGGAGTGTATCACCTACGGGACCAAATACCACAGATTACCTCAGACAGGTCTGCCTTCTTTCAGATGTAACGTGAAAGTGTCCTGAATTGCTCCCTTGAGTGCACTACTCAAGAAGGGTCTTTCTGCTCTTGGCTTCAGTAATGTTCCGCCACTGCCTACTTCTCCATCGGCTGAAGGCGTTCCCCACCAAAAATACATCGTGGTTATATTCTGCAGACATGATCTGACTCAACTTGACTTCTTTTCGCACTAAAATAATATAACAATTTTAATAAAGAAATGTTTTTTAAAATTTTATTTATTAGCTTTACATACGTGCCCGTACAGTCATCTCAATAGTGGAAAGACGACACAGTTCAGAATATTAATTAGGGTCAAGACGACACTGGAACGAAGTTGCAGAGGCTTAGATTTGTCATGGGACGCCATGCTGGCAATTTTCGTAGCAGCTATGACGATAAGAAGACAAGGACAACGTAACAGCTAGTCCCCACGTGGAGAAAATCTCCGACCCATCCGAGAATCGAAACCGGTCCCTTCAGTTAGCAATCTGTCACTCTGATACAGCAGATACCATGGCAAAGTAAAGAAATGTTACAAACATTCTGTCACACTCAGACCGTTTACAGTAAATATAAATAATAGTTTGTTCATAAATAAATAAGCCAGTTTCCTTGAGCATGTGCAGCCACTTTAAATGGCAGTAAAATATTGTGAACAATTGTTTAAACAATTACTTATGTTTGCTTGATGGAAGCATCTTTTGACACTCTTTTCAGTGGTGTCAGCTAACACGTACAGTTAACCACTTTTAAATGGTCATGGTTTTTAATAGCAATTGCAACCATTTTTAAATAATGTTAATGACAGAATATTGAAATACTCATTAAATAACTACACAAGTCTGACAAGACAGTAAAGTATTAACTATATAGCTTTTAAGATATAGAAAATTTTATTGTTTCAATGGACGTGCCTCATTTTTTCCGAGAGCACAAATTTGTTCAGATTTACTTTGTTATGAAACATAATTTCTAAGAGCTGTAAGTAGCCATATTCAGAATGCCTCAAACTCCGACATTTCTGGTACATCTCTTGCACTCTGGCCAGGGAAAGTACAGCCGTCCAAATACTTCCTGCTCTGGGATTTACACATACACGGCCACGCTGACCGCCTTTGTACCTGGGCAGATCTGTACCAGTTACTCTGATTGACCTGGCACGCCCCATCCCGGACCCTGGCCTGCTGGTTAGTGTTCACACACACAAACAAATTTCGATTGCCTCAAACAAACTTTATGCAGTCTACTAACTCGCCTACAAAAGTGTAACATGAGGAAAAGAGTGCCATTGGCATTTGTGTAAAAATCATCACGTTGCTATCTTTGTGTTTAAGTAATTTACAATCGCCACTTGTCATCTCTTCCAGTTAGAATTTATACTTGATAAATGACGCAGGGAAAGAGTGACGAGGTGCATAAATCGTATTTATGTTCTAATATTACGTTTTAATGTTTTTTTACGATAAGGAACAATTGTAATCCTTAGTATGATTCAGATAGCTACAAATATTTTTTTTGTGAAAGACTTGTAATGTAATGTCTCCTTTTTTGCTGTACCTATAAAGAGTATCGAAAAATGCTCAAAGTGATACAATATAACATTTCAATATGGGGTAGAGATAGCACTGTCAGTGACGTTGCCACGTGGTAGCATCACTTCGTATGTGATCACCAAAGTTACTTGCTGTTGGGCTTGGCTAGCACATGGACGGCTGATCCTCCGAGTCTGCCGACCACTGTTCAAAAATGGTTCAAATGGCTCTAAGCACTATGGGACAACTTCTGAGGTCATCAGTCCCCTAGAACTTAGAACTACTTAAACCTAACTAACCTAAGGACATCACTCACATCCCTGCCCGAGGCAGGATTGGAACCCGCGACCGTAGCGGTAGCGCGGTTCCAGACTGAAGCACCTAGAACCGCGTGGCCACCGAGGCCTGCCCGACCACTGTTAACAAGTGGGGTGCACTCAGCACTTTGTAACCTCCCCCTCACTTATCGACCTTAATGACCGTGAAACATTAAACCGCGTGTACCTAATGGAAATTTTGGAAAAGCAATCGTCACCGAGGTTAATTTGTCGGTAAAGAGGGAGGAAAGGGTTACATCTAAATGAAAGGAAAAATGCTAATGAAACTGGTGGAAATTAATTTTGAAATAGGGGTAAAGTTAATAAAGAAAGAAAATGTGCGGCCGTTACGTTAACAATCAACTAGCGGTAATTAGATATTTGAGATTTGGGGGAAATTACGGTCGCCAGTCCTAAGGACAATTACTATAGTAACTGAAAAAGAAAGATTATTACACATATAATTAGCACTAGAAGCGTGGCAACTGAAGGTTGACAAGTGTAGCGTGAAAACTTAAAGTTTGTCAGAAGTAATAAATTTCGCTACACTCTGACTTAATTTAGCAAAAGAATTAATAAAACCGGAAAATCGAAAGTTAATTTAGTGACTGAAGTTAATAGTGAGCTTTCTTTCTGAAGCACATCGAAATTCAGTAAAATACGGTTAGTCTTGGACTACCTCAACAATCATTTCAAAAGCTACTTGAATCTACGCAATTTAGAAATAAGAGATTTAACTTTGAATTAAATGATTCTGAACAATTAACAATAGTAAAATTTAGTACATACCAAGCTGAGCTGCAGTCACAGGTAAGCTAAAATATGGTAACAAAACTAGCACTCTTAATTTGTGCTTGTGTAATCTAAGTATTGTAGCCAGCTATGAATACTTTAACTGAACTTTGAAATTAAAGCAGTGAAATCTAATTATATTATTTTAATGCTGGCGTTTGAATTTCAACGACACTCGGGTTCATTCCGGAAAAGGAAGGGACCCTGCTTGGTAATGCAATTGGGGCAAGGAGCAACAAAGGTTCATGCTAAGTAGCTGTAATTTTGTGATGCAACAATTTTAAAAGTTTGGAAAGCTGAGGTCTGCCATACAGTTCTAAAACTTTACGTGCTTCCAGTCTTCCTTGTTGGTTGATTGAAGGTTTGAAGCCGTCGATCGAGGAGGTGGCGACAGTCACTCATTGTCGGCCGTCGCTGTTGCAGAAGCTGGATGTTGGCGCGCCTTCTTCTCGACACGGTCACCAGACGAAACGGGCTCTTGATGTGCGCCAGCTAATGCTTCCCGTCCGCGACACCATGTCAGAAACTATCATCGCAAGTCGAGCGCAATTACATGCTGCCAAACCCCGAAAGCGCGGCAACTCGCGGGAGCTTCACACAAGACACCTGCTCCACTCGCTACTCCAGCCAGACTCCCTCTGCTCTGCCCGCGCTCTACGCGGCAGAGTTAACACTACCAAAGATCCTAAACGCTTTGGTTCTCCACACGACCTATCGATGTATTCGTTCGATAGCATAGTTTTCCCTAGGCCAGACCCAGCGTATAAATACAAATAATATTCACAATACAAACAAACATAAATGCATAAATATATATATATATATACAAACAGTAAAACAATTACAATATATAAAGAGACAGAAATGTCATATCTTGAGGTAACAAAGCAAGGAAAAAAAATTATAGTACAATAGATGGAAATAGGAGGATATGCATTTCCGGCGTTACAACTTGTGAGGCTAATTGAGGAGCTGCTTGATGGAGAAGTAGCAGTTCTTGTCACTAAAACTGGCAACAGCCAGCAGAGTGGTGTGCTGATCGCATGGCCCTCCATATCAGCATCCAGCGATATCTCTGGTCTGACGCGGTCGGTCGATACCGTTGTACTTTCATGGCCTGTTCAGGCGGAGTTTTTCAGAGTATAACGCTGTTACAGACCGCCCCATTACATTGTATACTGATAATAATAAATATTACCTTGAAAATCGCATCTGACAACAGGAGAAAATCATTTTTTTTTAATAATCAGTTAACATATGTTTATGCAGACGATGATTTTGTGCCTGTTTCCTGCAATTTGTCTGTTTTGCTGTTGCTGTGTGAAAGTGTCAGTTGAGTGTGCTCGTTGTTCTGTATACTATTTGTAAACCTTAGTTTTTCGATATAATATGAGTTATTCTGTGTACACACTTTACCATGTACCATTTATTTTAGATAATCGTCTTATCAGTGCTTCTGGTCTCGATGCCCGAGCGTGCAGTATCATCTGTGTTTCTGGGTTGCTTACAGAATTTCTTTGCTTATGTATGACATACAGCAAAAAAAAAAAAAAATGCACTGCAGCCACAGTTATACATAGTAACAGCGAAAGCGGATAAATTCCAGGAAGCAGAGATATACCAGTGTCAAGAAGACAAATAAATGTACCTGCGGATCACAGAGTGTTGGTTTTAACTTGACGATACGACACAAATAGCAAAGAAGCGATAAATAAATATGTTTCAAATTATTTTATCATATGCTATAGTAATTAACAATACTTACGAAAGTAGCCATTGATGTGTCTTGTTGCAGTCTTCTCAATCGAAGACTGGTTTGATGCAACTCTCCACTCTACTCTACCCTGTTTATACTTGATCATCTCTGCATAATTACTGAAACGTACATCAATTTGAAGATGCTTACTGAATTCAAGTCTTGGTCTCCTCCTACAGCAGCCTCCCCACTTCCCGCCCTCCCTCCCCCGTCGCTTCTCTCCATCTCCAGAACGACAAATCATTAATGTCTCAGAAAATTCCTATCAACTGATCTATTCTTTTAGTCAAGTTGTGTGATACATTTCTTTTTGCCCTTTCGATTCAGTACCTCCTCATCAGTTATTCGACCTAACGATGTCTCAAAACAGTAAAAACTGAAAAGCGTGTTGCTGACAAACAAAGAGCGTTTAATTTCGTCGCAGCGTCGGAACGCAGAAGCTATAAAGATAATCATAAACAAGTAAAATTATTTGATTATGTAGGAAAAAACCGGACAAATGCGAGTAGGACTTGCGATCTTTGCCGGCCGCGGTGGCCGAGCGGTTCTAGGCATTTCAGTCCGGCACCACACGGCTGCTACGGTCGCAGATTCGAATCCTGCCTCGGGCATGGATGTGTGTGATGTCCTTAGGTTAGTTAGGTTTAAGTAGTTCTACGTCTAGGGTACTGATGACCTCAGATCTAAGTCCCATAGTGCTTAGAGCAATTTGAACCATTTGAACTTGCGATCTGAGGATTCCTTACAAAATTAATTATGTTTGTAGACAACAATAACGATTTCCTTTGGTTCAGTGACATGCTGTAAGAATTTTTATTGGACTTCACTTCGACGACTTGCGTGTTCCTGACCTACACCAGTTATCCAAATGGAGAAAAGGACCTATCGTGTAACGTCAAATCCGAACCACGTTTTGTTCCTGGTAACTTCTCATATCGTTGAAAGATAAAGGCTAGGTTCAAACGAAGAAAGAAAATTCAGTGCTATAACCAAGATACAGCGACCTCTTGGCTTCCATGCTGCACTTTACTGCTAGACTATTACGTCGGACACGTTTATAACTAGCTCATTTATAGGTTTCGACGAAGAGTTGCGGGTATCAAAGTGTGTGACACACATGGCTGTGACTTTTTAATGCATTGATTACAAGTTTAAATTATTTAGACCGCTAAGAAACCGTTGGCCTTAGTATTTAACGTAAATTTCAACTTGATGTCACCACCCCTTTTTGAGAGAAAGGGGGGGGGGGGGCGGGCGAAACTGATACACAGACACACAGACAGACAGACAACAAAGGCGAAGAACGTTTTTTACGTGATGTATTACAAATTAAAATTTTTTGGGTATTTTCATTTACTTGTACTGTGAAACCTTGCTTACTGTCAAATTTCATGGTTCTACCCTACAGTTTTTGATGAATGACTTTGTGAGTATCTAAATACGTGGTATGTATGGCCGTATCTTTTGAGTGCATCAACTTAGAAGCTTAATTTTTTCACACCGCCTAGGGATGTAGGGCTCGGTATACGGACAGACGGACAACAAAGTGATCCTATAATGGTTCCGTTTTCACTGATTGAAGTAGAGAGCACAAAACTAAGTCTTTTCCTAATTTGTTTGCTTTAAATCAATTACTATTTCTTGTTGAGTCACTAAGTTCTCAGTGACGACTATCTGTACATTTTACAATAAAGATCACTGCTGATTTTTTTTTTCAGATTTATTCGTATATACTGTGGCTCCAACATGGTGTGCACAAAGTTATTTAGGGTGATTCAGCTACCCTTACCGACGTCGTTTCAACGATTTGAGCAAAGGGAAGCAGACAGTGAAAGTGAAAAGTGAATGTTGGCAATGAGTTACATGTTATTTTTCGACCAATGTATATCTTACTGCTGAAATACTTAACCCAAGTGTCTTCAATCGTTCAATTTTGGTCTTATGTCAAAGCGGTAGGTGGATCAAAACAAAATGTCCAGACACTCTGTGACCAAAATGGTACTGAAACAGAGGATGACAGACTAAAGCCGAAATACTAAATGTCTTTTTTCAAAGTTGTTTCACAGAGGAAGATTGCACTGTAGTTCCTTCTCTAGATTGTCGCACAGATGACAAAATGGTAGATATCGAAATAGACGACAGAGGGATAGAGAAACAATTAAAATCGCTCAAAAGATGAAAGGCCTCTGGACAAGATGGGATACCAATTCAATTTTACACAGAGTACGCGAAGGAACTTGCTCCCCTTCTTGCAGCGGTGTACCGTAGGTCTCTAGAAGAGCGTAGCGTTCCAAAGGATTGGAAAAGGGCACAGGTCATCCCCGTTTTCAAGAAGGGACGTCGAACAGATGTGCAGAACTATAGACCCATATCTCTAACGTCAATCAGTTGTAGAATTTGGGAACACGTATTGTGTTCGAGTATAATGACTTTTCTGGAGACTAGAAATCTACTCTGTAGGAATCAGCATGGGTTTCGAAAAAGACGGTCATGTGAAACCCAGCTCGCGCTATTCGTCCACGAGACTCAGAGGGCCATAGACACGGGTTCACAGGTAGATGCCGTGTTTCTTAACTTCCGCAAGGCGTTCGATACAGTTCCCCACAGTCGTTTAATGAACAAAGTAAGAGCATATGGACTATCAGACCAATTATGTGATTGGATTGAGGAGTTCCTAGATAACAGGACGCAGCATGTCATTCTCAATGGAGAGAAGTCTTCCGAAGT
Source organism: Schistocerca cancellata (assembly GCF_023864275.1). Taxonomy (NCBI): domain Eukaryota; kingdom Metazoa; phylum Arthropoda; class Insecta; order Orthoptera; family Acrididae; genus Schistocerca; species Schistocerca cancellata. The sequence continues at coordinate 198,964,418 of NC_064634.1, forward strand.
AAGAGTGATTTCAGGTGTGCCGCAGGGGAGTGTCATAGGACCGTTGCTATTCACAATATACATAAATGACCTGGTGGATGACATCGGAAGTTCACTGAGGCTTTTTGCAGATGATGCTGTGATGTATCGAGAGGTTGTAACAATGGAAAATTGTACTGAAATGCAGGAGGATCTGCAGCGAATTGACGCATGGTGCAGGGAATGGCAATTGAATCTCAATGTAGACAAGTGTAATGTGCTGAGAATACACAGAAAGATAGATCCTTTATCATTTAGCTACAAAATAGCAGGTCAGCAACTGGAAGCAGTTAATACCATAAATTGTCTGGGAGTACGCATTAGGAGTGATTTAAAATGGAATGATCATATAATGTTGATCGTCGGTAAAGCAGATGCCAGACTGAGATTCATTGGAAGAATCCTAAGGAAATGCAATCAGAAAACAAAGGAAGTAGGTTACAGTACGCTTGTTCGCCCACTGCTTGAATACAGCTCAGCAGTGTGGGATCCGTACCAGATAGGGTTGATAGAAGATATAGAGAAGATCCAACGGAGAGCAGCGCGCTTCGTTACAGGATCATTTAGTAATCGCGAAAGCGTTACGGAGATGATAGATAAACTCCAGTGGAAGACTCTGCAGGAGAGACGCTCAGTAGCTCAGTACGGGCTTTTGTCAAAGTTTCGAGAACATACCGTCACCGAAGAGTCAAGCAGTATATTGCTCCCTCCTACGTATATCTCGCGAAGAGACCATGAGGATAAAATCAGAGAGATTAGAGCCCACACAGAGGCGTACCGACAATTCTTCTTTCCACGAACAATACGAGACTGGAATAGAAGGGAGAACCGATAGAGGTACTCAAGGTACCCTCCGCCACACACCTTCAGGTGGCTTGCGGAGTATGGATGTAGATGTAGATGTAGATAGTGTAATTAGTGATGTAGTCATATGGGTTTTTGGTGTCTCTGTAAGTTTATTCCGTTTACAGCACTTAATCTGATACTTCACTTCTTTTCTCTTTCGTCAGAGTTCATGAGAAACATCTTTGAGTGCATTAATGTCTATAAAATAAATGACTGAGGTAAGGAGTGGATCCTTATTCAATGACAGAGTTCAATTGTGTTTAAGCTGTAAATAAATTGGTTTTTAATGCGATTTTTTTCACAGAAATACACGAATTTACACAGTTTGCACTATGACAATGTTAGGACAGTAGTCAAGATAACGCATCTCCTCCTGAGTAAATGAAATAACTCTAAACATAATAACAGCAAATGTTAACAAGAAGTTTCTTTAAAACATTATTCTTACTACTACGTCATGAAGTTGGCCAATACTACGATAAATCATCCGATTCCGATTTTAACTTCAGTACTATTTAGGATGACAATCAAGTCTACCGAGGATGGTTATTTTTGTGACAAGCTGAGCAAAAGATTGCCCAAGGTTGCTCAAGTTCACAGTGGTCGCAAACTGGTGAACCAACCTCTGCTCGTGGTATTTACCTTAGTTGCGATGAGCTATTATCTGCAAGGCTGCTCTCGTTATCTGAAATTCCTATAAAAGCTAATCAAAACCTTTGCTGATTCTATCAGCAGAAACTCTCCTATGTTTCTCGTGAAACGAGAAAACATGCACTCATCCCTATTCTTGGAATATGGCGATAGGCACGCGCATGGCTTGAGCAGCGTGCATATTACAATGCTATCTCAGTAAATGGAAGAACAATTAACTAAGTGGCTGGTTCGTTTCTCTGCAGTTGGAGCTCAACGACGCTACAGCTAATATCTAGATGAATGTCAGCCGTAGGCAACGCAGTGTTCACACAAATTTCTCCTCTGTGTCATACAGAGCGTTCTGCGCCCCATTCTGCCAGTTCAGAGGAGAGCAAAACTGTCCCCCACCTGTGTCCTTTCGTGCTCCACGTCACGGCTTTTTCCGACGATGGGAGCATTCCTCTTATTTTGTGGAAACTCTCTCTGTCAATCGCAAAGGCCGTACCATTAAACTGCGTTGAAATCTCGGCACTTTACTCCTTCCTAGTTCGTTTCCGCCAATCGGACATTTTATTTGCGTTCCAGATGCCTAAAGTTACATGCGTGTTGCGTGAGAGTACCACGTGATGTTCACATGCCCAACTGTGTCACTGGTTTATTCGTATCCATTTGGAAATTGCGAAACGCAGTTTTCTAAAGCTTCTTTCCATCCCACTTCAGTGGACTGCAGCTTGCTCTCCTGCATGAGTCACCTGGCAATCGTTTGTTGACTCGCGCCATGGGACGCCCTCTAAGAGCTTTCCACTGTACAGCCTATGGTGCGCCCGTCACGCCTGCTCGTACCTGCTTCCAAACAAAACGTTTCCCCTAGCTGCTTGTTTCACCTCTTGCTCATTGACATGCAATATATAGGATCAGAGTGTTAATACTGTCGATTGAGTGTCATCCCTTTGCATTACATACTTATGTGCAAATCTGCTCATTTTCGCCGAAGTATGTTATGTGTCATATTCACCTTCCTGTTATGATGTATAAAAACTCTCATGTAAGGTACGAAATTGACCTTCATTTAATCTGCCACCTTAACATCTTTCGTGCATGGTTCAGAAGTGTTCCCTTATAAAGTATGTTTTACTGTCGGAAACAAGGAAATTAACACAATGGGAAGTGTGGAAGCGACAACTTTTTGGTTTATAGACAGGGTGATTCAGCTGCCCCTACCGATATCGTTTGATGCAACACCACATGACAGAAAAATGTTATTGGCCGATTCGCACTGGAGATGTGAAGCACATTTTCAAAATGTCAGAGAATGACTGGTACAGTATATGAAGATTTTTTAGACCTATTGCACAAATTTTGTTTATGAAACTACTTTAACACATGAACATGGCAAGTCATATATTAATTTCTCACTGGGTTATATACCAGAAAGTTGTTGCTTCCATGCTCCCCAATTTGTGATTTTCAGTGTCTTCATTGGCGAAGAGTTCTCGGGCTTCCAGCCGGGTGGCGGTGTCTTCAAACTGCGACGTTTCGACGAGTGACATACTCATCATCTTCTGGCGAAGCCCGAGAACTCTTCGCCAGCTGTTACGCCGGGAAAGCATACTTTTGTGGTGGCGTTCGTAGCGACAAACACTTCGCTGTAGAAACGGCTTACGAAATCACCGCCACACTTTTAATAGCGGGCCGACCGGTCCGCTGGAACAGTGAACAGAAAGATGAAAACCCAAACACTCTGATTAAATAAAAGTCGGTACTTATCTTTATTAACGAAGATACAGAAACACAGTAGTAAACTCCGTGTCTACAGAAATCTGTCTAGTTCGAGTCGGAGCGGCTAGGTCAGCGTCGGCTGACGACAAACAACAACTCTGCTGCGATGAACACACAACTGACTAGCAAGTACACAAATCGGTGGCGAGTATACAACTGAGCGGCGAATACAGAACTGTCCTACCGCTCGCGACTCCAGCGCTTAAGAAGCCAGAAGCCAGCGGTGGCGCGCGCAGACTTGCGGCGATTTCCTGTATCGCTGGCGCTGCTTATGCGGACGGCGTCCGGACTTTGATGCTGCCAACCTTTTGGCAGCGGGCTCGGTTGACATTACTGGCTAGGATACAACACATACATTCACATTTAGTGTCTTCATTGTTTCTGATTGTAAAAAATACTTTATTAGGCAACGTTTCTGAACCATTTACGAAAGATTAAATAGTATAACAAACAGAAATTGGAGACACTTACATACGTATGGCAGCATTAAGGTATATCTTGGTCCAAAATACTGTATAACGCAAAGCCAATACTCATTTGTGTTTTTTACAGTGTGGTTCCCCTTGCTAACAGTAGCCCAAAGCTCTGAGAGGGAACTTATGAGTATATCGATTACGTGACTGTTACCTGTATGGATACGGTTCCTGATACAGATGAATTGCGGATTACGTAAAACGACGTCGGTAGGAACAGCTGAATCACCCTGTATATTGTTGCCAGTTTCACTTGTCTACAGCTTTAGCGACCCATTGAAACTTTATGATATCAAAGAAACTGGAGTGAGAAGATTGTTTAGACATTCAACTGGCATATGAATAAAAAGAAGCACGTAAGTGTCCCTTACGATCGACTGGAAAGACAGATACATACGGAAGACTATAATAAAAGCATTCGAAGATTTTTGTTATTCTCTATGTATTTTTCTAATGAAACACATACCCAGGAAATCGACGCAGGAAGTTACTTCACGAGTTATTGAAAGATGGTTAACACTGGGGTGACACAAGTCATGGGATAGTGATATACACGTATACAGATGGCAGTAGTATCGCGTACACGAGGTATAAAAGAGCAGTGCTTTCACGGAGCTGTCATTTTTATTCAGCTGATTCATGTGAAATACACTCCTGGAAATGGAAAAAAGAACACATTGACACCGGTGTGTCAGACCCACCATACTTGCTCCGGACACTGCGAGAGGGCTGTACAAGCAATGATCACACGCACGGCACAGCGGACACACCAGGAACCGCGGTGTTGGCCGTCGAATGGCGCTAGCTGCGCAGCATTTGTGCACCGCCGCCGTCAGTGTCAGCCAGTTTGCCGTGGCATACGGAGCTCCTTCGCAGTCTTTAACACTGGTAGCATGCCGCGACAGCGTGGACGTGAACCGTATGTGCAGTTGACGGACTTTGAGCGACGGCGTATAGTGGGCATGCGGGAGGCCGGGTGGACGTACCGCCGAATTGCTCAACACGTGGGGCGTGAGGTCTCCACAGTACATCGATGTTGTCGCCAGTGGTCGGCGGAAGGTGCACGTGCCCGTCGACCTGGGACCGGACCGCAGCGACGCACGGATGCACGCCAAGACCGTAGGATCCTACGCAGTGCCGTAGGGGACCGCACCGCCACTTCCCAGCAAATTAGGGACACTGTTGCTCCTGGGGTATCGGCGAGGACCATTCGCAACCGTCTCCATGAAGCTGGGCTACGGTCCCGCACACCGTTAAGCCGTCTTCCGCTCACGCCCCAACATCGTGCAGCCCGCCTCCAGTGGTGTCGCGACAGGCGTGAATGGAGGGACGAATGGAGACGTGTCGTCTTCAGCGATGAGAGTCGCTTCTGCCTTGGTGCCAATGATGGTCGTATGCGTGTTTGGCGCCGTGCAGGTGAGCGCCACAATCAGGACTGCATACGACCGAGGCACACAGGGCCAACACCCGGCATCATGGTGTGGGGAGCGATCTCCTACACTGGCCGTACCCCACTGGTGATCGTCGAGGGGACACTGAATAGTGCACGGTACATCCAAACCGTCATCGAACCCATCGTTCTACCATTCCTAGACCGGCAAGGGAACTTGCTGTTCCAACAGGACAATGCACGTCCGCATGTATCCCGTGCCACCCAACGTGCTCTAGAAGGTGTAAGTCAACTACCCTGGCCAGCAAGACCTCCGGATCTGTCCCCCATTGAGCATGTTTGGGACTGGATGAAGCGTCGTCTCACGCGGTCTGCACGTCCAGCACGAACGCTGGTCCAACTGAGGCGCCAGGTGGAAATGGCATGGCAAGCCGTTCCACAGGACTACATCCAGCATCTCTACGATCGTCTCCATGGGAGAATAGCAGCCTGCATTGCTGCGAAAGGTGGATATACACTGTATTAGTGCCGACATTGTGCATGCTCTGTTGCCTGTGTCTATGTGCCTGTGGTTCTGTCAGTGTGATCATGTGATGTATCTGACCCCAGGAATGTGTCAATAAAGTTTCCTCTTCCTGGGACAATGAATTCACGGTGTTCTTATTTCGGTTTCCAGGAGTGTAGTTTCTAACGTGATTATGACCGCAGGAAGGGAATTAACAGACTTTGAACGCGGAATGGTAGTTGGAGCTAGAAGCATGTGATATTCCATTTCGGAAATCGTTAGGGAATGCACTATTGAGAGATACACAGTGTCAATCAAGAGTGTGCCGAGAATACCAAACTTCAGTCATTACCTCTCACCGTGGAGAATGCAGAGGACAACGGCCTTCACTCAGCGACCGAGAGGAACGGCGTTTGCGTAGAGTTTTTAGTGATAAGAGACAAGCAACGCTGTATGATGTGACGGCAGAGATCAGTGTTGGGCGTATGACGAACGTATCCGTTAGGACAGCGAGGTGAAATTCGGCGTTAATGGACTGTGGCAACAGAGCACCAATGCAAGTGCCTTTGATAGCAGCACAATTTTCCCTGCAGTGCCTCCATTGGGCTCGTGACCATATCCAGACGAATTGAAAACCGTGGCCTAGTCAGATGAGTCGAGATTTTAGTTGGTAAGAGCTGATGATAGGGCTCGAGTGTGGCACAGACCGCAGGCAGCTATGGCTCAAGTTGTCAACAAGACACGGCGCAAGCTAGTGGTGGCTCCATAATAGTGTGGGCCGTGTTTACATGGAATGATTCCCATCGAATATTTACGAGACATAATCGAGAGGTCAGTTCTTGCACAAAGACCTGCACTGACAACTCTTTTGAAATGATGGACTTTTTTTCCACTAGCTGCTTATTTTTTTATGATCCACCGTGTAATTTCTTATGGTGGGTCGCTGTAGACGCAGCTTTGCTAAATATTTCTGTAGGAGATTTGCAGCGACTTGTTAAGTCCATGTCACGTCAATCCGTTGCCCTACGCCGGGCAAAAGAAAGTCTGGCACGGTGTTAGGAGGTATCCTATGACTTCTGTCGCCTCATTTTAAACGTAGGTAGTCCATAAATATAAGAAGAACAAAAGTTTCCAAATGAAAGAATGACATCAGAGAACACAAAAAGACATCAGTTAAAATAAACATTAGTGTCCTAGAATTATTGACACAATGTCCCCATAAGTGAAAAATACCGTAACTGCTTCATTTGCAGCGCAGGGTTAGCCGAGCGGTCTTAGGCGCTGCAGTCATGGACTGTGCGGCTGGTCCCGGCGGAGGTTCGGGTCCTCCCTCGGGCATGGGTGTGTGTGTTTGTCCTTAGGATAATTTAGGTTAAGTAGTGTGTAAGCTTAGGGACTGATAACCTTAGCAGTTAAGTCCCATAACATTATAAAAAAAACTGCTTCATTTCACAAAGAAGAAAACACAAAATATGTAAAATATTAGAGGCACATTGCTCTGTTGTTGATAGCTACGGTAGCCTTATTTATATTCCATAAGTCTCTAAATGCTCCTGCAATTTTCCAAAAGAAGAAAAAAAATGGTTCAAATGGCTCTGAGCACTATGCGACTTAACTTCTGAGGTCATCAGTTTCCTAGAACTTAGAACTAATTAAACCTAACTAACCTAAGGACATCACACATACCAATGCCCGAGGCAGGATTCGAACCTGCGACCGTAGCGGTCGCTCGGTTCCAGACTGTAGCGCCTAGAACCGCACGGCCACTTGAGCCGGCCAAAAGAAGAAAGAAAGAAAGGAAAATCAGGGTTTAACGTCCCATCGACGATTAGATCATTAGAGACACAGCAAAAATCTGGATTTACGAAGAAATTCCCCGGTATCCTTTCAAAGGAAGCATACCGGCATTGACGTAAAGTGATCCAGGGAATCGACTCAAAGGAAGACATCGTTTTTTATGTTAGCTTCTGTAGATCGGAACACAGTGCTGTCGCATCAGAATTCGTAACACAGTGATGCTGTCAACGCTGACCAATACTCTGGTTTTGGAAGCAACGGAGATATCTCTGCATCTTCGGCGCCATTTCCTTGCGCATAAATTTATGTTGCGGTGTATCGAAACTCTGGAGGTTATAACAGTTTAGAAGTAAATCAACGGCCCCGAATGTCTTTCTTCAGGACTCCAAAAACGTGGGAAACGAATTGGGAGGGATTGGGACTGTCTGGAGGATGTGTAAGAATTTCCCAGCGAAACAATCTTGACAACATATGGGCTGGCATTTTTGTCAGGTTGTTCCGACTACGCTGCAGAAGTTTTGCTCGAAATCCCTTACACATCCTTCACACAGTAGCGATCTCTCACCATGCGGTTTCCGTATTTTTGGAGCCCTGAAAGAAGACATTCGCCCCGACCGTCGACTTGCTTTGGAGGTACACGCTTGGATACAAATTATGGTTTCGTAGGCTACCGAAAACATTTTTCCATAAATGCACTGTCTCACGGTGAGATATATATATTAAGTATTACAGTGATTACAGTTTTCTTTCTTTTTTTTCCCCATCTGTATCATTTTAATTTGGGTGCGCCTTATACCTAACACGCAGCATATCCCGTGCGCCAGTTGTCATTTCTCTACTGAAACATGAGCGCTTGGTTGAATAGTAACCGATACTTAACAGGAGCGCTTTCTTAAAACTTTTTCGCCGGATGAAGCAGCTCGAAATTTCATTTTTTCAGCTTTCATTACGCACAGCAAACGTCTGTTCTCCCAACTTGAAGCATAAAAAAATAACATTTTTTCACGACAACGATACAAGTAAAACGACCGACTGCGATTGAAATATTCACTGACGGGTGGGTAACAGCTGATCCACTTTACGTCTTTCACTCCGATCTGATAATGGAACCGCGCCTACACCTCATAAATGATTTCGTCAAATTCATGGTGTATGTAGGGCTTGGCCAGAAATGAAAGTGACGAAAGTGGGAGCTCCAGATGGCCTAGAGTTTAGAAAAAAAAATAGCACTTTCGTCGCGGGTCAGACAAGATATGAGCCATTTATGTTAGCGTGTCTTCCAGGCAGCGATTTGCGCAGCAGAAAGAGTGTAGTACGGCTCCGGGCGTCGTTTGGTTGGGTTTCTATGCGGAAACTTTTTTGCCTTTTTTATTTTCGATTTTTACATTACTTACAATGCAAATGAATCAAAATAATGCTCGTTATATCTTATTTATTAACGTATTCACAAAAAGCATGTAAATGAGGACAAAGAAAAATTTTGAATTACAAATAAATTTCCTGGAAGACATTGTAAGGCGCATAGGAGAACTTCGTAATAAAATTACATACTTTTATTTTACAATTGATGATGATATACGGCACAACCTGTGACCGTCATGAGAATTCGTCAGTTGAAACTGCCCGCATCTCATGGTCGTGCGGTAGCATTCTCGCTTCCCCACGCCCGGGTTCCCGGGTTCGATTCCCGGCGGGGTCAGGGATTTTCTCTGCCTCGTGATGGCTGAGTGTTGTGTGCTGTCCTTAGGTTAGTTAGGTTTAAGTAGTTCTAAGTTCTAGGGGACTGACGACCATAGATGTTAAGTCCCATAGTGCTCAGAGCCATTTGAACCATTTTTTTCAGTTGAAACTGTTTCGGATTGTATCTGACAACGTATGTAATCTGTCTTCAATCACCCTCCCTGTCCCTGCAAAAAATTAATTAACAAAATAAAATAAAATAATAAAATAATCTCCCTCCCTGAATATCGAAGGACAACATCGTTTATCTTATATACAGGTCGAGTCAGCTGTCCCTACCGATGCTGTTTTACGCAAACCGCAGTGTTATATGTGTCCTTCATAAACCACGTGAGAGATTTCCATATTCTCTCGCTTAGTACGAGCGAACAATTAGTCCTATAGAAAAAACGAACAGGATCTTTTTGTAGGAAATTTAATGTATTTAAATTCTGTAATGGGATACATTTTCGCTGGAGGCCACGGTTTCGAGTTATTCAAGAAAAACGTATAAAAGTGACTTTGAAACGCATCTCCGTCCCCAACCCTCATCAGTCAAGATTTCTAGAACGTTATTTCACTGTACCACTGTACAAAAACTTCCGACTACATGAGATTGCTGTGCATCTGCACTGCAGGGATCACTCACTGACTGTCATCTCCTTAATTACAAGTGTGGTGTCTGTTCTTTCGCACGTAGTTAGCGCATAGCGACCGAGAGAATATTTATATCTTGTGCGTGCTTTATGAAAGCCAAATATAACATTACGGGTTGCATAAAACGACATCAGTAGGGGAATTTGACTCACCCTGGATGTGTTATAGAATGTAGTTGGGCTACAGCGAGTTTTAACTTTCAGTAACTTTCTCTGTTTAGCAGCGGACCAACGCATTCAACGAAATGAGGAAGCAGACATCTGCTCAAATGGCGCAGCACATAATGGGCATTTACTTAATCACGATCTTAACTACCTCAACATAAAACCTACGAAAAAAAGACTGGAAGAAAGCTGAAGGCACTGTCGTCGCTACTATTACAACCTATATGCCGCTAGAAGATCACAGCTTATCGAACTGAACATAGGTAAACGACACCTAAAGTCCTTCGTAAAGTTGAGCTTCCACTATGACAACTTGCTCAGTCACTTCTATGTGATAGCCATCCGGGAGCCCTCCAATACTTTCGAGTGACTAATTTAAATCACTTATTCTTTTCCTCTCAGAGGTACTGAGATCAGCAAGTCACTTTATAGAAGATACTACGTAAACTGACAAGCATATTTCACACTGGTATCACCCTTATCCTCACACAATAAATTGAAACTATTGAATCCTGCGTAGTAGTCAATTGTGGGGTGTCTAGGAAACCTGCTTTCTCGGATCGCTAACCAAACAATTCAAACAAATCGTATTTTTTTAATGAGTTTTATTACGAAAGGAAAAATATACAATAATTAACTTTGTGTTAAACAGATGTGTCAGAAGTAAAGGGCGACAAACAAAACAAGAAATCTCTTCCATGTAACAATTCCAAGTTTGCACTACGTAGAAATTAAAAGCAAAGTAACGAGTATGGACGCTTCTGTTCTAGGTGCTAGTCTTGTCGCTGCTATAGAACTGGGTAGTGACCAGCTGGGCGCTGCGCTTATGGCCTCTTCGCAGAGAGACCGCTGCTGTCGCGTTGTCGTCCTGGAGAGGGGTCGATGAGCATGCAGTTGGCTAATATCCTGTCACAGCCCTCTCCACTCTGTCGTTCCCGACTGGCGTGCCAGCGCTTGACTTTACGCTGTAACAGAAACAACGTACACAGGCAAAAAATGCACTTTAACATTAAAATTGAAACAAATGAGCCCTCAGTCACAATTTTTTAGTCTTATTAACCAGGTTTCAATACTTCTAAGAGTACCTTCATCAGAATTTAGACATTTAAAGTTGTCTATAGCATAATTACAAATTTATGGGAAGAAAAAAATTTATATAAAAAAGTGTAAGTACTGACTAACAGTACAAGACAGAGACAGTACTTACATGTCACGTATAAAATAAATAACAGGCCAGAAGGTCTTTAGTCACAAGTTATTTAAAAGACCTGTTATTCATTTTATATGTGACATGTAAGTACTATCTCTGTCTTATATTGTTAGTCAGTACTTACACTTTTTTATACAAAAAAATTTTTTCTTCCCATAAATCTGTAATTGTGTTATGGACAACTTTAAATGTCTAAATTCTGATGAAGGCACTCTTAGAAGTGTTGAAACCTGGTCAATAAGACTAAAAAATTGTGACCGAAGACTCATTTGTTTCAATTTAAATTTATAAACGGTCACCCAACCAAGCAGCCATGTTCAAAACTTTGCACTTTAACATTTTGTTATCAGCACATTTAAGAGTCTTTTAGTGTTTTTTTTCCAAAAAAGAACTTCCGTACAGTTCCAAAACAAAAATAACAGTACGTAGAACGTAACACTAGAGGCTTTTGGTCAGGATAATTTAAAACAACACCGCCAGTAAAAAACAAACCTTCAACACAAAATGTGCTTCTTATATTATTAGAGTTTGATACAATACTAAACAATACTTTATTGAAATATATTTCTCAATAGAATCATCATTGAGCTGCGTGTATTTGGACCAACAATATTACTTTATTGCACTGTCTCAACAAAAAAATCTATTTCAAGCTGTGTTTAACATTCCTTTGCAGAGCAAATAGCTTTTTCTTTCTAATATTTTTTTCTCGCAAAGTCATTATTTAATGTAAGCAACAATAAAAAATTTCAAACAAACAAATCTAGCTCTGGCGCTACAGCTATCGTAATAACCGATGTTTGTTTATCTTGCAGAATAACACATTTTTACATGCTAGTCGGTGTCGCACTTGTTTCATCATGTTTCATCATCACGATGATTCCACAACAAGAGTAGTTACCATGTTCCCACTTAAAATAAACAACTTTTCCTTCCCTCCAAGCACTGTAACATTCTCCAGTAGAGTATTATGTTTTATCCACAGTACTATGACGACTTCAGATTCCCTTCGGAGTACACACCAACATTTACAAGCACAATTTTGAAATGTTCTTCCTTGATTTTTCTAATCTGGAATGAATAAACGTGGTACGATAATATAATTAACATGCGTCTACTGAAAACTTGTGACAGATTTCTCGTGTAACACCAGCGGCATATTGCATCATGCATTGAGGGCGCTAATGCATCTGCAAGAGTTGTTGACCTCTGTGAACTGGGCCTTGAAGGTATAGTGCACATGCATGGTGAAAGAGTTTGTCACAGAAGTCGCAATTTGTATCAGCGTTACGATACAGCTTGTATTCTTTGCACGTGTCAAATAATACGCTCTGCTTAGATATTACGTAGATATCTCAGGTGTAGCTATGCTCCTGTCACTCCGTAAACAGCTTTTGACTTTATCTATTCTGTCTGAGAACAATACCTCTCTCACCTTCGGGTAGTGGTATGCACGATTCTTGTTTCTAGAGATAAGCACTGAGACCTGAACAACGTCGTCATTAATGCCATTTTCCACCTCTGATTTCCTTCTCCATAAGTGTGACAATATTTTGAAGATACGGAACATGGAAGGAACTTTTTCGATGATGTTAACATTGATCTAAAGGCATTGTGTTGGTATTTATGGTATCTTTCTCTTATTTAAAAGTATTTATTTATTGGGATTTTGTACACATAACTTGCTGTCAGATAAAATTGCACAGGTGGTAGGTTTGACGACTTAAAACTGAATAAAATAAGAATCTAGAAAGCAGCTCCTAAGTAGCTCCTAAGAGATCATAACAACACATTATTGTCATTAATAACGACTCATTTTTTTAATTATTAAGGGGAAAAGATAGGCGATCCAGCATTTGAATCAGAATTTAACAGAGTTTTGGAAGTCTTGAGATCATATAAGGCAGAAGGCATAGATAATATTCAAACGGACTTTCTAAAATCATTTGGGATTCGGTAACGAAACGACTGTTTACTTTGGTGTGTAGAATGTACGAGACTGTCGATCTACCATCAGACTTCCGGATAAGCATCATCCACACAGTTCCAAAGATAGTAAGAACCGAAAAACGCGAAAATTTTCGTACAACCAACTTAGCATCTCATGCACCCCAGTCGTTGACAAGAATAATATACAGAAGAACGGAAAATAAAATTGAAGATCTATTATATGACGATCAGTTTGGCTTTGAAAAAGGAAAGCCACCAGATGATCAATTCTAATGTTGCGGTTGCTAATGAATGCACGACTGAAGAAAAGTCAAGACACCTTATATGATTTGTTGACCTTTCTGAGAGAAAGGGGGTTACGTTATCGGGAAAGACGAGTAATACAGAATATGTACAAGTAAGAGGGAACAATAAGGGCCGAAACCCAAGAAGTGGAACCCCAAGAACGCGGTACTTGGATTAAAAATTATGAAAGACAGGATTATAGTCTTTCAACACTAACGATCAATCTATACATCGAAGAGGCAAAGAATAGGTGTTAAAATTCAAGGTGGAATGATATCATTGATAAGATTCGCTGATGACATTGCTTTCCTCAGTGAAAGTGAAGAATTACAGGAGCTGCTGAAAGAAATGAAAGATTTGATTCGTGTTGACTGGGTGTGTAAGACACGGCTAGGACTTCAACTTATGTAAAGAGGAACTCACAACTCTCAACCGCTTTCGAGAAAATCAAGTTTGAAGGTTTTAGCCATGCGTATACAGTATATACTATTGTGTGGTTCTACGGAGTCCGGAAGAAAGTTATTAAGAGCTTAGACTCATAAGCGCAAGGTCTCTGGATCGAACTTCGCTCTGGGTGATGTTTTTTATTATTCACATATAACTCTAACAACGGACTTATTATGAATGTCCACATTATCAGTATTTAATTATGCATTTATTATTTGTATAATATTTTTCCTGAAAAATAGGAAAATAAAATAATTTTTGTAAAGACGTTGGAAATAAAAGAAGATACACGACAATTGTTGATCATATCGGTACAATCTTTTTGTTGTCGTTATTGTACCTACATTTGTGACATGTATGGAACACTGCACATATCAGGCTGATACTGATCGCAGGAACATGTAAAACAATAATTACTGTGTCACACAGCACACGTAATGAACGCCAAATGTTTGCATGAGCATTGTTTTTTCACTGTTTTCACTGCAAAGCAATCTTGGTTTACGTTCATAAACGGTTCTCGGTCATTACAGAGTTCCGCTGCATACCATGCGTATCTGATCATGTCACCGAATATTGGGGCAGACAACTGATGGTGTTCGATTGATTGAATTTTTATGCAATCCTCTCTTGAAGTTATCTCTCTATTGTGCTCGATGATACAAGAGCAATTTTATAGTCATTTTATCAGATTTTTCACCTGCTTGAAAAATAAACATCGCAGCGCTGCACCAATGGAGTACATTTTGGAGGAATTTAATACTGCTCGTTGGCAGACCCTCTTTATCTTGAAACATTTCATCATACAAAAGCAGGCCCATTTGTTCTCCACATGAACTGAGGAGAAAAGAAATTGTTCTACTCTTACGTATGGCTTCAAGACGTCAATTAGAAATTTCCTGTATAGTACTGTTGTGAGTTTGAAGAACTTTGAATATGTTCTCATAACTTTTTTTTTATTTGTGTGCGTACTCATCAGCCGCTTTTGACACCCTTGGCCCAAATGAACAAGTGGTCCCTTGCATGCAAACGAAGACCGTTGGCAGTAATTTTCCAGATAAACTGACAGCATATTGTGGCTTGCGGAGTATGGATGTAGATGTAGATGCCGCACACCACCGCTCGACCCCTCCTGCAGAGCTGTGACCACATCTTTTACTGACGTTCGATCAGTTTTTTTTTTCTCCTTCTGCCATAATTCACTCCAAAAGAACCAGCCTTTCGAATTTTGTTGTCATTTTTTCTTTCATACCTATGGCAGGCATTGGAAACGTGCCTTTTTTTCATAAACTTGAATGTCCGGAACTTCTGCAGGGCTACTGGCTCACAGTCACCGCTCTTGTAAAAGAGTTTTACCAGCAGCACGCGATCCAGCATCAAGACAGTCATGTCGAGCGTCTCAGACGTAAACTCAGGGACAGCCATGCACACCGCGCCCCAATTTTGCAAATTACGTCTCTTACAGCGCCCTCTAGTGATAAAATTTTCATTAAATTTCCATAGCATTTCTCCCTTCTTCGATCAAGAAGAAGAGCGTTTTGGAACTGGAACTTTAATTATGGATGCTCTGTACAACAACTAACGTATAGTGAGATTTTGTCGCTATTGTCCGTGAGTTGTAACAGACTCTCTACTTGGAATGGACGCTTAAGTTATACATATGCAGGCTACAATCTCTTAAGAAGTCGATTATGATATGAAAAAAAGATCTGTGCATCTTCAGCTGTACAACATCCCTAGTAGGTGTTTATCATTGGTAAATATGATCTTGTTACAACAAGCCGTGACAAAAAATCTGTGTAAGTAATTCTGTAAGTGAATATATTTTCTGATTCGTACTCGTGTGTACGTAGCATTACAACTGCTTACTTGTAGTCGACATTTTCCGTACATGTGATAGATCTTCTTAACATTTTACCTAAGAGTATTTCTTATCATTTCATTTTCTGGAGGAAGTCTATTCTGACAGTTACGAGCTCAATACTCGATTAGTCGTAGCATTTCGTATTTCGACATTTTACACCAGGTTTGCCAACTTCACGTGTGACAGAAATAACATCTCCCACTTTACGCAGGAGATCCGCTTTCAGTTGGGTGGGTGAGATGCTTCTCAAGTATAAGGAATACAAGGACCTACTATCTGAAATGCGACTATGGCTAATAAAACAGTCCTTCGTTAGAAACAACCTATTGAAAAATTTCTATTCCCTTTTCATGCAGATGGGGCACAGGCACGTTTTGCTGCTCATTACCAACCCATCAGTATGATACAAGATGTGGAGGCCGAGCAGGACCGTTACATTGATCCCCAACATACCTGATCTCAATTCTTTGGATTTTCTCTATCTGGGGTGATCTCTACAGTGAAGTATACAGCTATTCCGGTGATACGGTAGAATATCTGTATTTCTGAGTTGTACAGTCTTGTCGATATTCACAAGATGATTCGAGAGTATTGGGAAGACTTCTTGACTCACTGCAGAGTGCGGTATTGCATCCAAATGAGATGATGGCTCGTGGAACACATCGTCATACAAAAATGGTTCAAATGGCTCTAAACGCTATGAGACTTAACATCGCAGGTCATCAGTCCCCTAGACTTAGAACTACTTAAACCTAACTAACCTAAGGACGTCACAGGCATCCATGCCCGAGGCAGGATTCGAACCTGTGACCGTAGCAGCAGCGCGGTTCCAGACTGAAGCGCCTAGAACCGCTGGGTCACATCGGTCGGCTTAACAGATACGATTGAATGTAGCGTTCTGAAGTAGAATTACTTGTTACGATAGACCGTGGGAGAAATTTGAGCCCCAGTATATCGTTACTTAATCAAAGAGGTTACATATAGAAAGCATTTGAACTAAATAAGATAATATAACGTATTGAAGTCAGTAGCGACTAGTAGCCACACATAGCAAACGGCTCGTCAGGGGATCCATGATTACTGGACGACTATTATCCTATATTTTCAACCGTGTCACTTTTTGCTGTTAATTATGATACACCCTGTAGAACAAGAAGACTTGTAAGTGCAATCTGGAATTCAAAGGAGGCTACAAATCATAGACTTCTGTAATAACACGCATAAATGCGTATACATTAGTTGAAGCAGCAAGTGAATGTCACGTTTCACTACGACAAAAGCAAATGTGGTATGCAAACTCAACAGGCGGCTCCCGACCTCCGCTCTTTCTGTATGCGGCCATCGACAACGTGAGCGTATTGTTCTCGCAACATTCGACAACTTTCCATTAAGGTGCGGCGTGACAGTGTACTCTGCCATTACATTGTCTAGGACAAATGTATTGTGTGACGAAGTGAGAAGAAGTAATGTACTTATTTTCTTCTTCTTTGGGGAAGGAGTGATGCAGGAGTTTTATTGTATTATATCGCTGCTCGACCCCAAATAGCTTTGATCTTGCTATGAGAGACTCGGCTAATGAGAAACACCTCCTCTGTGCAGCTATGAAAATCTGCTAATGGTTTTAGAAGATTGCAGCTTGTGGCCTTGTGGTTACCATTGCTGCCTCTCTCGATTACAGGGCTCCGCGTTCGATTCCCGGATGCATAGGGAATTTTCTCCGCTCAGAACTGAGTGTGTGTTTGTTGTGATTATCATAATTTCATCATCATCGGCGCGCAAGTCGCCGTATTGGCCGATCTTCTCAGAAGAGGACTCGCGGTCAAACATGCCGTACACACTTTTCACATTTCAGTGACGTGGAAAAGTGTGACGATACTTCTAGATTTTTTTATTATTTATGTCTTGTTCTTCGATCCTGTTTGGGTTGGTTCCAGTGCGAACAGGTCCAGTATTCTACATAGCAGAAATCACTGCGAAATCACTGCGCTGCGCATTATTCTGTGTCATTATTCTGTATCTCATCATTGAACGATATCTGGAGAAACATTTGGAGAGTAATGTGAAGGAAACCTATCTTCGATTGTGTAAGTAATTACAGTCTTTCTGTAAATTTTTTTAATAGTTCAGACCCTTACTTAAAACAGTCAAAATAAAATAATGTTTGTGTTCATTTTTTGTTCCTGACGTGCATTTTGTGCCACGTATATCGAGAGGATATGTTAGTTTCTAGCCCCTTTCATACTATGAGTCCGCTGTTTATTTATCCGAACTATTTTCAAAAATCAGAATTAATTTCCACTCTGCAGCAGAGTGTGCGACGGTTTGATTCTGGCAGATTAAAAATGAATGTTTGACCAGGATCCGAACATTGAACCCCTGCCTTTCAAGGACAAATGTTCATCCCAGGCACGATAAAATATTCACTCTACTTTTAATACATTATTTCTTGCTAGACCTCCTGAAGAGCTATACTGTCACTTCACAACCACACTCAAGGCCATATTTGAAAGCTGAGTCGTCATTGAAGTACAATACTTAACACAGGACTCAAGTTTACTATGAAGACCAACATACAACCAGAGCAGAATTACCCTCCTGGACGGACAGAGCTGCTATTTACACAAACATCGAAGATTCCAGAATGTAGAAGCAGTGTCAACATAAGAAACTTGGAAAACCTTCCGGAAGTGACAAATCCTAAATTACAAACAATTGCTAGTGCGGGTGGGGGGTGAGATGGCGACCCGCACTACGCTGGCCAACGACTTTAGTCGTAAGTCACGTTGTGCATGCAAAGCTCGTCGCAATATCACTGTGTTTGTCTCATAGAGATATGTTGTTGCGCCAGCGAAAAACAGGACATTTCTTTTTAAAAATACTAAGTTGATGTCTTTATCTTGGTTATTAATGAAGTTGGGAGAACGCATCGGTGTTTGTGTTATGAGCCCCTGGTAACCACTCATCTGCGTGCATACAGATTATAAATGTTTTAAATGGCTCAAAAGTAATTTGAAGTGAAACGTGTAGGCACGAAACCTTGCGTAGGTCGACCAGAAAGTAATGGAGAAATCATTCTAGCGACGATACGGGTCGTCAATCCGAAAATACACTTTGACAAAGAGCGAATTTTTATAGTCTGGCGCCTGGGAACGGACATGTCTGAAACGAGGAAGCTGATAGCCTGTTCTCATGTTTTCTTTGTGAGTATCTATGGACAACAGTCGAGGAACAGAGAACTCATGAGTAGGTGAAAGGTGTTGTCAATCCATCATCACAGAACCTGGAGATCGGAGGCTTGTCCGCTCTGCAGAGTATGATATGCGGCGATCTGTGGCAAACCTAACGAAAGAGTACATTGCTGGGACCGGCGTAAATGTTTCGGTTCACAACGTTCAGAGTACGTCGTTGAACGTGGAGCTCCGCAGTCGACGACCCTTGTGTGTTATCATGTTGACCCAACGATACCGTCAGTTACGTTTGCAGTGGGAACGAGATAATCGAGACTGGTCCGTGTATCAACGGAAACGTGTCGCATGGTCAGATGAATCAAGTTTTTAGGAGAACGGCTGCCCGAAACATGCACCGTGCCACGGGTACATGCAGGCGGAGTCAGTATTGTTCTGCGGAGGACATTTACCTTTGTTCCAGTGTGGTAGTAATCGAAGCACTTTGACAGTTGTGGACATTACTGCAGACGCTACATCCCTCAATGTTTGATGTGTTTTTACAACGTCGATGATGTCTTCCAGCAGGATAAATTTCCTTATTGATACGTCGCATGATTTTCGGTTGGTACTCCTGCGACGCATACATGCGACAGTAACGATTTCTGGCATCAGTGCGTCTTTACGCAAATACAAATTGTTCTGTGTAAACTAAGAAAACCAATAAATGTTCTGCTTTATGCTCAGAACCGTTTTGTTCTAGCCTGACCAGCTCCAAAGGTTACCTTTCCCATCCGAAACCTTAAGAGAAAGTTCCACTTGTCATATAGCCGAAATCGTGATAACAGTGGTTAAAGGAGCGTGACAAGAGAACAAAAGTCGATGTCTTTGTTAGCAAGTTCGTCTGATCTGAACTAGATGGAACGGAGCTGGGACGCTACCGAGCGGCAGCTCCGCGCTCACAAACCACTGGCGCTTAATTTATGGCAATTTAGGTATCTATGCATAGATATTTTGTGCCATGCGTCTCCGCAAACGTACCAACGTTTTTTCGAATTCATGCTGCGCAGAACCGACGCCGCATTTAGCACCAAAAGTGTACCAACATGCTATTAAGGGGGTAGTCATAATGGTTTCATTCATCATTCTCTCGGTAACGATCTCCATATCGTCCAAATTTTGTATGACAGCTGCTTCAAAGCATATAATAGCTTTCCTTTAAGCTTATCTTAATATACGACCAAACATTTTCTATCGGATTTGCATCCGGAGACATTGCAGGCCAATCCGTGGTGAACACCCCTTTATGTTGTTTCCACGCTGTACAGAGACGGCTGCGATGTTTCTGATCTTTATCCTCTTGAAGCACCCATTTTGCCTCGTTCGAACCAAATAGCTTTGTAACGGACTTCAGAAGGCGTCTTTGGTAAACATTGCACATTTTTTCAGCATTTAAATTGGCTATAAATATGTTCAAACAGCCACGTCGTTCGCTTTAACCCTCTTCCCGGTAAATCATCCACGTTTCCAACCTCTAAGTGTTGTTTGACCCACTTCACAATGAATGTCTTTGACTTTCTAAGAATTTTAGCAGCAGCTCCATATAAAAGCATAGGTCCCTTTGGATAATTTACAAGGAACACTGCCTCGTGACGCTTCAGATATTTTGCACTCATTTTAAACTGTAACCGACAAAACAAAACATTCAACTCTTACATTGTTTCTCTACAAACTGTGCAAAAGTGCAGTGATTACAGATTCGAGACCACTACCAGAGATGTCGTGGCGGACGTTACATTTAAAATTATGGCGCACACTTTCTTGTGGAACTGACTGTATATCAGCGTAGGTCCTTGCGCCATTTCCAAACTAATCTTCGAGAAACTCACGACAGAATCCGTGGAATATACCCAGTCCCAAGCAAACCTTTCGAGCAAAATGCTTCGGAACACATACCGAAAAACGAAGTCGCTTAAATGGTGACAACACTGATGCGTTACCATAGAATCGCAAAGAAATTAGCTTTTCGTGATTGGTCTTCGAAGAACATGACCAAGACGTCAGGGATCTTCTCCGCCCGAGTGGATCTTCGACATCACATACTCTCATTGTCTACGAAAATAAAATGTGTTTCTACGATAAGCTGATGATGTTTTCGAGTTTCCTGCGGTCTCCTGTAGTGTCGTATACACAGGAGTGAGTGGTGTGAACTATGTGACTACCCGCACTAAGCCACGGACAAGGACCTAAGGAAACCTTCCACTGTTGCCAACGTCCGGCCCAGTTCTCCGAAAGGGGAGTGAATGTCACTTGCTCTTTGGGTCTAGCGAGTGTGGTTGCCTAATAACGAGATCTGCGAGATCTAGGCGGGTCGCTCTATGCGACGCAGCCAGCAGGTTAGCAGAGAGAATTATCAGCCAGCTGTGACACTCGTACCCTAGTTCGCCTTCTGCAGCGACCGCACTGTTGACCGGTTTACGTTTAGTTAAGTGCACCCTGCACTGTTTAGCATGTAATTACGTTGATGGTGCAGCCTCAGTTACTAAGCCGACCTGCGTTTCAGAGGTGCGTGACGTACTAGCAACACCGTTTTACAGGAAATGCTGTGCATTTTGTATATGATTGACGTTATTCAAGGGTGAGAGTGGTCTAGAATAATATGAATTATAGAAGCACAAACTTCAGACAGCCAAGATTACTAAATAGAGCGCTACAGTCTCCAACCGCGCGACCGCTACGGTCGCAGGTTCGAATCCTGCCTCGGGCATGGATGTGTGTGACGTCCTTAGGTTAATTAGGTTTAAGTAGTTCTAAGTTCTAGGGGACTGATGACCTCAGAAGTTAAGTCCCCTAGTGCTCAGAGCCATTTGAACCATTTTTGCTAAATAGAACTTTATTTTGATGACCGGTTTTTGCATATGATCTACATCTACATCCATACTCCGCAAGCCACCTGACGGTGTGTGGCGGAGGGTACCTTGAGTACCTCTATCGGTTGTCCCTTCTATTCCAGTCTCGTATTGTTCGTGGAAAGAAGGATTGTCGGTATGCCTCTGTGTGGGCTCTAATCTCTCTGATTTTATCCTCATGGTCTCTTCGCGAGATATACGTAGGAGGGAGCAATATACTGCTTGACTCTTCGGTGAAGGTATGTTCTCGAAACTTTGACAAAAGCCCGTACCGAGCTACTGAGCGTCTCTCCTGCAGAGTCTTCCACTGGAGTTCATCTATCATCTCCGTAACGCTTTCGCGATTACTGAATGATCCTGTAACGAAGCGCGCTGCTCTCCGTTGGATCTTCTCTATATCTTCTATCAACCCTATCTGGTACGGATCCCACACTGCTGAACAGTATTCAAGCAGTGGGCGAACAAGCGTACTGTAACCTACTTCCTTTGTTTTCGGATTGCATTTCCTTAGGATTCTTCCAATGAATCTCAGTCTGGCATCTGCTTTACCGACGCTCAACATTATATGATCATTCCATTTTAAATCACTCCTAATGCGTACTCCCAGATAATTTATGGTATTAACTGCTTCCAGTTGCTGACCTGCTATTTTGTAGCTAAATGATAAAGGATCTATCTTTCTGTGTATTCGTAGCACATTACACTTGTCTACATTGAGATTCAATTGCCATTCCCTGCACCATGCGTCAATTCGTTGCAGATCCTCCTGCATTTCAGTACAATTTTCCATTGTTACAACCTCTCGATACACCATAGCATCATCTGCAAAAAGCCTCAGTGAACTTCCGATGTCATCCACCAGGTCATTTATGTATATTGTAAATAGCAACGGTCCTATGACACTCCCGTGCGGCACACCTGAAATCACTCTTACTTCGGAGGACTTCTCTCCATTGAGAATGACATGCTGCGTCCTGTTATCTAGGAACTCCTCAATCCAATCACACAATTGGTCTGATAGTCCATATGCTCTTACTTTGTTCATTAAACGACTGTGGGGAACTGTATCGAACGCCTTGCGGAAGTCAAGAAACACGGCATCTACCTGTGAACACGTGTCTATGGCCCTCTGAGTCTCGTGGACGAATAGCGCGAGCTGGGTTTCACATGACCGTCTTTTTCGAAACCCATGCTGATTCCTACAGAGTAGATTTCCAGTCTCCAGAAAAGTCATTATACTCGAACACAATACGTGTTCCAAAATTCTACAACTGATCGACGTTAGAGATATAGGTCTATAGTTCTGTACATCTGTTCGACGTCCCTTCTTGAAAACGGGGATGACCTGTGCCCTTTTCCAATCCTTTGGAACGCTACGCTCTTCTAGAGACCTACGGTACACCGCTGCAAGAAGCGGGGCAAGTTCCTTCGCGTACTCTGTGTAAAATTGAACTGGTATCCCATCAGGTCCAGAGGCCTTTCCTCTTTTGAGCGATTTTAATTGTTTCTCTATCCCTCTGTCATCTATTTCGATATCTACCATTTTATCATCTGTGCGACAATCTAGAGAAGGAACTACAGTGCAATCTTCTTCTGTGAAACAACTTTGGAAAAAGACATTTAGTATTTCGGCCTTTAGTCCGTCATCCTCTGTTTCAGTACCATCTCGGTCACAGAGTGTCTGGACATTTTGTTTTGATCCACCTACCGCTTTGACATAAGACCAAAATTTCTTAGGATTTTCTGCCAAGTCAGTACATAGAACTTTACTTTCAAATTCATTGAACGCCTCTCGCATAGCCCTCCTCACACTACATTTCGCTTCGCGTAATTTTTGTTTGTCTGCAAGGCTTTGGCTATGTTTATGATTGCTGTGAAGTTCCCTTTGCTTCCGCAGCAGTTTTATAACTCGGTTGTTGTACCACGGTGGCTCTTTTCCATCTCTTACGATCTTGCTTGGCACATACTCATCTAACGCATTATGTACGATGGTTTTGAACTTTGTCCACTGATCCTCAACACTATCTGTACTTGAGACAAAACTTTTGTGTTGAGCCGTCAGGGACTCTGAAATCTGCTTTTTGTCACTTTTTCTAAACAGAAAAATCTTCCTACTCTTTTTAATATTCCTATTTACGGCAGAAATCATCGATGCCGTAACCGCTTTATGATCGCTGATTCCCTGTTCTGCATTAACTTTTTCAAATAGTTCGGGTCTGTTTGTCACCAGAAGGTCTAATATGTTATCGCCACGGGTCGGTTCTCTGTTTAACTGCTCAAGGTAGTTTTCAGATAAAGCACTTAAAAAAATTTCACTGGATTCTTTGTCCCTGCCACCCGTTATGAACGTCTGAGTCTCCCAGTCTATATCCGGCAAATTAAAATCTCCACCCAGAACTATAACATGGTGGGGAAATCTACTCGAAATATTTTCCAAATTATCCTTCAGGTGCTCAGCCACAACAGCTGCTGAGCCAGGGGGCCTATAGAGACATCCAATTACCATGTCTGAGCCTGCTTTAACCGTGACCTTCACCCAAATCATTTCACATTTCGGATCTCCGTCAATTTCCTTCGATACTATTGCACTTCTTATCGCTATAAACACGCCTCCTCCTTCACTGTCCAGCCTGTCTCTGCGGTATACATTCCAATCTGAGTTTAGGATTTCATTACTGTTTACGTCTGGTTTCAGCCAACTTTCTGTCCCTAATACTATATGGGCGTTGTGACCGTTTATTAATGAGAGCAGTTCTGGGACCTTTCTGTAGACGCTCCTGCAGTTTACTATTAGCACATTAATATTGTTATTCCCTGTTGCATTTTGCCTACTCCTACCTTGCCGCATCTCAGGAGGCGTCTTGTCGGGCCTAGGGAGGGGATTCTCTAACCTAAAAAACCCCCATGTGCACTCCACACGTACTCCGCTACCCTTGTAGCCGCTTCCGGCGTGTAGTGCACGCCTGACCTATTCAGGGGGACCCTACATTTCTCCACCCGATAGCGGAGGTCGAGAAATTTGCACCCCAGATCTCCGCAGAATCGTCTGAGCCTCTGGTTTAAGCCTTCCACTCGGCTCCAAACCAGAGGACCGCGATCTGTTCTGGGAACGATACTGCAAATAGTTAGCTCTGATTTCACCCCGCGAGCGAGGCTTTCCGCCTTCACCAATTCCGCCAGCCGCCGGTACGAACTGAGGATGACCTCTGAACCCAGACGGCAGGAGTCATTGGTGCCGACATGAGCAACAATTTGCAGTCGGGTGCACCCAGTGCTCTCTATCGCCGCCGGTAGGGCCTCCTCCACATCTCGGATGAGACCCCCCGGCAAGCAGACAGAGTGAACACTGGCCTTCTTCCCCGACCTTCCCGCTATTTCCCTAAGGGGCTCCATTACCCGCCTAAAGTTGGAGCTCCCAATAACTAATAAACCCCTCCCCCCGTGTGCCTGCTCGGACCTTGCTGAAGGAGCAGCCACATGTCCACCGACAGGCAGAGCGTGCGATACCACACGGCCAGCCTCCACATTGACCCTCCGCCTCGTGCGCCTCGAAGGCCGCTGAACCCGCCACTCCCCTTGGGGAGAGGGTGGCCCAACCGCGCCCAGTACCCGCGAAGATGTCTCGACAGCAGGGACAGTGGGTGAAGCATGTAACACCTGGGGTGTACCTTGCGACGCACCAGACTCCCCACCGCCGCTACACTCCGAGGCAGCAGCCTGAAGACGGCTGACCGCGGCCATCAACACGCTCAGCTGTTCGCGAACAGTGGCCAGCTCCTCCTGCGTCCGTACACAGCAGTCACACATCCTATCCATCCTAAGGAATCAATTTACTGAAGAGGGTTAATCAACCTTTAACTAGACTGCTAATTCACTAAAGACGGCTGTTTATTCACTAAACTGTGGTTGCTAGCCACTTCTTATAGAAAACAATGAAAATAGCACTACCTGTCTCTGGACTGTATTGAAAACAAACACTAGCACTACTGGCACTATGGTTGACTAAAGGGACTCTCTCTGACTGTATTCAAAACAAACACGAAATCTATGGAACACTATTAATAGCACCCGACAATTAATGCTTCCTAAAGGCAAATACACACGGAAGAAGAAGTGACAAGTAAGAAAAAAACAGTTAATACTTAAATTGAGGTAGCTCGCTGCACAGCAGACGTGAGGCAGGCGGCAGTTACGACGACACTGACTCTACTGGCACTATGGCTGACTAAAGGGACTCTCTCTGACTGTATTCAAAACAAACACGAAAGGCAACTTAGGTTGCGGAAACCCGTAATCAAAATAAAACTTCATTCAGACACCCTGGCAGTTTGAAGTTTTTACATTTGTAGTCCATAACAGAGCACTTATTCGCATGGTCTGACCCGCAGCTCGCCGGCTGACGCCGCTGGGAGAACAGCCACGCCCCATCCGAGGCCGAGCGTCTGAATAAAACCATTGGTCTGGTACAGTGGCCAGCCTGAGTGTAGCTTTCAGGAGGTTTCCCACTCTCGTATAGGCTTATGTCGTGCTGGTCCGCCATCTCTGCCTCGGAAAACATGACGCACAACAGTTATAAGACGATAGCGCATTGAACAAAGTTTATACGATTCACGTACTAATGACGCAGAACACTTTCATGCCCTAGGTTAACTCACAACTGCAGCTACAGAAGGGAAATTTAGCCAAAATCAAAAATAAGTTATGTAAATACCCATAAAAGGCGAACAAAGTGTACGAAATATTCCAGAATGAGATTTTAACTCTGCAGCGGAGTGTGCGCTGTTATGAAACTTCCTGGCCGATTAAAACTGTGTGCCGGACCGAGACTCGAACTCGGGACCTTCGCCTTTCGCGGGCAAGTGCTCTACTAACTGAGCTACCCAAGCACGATTCACGCCCCGTCCTCGCTGCTTTACTTCTGCCAGTATCTCGTCGCCCACCTTCCAAACTTTACAGAAGCTCTCCTGCGAACCTTGCAGAACTAGCACTCCTGAAAGAAAGGACATTGCGGAGACATGGTTTAGCGGCAGCCCGGGGGATATTTCCAGAATGGGATTTTCACTCTGCAGCGGAGTGTACACTGATATGAAACTTCCTGGCAGATTAAAATTGTGAGCCGTGACTCGACCTCAGGAGCTTTGCGCACGCTCCGCTGCAGAGTGAAAATCTAATTCTGGAAACATCCCCCAGGCTGTGGCTAAGCCATGTCTCCGCAATATCCCTTCTTTCAGGAGTGCTAGTTCTGCAAGGTTCGCAGGAGAGCTTCTGTAAAGTTTGGAAGGTGGGAGACGAGGTACTGGCAGAAGTAAAGCGGTGAGGACGGTTCGTGGGTCGTGCTTGGGTGGCTCAGTTGATAGAGCACTTGCCTGCGAAAGGCAAAGGTCCCGTGTTCGAGTCTCGGTCCGGCACACAGTTGTACGAAGTATTCTCGAACTGCGAAATGGAAATCTTTCCCGGTGTATAGTTCGTTCCACAAAATTTCGGGCAAACGGCCACGTATCTACAACTACTTACTATGGTATTTTGTGGAAGGCTTTGAGGAGTGAGTACTCGCCTCAAGATTTTAAAAGCGACAGTAATTTTTCGATATGCTGCTGATACTTTTATATAAGCTCCAGTCACGTTAATAGAACCACCGCCTATGTTTGACGTCAGCTTGCAATAACCGCTCACAGGCGGCAGGCTTTAGCACTGGAGAGTATATAAAGCTTGATGGGAAGACGCGGAAAACAGTGCACGTCCAAAAGGACGTTATTATTAGCTTTCGAGCAGAGGGTGGAAGCACTCCCGAAACGGCTAACAATAAGTTTGTGAAGTGTTCACGTGCCGCCGTGATTAAAGTATACCGTGCAAGCCAAAATGACGATATCAAAAACCAGCGCCGAAGCAACCGCGGGCCTTAGATGACAGAGGTGAAAGACGACTGTGCAGATGTTGAAACGTCCCCTTAGAAAAATTATACATGACTGTCCTTAAACTGACGCACAATATTTTTAGGGCAACGCAATCTGACTTTCAAAAATCCCTACAAAAGAATGGCCCTGACTAACATTAACCTATACCTTTCACATCACTTACCTCACCAAAAATCTTCGTTACTCGTCCTGCTGCAATACAGCGAGCGCCACTACTGCCAGCCAAATAAAAGATTCAAACTACTGAAGGCACTAACTACTGATAGGCATAGTTAGCAAATGAAAGATTTTAATAGAGAACAAACAATGTATTTACCTTAATAGTCATAATATATATAGCAGTTCATGACATCCAGTATTACAAATTTCAAAACTCCGCCATTTCTCTCCCCACATCCACCACTGCTGGTGGCTCACCTCCAACTGCGGAACGCTACGCGCTGTTAACATCCAGCTGCCCAACACTACAATGGCCAACAACAATGCAAACCAGCCACAGACTGCACACAGCACAGCTAGTGATTTTCATACATAGAGCTACGTGGCGTTACCAATAAGAAAACCTAAACAGCCTACTTACATAGCCCCCATGCTCCCCACAAAAAATTTTACAAACTGTTTTGGGCACTGGCCAATACATATTTGGTAAAAATTTTTCACAATTACAATAACAAAGAAATCAAATGCACACACTTATTGATACAATGTTGGTCAAAAGCTAAAATTTTCTCACACACCATAAAGAGAGTCCTTATCGTTCATCACAGTAAAATTGCAGTGTTTTTCTCAAAGTCTGAGCAGTAAAAGAAAATGCACACGGAAGTAGTGGATGCCGTCTTGAAGAAGTAGTGTTGTCCTTCCAACAGAAAGACAGTGCTGACTCTTGACATGCAGACAGGTAATGGGCCACAACAGAGCAAACCCACAGCAGAGTCAGTCGAAGTTTTGATGAATATTGGTAGGTAGGTCATCACAGAGCAGACCCACTGTAGTCCTGGTAGAGAGTATAGTATTGGTGGGCACCAGAGGTGCAGACCCACTACAGTCCTTGTAGAGATAATGATATTGGTGGGCCATCAAACGTGCAGATCCACTGTACTCCTTGTAGAAATAATGGTATTGGTGGGCCATCAAAGATGCTGACCCACTGTAGTCCTTGTAGAGATGGCTAGCACCCATCCGTTGCGACTGTGCAGGTGCACAATCACCATCAAAGAGTCTTGTGCAGAATATAGCAAGTCCATAAACCACCAATTGTGCACTCACAAAGTTTTTGGAATTGTCCTTAGAACCAGCAATGCTGTTAACCAGTCCCTTGCTGAATTGGTTAAAATAAAATTTAGTAGATGTACTAATATCACTAAAGATACGTTTATGATGTATTTTCTTAGAAAAGAGAGCACAAAATACACACGTGCAAGCACTAACAGTCCCAACTTCTCACATACTGTCCATATACTATGACCAACAGAAAAGTGTGCAGTGAAATGATACTTAATTTGATGAACTGGTGTCAATTACAATTTTATAACATAAGAATACAATAACATCATTAAAGAACATAACAATACAGATAACATTTGTAGTAAAACAAGGCTTTACAAAAGAATAGAAATAAACATGTACATCAGTGTTACAGGAATTATGACATAAGTAAATACATAAAAGATCAGAATAACTTTTGAAATATCAACTTCACACATGAGCATTAAAACAAAACAGAACAAATAATGTCTAAACATCTTTACAAAGTAAATAACATAGTATTAGAAAATTTCTGCAACATAACAACATCAGCTGAACACATAAAGACAAGAAATACACAAATACACAAGGGTACACAAACACATAGAGGGATAAGACAAAAGGAAAGGATAGGGTTTATTTTATTGCAGTATTTTGCATGGAGATCTCCCTCCGTTCATCATTATTCTCAAAAAGTCCTATCTAAGCCTGCTTTCTGTATTCTGTAAACATCCTCTTCCAAAAATAGTTTTTCTCCACTGTACACTACTTTTTTGGCCAAACCATTTTCTTATAGATTCTCAGTGCATTTCTTCCAATTCATCATAGTTAGTTTCTTATATAGTCTATCCACTCTTAAGCTAACTTAAATCTACTGAGCTCAGATATATATACCAATGCAGCAGCATATAACAAATTAACACAAACAGCAATGACAAGAAAATGGAAATTGGCAAAGCAAGCAGCAGTAAATATAATAACTTCTATCTAAACATGACAAACCCACAAGCAAAAAAAATATCATAGTAAATATGGCCATGTTTAATACCTATGTCAGATCTTAAAACTAGAGTGATGCATCACAAAATCTTACTCTGCAAGAATGTTACCAAGTTGCTAAAAATTATTTATGCAATTCCTGTTAAGGGAAATGTCTATTTGTGCTCTCTTTTCTAAGAAAGTACATCATAAACGTATTCTTTACTGGGTCTGCAGACAGAAAATAGTGATATTAGTACATCTATTAAATTTTATTTTAACCAATGCTATATATTAAACGAAATGAGCAAATATATACACTCCTGGAAATTGAAATAAGAACACCGTGAATTCATTGTCCCAGGAGGGGGAAACTTTATTGACACATTCCTGGGGTCAGATATATCACATGATCACACTGACAGAACCACAGGCACATAGACACAGGCAACAGAGCATGCACAATGTCAGCACTAGTACAGTGTATATCCACCTTTCGCAGCAATGCAGGCTGCTATACTCCCATGGAGACGATCGTAGAGATGCTGGATGTAGTCCTGTGGAACGGCTTGCCATGCCATTTCCACCTGGCGCCTCAGTTGGACCAGCGTTCGTGCTGGACGTGCAGACCGCGTGAGACGACGCTTCATCCAGTCCCAAACATGCTCAATGGCGGACAGATCCGGAGATCTTGCTGGCCAGGGTAGTTGACTTACACCTTCTAGAGCACGTTGTGTGGCACGGGATACATGCGGACGTGCATTGGCCTGTTGGAACAGCAAGTTCCCTTGCCGGTCTAGGAATGGTAGAACGATGGGTTCAATGACGGTTTGGATGTACCGTGCACTATTCAGTGTCCCCTCGACGATCACCAGTGGTGTACGGCCAGTGTAGGAGATCGCTCCCCACACCATGATGCCGGGTGTTGGCCCTGTGTGCCTCAGTCGTATGCAGTCCTAATTGTGGCGCTCACCTGCACGGCGCCAAACACGCATAAGACCATCATTGGCACCAAGGCAGAAGCGACTCTCATCGCTGAAGACGACACGTCTCCATTCATCCCTCCATTCACACCTGTCGCGACACCACTGGAGGCGGGCTGCACGATGTTGGGGCGTGAGTGGAAGACGGCCTAACGGTGTGCGGGACCGTAGCCCAGCTTCATGGAGACGGTTGCGAATGGTCCTCGCCGATACCCCAGGAGCAACAGTGTCCCTAATTTGCTTGGAAGTGGCGGTGCGGTCCCCTACGGCACTGCGTAGGATCCTACGGTCTTGGCGTGCATCCGTGCGTCGCTGCAGTCCGGTCCCAGGTCGACGGGCACGTGCACCTTCCGCCGACCACTGGCGACAACATCGATGTACTGTGGAGACCTCACGCCCCACGTGTTGAGCAATTCGGCGGTACGTCCACCCGGCCTCCCGCATGCCCACTGTACGCCCTCGCTCAAAGTCCGTCAACTGCACATATGGTTCACGTCCACGCTGTTGCAGCATGCTACCAGTGTTAAAGACTGCGATGGAGCTCCGTATGCCACGGCAAACTGGCTGACACTGACGGCGGCGGTGCACAAATGCTGCGCAGCTAGCGCAATTCGACGGCCAACACCGCGGTTCCTGGTGTGTCCGCTGTGCCGTGCGTGTGATCATTGCTTGTACAGCCCTCTCGCAGTGTCCGGAGCAAGTATGGTGGGTCTGACACACCGGTCTCAATGTGTTCTTTTTTCCATTTCCAGGAGTGTATATATAAAGCAACATATGAAACGTCGTTCACTAGGCAAATGGCGTCTCCAAAGGCAAAAAAAATCTCTCAACTAGAAAGACAATAGATGTAAAATGTTTCTCATCATTTCATTAGGCATTTTAGTAAATATCATAAACTAAGAACTCCACAGTGTAATCATATATTTTCAAGTTAAAGCGTGTCGTATTTAGGATGCTTTCTACAAATAAATATCAATAGCGAGGACAATGGCCTCCTTTTTTCTCCACCTGTGCCTCTGAAAGACACACACTAATGACTTTTTTCCAGGTGACTGTCGCACAGCTGGGTGCCCACGACGCATTACGTGAAGGGCACTTTCTTACCGAAATATTTACGACATCAGTTTGCACTACAGTGACAGTCTCATATAAAAAATTTCACAGGTCGAGAATTTGCGTTGCAAATGTGTAGAAACAAAATCCTATAAATATGACAGTGTCCAAAAAATTTTCGCTGGCATTGTGATACATTCACGCATTTACACATATTTCATAACTCTTAAAGTACGATTCTTGGTTTCCAACATCCTTTTTCACAAACCAGAGTCCCTAACCACTACTCATTATTCCTTGCTTTATTACACATATACATATTCGTAGACACTTCTTCAATATTTCATCATAATAAATACATAGCATAATCAAATTCCTCATATAGCATCAGCTTATTGATCATAAACATACCGCAACAGTGTAGTACACATCGTCATCATAACATCATAAAACCTAAGCCAAATCTCAAAATGTCGTCACTTTCTGCAATAATTTCAAAACCTAAAAAAAATTCTCTGCTCATGTCAAAAGTTTCATCTACCTCAAACGTACTTTAAAAATCATGATCCCATACCAAATACTTCATTCTAAGCTCTCATAGTATCACAACGGTTACGAAAAAATATGAACAGTTCACAAAGTACAGACGAAATACAATTTCATGAGTGTGAAGTTATCCAACTGTGTAATTGCGTAAATATCTGTCACTGACGTAGTAAAAAAAATTTGTTTTTCTGTTAAATAATCAGATAGCTGTCTAATTCTGTGTTACAGAAATATGGTACCGATGTGTAAAGTTGTATAAGCAAATACCATATTAGCTAGGGCTCCTTGTGCTTGCCAAACACATGGTACACAAAGTAAGCGTGTACCCCCCTGAGGATTAATGTAATTATACCCTCAGGTGTTACAGTTTACAGCAATGGAATGAAATGTATCACAGAAAACCTTTGTATCATTATACTTCAAATATCTTTAAAAATAAATGTTTTAAGTACAAAATTAATCACTCAAATATGTGTACTGTAGCGCTAAACTGTGTGTCTTGTTATAAGACAATCTCTGTGGAAGTGTCGTAGTTATCGTCCTCCGAAAGCTAAGTTCTGCAGAAGTCAATGTACTTACCTCATGACAAAACAAAAGTGAAATGCTTTGCGTATAGAGATCTTAGTTATTACACTTATTGCCTTGATGAACAAAGTATGGTGCTGTAACGTATTGTTGTGCTACAGAAAAGGCTGTCTCATTGTACCTATACCACAAAAGTTACTAATAAAACATGTTTTACTTTCCAGAAGAATTCAGAAAAACTGTGCAGATATAAAACAGATACAATGCAAAAGCAACATTGTACATAGTCACTCTTTAGTCACGCCGTGATATAATCATGTAGCTGTCACATAAACTAACCACTGTGTCATCTGGTATCTCACAGAAAGTACTTTAAATCCAGAACGTATTTTCAAGTAAACCAAAATGTTGCATTAAAATCTCATTAGCAGTACTTGTAAATGTTATAAGTATTTGAGCCTTATAGTCGTTACGTAATCGTGCAACTAACAAGCAAGAATGTACACACACAATAACACTGTGTCGTCTGTTCACAATAACAATGCATTCGTAATTTCTGTTGAAATAAGTTCTCTTGGTTCTTGACTGGATATTTAACTTCAAACATTGTTGCATGTTAACAGATTCTAAGTCTGACAAAGGATACTAGTAATGTAAAGTGAAAAGTTATGTGGCAAAGACAAAGTTAAAAAGCAGATTATCTTTCAATAAACGGTTTTACACGTGAAATGTGGTGTAAACCTTTACTCTTCCTAGTACGCAGAGTTTCAACTTCAACGCAATTATCATGCGGTATATGTCGGATTCTGTAAGGTCCATTGTAAACTAGAAAGAATTTGTAACTCAAGTGTTTCTTCTTATGTGACAATGAATGAGCTTTAATGAGAACTTTCTGACCAATATATAATTTCTTTGCATTTGCTTTACCGTTAGTTTTCTCCTTTTGTCTGCTGCAGATTTTATATTTTTAATAGCCAAGTCAATTATGTCTTTGTGTCGAAGTTTATGTGTATTCGGGAAAGGTACAAGCTATCTGATTCTGTTCGGTGGTTCTTCATTCTTCGGTACAAGAGTAGGTGGTAAAGCACTGGAGTCGTGAGGCATTTCATTCAGCAGAATGAAATAAGTGTAAATATCTGTCCCAATGCTGATGCTTTCTGTGACAATAAAGTCTGCAAAGCTTATTGATTTCTTTCATAATCCGTTCGGAGGGATTACAATGTGGTGAGTACAATGAAATAAAAACAGGTTTGATTTTATGATTCCGATGCATGTGTGACCAAACAGCAGTTCTGAATTGCGGTCCGTTATCTGAAATGACTTTAGCAACGTGGCCAAATTCACGTAAGAAATTTTTAACAAAGGCGTTAGATACAGACCGTCCAGTGGCTTTACATAACGGAGTGAAAGAAACAAATTTTGAAGTAAGTTCAACAACGACTAGAACGTACGAAAATCCATTCGATGTTCTGACAAGGGGTCCCAAGAGATCAACAGCAGCAAATTCTTTTAATTTGGAAGGAATGATAGGAAACAACGGAGCATGATGTGAGATAGTAGATGGTTTCGCCTTTTGACAAAGTTTACAAATAGACAAGACTCTTCGAATTCTCTTTTCCATATTGATAAAATAACAAGTCGTCTGAAGAATATGATAACATTTTCGTGGACCAAAATGTGCATAGCTGAAATGAATGTACCAAATGAGCTTATTAACAAAATCGTCAGGAATGCAAAGTACCCATAGCTTGTCATCAACAGTGCAGCGTTTGAAGAGTATGTTGTTTCTGACCAGATGATAATGCCGAATCTGAGTGTGCGGCTTTTCATGCCATTTACTTTTGATGTCTTTCCAAATCGGATCTTTATCTTGTTCATGAGCAATGTCCTTTAAAGATGTGGATATGAAGTTTTCAAAGGCGACTTTCTGAATGTTACTTTTCTCAAGCCCAGCCGGTGCGCGTGACAGTGCGTCCGTAACAATATTCTCCTTGCCGGGAATATAGACTGTTGTGAAGTGGAATTCTTGCAGAAACAATGCCCAACGTTTTAAACTGTCATGATTTAATTTTGAAGACATAAGAAATTGTAATGCACGATGATCACTGTATACTTTTACGTGCTTACCAGAAAGAAAGAAACAGAATTTGTTAAATGCCCAAACGATAGCTAAAGCTTCTAATTCAGTAACGGAATAATTTTTTCAGATTTTGTTAGCACTCGGCTAGCAAAAGCAATGGTTTTCTGAACAGTAGTGTCATTTTGTGTGGCTTCTTGAAATAAATGGGCACCAAGACCGACTTTAGAAGAAACCGTGCTAAGGCAGAAATCTTGTGACAGATCTGGATGAGCTAGTATTGGCGCGTTAAGTAGCGATTCTTTCAAAGAATTGAATTCCAACTGTGCTTGTTCGTCCCAGTTCCAAATAGTATTTTTTCCAGTGAGAGAACAAAGTTTTGGTGTAACTAGAATTTGCATATTCAGAAAACGACGGTTAAAATTTACGAGACCTAGAAAACAGCGGACTTGTTTTTTTGTGGATGGAACTGGAATGGCTCTGATTGCTTCTAACTTTTCAGGATCCGGCTGAATGCCTTCAGAAGAAATAATATGTCCCAAAAACCTCACCTTTGACCTACCGAATTCAGACTTTTCCAAGTTAACTGTAATTCCAGATTCTGCAAAAATACGTAACAAACTCTTGAGGATGCTGAGGATGCTATTATGTTGTTCCCATGAAGCTTCTGCTATTAGAATATCGTCCACATATAAGGTGATGTGACGTTTTAAGAACTCAGGTAATATGGAATTTAGCCCGTGAATGAATGCTGCCGAAGAAATGTTCAAACCAAAAGGAAGTTTCCGAAACTGATAACAAACGCCGAAACAAAGGAAAGCTGTGTATTTTCTACATTCTGGATGAAGTTCGATCTGATAAAAGCTGGATCTGAGATCAATGGAAGACAACACTTTTACACCATTAAAATTTTGAAGAAGTTCTTCCAACGTTTGCGGCCTGTCTGTTTCAGGAATAATGATAGTATTGATTTGTCTCGAATCTAAGACAAGCCTGATTGATCCATTTTTCTTCTCAACAACACGTAACGGATTGTTGTATGAGCTTACTGCAGGCTCAATAATACCCTCGTCAAGCATAGATTGTATTTATGTTCTAACACGGTCCCTATAATGTGCTGGAATTACGTATGGTCTAACACAAAATTTAGTATGGTCACGAACACGAAATTGGTATTGAAATCCCTTGATTGCTCCTGTTTTGTGAGTAAAAACTGTGGAATGTGCTTGTAAAATCTCAAAAAGGTCCTGCCTATCAGTGTCATTACAATTCTCAATTGTTTGAATTTTATTCTGAATTAACTCATTAGTTTCAAATATGCCGTCGATATCATCCCTGTCAGTACTTGCAGAGTGATTGTTAGTGTCTAGTTCCGTATAAAATTCCGAACTGTTGTCTAACAGAAGGTAAAGCAGATTAATTTCCTCGTCAAGGCTTGAGAGCCAGTCTTCAAATTTCAAAGCTATTGACTTACCTTCTTTCTCTAAACTTATTTCAGCATCGTGAAAGTTTAAGATTACTTTGTATTCATTCAAAAAGTCTACTCCCAATATAATTTCTGTCGACAGTAATGGAACAATAAGAAAGTTCATAGAGAAGCTGTGGCTTTGACAAAAGAATTCTAAGTTGGTTTGTTGGCGCACATCTACACTTTTTCCAAAGATTGCACCTTGTAATTTAATCTTACGTAACGGAAGTGTGGGACAATCGTTCGATTTGTTGCACTTGCTAAAAGCTGTTTCACTAATTACTGAAATGGGATTGCCAGAGTCAAGTACTGCCATAAATTTTATGTCATTTACAGTAATGTGAATCACAGGATATGCAATGTTGTTAAGTTTTACGTCGTGTTCCTGGAGTAAGATGTCCCTAATATCTTCCATTTTTACGTAATTACTAGCTACGGCAGCTGCGTCGTCAGTTTCATAAGTACGTTTTGTGGCTGCCAGCGGTGTGAGTCATTGTCTATTGCCTCTTTGTTGTCGCGCATCGTTATTGGGATTTGGAGACCTAACTTCTACAAATTCACCGTGACGAGAGGGCCCTGCCCTGTTTAAATCCCGCCAGTTCTGATGCAATTCAGGTCTGTCGTTACGATCATATCGTCTGTCGTCATGTCGGTAGATTCCATAGTTTCTTTCTTGTCGGTCACGTGGTGGAGAATTTCTCCCTGAGTCGTAACTGCGCACTGGACCGTTGCGTCTAAAGTTATTCTTGATAATAATTATTTTGGTTCCTATATTGTCTGTTTCTCTGATTGTCTCTGTAATAGTCTTTACCACAGAGAGGTGATCTTTCCCTGTAATTATTACTACTTTGCCAACGGTTGTCATACGGGTGGTGTCTGTTTTGGTCACGATTTACGTTGTAAGAATAGCCTTGCCATGTCCATTTATTATTTCTGTCATCGCGGAATTGTGACAGATGTGACCTGTAAGTGTTGTGCTCCTGTTTTCGCGTTCCGCGATTGTCAGTGTCAATTTCCAGTTCTTGTAACAGTCCCTGAAAAGCTTCAATGTCGTCTTTGCAACGTCCTGCTAAAATAATATGACGTAAGTGTTCAGGCAGTTTGATTAAGCAAATGCAGATGAGTTCTGAGGGGCTGTATGGGTTTGAAAGATACTGATTCTTATGCAACATGTCTTCAAAATATTTCACAAGACTGGAAAATTCAGATTGTTGGAAATGTTTCATCATTATGATGCCATGTTTTACTCGGTCTTGTGTAGCTTGAGACCAATATGCTGAGAGGAAGGCATGATAAAATTCTCCTTCACTGTGGCAATCGTGAATGACCAATCGCATTCTTACAGCTAGTTCATTCTCTAAGTAGCCACACATAAATTCTAATCTGTGCTGCAATGACCAGTTGGGAGGAAAACAATGAGAGAATTGATGGAGCCACGCTTGTGGATGAATGTCGTTGCCAGAATTCTTAAATGTTTTGAATTTTCGTGTAGTAATGAACAGCTTATAGTCAAAATCATCGTGTCGGCGAGTCGCATGTCGGTCGTTGTTACGTCGTGTCGGCGGTTCCATCTCAAAATTCGGTGCACCTTGCCAATTTCTTTCATAATTTCCGAAATGCCCTGTGTTATTATCTTGTACTTCCCGAATTTCTCTTTTGTATTGTGTATTGATTTGATTTTGATTTTGTTTGAATTTTCTAATTTGTTCATACTCTTCTGTGTCAGTGAAGGCTACAGGTCTTATGTCATTCAGATCATCATCTACCTTTGTAGATAAGTTAGTGAACTGATCTGAAAGTTCAGCTACTTTATCCGATAGTGAAATTATTTCCTTTGTGTGTTTTTGTGAACCAAGTTTTAGAGTGTCCATTTGTGTTGTAATCGTATCTACTGTGTCCTTTAAGTTTTCCTGAGTTTTTGCAAGTTGCGTAACCGAATCTGTAGTTGCAACTGAGTCAATTTTAGCTTGCAAGGTCTCATGATTTTCATGAACAATAGTTTGCAGTTCTTTTATGGCTGCTTCGTGATTCTGTAATGCATTTTCATGCCGCGAAAAAATAGGTTGAAAATGCTCACAAATTTGTGATTTTACGTCATTACAGACTTTTCGACATTTCGATTCAATGTTATGTAACTCAGTAGTTAAATCTTCACGTGTTTGTTCAAACGTAGTGTCTAACTTCCGAAGATTTTGTTCCATTGTGTCTAACTTTTGAAGCTTTTGTCCCATTTGTTGCATTAATTGTAATAACAATGCACTGGTGTCTGAAACATGTTCCTCAGTGCTATTCGGCATTGCATTTGAACCGGCAATATTCGCATTTTGAAAAGCAGAAAATGTGTCTTGACTTATTTGAGAAAACGGTGAGGACGCAAAACCTGAATCTACAGTATTTGCAAAATTGTGTCCTGTCATTTCGGATTCCTGAGGCAAGCTGTTGCCGAGCGATCGATCGATAATGCTTCCCTGTTCACTAATTGTTTCACTGCCTACGCCATCGTTTGCCGCCCGCTCCATTTCCCTATGCACAGTTATCAAATTCCTATGTTGAACATTAGTTAATTCATTACACGGTGGCGCTAACACACTGCTTTCGTCTTCACTGTCATTTCTCAGTTCGCTTTGGAGCCTAGTATTACGTTTTTCACACGCCATTATTGTCACAATATTTCACACGACAACACAGAAAAGCACAATTTGAAGAGCAAAATAAGAAAACACATTAACATAGCACTGAAAATAATATCTAGTTAATTGCAAGCGCTGCTGCGAAATTCTTGGTGCAAAGCTACATGCATGCCACAACTGTTTTACTGTACAACAATAAAAAACTACAACTACAAAGGAAATTCTCTCTACAATTACGCGCTAGCAATAAACAGAGGCTGCACTAATTGCACAAACTACAAGAAAAAAATCAGAAGATTCCAGTGAGGTACCCTCGGCTAAGGGTCGACATATGCAACGTCCCCTTAGAAAAATTATACATGACTGTCCTTAAACTGTCACACAATATTTTTAGCGCAACGCAATCTGAGTTTCAAAAATCCGTACAAAAGAATGGCCCTGACTAACATTAACCTATACCTTTCACAAATCACTTACCTCACCAAAAATCTTCGTTACTCGAACTACTGCAATACAGCGAGCGCCACTACTGCCAGGTAAATAAAAGATTCAAACTACTGAAGGCACTAACTACTGATAGGCATAGTTAGCAATTGAAAGATTTTAATAGAGAACAAACAATGTATTTACCTTAATAGTCATAATATACATAGCAGTTCATGACATCCAGTCTTACAAATTTCAAAACTCCGCCATTTCTCTCCCCACATCCACCACTGCTGGCGGCTCACCTCCAACTGCGCAACGCTACGCGCTGTTAACATCCAGCTGCCCAACACTACAATGGCCAACAACAATGCAAACCAGCCACAGACTACACACAGCACAGCTAGTGATTTTCATACAGAGCGCTACGTGGCGTTACCAATAATATAACCTAAACAGCCTACTTACAATGTGAACGGGCGAATGTACGTGCAACAGTTGACCGCCCAGATCTACATATCTACATCTACATATCTATATATATACTCCGCTAGCCACCAAGCGGATCGCACGAGGGGAAAACGACAGTCCGAACGCCTCAGTACGAGCCCCAATTTCCCTTATCCTTGAATGGTCATCATTGCGAGATTTGAAAGTTGGTGGTAATAATACATGGTCTACATCCTCGGCGAAGGTAGGATTTCGGAATTTAGTGAGCAACCTCTTCCGCTTACCGCGCCGTCTATCTGAAAGTGTGTCCCACTTCAAACTTTCTGTGATATTTGTAACGCTCTCGCGATGGCTAAATGCACTAGTCACGAATCTGGCCGCTCTTCTTTGCACCTTCTCAATCTTTTAAATCATACCCAACTAATAAGGGTCCCATACAGACGAACAGTACTCTACGACTGGATGAACTAATGTACTGTTAGCAATTTCCTTTGTTGAAGGACTGCATCGCTTCAGGATTCTACCAATAAACCGCAATCTAGAGTTCGTTTGGCCCGTTACTTGTGTAATCTGATAATTCCATTTGAGATCATTTCGAATAATCACAGCCAGATACTTGACGGATGTTACCGTTTCCAGAGACTGGGCATTTAGAATGAGATTTTCACTCTGCAGCGGAGTGTGCGCTGATATTAAACTTCCTGGCAGATTAAAATTTAGTGCCCGACCGAGACTCGAACTCGAGACCTTTGCCTTTCGCGGGCAAGCGCTCTACCATCCGAGCCACCGAAGCACGACGCACGCCGGGTACTCACAGCCTTATTTCTGCCAGTATCTCGTCTTCTACCTTCCAAACTTTACAGAAGCTCTCCTGCGAACCCTGCAGAACCAGCACTCCTGAAAGAAAGGATATACGTTAATGACGATTTTCGCTTTGTCATACGCGGTACGTTACACTTACTAATATTGAGAGATAACTGCCAGTCATTACACCACGCATTTATTTTCTGCAAATCCTCATTGATGTGTTCACAACTTTCTTGTGGTACTACTTTCCTGTAGACTACAGCATCATCGGCAAACAGTCTAATGCCGCTGTCAATACCATCACCCAGATCGTTTATGTAAATCCTAAAAAGCAGCGGACCTAGTACGCTGCCCTGGGGCACACCTCAAATTACGCTTGTTTCTCTTGAAGTCCCCCCGTTCAGGACGACATACTGCTCCCTGTCTGTTATAAAACTTTCTATCCAACCGCATATGTGATCGGATAGACCGTAAGCGCGCACTTTTTGGAGCAAGCGACAGTGCGGAACTGAGTCAAACACCATTTTAAAGTCGAAAAAATATGGCATCAACCTGGGAGCCGGTGTCTAGAGCCTGTGTTGTATATCATGCACAAAGAGGCCCTTTTGCGTCTCG
The DNA here is from genome assembly GCF_023864275.1 of Schistocerca cancellata. Lineage (NCBI taxonomy): Eukaryota > Metazoa > Arthropoda > Insecta > Orthoptera > Acrididae > Schistocerca > Schistocerca cancellata. The sequence continues at coordinate 199,005,946 of NC_064634.1, forward strand.
CATGGCCACTGTTTCCTAAAGCTGTGCTGTTTTCTGCAGATGAGCTTCTCAGGGTCTAGAAAGGTAATTATGTCCGAACACAAAATACACTCCTGGAAATTGAAATAAGAACACCGTGAATTCATTGTCCCAGGAAGGGGAAACTTTATTGACACATTCCTGGGGTCAGATACATCACATGATCACACTGACAGAACCACAGGCACATAGACACAGGCAACAGAGCATGCACAATGTCGGCACTACTACAGTGTATATCCACCTTTCGCAGCAATGCAGGCTGCTATTCTCCCATGGAGACGATCGTAGAGATGCTGGATGTAGTCCTGTGGAACGGCTTGCCATGCCATTTCCACCTGGCGCCTCAGTTGGACCAGCGTTCGTGCTGGACGTGCAGACCGCGTGAGACGACGCTTCATCCAGTCCCGAACATGCTCAATGGGGGACAGATCCGGAGATCTTGCTGGCCAGGGTAGTTGACTTACACTTTCTAGAGCACGTTGGGTGGCACGGGATACATGCGGACGTGCATTGTCCTGTTGGAACAGCAAGTTCCCTTGCCGGTCTAGGAATGGTAGAACGATGGGTTCGATGACGGTTTGGATGTACCGTGCACTATTCAATGTCCCCTCGACGATCACCAGTGGTGTACGGCCAGTGTAGGAGATCGCTCCCCACACCATGATGCCGGGTGTTGGCCCTGTGTGCCTCGGTCGTATGCAGTCCTGATTGTGGCGCTCACCTGCACGACGCCAAACACGCATACGACCATCATTGGCACCAAGGCAGAAGCGACTCTCATCGCTGAAGACGACACGTCTCCATTCGTCCCTCCATTCACGCCTGTCGCGACACCACTGGAGGCGGGCTGCACGATGTTGGGGCGTGAGCGGAAGACGGCCTAACGGTGTGCGGGACCGTAGCCCAGCTTCATGGAGACGGTTGCGAATGGTCCTCGCCGATACCCCAGGAGCAACAGTGTCCCTAATTTGCTGGGAAGTGGCGGTGCGGTCCCCTACGGCACTGCGTAGGATCCTACGGTCTTGGCGTGCATCCGTGCGTCGCTGCGGTTCGGTCCCATGTCGACGGGCACGTGCACCTTCCGCCGACCACTGGCGACTACATCGATGTACTGTGGAGACCTCACGCCCCACGTGTTGAGCAATTCGGCGGTACGTCCACCCGGCCTCCCGCATGCCCACTATACGCCCTCGCTCAAAGTCCGTCAACTGCACATACGGTTCACGTCCAAGCTGTCGCGGCATGCTACCAGTGTTAAAGACTGCGATGGAGCTCCGTATTCCACGGCAAACTGGCTGACACTGACGGCGGCGGTGCACAAATGCTGCACAGCTAGCGCCATTCGTCGGCCAACACCGCGGTTCCTGGTGTGTCCGCTGTGCCGTGCGTGTGATCATTGCTTGTACAGCCCTCTCGCAGTGTCCGGAGCAAGTATGGTGGGTCTGACACACCGGTGTCAATGTGTTCTTTTTTCCATTTCCAGGAGTGTATGTTACATGATTCTACAACAAATCGATGTCAGTGAAATTGGCCGTTAATTATGTGTATCCGATTTTCTCCCCTCTTTATAGATTGTTATGATCTGGGACTTCTTCCAGTCCCGTGGAACTTTCCGCTGTTCCAATGATCTCTGATAGATGATGAATAAGAATGGTGCTATACTTCTAGCATAGTGAACATATAATCTTGAACCAAGGGGCAACCAAAAGTGTCTCGTCAACGACCGTTCAGCAAACGTTGCTTCGTGTGGACCTCGACAGCAGGCGCCTGGTTCGTGCACCCACGCTGGCTACTGTTCATCGGCGACGAAGGCTATAATTTGCACTCTAGTACCGCACGTAGATGTCCACTTAGTGGCGACTGGGTGGTCTTTACAGATGAATCATGTTTTGTGCTCCAGCAGATAGATGGCCGGTTGCTTGCACTGCGTGAGACGTCTGAAAAGCAAACAAGCTGGAGCAATCGTCGGAGCGTTATGGTCTGGGGAATGTCTTCGTGGCATTTCCTGGGTGATCTCGTCATTGTGCAGGACACAATGGATCAACACAATTACACCTCTACGCTTGGGACCACGTCCATCCATACGAGCGGTCTGTTTTTCCGCCGCACGATGGCATCTACCAGCAGGACAATGCTACATGTCACACAGTTCGCAGTGTACGTGCGAGGTTCTAAGAACATCAGAAAACTCCCCGGATTTAACCTCAATTCAATAGATAGGACTATTGACACTATGGCTCCTCAACCGAGAAACCTAGCACAGCTGGCCACAGCACTGGAGTCGCCATGTCTCCACATCCCTGTCGGTACATTGCAGAACCTCACTCATTCTTTTCCTGCACGCCTGGTGTTGGTCCACGATGCAGTGGTCAGGCCTTTGACAGGTGGTCATATTTATGTGACTGGACATTGTAGTTTGGACTTATGGGTTTGGACTATCTCCGAGAGTGAACTCCATACATGAAAATACGAGGGTTGGAACTTAAATAGTGGCAACTATTTACTCACAACCGATGCAAAAGAGTTACATGTTTGCACCTGTTACTGTCCTTCAAAGTAGTCACCAGCGTTGTGCAGAACCCATTGCCAGCGATGTGGAAGGCGTAGTATACCGTTAGCAGAGCTTGTTCTGTTGATGGTGCGAATAGAACAGTGTACTGCCTGTCGAATCTCTGGAACAGTTCTGAAGCGAATGCCACGAAGTGGTTCATGCATCTTCGGAATCAAATCAAAGTCACAAGGACTTAAGTCAGGGGAGTATGGTGGATGGTATAGTACTTCCCAGTCCCACCGACCGAACAGAGCAGTCACAGTTTGCGCTGTATGCGCCCGCGCATTGTCGTGCAAAATGATGAGTGGGTTGCGCAGAAAGTGTAGCCGCTTCTTTCGCAAAAACTGGTGGCAGGTGATGCTCCAAAAACTAACAGTAATACTGTACACTGACTGTCTGCCGTGGAGGAACGTAATGCGTTAGGATAACACCATCACAGTCGTACACGAGAATCACCATAACTTTCGGCATGCTGGGGCTCTGACGCACTTTCAACTTTCGCGGCGACCCCTAATGACGCCATTCGTTAGATTGGCGTTTCAGTTTTGGCTCGTACGATGTGGCCCATGTCTCATTCAGTGTTACGATACGGCGTAAGAAAGCTTCTACTTCGCGTTCAGAGCGCTCCAAGTACGTCTGAGCAGCGTCGTAACGCATCCATTTCTGCATTTCTGTCAAGTCATGCGGAACCCATCGTGATGCAGTTTTTCTCATGCCCAGGCGTTCCTTCAGGATCCGGTTTCGTGGGTGAGCTCCCGAATCGTATGGCGTCAATCACTGTCCACTAACGCGGCAACAGCATGCACTTCTTCTTCAGACACTAGGACGACCTGCCCGATGCATGTTTGCCACAGTTTGCCGACCTTCGTTGAAGGCTTTTACCCAACGTGCCACTGTTCTGTACGGCAATGCCGAGTCCTCGCACCTTGATGACACTGTCGTGCTGTACGACCTCTGGCACATTCAATCTTGATCCAACTCCGTTGTTTCTTTTTCGAGAACATGGTGACACCGTTACGTTAGACCGCTCGCTCACAAGTGACTGCGTTTCCCTCGATTGTGCGCACGCCGGTGGCGTGGGGCGGGCGAGTCTATTTTCTCGGAGGTGAGGTAGGCATGTCAACAACGTGTACTATCAGTGACAACAGTAGATTCCATTGTATGTTGCCACTATTTAAGTTCCAACCTAAGTATAAAATTTACTGTAGAGATGGAGAAAGATGATTGCTTACCATTTATAGACATCTTGGTGTTATTCATGAGCGATGTACGTTTGGGCATTCGGTGTTTCGAAAGCCCACACATACAGACCTGTATTTACAAACTACTAGTTGCCACCACCCGACGTGAAGGATGAGCGTTCTGAAGGCCTTAATCCATCGACCCTGTGCCAACTCTGATGCGGATTACCTTCAAACGGAACTGCGGCACACTCAAATTTTATTCCATGTGCTCGTTTTAGCTAGTACTGAGAGCAGTACAGACGTACAAACGACAGAACGACGAAGAGGGTGAAGCCTTCAATATGACTGCTACCATGTATTGGAAATGTTTCAGTAAAAACAGGCAGACTATTACGAAGACATAAGGTTAAAGTAATATTTCGTCCTTCTTCCGAAATCTCGGTGTTTCTGGGATCTGTTTAAGACGATTTAAGGCTGGGTAAAGCAGGCATTTATAGGATTCCGTGCGAATGCGAAAGCGAATGCAAACGACGCACCCTGTGCTGTATTGTGCAGTAGGAAATCAGCGGCATACTCCGTTCTCCAAGCTAATAAGTCTGCTATCACCGAAAACTGCACTTCCATTGGTCATTTTATGAATACAATGAAACAAAAATTGTGGCCTTTAAATCAAACTTTTGGAGCTCCATCATCAATGAAAATACGAGTGTCTGAGTCTCTTACCAGTCGAGACGGCACCTTCCATTAAAAGTCTGCTTGGAACCCTTTCATACGCGTAGTGCTGCAATTTAACCGTACGAAGACAATCGATTTGATGTCGATGACGCGACCTTTCACCACGGAGGGCGCGCGGCGCATCGCTCAGGCTTGCACCAGAAGTTCGTGCGCTCCAGCAGCTCATGCGTAACACCAACTGGATACGCCACGCATATTCCGGCGGTGTCTTAAATGCTCAAACTCAGAGCATTTGCATCACTATTCACCTGAAGATGGGCAGAAGACTCTGCGCCGAAATATCATCCCAGCAAATTGCAGACATCCGGCAGTGCGTCATAAATTTTTTGGAACTATTCTCAGGGTGAAACGTCGAAATTTCGACGATTACCACCATCGTCTTCCTCACAAGCAACTGCGGGTCTTGGCTGCCGCTGTAATGGGATTATATGGCCGATGCACGGCTTCTGATTAGTCTGCGCTGGTAGCGCCACCTTTACGGTAGAAGCGTAAACATTGCGGCGAATTTCTCTGCTGCTTCTCAGCGTCTGGAGTTAGTTTTCACGAACTACTAAGATTATATCCACTGTCCGAGCTGTCACCTTTCTCGCATATTCTTATTCCTACAGCCTACTTAAACAACCGAATGTCAGTGTGTAGGAGACAGGGACAAAACTTTTGGTGCCGCGACGGTATTTTGTGTTTATTTGTGAAGCTGTGCTCAGCAACTGCTGATTTCTTAGGTTCCCGCTATGTAACAAAAATGGTTCACATGGCTCTGAGCACTATGGGACTTAACATCTGAGGTTATCAGTCCCCTAGAACTTAGAGCTACTTAAACGTAACTAACCTAAGGACGTCACACACAAACACGCCCGAGGCAGGATTCGAACCTGCGACCGTTGCGGTCACGCTGTTCCAGACTGAAGCGCCTAGAACCGCTCGGCCACAACGGCCAGCCACTATGTAACCTGCTGTTAGTTTTCTACATAGCGGTCTGAAACGGTAAGTATTGACTGCTGGCCGCTGTAGTTTCTTGTGCAGTCGCGGGGGATAGTATAAATCTCGGTCCAAGAATACACTGTTTAACAACTGCTAAGGAATAGAGATGTTGTTTGACAGGAGTAACCACAGGTGATGATGGACATGAAACACAGTACCTATGTAAGAGAGGTGGAGTGGTACAGTTGTAACGAAAAATGGTACAGATCTCGCCACGTCGGAAAACAGGATAATAGACGTGAAAAACCTTCATGTATTGACACTCTTCAGACTCCGAACATAAAGATCTATACTGGACTCTTAGTAAGTAAAACGCCCTCCTCCGACATAAAGCATGTTTTGCATCTGTTATTCATGCTGGCTACCAAACTGTTGAGCACTTCTTGGCCGATACAGTACTTCTCTCTCAAGCCGGTTATCAATTATTGCACGGTTCGGCGAGTGGCTATTCAATGAGAAACACGTCTGCCAAGAGCATCAGAGACACGCTCTATAGCACTTACGTCCGGAGATTATGTAGGCCATTCCTTACATTCAGTATCTTCACTTTCCTGCGTGCCCAATACCTCAGCGGTCATACGTGAATTGGCACTGTCGACCATAAAAAGAAAATCGGCACCTATCGCAACCGTAAGCAGACAGATATGATCCAGAATAATCTCCCTGCTGTACCTCGCGCAGAGATATTCAGCGATGTTCACCCATTGTGCATCACACCTCCCCACACCGTAATGCCTAGCCCATACCGATGACGTTCATGAACATTCTGTGGTGTGTAACATGAGCGGTGGCATAAGCCCCCCCCTCCCCCCTTTTCATATTTCTATCTTACTCTGAGTAATTCGATTTTCCTCTCTAATTGCATGCGGTGAAAAGTTGCTATTCCTTCACACGCGGACTTCTCACGCAGCATCTCTCGTCACCCGGGTGGTCCAGTGACAGGCGAGTTCTGCTGAGCTTGAAAAGGTTAAGCCGACGGGTGTGAGGGAGTCGAGTGGATGCTTTCCAGACGCCGACATCGTCATAAGAGCGGGAGCGACACGCCCACAGGGGCCAGAATGGGCGGCTGGCCTAGAGATTCCGTTACTTCGCAGAAACTTAGTGAAAACACTTTCTGGCGGGCTACCAGCGAGGCGTGGGAATGACTTGTGTTCCCAGGCAGTTTTGGCGGGCAAATTCCCGCGTTTTCTGCAAAATCGTAACTGTGATTGGCTTGCTCAGGGCATAGCTCCGTGACGTAGCTAAATCAGCACAGAAATTGGCGCCAAGAATCTCCATTGGTGGAATGGTTGTGCTTCGGCAATAGAGTGGAATTTTCCGCCGGTTTTCGAGTTGCTGATTGGAACGTTTAACCACGGCCACTGTCGTGGGGGCGGGAATGTTCTGTGTTCGGTTTGTTCGGGTGCTCTTGAGAGGGTTGGCTCTCGCTTTTCGGTCGGGGTAGGTTACAAGACTGAGTTCTCGCTGCTCTGGACAGCCTGCCTTCCGTTGGCTGTCTAATATACTTTCATTTAATTGTAACTGTTTGACGAAGTTGCTGAAGTTTCGGCTTCAACGTAACTTACCGAGTACAGTTGGCAATTGAGCGTTCTGCATACAAGCGGCCTATGTTGTCCGTCTTGAGCAGTTTTGGCTAAAGTTGACTGTATCGGAGTTACTGTGTGACTTCGCTTGTTAAAATCAATCACTGCACCGTCAGCGATTGTGTGGCGAGCCTTCTTCGTCCCCCTCAGAGGCGCATTTGTATTGACAGGCAGTCTTTCGTCTGGAACAACCAGACCAGGATAATTTGTTTCGGGCTATACTCGCGACATTATCATCACCACGACGGGACGTCGAAGCAACCAGCCATCGCTTCCGGTACGCCAGATCGTGTCTTTGCAGTTAAGAAGACAGCTTGGTAACGTATGTCCGCAGCACCAGCAGATTAGAGAATTTGCTCTGTGATAATCAGAGCTCAGCAGAGCGCGCCTGTTCCCGTCTTTTCTTACGTGGTTCTGTCTTGAATGTTCATTACCTTAGTTCTCACTACTGTAGCAGCAATTAATGTTGGGTTGGCTGGGTGTTTCTCTTAAGATTTGAGTTGCAGGGAATTGGCTCCACATACCACTTGGTCATAAACGTCACAAGCTAGTTTATGGACAATTTCACCTTCACAGTATTTATTTGAGTATCCAATTTGCGCCAATTTGATGTATTGTAAATGTTTCATGTGTTGTGTTTATTATTTTGAGCTTAATCATAATAAATCAAATTGTTAGTTTGGACAGAACTTTCATTTTGTGGATCGGTAAAGCAACCCTTTCATTTCTCACTACGTTAATGAAACTTTCCTTTATAAAATTAAATTATTGCAGGCGCCAAACTCTTTTCTACTCCACTTGCAGGGTCGATTACAGTCAGTTCGCGTTTCTTCTTAATCCATGTGCAACAGCAAAAGTCGGAGTTAGACAAGGGGGCGGGGGTTAGAGCATCATTTCCATATGAAGATTCTAGAAGAACTTAGTTTTAAATAAACTGCTAGCCCCGGCACCTCGCAAACATGTTCCCCTCTCTTTCCACAATAGCTGGTGGCCAGAATCACTTGCCACAGTGAAGCGAAATTTGTCGGAGAACATCACTCAAAACCACTCTTGCTGATCCCAGACAACATGCTCCCTACACCAACGAATTCTCTATCGACGATAGCATGGTTGAGCATGCACTTACCAGGCTTCCGAGCATACAAACCAGCCTGGTCTAATCGCCACAAAATGGTTCTGGGAGAGACATGTGTACTGGTAGCGGTTGTAAGGTATACAGCAATCTGCCTGGGTGTGAGATGTCTACTTCTTTTCGCACTTGCGGTGCGGTGGTTCGTCTACGCCACTAGCATCCTTTTACATAGTATTTCCGTCTTCAGCGGCCTCTTTTACTCGCTAGATGGCACTTTTCGGCACACTCATTACTATGATCACAGTAGTGACACTTTGACGGCTTCGTGCCGTCCACATGTTCGTCCACGATCCTAAGTATTCAAATGATGTCTTGCAGACATGTTCCTATACCACTAACTGGTTTCACAAACACCGTGCTGCATGAACTGTCGATTGCATACAGTGTTCTTCCACAGGCTTCGTCGTTTACATTTCTTTTTACTATCATCGGTCAGGTGTTCCGTAGCAACTGTCAGTTGTTCTGTAGCAATTGGCAGGTGTTCCTTAGCAGGTGTCAGTTGTTCCTTTGCAGTTGTCAAGTAGCGTGTTTTGAGAGGCGCTCTCAGGTGAACCCAGTGACCACGGACAATTGCTGGGAAGAAAAGGAGAAGGCTGTGACAGCAGAAAACCAAAAGTGTTGATTACGAAGAATCAAAAGGAACTAATGTCAGCCGGGGTGGTCAGCGGTTCTAGGCGCTACAGTCTGGAACCGCGCGACCGGTACGGCCGCAAAAAAAAATGGCTCTGAGCACTATGGGACTTAACATCTATGGTCATCAGTCCCCTAGAACTTAGAACTACTTAAACCTAACTAACCTAAGGACAGCACACAACACCCAGCCATCACGAGGCAGAGAAAATCCCTGACCCCGCCGGGAATCGAACCCGGGAACCCGGGCGTGGGAAGCGAGAACGCTACCGCACGACCACGAGATGAGGGCGGTACGGCCGCAGGTTCGAAGCCTGCCCCGGGCAGGGATGTGTGTGATGTCCATAGGTTAGTTAGGTTTAAGTAGTTCGAAGTTCTACGGGACTGATGACCTCAGAAGTTAAGTCCCATAGTGCTCAGAGTCATTTGAACTATCGTCAACTAGAAACTGGAAATGAAAGAGTATGAACTAAACGAATTGCGAAGCAAATCTGCAGCATCTGACACCGAAATAACTAACTACCTTGTCAACGACTCAAAAAATTTTTTGCACTATCTGTATATCTACAACAATGCGTGACCTTAGAATCATTGAGAAAGGGTTAACAAAAAATCTTGTGGAAGTAAAATAAAGGATTTGAATTAAAACAATAATGGAAGTAAATTCAGTCTGTTAGAAGATGGAAACGATTGCACGCCTGTGAGGCCAAAACCTGCTGCTGGGTCAAAATTCAAAAAGTTGTGCTCCAGCCGATGCATTGTAACACGCTTGCATCCATTTTGGCAGGCCCTACACAAGATGGTCGGTACTCTGCTGTTCAAGCCTTCCTCACTCTTCCACTCTGTGTGAAGAGGATTCCTGCGATTCTTTTAGTCGTACCCCTCAATTTTTTTTTTTTTCAAAATCTTAATTAATGAAAATAATTGACGCTGAGACGTTCCAAGTTTCTACCAGTTTCGTCGAGAGGGTACATTCGCGCAATTGGTAGATAGTTGTTTCCGTTTCTCTAGATTGCAATAAAATGACCAGTTTCATAAAGCCATTCGAGAAAGGAAAAGTTCCAATAAGAAGTCATATCACCCACTGGAGACCGGTCACGAAGTTGAGATTTATGAATAGAAATCGCTACATTAACAACATTACAATGCCTTCAATTAACATAAGTGCTTCTAAACGACCAGGAAAATGAGCTGGGTATAAGTGACAGGTCGGTCGCAGGACATTACCTTTCATTCTGAGAAATCAGCCGTTCACTGCTTCGTAAACGAGGGAACTGCGATTCTCAGTCACATTTCCCGTGCCTGAATTTTTCCACCCTTGTGAAACTTTTCGAAGGTTCTGCGACTGTCCCTTTCTCACGAGAAAGTGGTTAGACCTTTAGTGAATGAATGATGACCTCCGATTACAACACGTCTCATTTTATGAATTTATTGCACTGTTGCAGAGAGTGTGCTACGAAACGCTTGTGACAGAGGAAGACAGATGAAAGTGGGGCATTACATTCAGAACTGAAGGACGCTTAAAATCAGGTTGAACTGATGTCTGTTACAGTTACTGGCAGATATTGGGTGATTGGTAGCACACGTCGTGCTCAATCGCGAACAAATTTTTGTTTGAGATAGAAATGATAAGTGCATGTTTTTACGGTATCTTGGATGAAGGCGAATAGGTGAGAGCTATTTGGGTTTTTTATTTGTGAGAGCGATAGAGGACGAGTGCAGAAATGGTGAGTCGTACATCTACATCCACATATACGTCTACATCTGCACACCTTACGCCACCGCAATGTGTGTGAAGGAGGACAAATGTTCTTGCTTCATCCTCCGCAAGCCTGTTCATCTCTAAATAACCAATGCAGCTATATCCATTTGAAGCTACCTATTTCATTCGTTCCTATGTCTCTGTTCATAATTTTTATTGCACACTACTCTCGATTACAAAAATAGCTATTCCCTGTTATGTGCCCCATCAACAGATATCTTCTTTCAATCAACTTGTATCACAAATTTCCTTCTTTCCCGGTTCGATTCAGTATATTCTCATTAGTTATTTGATCTACTCACTTAAGCTTCAGAATTTTCCTACAGAACCGCCTTTGGTTCTATTCTCTTCATGTCTGAACTACTTGTCGATCACACTTCGTTTCCGTAAAAGGCTGCACTCCAAAAAATACTTTCAGAAAAGACTTCTTAACACTTAAATTTGTATTAGATGTTAATAAATTCGTCTTTTTCTGCAATGCTTTTCCTGCTATTACCAGTCAGCATTTTTTATCCTCTCAACGTCGTTCATCAACAGTTATTTTGCGACTAAACAACAAACTTCATCTACTGCATTTTCTAATCTGTAAGAAGCAGTCAAATGGAGACGAGACAAATGGCAAAAAGGTGAGTAAACTGTTTATTATTTTAAAAGTAATCGCTATAATTATTAATACACTTATCCCAATGTGAGGTAAATCTGTTAATGCAAGCAACCGTTCTGTCCTGAATGCATGCACTGATTCGGTTGGAAAACGTGTCAGAAGGCCGCTGTATTCTCCTCTGAGTCAAGACGAGGCACGACAATTGTATCTGTAATATTATATATACTGGCGCTGGGATCGAGTTGATGTCTCAACTGGTCCCACACATGATCTGGGGATCTTGCTGGTCACAGAAGTACCTCAACATCAAGTAGAGAGTTCATAGAGACACTTGCCATGTGCAGCCGAGCATTGTCGTGTTCAAAAATGGCACCACTGGTAGTGTCGCATGAGAGGCACTACACCAGGACATAATGACCATAAGGTACCGTTGTGCCGTCAGAGGTTCCTCAATCACGACCAACCGTATCGTAAAGTCATTCTACACTCATGCTCATAAATTAAGGATAATTGCAGAATGTGGTGCCGCACTATGTGGCACTACACAAAACTGGCGCTAATTGCATAGGCACATAGGGAACACACACGACACAGATCTGTAAGTCCACGGTATTGGTGATAAGTTGAGAAAACCGTCCCGAAACACATGTGCTACAAAACACCACTGTTTCCTGCGCATGTGCCCCGACATCAATATGGGATATAATCACCATGCACACGTACACAGACCGCACAACGGGTTGGCATACTCTGGATCAGATGGTCGAGCAGCTGCTGGGGTATAGCCTCTCATTCTTGCACCAGTAACTGTCGGAGCTCCTGAAGTGTCCTAGGGGTTTGAAGATGAGCGGCGATACGTCGACCGAGAGCATCCCAGACGTGCTCGATGGGGTTTAGGTTTGGAGAACAAGCAGGCCACTCCATTCGCCTGATATCTTCTGTTTCAAGGTACTCCTCCACGATAGCAGCTCGATGGGGTCGTGCGTTATCATCCATCAGGAGGAAGGTGGGACCCAATGCACCCCTGAAAAGGCGGACACACTGTTGCAAAATGACGTCCCGATAAACCTGACAGTTTCTCTGTCAAAGACATGCAGGGGTGTACGTGCACCAATCATAATCCCACCCCACACCATCAAATTACAACCTCCATACAGGTCCCTCTCAAGGACATTAAGGGGTTGGTATCTGGTTCCTGGTTCACACCAGATGGGAAACCGGCGAGAATCACTGTTCAGATTATACCTGGACTCGTCCGTGAACATAACCTGGGACCACTGTACCAATGACCACGTACTGTGTTCTTGACACCAGATTTCACGGGCATAGCTTCGGGGCATTTAATTTGAAAACTTTGAAGCAGTGCTTAAGAAATGTGAGGCGATTCTCAAGGACCTGATAAAGAATGACCTGCAACATTTGTCGAAACCCGATGGCCGGCCGGAGTGGGCGAGCGGTTCTAGGCGCTACAGTCTGGAACCGCACGACCGCTACGGTCGCAGGTTCGAATCCTGACTCGATCACGGATGTGTGTGATGCCCTTAGGTTAGTTAGGTTTAAGTAGTTCTAAGTTCTAGGGGACTGATGACCTCAGATGTTAAGTCCCATAGTGCTCAGAGCCATTTTTGAGCGTCATAAAAAAGGTCGAAACAACCTGATGTCGCATGTGCTGAAGTGAAATGAGGCGTAACCATTAAACATCAGTTCTCAACATAGGAGCACAGCAACTGACGGGATGTTCTTTTTATTTTTGGTAGTGTAGGTGAGATCAACATGTCTGAGCCCAGTGTTCTAAGAATTCTGATAGACATTCAATAGGTTTATTAAAAATCTGAATCGGGTGGGGGTGGCTGTAATGCAATTTGGTTGAGTCATCAGTCTTCTGCCGAGTTTAATGCGGCCCGCCACGAGTCCTGTGCCACTCTCTTCACCTCAGAGTAGCACTTGCAACCTACGTCCTCAATTATTTGCTGGATGTATTCGAATCTCTGTCTTCCTGTAGTTTTTGCCCTCTACAGCTCTCTCAACCACCATGGAGGTCATTCCCTGATGTCTTTACAGATGTCCTATCATACTGTCCCTATCTCTTTGTCAGTATTTTCCACGTATTCCTTTCCTCTCCGATTCTGAACAGAATCTCCTCATTGCTTATCCCACCTAAATGATTCAAATGATCTGAGTACTATGGGACTTAACATCTGAGATTATCAGTCCCCTAGAACGTAGAACTACTTAAACCTAACTAACCTAAGGACATCACAAACATCCATGCCCGAGTCAGGATTCGAACCTGCGACCGTAGCGATCACGCGGTTCCAGACTGAAGCGCCTAGAACCGCTCGGCACACAGGCCGGGTCATCCCACCTAATTTTCAACATTCATCTGTAGTACCACATCTCAAAAGCTTCGATTTTCTTCTGATCCGGTTTTCCCACAGTCCATGTTTCACAACCATACAGTGCTGTGCTCCAGACGTACATTCTAAGAAATCTCTTCCTCAAATTAACCTGTACGTTTGATACCAGTAGACTTGGCCAGGAATGCCCTTTTTGCCATTGCTCCTGCTTGCTCCGTCCGTCATTGGTTATGTTGTAACCTCCCAGCAAAAATAGTAAAAAGTCAATGATAATGAAAATGTGCCAGAATGTTAACGTCCCTACAAAATTAAAGAATGATGATTAATCATAAACCCACAATAATATTAATTAAATAATGAATCGTGAACCGTATGTAACATCTGAACAGAAATAATTAAACCTGATAAATTTTATAAGGACAGCAACGCTGACCTTCGGCCCTGTACTCAGAACAAAAAAAAGCATAAAAATCCTTACCTCAATAAAAACTGCATCTCTATATCTGCTCTTATTTATCCACTCCTCTACACAGCTTCGTGCAATGCTGGCCCATATTTAATTTTGATTCTTGGAGGAAATGCATAGGAAATATTCTTTAAATTGAAATGAATCTTTTTCTTTAAAAAAAAGTTACTTTATAAAAAAATTATTATTGGGGCATTTTTTTGAACAAATTAATTACAATTAACATACATTATTAGATTTGCACAATGCTACTTCATTACCTTCTATAACAATATACATCGTCCCGAACCGTGACCAGAGTCGCGAGAAGAGCACGCCGCCGACGCATGCCGACGCCCGCTCAGTACAATCGTCCACTCGCTATAACTGTCGACTGACTACTACCTCTCCCGACTCGCTCCATACAACAACAGTTCCTGCCGACTCGCCACATGCTACTGTTCCTTCCGACTCACTACACGCTACTACTGTCGTCTCGCGCGGTCAAGCGCAGACTAGCAACGATAAATAACTCTCTGGTCAGAGATTCTGTCATGCCTCGCCATCGCTGGTAATGAATACATACGTGTTTCAATGTTGATGCCTAGGTAGTAGAATTCCTTAACTTCGTGACCATCTATCCTGATGTTAAGTTTCACGCTGTTTTCCGTTCTGCTACTTCTCGTTACTTTCGTCTTTCTTCGATTTACTCTCAATCTAGATTCTGTGCTCATCAGACTGTTAATTCCTTCAGCAGATCATTTAATTCTTATTCACTTTCACTCAGGATAACAATGTCATCAGTGAATCATATCACTGAGATCCTTCCACCTTCAATTTTAATTTCACTCCTGAACCTTTCGTTTATTTCCATCATTGCTTCTTCGATTACGCAATGAACAGTAGGGGCGAAAGACTACATCCTTGTCTTACGCCTTTTTTAATCCGAGCACTTCGTTATTGGTCGTCCACGCTTACCATTCCCTCTCAGCTCTCGTGCATATTGTATATTACTCGTTTCTCCCTATAGTCTACGCCTATTTTTATCAGAATTTTGAAGATCTTGCACCATTTTACATTGTCGAACGCTTTTTCCGGATCGACAGATCGTGTGAACGTGTCTTGATTTTTCTTTAGTCTTGCCTCCATTATCAGCCGTAACGTCAGAATTGCCTCTCTGGTGCCCTTACCTTTTCTGAAGCAAAAGTGGTCGTCATCTAACAGATGCTTGCATTTTAGGTAATGCACTCAGGCCAAATGCCACGCCCAAAAGTCTGAAAAAAAAACTTTTCACAATAAAATGCACAACCTATGTACAAATTTAATGTCAGGCATTTTGTGCTACTATGAGCTGCTAACATGTACACAAGGTTAAGAAAAATTCACGCACTTGGACACCGCAGCGCGATTTCTCATATATTAGCAGTACAAAAATGTCTGTCACGAAATTTCTTCCTGCGCATATTCGGTCAGTAGATGGACGTTAAAGATTCGCAACCTGGCAACACTGTAATCACATATTCGCTAACTAACTTTATCACTATACAGCAGCAGTGCTGTGCAGGTGGTGCGGTGGATAGCGTTTTGGGTTAGCATACAGAAGGTCGAGGGTTCGATTGTAGTTTGACGCAATTTGTTTTTAATTGCTAAATGTAGTCTGCGTGGTACGGCACGTGACGTTATAACCGTCTACAACGATTACAGTGGGTTTCCTACAAAACACTAACACAGAAATGGAAGTAGAATCGTTTTCATTTCTCGGCTTTTAAAGAAGCCTTTTTGCAATTTGTGAACGTGAACTGTATCACGTCACTTCTTCTAATCGATTCCAAACCTGTTTTCTGTGTACCCCCCCCTCCCCCCCGTCAATGCTAAAATCGAAATTATTTGCAAAGCACGTTGCCAGTCATACTGGCGACGTAGGCCCTTACGAAATGTAATGGCCTTGAACGTGGCAAGAATAATAATTGGTGTTAACCGATGGGACCATTCGGGGAGAGTACACGCAAAACAAGTTTGGAATCTAGTAGATGCAGTGGTGCGAAACAATTCGAGTCAACGACGTGCAAAGGGCTTCTTTAATAGCTGATCAATGAAAACGATTGTACTTCCATTTCTCTGTTCGTAGTACGTAAATGTAAGCATTTTGTAGAAGATCCACCGTAATCGCTGTATGACGATTAAGCAGCCAGATACCGTACCAAGCGAGACTACATTTAGCAAATAAAAACAAATAAGCCTCGACTTAGAGTTTAAGCCTCTACTTCCTGCATGGCAACCCCAAACGCTATCCACTACACCAACTGCATAGCACTACTGCTACAGGCAGCACAATTACCGTACATGTAATAACAGTGTTGGCACGTTGCCAGTCTTTAACGTCCATTTATTTCCGAAAATACGCGAAGGACGAAATTTTGTGACAGACATGTTTGTATTGTGAGTATGTGAGGGTTCGCACTACGAAGTCCGAATGAGCGAAATTTTCTGTGTTTGTGTGTGTGTGTGTGTGTGTGTGTGTGTGTGTGTGTGTGTGTGTGTGTGTGTAATTTATTTACGTAACTGAAATGGACCCTATCCAGGCTGTGACGTTTCCGTCCGTTACTGCCCACCTAATCGGTTTCAGGATCATGTAATCTAACGAACGACCCTGGCCGCAAAACCATGGGACATGGTTTCGGTCGTGGGCTCTCGTACTATAAGTACTCTCTCGTTAAACGAGAGATAGACTGAATGCCTTCTTCCACAATACGCATAATAATTACGAAAGTTTTCGTTACCAACACCGATGTGTTCAGTGCTGCCCGCATAACACACTCAGGACAACCACTCCATCCTCAACGGTCACAAGGAAATGTTCAGCGGAATCTGAGGCCACTTTCTGGGATTACATATAAAAGCGAAACCGGTTGCGCGCCTCAACATAGGACCGAAAGACATCCCATGTCTACATATATCGATTGTCGGAGAAGTAAAGATCTGTTTCATCTTAAAACATCGATACGTTAACGTAAACGTAGAGGGTGATGGTAGTCTGCGACCAAAATGCTCCGTTTCAAAGTTCTCGGAGCAGTACTCTGACCTTACGGAAATACAGGGTTATTACAAATGATTGAAGCGATTTCACAGGTCCACAATAACTTTATTATTTGAGATATTTTCACAATACTTTGCACACACATACAAAAACTTAGAAAGTTTTTTTAGGCATTCACAAATGTTCGATATGTGCCCCTTTAGTGATTCGGCAGACATCAAGCCGGTAATCAAGTTCCTCCCACACTCGGCGCAGCATGTCCCCATCAATGAGTTCGAAAGCATCGTTGATGCGAGCTCGCAATTCTGGCACGTTTCTTGGTAGAGGAGGTTTAAACATTGAATCTTTCACATAACCCCACAGAAATTAATCGCATGGGGTTAATTCGGGAGAGCGTGGAGGCCATGACATGAATTGCTGATCATGATCTCCACCACGACCGATCCATCGGTTTTCCAATCTCCTGTTTAAGAAATGCCGAACATCGTGATGGAAGTGCGGTGGAGCACCATTTTCCAAACCGTCGGCTGTTGTACATTTAGCTCCCTGCTTGCTTTATTCGTCGACTTCCGCGGGCTACGCGTGAAACTTGGCCACGCGTTCAACCGTTTCTTCGCTCACTGCAGGCCGACCCGTTGATTTCCCCTTACAGAGGCATCCAGAAGCTTTAAACTGCGCATACCATCGCCGAATGGAGTTAGCAGTTGGTGGATCTTTGTTGAACTTCGTCCTGAAGTGTCGTTGGACTGTTATGACTGACTTATGTGAGTGCATGTCAAGCACGACATACGCTTTCTCGGCTCCTGTCGCCATTTTGTCTCACTGCGCTCTCGAGCGTTCTGGCGGCAGAAACCTGAAGTGCGGCTTCAGCCGAACAAAACTTTATGTGTTTTTCTACGTATCTGTAGTGTGTCGTGACCATATGTCAATGAATGGAGCTACAGTGAATTTATGAATTCGATTCAATCATTTGTAATAGCCTTGTACTACTCGTAAAAATGTTAGCAATGAGTGAAACTGAGAGTTTTGTTTCGACATATGACTGACTTGGTGTGGGGATAGATGTATAATTAGTGGAGCACGACTTCAAATGAGAATGTAAGACTGCCTGTCATATAGTAGGGGATATGCATTCGTTTTCTGTTTGGAATGGGGAGCGCCCGTTTCACTTTGATGTCGTTTACACAGAATGGACAATTCATTCTCTCAAGTCCTCCGAATATAGCCTAATAGCTTGACATGCTGAACCATCAGCACGCAGCGAGGCTGGAAAGTTCAACGTAGGAGAAATCTGCTGAGGTGCTAGTTTTCTTTCACTTTGAGATTACAGCGGTGAATAGCCGCTGCTGGGATCAACACAGTGCCTATATTACCCGACGTCACGGCTGGTAACAAGTGAACGATGGTCCTTACGGCAGCAGTGAAAGGCGAATCGTGGTGCGTAAAGAAAAATCTTCGACATAATCACACACCTGCGTCGATCCTTTTAAGCAGTTCTTCGGCACTGGAGTTGCATTTTTCTTGCGAGGCACCCTTGATGTTCTACATAATTAGCACTCGCCATAACGGAAGTACTTCTATCAGGACTGTGATATATAATAGCTGTTACTCAAGTTTTAAACATGACTGCTTAGTTCAGCAACCGTTTATAAATTACAGTTAAACTAAATACGCCCTCGGTCACGAATTTTAAGTCTTTTGACCATGTTTCAACACTTCTATGAGTGCCTTATTCAGAAATTAAATATTCAAATTGGCATGTCACGTATAAGATAAATATCAAGCCAGAAAGGTTTTAGCCATACAATTTGTTAAAAATAATACATGAAAGGAGAGCCACTATGGGTTGCTCATACCTATAAAGTCACAGGTAGCAACAGGTGTGAGCAGGTCATAGTGACTCGCCTTTCATGTATCCTTTTTTTAAAAAATTGTGAGAAAGCCTTTCTGGCTTGATATTTACCTTATACCTGACATGCCAATTTTAATGTTTAATTTCTGATGAAGACACTCATATAAGTGTTGAAACCTGGTCAAAAGACTTAAAATTTGTGACCGAGGGCTTATTTAGTTTAACTTTTATTACTGAAGCACTGCGCAACCAATTATACTATGAAATGATTTAATTTGCTTGCACCGCATTTTGGCCATGTAGGGACACAGAAAACATTTGTGTGAGGATTATTCATAAAACAAATTTCCCATATATTCAAACAAGGAGAGGCCAATGAAGAAAAATTCCAGTGGATGGAAGATTCACAGAGCGTTTATCGTAAACCGTACTCGATACTTGTAGGTAACTCACATCTATTGGACGTGTTTCATACTCGCGTATTATGTTGTTCTGAACAGCGAAAATATCTTCTGTAGGAGTAAACATGGATTTTGATAACAGCATTTTTGGGAAACTCATCTCACTCTGTACCTCTGTTAAATCCAAACAGTAGAGTCTAGGGACACCCTCCCTTGAGGCAGTGTTCTTTGGTTTCCGGTGGACACCTAATACTGTTTAGTACTGCCTGGTCAACAGAGAAAGGCTTACCGTATAAGCTCCATCCGTGATTGGATCGGGACTTTCTAGTAGCTTGAAAAAAAAAAGCTTTTGAATATATCAATCGCTTACTGAAAAAAGTCATTTCTGGTTTCTTGATATAGGCTTACCTCTTTATTATGTAGAAGTAAAAATCAAGTTAGGAAGTTTTGTTGGTATTGGACATGTTCCCTTTCTGCACTACACTGGATTTTCAAATTAATTTTGGGGTTAAGTTACTTGTATTAAAATAGAATTGTACATACAATCGTCTTTTATTGTAGTAAACATTATTAGTAACATATTTATGAATAATATTTGACAAATTGAATGGTTCCATTACTCAGTTTTCTTCACCTAAATCACGAGATGCTATTTTTGTTGAGCACGATGTGACTGCTTCCAAAAACTGCATCTTGTTTAGGGCGATATAGATCAAATATTTCTTGACGTCACCCTTTTTATTGTAATTTCTGGCATTACCGGTATGTAGGTTTCCTTCGAAAATGGTTCCGAGGGTTGTACTGCTTTTCGCAGCCTAAAAGTTTCCAAGTTGCATGTAGCAGTGTGCAGTTTTTCATCTGGAAAGGTCATCTCATGGTGTTTTGAAAGGATGAGTATCCTTTTCAGGTGTCCAGGAACGATTTCCCCACACGAATCTTCACTCAGGCAGAATCCGCATTTATTTGAACAAGTTATCGTTTCTTGAGAAATGTTTCATGGGTTCAACAATGCCATCCGTTGTATAGCACCATTGCTTCTTCTCCCGCTTCCTCCTATCCCGAAATCCCTATGATTCGGCATGAACGAGTGACCTGTGATGAGAAAAATAACTCTAAAGTCATTGAATCTTTTGATCTCAAACAACGCCATAATCATCCTAAGCAGAGTACCCCTCTTATTCTGGCCCACACAATTTCCCCTGCAACTTACAACCTTTTTACGTCCTTGCCGATCTTATTTTCGAAGTGATACGCACTTTATTTGAACCCTTTCCTCCCTCAGTTTTATGGTAGATAAAAATTATCATTTCCAGTGAAGCGTAGTTCGCAGATTATCCTCTTGGCGCCACTTTAAACATGTTCCGAACTAGTTCCTTATGTGCAGTAAACGGAAAACTGACGACGTTCCCAGACCCGTGTTATCATGCAAACAGGATTCCTTTTTGCGGCAGACAATCCATTAATCTACTGAGAACCATAAACGTTAAAAAACGGACTAGTTGCTTTCTGCAGTAAGCGATTCATACAATGCTCATGAATCAAGTATTTTCACCTAGTAGTATTACAGAGGAGACAGACAAGACACAAAAGAGAGAACCCGTTTCGTCATGCTTTCGTTTAGTAAGCGCAAAAGTGTTACGGGGCTCTCATCAAAATACATTGTCAGATGCCACGACACAGTCGTTTTGTGTCACCGGCAGGGTAACCCATCCGCTTCATCCGATATATGCCGTGATAGACCGTGATTGCGTTTAAGTAATTAGTCGGAAAGGCATCGGTCCGAAGGAATGTCAGTGAACCTAGTGTGGAAAACAGTACAGGTAATCACTGGAAAATCAGCACTACGTCTTAATAAAGTAAGTAAGAGCAGATAGGGAGCGAAATGGAAACCACAGTGAAAATCAGATGAAGCTTTGCAAAGATGTTGAGCAGTGTGCAGTACGCCAGTAGATCGCGACACGTCGCTCTTTTCAGTTCTGAATGTACAGTGAGCACGACAAGATGCCTAGATAAATAATGTATCTTGCCAAGTATGAGGGTCTGGTGAGAGACTTTGGCTGTTGTCATGCAGCCCAGCCGACCGCTGGTGGCCGAGCGGTTCTAGGCGCTTCAGTCTGGAACCGCGCGACCGCTACGGTCGCAGGTTCGAATCCTGTCTCGGGCATGGATGTGTGTGATGTCCTTAGGTTAGTTAGGTTTAAGTAGTTCTAAGTTCTAGGGGACTGATGACCTCAGATGTCAAGTCCCATAGTGTTCAGAGCCATGCAGCCCACATAACATAACTGGCATGCATTTCCTTCTTCATGACAATTCTCGGCAGCACTCTGCAGGGCCAATGGAGATGCTCCTGCAGCGTTTTCGGTGGGAAGTGTCTGATCACCCACAATACAGCCCGTATTTGCCTCCCTCTGAGTTTCATTTCTGCGTACATGAACCGCTGGCTATGAAGACAACATTTTGGCACAGACAACGAGTTGTAGTCCAGTGTAGAGAATTGGCGGAAAGCACACATGGCTGCCTTCTATGATGAAGGTACTGGAAAGTTGGTAGAACGCTACCACAAATGTCTAATTCGGTGCGGCGACTATCTAGAGGAACAGGTGGAAAGTGTAGCTAACTGTTTCAAATAAAACATATTTGATTTTCACAGTGGTTTCCATATCGTGATCTATCGGACGTTATTTTCCAATATTCAGGAGCTAAAACAATTTTAGTGAAGTCAATATTCATCCTCAAAACTTTATAATTGTTTGAAGTAGCGATTAGCAAAACGAAATGGTAGAAAGCAGCATGCCACGCGATAATATTGACATATTATAACCTCACTATAATATTTACTGTTCCGAATTTTTGTAGACAGGCTTTCTCTAATACTTAAAATTCACTCTCATTGACACTTCATTTACATGTTAATAATTTCAAATGTACAGTAAAAAGCCATGGAAGCGTTGGAAAACGACTGTCAAGATGTGATACCGAAAAATACCAAAATCACAGAAAATTAATTAATATCCTCAACTACTATTACGATTTGCCAAATTGAGTTGTTTCAACAGTTCTCTTAAATGTTAACTTCAAAATTTAGAGGTCTTCATTGTTGCTCAAACTTTAGTTACTGACTTTAATTAACTATCAATAATATGAACATTCAAACTCAGGGAAAAATTTAGTTTTACTCTCTGACAAAGTTTACACTCTTCCAATTTTTCTCAACACATCGATGTGGCATCGATCCGTACGACCAGTGCATGCAGTCCTTTGCAGAAGGAGTCTGAGATTTTTTTAATCAAACGTACAGCACAGAACTGTTATCAAATCGCGATATGCAATTTACATTTTCTGAAATTCCATAGATCCACATCCTCCTTTGCGTCACTCACAACACCAATCTAGGACACTGACAGACTTAGTCTGGTAAAGTTTTTGAAATATTTTAGTGAGTGGAGACGGAAATCAACTTAGAATTTGTAATAGAGATAAAATAACGCTTCATGTTCCCATGTGTATTGATTAATCCAGAAAACTGCGGAATTTCAGCAGTAACCTTACTTTCCCTGCTACTGATATCTCGTCTGTAAACAATTCAGCCCTCATCGGAGCGAGCAACAAAAATGCCTGGACGGCTTACAGCCGAAATATTAGCTACAGACCAGGTGCCGTTATTGCTAAATTCCCGCAATTTTAGAGGTCAAAAGAACGTGTCCACTCTTAGAGAACTTAGGCAGGACGAACGTAGTCTCCGATTAAGGATGGGAAACTGCATCTGTTCATTCTGTGAACGTGCTTCGTTGGGCTATTTTAAGTTGAGACTGAGCGCATACACGCTTTATGGAAGAAAGAGTAATCAACATACAGGGCCACAATTATCGAACTATATGAAAAAAACGTAAGTTAGTTACAAACTACGGCGTGCGCACACTTTATTCAACATGTAAAGTCACTACAGATATTCAGATTTAAGTTACGACATCTTCGATGTGCCTGCCATCATTGACGATGATTTGGCGAAGACGAATAGCGAAATTTTGGGTGACCTGCCGAGGTGTTGGAACATCGATGCGGTCCACAAAGTGCTTCTCCAGGACATCAAACGCTCTACTACTTCGAAGGGGTTGAACTCTGTCTTTCATGAATCACGTCTCGTCAAAATCAGGGTCACTTTAAATAATGGAGATGAAACCATCTTCACGTACCGTTCAGTAGTCACTGTGTCATCGTGGAATATATCAACGATTATTCTGTGACTGGACATTGCACGCCACACAGTCTCCCGTTGATGGTGAAGAGACTTATTGATCACGAAATGCGGATTCTCAGTCGCCCAAATGCGCCAATTTTTCTTATTGACGAACCCATCCAAATGAAAGTGGGCTTCGTCGCTTAACCAAACCATGCATGCGAACACAAATTCCCATCTTGCCCCACGGCCAACCGTGCAATTTGAACATCCTAAGACAAACCGTTCAGAAGTTATGACGATATTAATTCATATAGTTCAATAATTGTAGGTAAGATGCCTGCCGAGATGGTGTTCACCACTGTCACGTCATTCGAACTGCCACGATGGTGGTCTCAACACGGCCAGTACCGATTCCCGCACCCATCGTCACCCCCCTTTCTTTATAACAGAACTAAATACAGGGGGTGCAAAAATATGAAAACACCAAACACAACACATTAAAATACGGTGCGGGAAAACCGTTGGCATTCAAAATGGCTTCCTGTTGTCTCAGAGTAGATAAATGCAAGGTCTATATTATAATGAAGGGAAACTTATACCATCCCTGCAGCAAAATAATGGCAGGTTTAGGTAACGATCATGAGGGTGGATAGCGATCACCCACACTTCTCTCGAAGGTACATCATAAAGGCTCGATAACATTGTGATCTCGTGACTGTGGTGACCAGGGAGATGCGACATCCTGGTGCTCACTGGAAGACTCCTGGTCAATAGGAGCTTGCGAACAGGGGCCGTGGCACACGGTATCACCATTGGGGAACAAGCATTGTATCATGGGATAAACTTGATCAAAGGACACAAAATCCTTGTCAGTAACGCGACCTGGGCAGTCATATCGTGGTATTCCACGGGCCCCTGGCTACTCGCCAGGGGCCCATGGAATACCACGATATGACTGCCCAGATCTTCAGCGAACCCCCAGAGAGGTTCACTCCTGGGAAATAAATTTGACCAGAAGTTGGAAATAATGTGAAACAACATCAGACCAAATGACTTTATTGCATTTCTCCATTGTCCAGGTTTTATGGCACCACGTTCTCCTGTTACTGGTTTTTGCACAACTGATGAGGAGTATTGGAAGCCCAGCTCGTCCTGCAGTTTCCTGCTTATGGAGCTCCTTAGTGCTGTTTTAGTGCTGACAGGGTTGGTGTGTGCGAAATTAAGGTCTACAGTGACATCTGCAGCTGTGTCCTATTTTTCACGACAATCCACTTCAATGACCACCTGTCACAATCACTCAACACATACTTTTTCCCGTGCTGTATCTTAGCAGATGATGTTTCTCGGTTTTCCCTGAAAGCGGTATAACTCTGCGTTACGACTCCTGAAACACCAAATACCTTCGATATTGAGTCACCCACCATACGATCACCAACAATCTGCATACTTTCAAGTACACTTAAGCTCTACATAATGCACTCACAACTACAGGTATTACTTATTGGACCACGATTGGCACTTCCAACTTACTGAGGACATCGAACAGATGTCGCTCGAGTTCAAATACAACAGAGTGTAACCTGCAGACTTGGCTAGCATCTGCAGTTTTGCTCAAATATGCGTTTTTGATGGCGTTTCCATAATTTTGTCCAGCCCTTGTGCAAGTTGCTATAGCCGTTAAATACCATCCATTCTGTAAGGGTCTACGGATCGCGCACAGCCATACGGTACGTAACACACGCTCGCGAGCTGACTTGTCTGGAATGCTGACAGTCTGCTTGGTCAGTAGACGCGCGTCCGGCTACACTGCGACGGGGAGTGTGCAACTGGCCGCCGTCCGCAGCGGGCAGTATTAAGTAGCGCGGCCTCGGGCGCGAATATGTCTCTTTTCTTAGCTCACCACGGAGCCTTTCGATACGACCGTAATTACCCGATGTTAGGATGTCAGACACAGTGATGATGGGTACGCGTACAGTGCGTGCTTTATAATCCGCCTTTGTTAATAAAACTGTTTAAACTTACTTCTCGTGTTCGCCTATTGGCGTACCTCAAGGACCCACCACTTACAAATCCTCACAAAATATTCGTGTAATCGTCATCTGGGGCAACAACACAAACTACACCCTTATAATTCCCACAAAAGAAAGATAACTTCAGTTCTAATTACGTGAAGTAGAAATCTTAAAGGATTATTGTATTGTAGATAGATATTGTAATACAGACGAATTAGAATAAAACATTCGATGTAACATGTGTCCAATTTTTATTGGTCACTGAAATGCAGCTGTTACAGCGTAAACCAAATAAATCCTCAGAAACGTTGTTAAGGAAAGGCAAATGATTAAGTTCAAAGTAGATTTTCATAAGACTCTTCCGATTTCCTTAGCAACACCATTTGTAGGTGGACCTTCTTTTATTAGGATAGCACTACTCATAACGTCCGCATCAATAATTGAGTGGGAGCCTCGGCTAGCTGCTAACCGCTACCAACCGCATCCGATGATGACACTGGCAGAAGATGGCACGGCGGTCGGTCGGACCCGTTTGGCTTGCCTACGGCCAGAAGGCGGAAAGTTACATATCTGTACCTTACTAATCATAATACGAACAATCAGTTCGTCTCTAGCGTATACTTTCTCTTTTTTCAGACCACGCCTCTCAATTATTCCCATGTGCAAATATCCACCGGGGCAAATTCCGGACACCAAATTGGCCAAAAAAGTAACCATTTCTGCCAATTCATCTTCCGACGAACATTAGGTTCAGATGATGTGTCATCTGGCTACTAGAATGAGGAGGGACCTAGAAAAACATAGCCATCCTTGTGGCCAAAGAAACTTCTTCGAATGGCGCTGGAAGACATAGATAACGGCTTTGCGGTGGCACAACAACCACAGTCCCCTAATTGTCTATCATACCACATCACGTATTTACAGAGGAGCGCTCTTACAAATCTGTCCCCACAAATGCATGTGATTCTTTGTCGGAGCACCGATGTGATTTACGAGTGTTATTGATAATGCCATGTGTTAAGGGGCTTCCTCAGTAAATAGAATATATAGGAGCAGTCGATGATTTGCAATCACCAAACGAACAAATTCCAGTCGTTTACTTTCCCACACTTCGCTAAGGTATTCAATGTGCTGTACATGACTGGACCGAGGCTGTTCATTTTGTTAAGCGAGGAACGCCGATACGTGTAGAAATCTGCGTGTACTTGTTGAAGGTCTACGTCCAACCAGCTGAGTAATGTCCCTTCATCCGTGTTCATATCCACGTTCAGACGACGTATGACCTCTGGGTACCACACCAGCCTCACACAGTCTAGTTAAAACACCAGTAAACACTTAAACTGATTGTCTGCGGTTCGAAATTCGTCTACTGTATTCTTTTCAAATAGCAGCAACGTTTCCTCTACAAAAGCTATTCACACATACCCACTGGCCAGCAAAATCCAATAATGATGGAGATATTCACATATGTTCGAGGATTAGAACTTAATAGCGCCAACTATTTATTTATAATTTATACAAAATAAATACAAGTTCCACAATCCTTCAAAGTACTACTACTACGACGACGACTACGACGTGATCAGGCCCAGTGGACCGCACGCTTCTACAAGTTTCCTCCTCCACTGTATTCTGTCCATTGCTGCTATCCGCCATCCGTCCACATCTATTGACACTTCGTTTAAATCTTATGGAGTCCATCCCTACAACGCTTCTTGGGTCTCCCTGGTGGTCTCTTTCCTGTAGGTGTGAAATTCAGGAATTCCCGAGCCCAGCTGTGATCCTCCATCCGGACTACATGGCCGGCCCACTGCATTCGTTTGGCTTTGACAGTTCCTGCTATGTTGGGCTGCTGGTATAGTTCCTCAAGCTCTTGGTTGTATCTGATCCTCCATTCCCCTCTATCTGCATCCAGAACCGGACCGAAGATCTTCCGAAGCACTTTTCTCTCAAAAACAAGGAGCTTATGGAAGTCCTGTTTCCTGATACTCCATGTCTCACAGCCATATAGAACAACAGGCTGGATCAGGTTTTGTACAGTCGAATTTTGAACTGTCTGGAGAGATATCTGGACCGAAGCAGTTGTGCTAGGCTGTGGTAAGATCGGTTTCCTGCTTGTATTCTGGCATTGATCTCCGCTTCACATGACGAGTTCTCAGTGAAAAGTGCCCCTAGGTATTTGAATTCATGCACTCTCTTGTAGGACTGGTCCCCAACCTGCAGTGATTGTAGATGACCAGCAGTCTGACAATGACCACGCGTCATAACGAGGTACTCTGTCTTGGCTTGTTTTATGTTTAGCCCAGATTTGCTGGCAGCCTCCTTTAGTGCTTTGGTCATTTGCTCTTACTCCTCTTCCGACCTAGAGAGTAAACAGATGTCGTCTGCGTAGGCTAAGTATGCAGTCTCTTTCTTTCGATTTCAATCCCTTCGTTCTCTTGGAAGGTCTCACGTACGATCTTCTCGAGGGCAAAGTTGAACAGGATAGGGGACAACCCATCTCCTTGCCTGAGTCCTGTCACAATTTCAAATTCCTCAGTTACGCGTTTTCCCATCTTCATCTTTGCACGTGTTTCGTTCAGACAGATCTTTATCAGATTGATGAGATTCTCTGCCATGCCAAACTCCCTTAAACAGTTGAGCAGGCTCTTGCGATGTATGCAATCATAGGCCTTCTTAAAATCAACGAGTAAAGTATGCAAATCTTTACCATATTCACCCAGTTTCTCAGTGAATCCTTTAAAGTAGTCACCAGAATTGTGTATGACCGATGCAAGCGATGTGGAAGTCGTAGGACACCATTAATAGCGCCAGTAGACGAACACAAATACATCACTTTGATAACTCAAGATCAGTCCCTTATGTTGGAAATCATTAATAACTGCAATCCAAGATGCTTACATTCTGACAGCTCGAACAAGAAAGAAAAATACGAACAGCCTTTTAAAATTCACATTAGTCTTTTTGGATGTATAAACCTTGAATCTTTTAGGTTCTAGGATTTGTGAGCAGATAAAACTGCGAAAACTGCGTGTGGAATGCTTGTGATGATATACGGTCCTTTATAAAGTAGCGCCCACTTGCTGTTTTTTCGTTTGAATTGTGAATATTTGCTGTGAGTTCTGTGTGAAACATAATTTTCTACTTCTTAATTTTGTATGTTTCTGAGATTTATAAAGGCACATTTGCATGCCGTGCGTGAGCTTCCTCGGAAACGCGAAATCTTAATTAAATAATTAATCTCTGACAAATAAATAAAGCCTGTAGCACAGAACTGCAGCGCCATGCCGCTGATAAAACAAAATACAATTATGACACTCTTATGTTTCATTAAGAAGGAGGAGGTCTTGTAGAATAGCTGAGGCTGGAAGCATGTATATTTTATTAACTGGCACACTGCCATTTTTGATGTTATATAAGAACACTGCGAGTTACAATCTTACTAGGCACTCGATTCTGTAAAGAATTTATATTTATGAAAGTAAGTTGAATTATTTAACTGTAGGCTTATTCGTTGAATATATCTGATTTAACTAACTGTGTAAACTTTTTTTATGTTTAGTAGACAGTCACCTCTGTACGACGTATTGACATGGCTGGCAAATTATTCTAATATTGAGATTTAGATTTTGTGTCCGCACCTACCGCAGCAGTCTTTGGAAATGATTTAAATACGAAGTCCGATTATTTGAGTCTTATTTCACGGTCAACTACGAATAACATTGCACTTGCGAAAAAGCCATTGTCAAGCGTCTGATACCAAATAATTGAACGTCCACGTTCGAGATAAGCAAATATTAATTACAACCAATCACTATAATACATAATTAATAATTAATATTTTTTTTATTTTATTTATTTATTTATTTTATATTGGCGACCGTGACAGGACGCATAATTCAGTGTATTAGCTCTTCAGTAGATTCTGTGGTATTTCTTTCGCGCTTAGCAGTTTTCAGTGATAAATTTCATTCTCAGTGCTTTTCCTTAAACAATAACTTCTGCAACAATACCTATACACGAGTGTACAATATGGCCGACTTCTGTACGATACGTTGTAACATGGCCAGCAGCCATTAACAATAATCCCATATTCAGTTTACATTTTTAAATTAACAGCCATTGTTGCTACGAGCGATTCATGTTCAACTGCATTTTATTTTAAAACCAGTGTCAAACTTTATTTTCTCGAAGCATATCTTACGTATGGCATGGTCATAACTAGAAAACAATACGCAAAGATGGAACAGCAAAGACATGCTATTCAGACGCAATCCGACTCGGACGAGAGACAAATGTTTGAAAATGACTTTACGACAGCAACCGGTAGTGACGATTTATCAAATATTGACGCAAGTGTTAACGGAAATTTTGACAATAGGCCGTCCACCACAAAAATTTCAAAGTCTCAGTCAGAGCCCATGTTAATACATGACGTCACGTCTAATGACGCGGCGGGGGCAGATACCTTGCAAACAGCAAACATTACCAATATGTTACACATGCTAATGAAACAAAACGCAGAAAATATGGCAACCTTAAAGACACAAAATGAACAGTTAAAGACACAAAATGACGAAATTAAATATTATCTCATAGCAATCAAGACAGGTAATGACACTTTATGTAAACGTGTGGAACTTATAGACGCCACACTGACCAAACAGATGACTGAACTCAGTACGAAATTTTCCAAGCTTAATACGATACAAGAAAAGACTACAAATGACGTAGCACTTTTACAGACACAAGTAAAAAACCTTAATCTCAAGTGTGAAGCTCTTACTGAACAAATTCAAACAAATCCTTCAGTACACGACAACCTTGAAAAACGAATTACTGACGTGCAGAACAAATTTGACGATGTTGAACAACACCTGACTGACATCTTACAATCTGATGCCACAGCTCATTTTCAAAATATTAATAAAGAATTTCATGATTGGGTAGAGAACAAAGACAAACATTTTGATAGATGCATACGTGAAAATTTACCAACAATTGTGCACGACTTCGTAGCGGAATACATCACTAATAACAAACAGCTGATTAGTGACGCAGTACAATCTGTCACTGCACCCATGAGACAATTCACCGATCAACCACAGTCTGAATGTAACGAAAATATCAGTCAAAATGTACAGTTCAGAAACCAATATACATACGAGTATGACGCACACATACCGCACATGACAAACACACAAGAACAAAACACACCACGACAACAACACATACCACGACGTGCAAACACAAACACAAGCTATTATCATGGTAAACCACAGCAACATTATCGTAATTACTCGCCATCTGAACATTACAGTAATTACAGTGGAACAAATCCATATCATAATGCAAAGGAAGAAGAAAGCTTAATAAAACACAGGCAATTTCAGACTTTTATCCCAGAAAAACGAACCATTCATCCGGTGATTTTTCTTAAATCTTTTAGTAACGAATCTCCACGCACTTGGAGTGACCGGAAAAAGATTTCATATATTGTCGGTTACATCCAAGGCGATGCAGCTGTCTGCGCATACAGTCAAGCTGACGTATGTACAACGTACAGTGAGTTTGAGCGTGCCTTTCTGAACAAATTCTGGTCGCAATCCGTCCAGGAGCGACTCAGAAGACAAATTTTAGAACCTGAAACTTTTAACAGTAAAAATGGTAAATTACGCAGATATTTTGAAGACTACTTGAACATGGGACATTTTTTGGACGAACCAGTTGCAACACGTGATATACTCCGCGCGTTGAAGGCCAAATTGCCATTCAACATTAAAGAAAAACTCTTACATATTCCGGATGACGATCCAGATTATTTTTTAACAGCTTTAGATTCGGTTGACATGTTACTAAAAGATCAGCGCTTCGCGCGGCAAAACAGCAACCACAATGTTTATATTAGTGGTATGCAAAACATGCAGGCTTGCTAACTCAATTCTGGCGCGCCGACAGTTGGATACGTGGTACAGCAAAAACAGCAAACTCACATGCCGTCTCAATACGGAAATCAAAATCAACACGCGTATTCCAATACAAACAACAGTTACAACTGTAATAACACTTCATGCGGCAATCCATACAAAAGGCACCGCGGTAATAACAACAACAACAACAGTAACAATGCATACAAATATAACAACAAAAACACAAACAGAAATAGAAATAATAATAACTACGAGCCAAGAAAGCATCAAGGGTGGACTCTTAGCGATCAATACTTTCATTCAAACACGGCTATACCACAGCAGCCACCTGGACAAAATTGGAGCATACCTTACGACCGACAGGTAAGTCATAATGCGCAACAGCAACAACAACCGCAAAAGTTTGGAGATCACAACAGGCAATATCCGAATGTGAATATAATAGAAGTGACACCTGATACACAACCTCAACCTGTGTCGGTACCTAATACAAATGCTAATCCAACAAACTAGAAACAGACACTTCTATGCCCCGGGTCGTGGCTGAAGAATTCTTGGGGGGCGACTTCAATGTTAATCAGTTATTTGACACCACCATTGAACAACAAAATACTGATATGCCTAATAATTCTAAACAAAAACTACCTGTTTTATTTATAAGATACAACCACAATGAGAATATATCAGATGAACTTTTGCAAGACAGTACACAATGTCATTCAAACACAAATTAAATTGTTTTAGCATCTACTACTGGTGTAGTAGGTGGGATTCCATCTACTACTATCCTAGATACAGGTGCAGCTGTGAGCGTTTTGTCTTTTAATTTCTATAAAAAGATGTGTGAATTGGAGCCTGTGCCTGAGTTTCCCGCCCAAAACTGTAAAATAACTACTGCTCTATGTAATAAGTCATGTAGGGTTAAGAAGCAAGTTTTTGTAAACATTAAAATAGGTAATGGAACCGTACAATGGCCATTCCTGGTTGTACAAAACCTTTTAGGATTAGGTATTATGAGCGAGAAGGACTGCATTATAGACTTCTCCAAAGGTAAATGTATTTTAAATGATAAAGGCAGTGTAATTATTATTGATTTGGACAGGAGAACTCCAAAGCATGACAAACACTGTACAGGGTACTAGGTTCAGTTAGTACTTGACAATGACATTCAAGACATGCAAACACACTCATCTGACACAGAGCTAATGGACTTGAAAACATTGCTTGATCATAAGATAAATGTAGCTACAGCTTTCAGTGTACATGAATGTATAAAACTACAGGAAGTGTTATCCAAATATTTACAAGTTTTTACCAAACGATTAGGTGTTATCAACATGTATGTGTACAAGATTGAAGTTAAGCCTCACAAGATCTTCTACCACAAGACATATAACATACCGTTATCTCAACGACCTGCTCTGTGGCAAGAATTAAAACAAATGTTAGACTGGAAGGTCGTTGAACCATCCACCTCACCTTACTGTAGTCCTCTACTTGTTGTCAAAAAACCAAATGGTAGCGTTAGGTTAGTGTTAGATGCATGAGCAATTAATGAAATAATTTTACCGGTTCACACAAAACCCGAAAATTTAGAAGAGCAATTACAGAAATTTCTAGATGCAAAATATTTTTCCACAATAGATCTCGCTAATTCATTTTGGCAAGTAGGTATCACTCCTGATTCTCGGAAATATACTGCATTTATATTCGGGGGGCGAACCTATCAGTTTTGTGTTCTACCCTTCGGATTGAATGTCAGTTCTGGGGTTTTGATTACAGCCCTGGATACCGTGCTTGGCGATGAGTTAGTTGAGACAGTCACACACTATGTAGATGATATACTGATAGCTACACAGTCTTGGAATGAACACGTTGACACAATTCAAAGAATTTTAGAAAAATTTGCACAAGCTGGAGTCACAGCCAATCTTAGAAAATCAAAATTTGGTTGCAGTGAGATAAAATATTTAGGACATATCATTAATTCACAGGGCATACGTCCTGATCCCAGTAAATTAGATGCTATCAGAAACTTTCCTAGCCCTCAAACAAAAAAGCAGTTAAAATCATTCCTTGGGCTATGTTCATTTTTCAGACGTTTTTTACCACAACCACTTTTGAACAGTAAACATCTGTTAAATCCACTCAGAAAGAATCAAGTTTGGATCTGGTCGGAACAGTGCCAGAATGACTTTAATACAATCAAACAGGCTTTAGTGAATGCAAACATATTGAGCCATCCATATTTCAATTTTGATTTTTGTATGACGTGTGACACTTCATGTTCTGGCTTGGGCTGTTGCTTATTTCAAGTTGTAAAGAATAAAGAAAAGGAACAGATAAGAATTATTGGGTTTGCAAGTCGTACTCTAAGTGAATGTGAGCATACATACTCCACCACTGAGTTAGAAACACTTTCCATAGTCTGGGCATTCAAGAAATTCAATTATTATTTATTTGGCAAACATACAGTAATTTATACCGATCACCAGGCCCTGACATTTTTGTTAACTTGTAAACTTGTACATCCTAGATTATCACGATGGGCAGTTACTCTTTAGAACTACTCTTTTGAAATTAAGTACATAAAAGGTAAGGACAACACCATTGCCGACGCTTTGTCTAGACTTCCACAAGGTATGAATGAAACCAACAGTGACTTAGAAAATATAAATGACTACAGGATTCTCTTAATGCGAGACAAGCAGTATCACCAATATTATATTGATATGTGCAGAAACATGGCTAAATTACAAAAATTTGATCCTCACTGGTATAAGATAATAACATTACTGGTAGAAAAACACAGTCATCCTTTGACTAAGTATTACAAGTTACACAATGATGTATTATTTTATCGACGACATCCAAATGCTACTAATTGGTGTGTATGCATTCCCAAGCGGTCTGAACGTGATTTGATTTGGCACACACACTTAGTTTGGGGTCATTATTGGACGAAAAAGTGTTTGGCAAAGCTCAGCACGTACTGTTATTTTAGCAATATGAGAAGAAAAATTTACAGGGAACTGAAAACATGTGTCATATGTCAAAAATCAAAACCTCAGAATTTATCCACAAAAACAGATTTACACTATATTTTACCGAGTAAACCCCTGGAAATTCTGTGTTCTGACATCAGTGGAGCGCATCCAGTAAGCTCTGGAGGCGTCAAATATATCTCAGCTTTTTACTATATATTTTCTAAACATGTAAAACTTTATGCTTTAAAATCCGCCACTGCAAATGCTATAATACGAAGATTCTCAAGTGATTACCTGACGCACGTGGAAAAACCTAAAGCAATTCTGTCAGATAATGCAGCATACTACTCTGGGTACAAATGGAGAAATTTCTTGAAGGACAATAACATTAAAAGTATATTTATTTCAAGGTTTAGTCCACAATGTAACGTGACTGAGAGACTTTTCCGAGAACTAAACCGATTCATGAGGACTTATATTTCATCAAAACATACTAATTGGGTGTCCTACCTAAGTCTTTTCGACAACGTACACAATAACTTGAATATTTACAATACAAATTACACACGTAACGAGATCATGTTGAATGGCAAACAGAACGATCAACGGATAGAACCATTATCTAAGTTGTCAAACAAGGAAATCACACCTGAACAGAAAATAAAAGAAGTATTGACTACACTAACACATCACGCACAGATACTAAACAAACATCACGCAAACATAATAAAAAGAAAACAAAAATTCAAGGCAGGAATGGTTGTACTACTTCGTACTCATCATAAATCTGTAGCACTCAAACGACGCAATGCTAAGTGGCGTCTGCTATATGAAGGACCCTATATAATTGTTAACATACCGCATCCTGGTGCGTATCTGTTACAACATCCTAGAACTAACAAAATTATTGGGCTATACGCACACCGAGATCTTAGAGCATTTCATGCTAAATAATGTCAAAGTCAAATCCATGAAAACATTGCTAAGCAACTCGCAAAACTCTGTTTGCTACAACATAGATAATAAGTAGTATAGAAATTTTCATTTCAGCTGTACCAGTGACGCAGTTGAAGACAGAAGAACTTTTCTTTCAACGCCGCGGCACTACCAAGAAGACTGAACATTAAGGTAACATTTATGATTACGTAGCAGTGAATGATATATTAATTTTTCACGGAACATTTGTGATTGTAGGTACCACTGACTTGGTATGACACCCGACGAACCGACAGACGTCATCTGTGAAGGGACCTTTTACTTCGAGAAATAGATTAGACGCACATCTCTCAGCAAGAAAAACATCTACCAGTAGCCAAGGCCACACAGACACTATACACACACGCACAAAACGCAAGGAATCTAACAGTTTTCCGTCTCTTATTATTTTGAATATTTATTGAGTAGTGAAAACGCCTGGTCTTGCCTACTGATGTAATGAATGTTGTGTCTAACCTATCTTAATTTCAGATGACATCACAAAAAACATCGATAAAATCCCAGCAAAACCGTTAAAGAGAAAGTAAATATCTGCAATTTATTTAATCAAAT
Organism: Schistocerca cancellata; assembly: GCF_023864275.1. Classification (NCBI taxonomy): domain Eukaryota; kingdom Metazoa; phylum Arthropoda; class Insecta; order Orthoptera; family Acrididae; genus Schistocerca; species Schistocerca cancellata. Next base: position 199,041,878 of record NC_064634.1, read on the forward strand.
GTGACATAATGTAATAATTTATAGCTATGTAATGATGATGTAAACATGTTTATGTGTAACTGTATTATGTTTATGCTAAGAAAATATGTGACGTGTATATGTATGATTACTTATGTTTTTTAAAAAAATGATGTATAATGTAACTGTTACAATGTGAAAATTTGAACGATAACGAGTGCCAAAATGTGAAAAACTTTAAAAAAAAAATTGCATAGTGAACCACTGTTCACGGATATTAACGTACATTACTAAGCCTGCAACTACGCAGAAACCTATGTGAAAGAAACTGTTAATGACATTCATCATGCATCGTACCTTTGTAAACGCGATGAACGATTTCTTTGATAAGTAACTACGAACATTTAGGTGAGCTATATTTTAAAAGAAAAACTGAAAATGTGAAGTGCATAATTGGTGCATCGTCTAGTGACATTACTACAGTACCTAACTTCAAGATGTTAACTGGATTAAATGGTCACAACGTGCCTGTCCAGACAACAACTCGACGAGTGGAAGAATTTTGGTTGTAACTTCAGGGAATGGAATGTTCTCGAAATGTGACGGACACACTTACCTGGTCTGTCCAAGGATCGACGCCAGCTATGTGCCGTCCGAGGTTCTGCAACCAAGCTTCCACGGAATATCGAAAACAAACTGCATATGGACCAATTACTCGACGGGTCACGTCCGATCTGTAATAAACAATGCTTTTTGTCACGAAGAACTGCATCACAACGATTATAATGGAAATAGGAAATGGACATGCTTATGTATCAATTACGTTGTTATACAGCGATGTTACTGTGAAAAAAAAACTTTACCACGACGACACTAACCTGTGAAACATTACTGTGCAGCAGATGAATATAAGCTGTAATAACGACACGATGTGTATAGGTCAACGCACCTGAAACAAAAAGACATTTTTCTTTGAAGCATTTCAGTGCAATACTATGTAACTAAGAACATTCAACAATCTAAAGTTGTATTGTATTATAGCAAATATTGTACTTTTAAAATTAAGTTACCTGTCATAGAATGTACTCTTCATATATAATCTTGGTGGAATATTTTCTTTGTTCAACGACTAAGAAACGCGCGCGCACACGAACAATATGAAACGTAATACTGTGCCGCGTGACGTAAATTTACGATATAACGGCAGTGCCGGAGTCACATAGACGCTTCTGCGCATCCTCGCACTCTATTTTGCCAACATAAGAACTTTTACGGCGCATGCGCGTCATTCAAGTTTTGTATATAATATACTGTATAACGTACGTCATGTAAATAGTTGTAGATAACTTAGATTTTCTTGTGCCTTTAGGTGAATTGCTCGCCTGCAGGTGTGTCCTTTCGCCTCGCAATTCAGGGGGCAATATAAAGGCACATTTGCATGCCGTGCGTGAGTTTCATTGGAAACGCGAAATCTTAATTAAATAATTAATCTCTGACAAATAAATAAAGCCTATGGCACAGAACTGCAGCGCCATGCCGCTGATAAAACAAAATACAATTATGACACTCTTATGTTTCATTAAGAAGGAGGAGGTCTTGTAGAATAGCTGAGGCTGGAAGCACGTATATTTTATTAACTGGCACACCGCCATTTTTGATGTTATATAAGAACACTGCGAGTTGCAATATTACTAGGCACTCGATTCTGTAAAGAATTTATATTTATGAAAGTAAGTTGAATTATTTAACTGTAGGCTTATTCGTTGAATATATCTGATTTAACTAACTGTGTAAACTTTTTTTATGTTTAGTAGACAGTCACCTCTGTACGACGTATTGAAATGGCTGACAAATTATCCTAATATTGAGATTTAGATTTTGAGTCCGCACCTACCGCAGCAGTCTTTGGAAATGATTTAAATACGAAGTCCGATTATTTGAGTCTTATTTTACGGTCAACTACGAATAACATTGCACTTACGGAGAAGCCATTGTCAAGCGTCTGATACCAAATAATTGAACGTCCACGTTCGAGATAAGCAAATATTAATTACAACCAATCACTATAACACATAATTAATAATTAATATTTTATTTTATTTATTTATTTATTTTATAGATTCTTGGCGTACTGTGATTTTTTAAGCTGCGCTTGACTAGTGAGTGCAGTTAATACGGCACTTGGGTTTTCTTCGTAGCATTCTGCTTGTCTTGAAAGTTTAGGAAGATCGTCTGTCCACTCATTGTTTTCTTTAACATTCAGCATCAAGTCTACAGGAGCGTGTTGTATGTCAGGAAAATCGTTCACTACCTGCTCAAACAAGTCAAGATATTGCACCCAACATGCGTGTTGCTTATGTGCATATGAATCTGTTTAATTCAATGAATACCCATACTGAAGGATTTGCTTGCGGTTTAAAGCTTGATATTACAATTATTTGTGTGTTATTTTCTTACAAAAACTTTCTCCATTTGACCTCAGTGATGTAAGATACACCGTTCCGTTAGCAAAATAATGCTTTTTCCTGGTGTGGGTATGTAATCACTTGAAGTTTTTTTGATAACTACTGCACCCATAGTAGACTAAGGAGCATATAATTTTACAGACTTAGTAGAATTGTCAAATGATGCAATAACATATGTAACACTTCCGAGGGCGTAGCAATATCACAAGCTACGATTTCAAGTGATTTGCTAGGTAAAATAGAATGTAATTGAATCTTACTAGCTTCTTGGTGGATTTTGCTTTCTGATAGATGACAAATGCTTAGTAATCGATATATTTTTTGTCACATATTTGTAAAGTAGTAAAATAGGTTAAATTTCCTTACACACTTTGTGGTACTAGAGTCCACAGGCATGACGTGTATTCCAAATAAGTTTATCTACACTTTGAGACAGTGTGCATACACACCAAGTGTCTGCGTTGGGGTGCCTTTTATAAAACAATACGTTATTTTACAAGCTGTAATACTGCTCCGAACTGCTTGTACTGTTTTCTTTCACCTGTGTTTTCACCTTGTGCCATCGTGGATATGCTTCTTGTAGCTCTTTCATATTACTGCACATGTCGATATAGTATTGTCGGTAGTTTTTATCTATCATGAGAAAGATACAATAGTCTATTCTATGTTTTAATGTCTCTGCACTTTCGGACCATGTATCATTCTAGCTACAGTGTTTTGTTTTCCTGATATGTGAATTACTTCGAATGAATATTCTTGCAAAGACATTGCCCAGCGTACGAGATGCGGATGTAAGAACCTGCATTATATCAAAAAACTCGAAGGTTTGTGATCAGTATATAACTTTATGTCTCTACCATAAACGAACTGTAGTATTTGAATGTCTACACAATTGCTGGTATTCCTAATTCTGTCGCTGAATAAAAACGCTCGTATTCAGTGAGTGTTCTAACTGCTGAACTAACCATTTTTACTTCGTACTTAACCTATTATTGATCGATTTGAAACAGACACAAGTCCAAATTTGTGTGTTAGACATGTATAGCTACATAAAAATGATTGCTCATATGAAAACGACATAAAATATGTGAGTTAAGTAATGCTTCTTTGATTGCATTAACATCATTGGTGCATTCCTGTGCTCAAAGGCAGAAAGTGTTCTTAAGTAAACCTAGTAAATCTGTGCTATTTAATGACTGCTCGAGAAGGAAACGCCAGAAGAAAGGACAGAGAGAAAAAAGTTGTTTCTTTGTACTTGGACACGGGTATTCCTTGAGTGCACCGATTTTATCAGGATCTGGTTGTAATCCTTGCAATGATAAACTCCTCTCTCGTGAACTTAGATTATTGTAAATTTGTCGTTAGTCCTGCTTATGAAGACTTGTCTAGCATTATTTATTTATTTATTTATTTATTTACATGTCAAGTTCCGTAGGACCAAATTGAGGAGCAAATCTCCAAGGTCATAGAACGTGTCAGTACATGAACTTACAACATAAAAGTAATAACAGATAAAAATAAATGTTCATGAACCTGAAAGAAAATCAGTCCATAAGTTTAAGCAAAAGCTGTCAGCAATACAATGAGAATCATCTTAATTTTTGAAGGAACTCCTCGACAGAATAGAAGGAGTGACCCATGCGGAAACTCTTCAGTTTCGATTTGAAAGCGCGTGGATTACTGCTACGATTTTTGAATTCGAGTGGCAGCTTATTGAAAATGGATGCAGCAGTATACTGCACACCTTTTTGCACGAGTGTTAAGGAAGTCCGATCCACATGGAGGTTTGATTTCTGCCGAGTATTAACCGAGTGAAAGCTGTTTATTGTTGGAAATAAACTAATATTGGTAACAAGAAACGACAATAAGGAATATACATATTCAGAGGCCACTGTCAAAATACCCAGACTCGTGAACAAAAGTCGACAAGACGTTCGTGAACTCACACCACCTATTGCCCGAACCGCCGGTTTCTGAGCCAAAAATATCCTTCTAGAATGGGAAGAGTTACCCCAAAACATAATACCATACGACATAAGTGAATGAAAATAAGCAAAGTAGACTAATTTACGTGTCGAAGTATCACTCACTTTCGATACCGTTCGAATAGTGAAAATGGCAGTGTTAAGTCTTTGAACAAGATCCTGAACGTGGGCTTTCCACGACACCTTTCTATCTATTTTAACACCTAGGAATTTGAACTGTCCAGTTTCACTAATCATATGCCCGTTCTGTGAGATTAAAACGTCAGGTTTTGTTGAATTGTGTGTTAGGTACTGTAAAAACTGAGTCTTACTGTGATTTAACGTTAGTTTATTTTCTACAAGCCATGAACTGAGGTCATGTACTGCACTACTTGAAACCGAGTCAATGTTGCACACAACATCCTTTACTACCAAACTAGTGTCATCAGCAAACAGAAATATTTTAGAGTTACCCATAATACTAGAGGGCATATCATTTATATAAATAAGGAACAGAAGTGGCCCCAACACTGATCCCAGGGGCACCCCCCACTTGACAGTACCCCACTCAGATCCCACATCACAGCCGTTATCAACATTGTGAATAATGACCTTTTGCTGCCTGTTGCTAAAGTAAGAGGTGAACCAGTTGTGAGTTACTCCCCTTATTCCGTAATGGTCCAACTTCTGGAGCAATATTGTGAGATCAACACAGTCAAATGCCTTTGTTAAATCAAAAAATACGCCAAGCGTTCGAAACTTTTTGTTTAGCCCATCCAGTACCTCACAGAGAAAAGAGAATATAGCATCTTCAGTTGTCAAACGACTTCTAAAGCCGAACTGTACATTTGATAGCAAATCGTGTGATATAAAATGATCCATTAACCTTACATACATAGCCTTTTCGATAACTTTTGCAAACACTGATGGCATAGAAATAGGTCTAAAATTATCTACATTATCCCTTTCTCCCTTTTTATAAAGCGGCTTTACTACTGAGTACTTTAATCGCTCAGGAAACTGACCATTCCTAAAGGAAAAATTACAAATATGGTTAAATACAGGGCTAATATGTGCAGCACAGTACTTTAATATTCTACTAGACACTCCATCATAGCCATGAGAGTCCTTAGTCTTCAGTGATTTAATTATTGGCTCTATCTCCCTCTTGTCTGTATCACAGAGGAGTATTTCAGACATCAATCTCGGAAAGGCATTTGCTAAGAAATTTATATGATTTCCTGTAGAAACTAAATTTTTATTTAATTCACCAGCAATGCTCAGAAAATGGTTGTTAAGTACTGTACATATATCTGATTTATCAGTAACGGAAATATTATTACTGCAAACTGACTTTATATCATCAACCTTGTGTTGCTGACCAGTCACTTCCTTCACAACTGACCATATGGCTTTAATTTTATCCTTTGAATTAGCTATTCTATTTGCATCCACATACGTTTTGCCTTGCTAATAACATTTTTAAGCACCTTACAATACTGTTTGTAATGGGCTACTGTAGCTTGATTGTGACTACTTCTAACATTTTGATACAATTCCCACTTTGTTCTACATGATATCCTTATGCCACTAGTCAGCTAACTGGGCTGTCCATTACTGCTAGTACCCCGTTTAGAATGTTCTAATGGAAAGCAACTCTCAAAGAGCATGAGAAATGTGTTATGGAAAGCATTGTATTTATCATCTATATTATCAGCACTATAAACATCTTACCACTCTTGTTCCTTGACAAGTTTTGAAAAACTCTCTATTGCTGTTGGATTAACTTTCCTACCTAGTTTGCAATTAAATACATTGGTTTGAGTACAAAGACCTTTTAGTGTTAAAATTTGTGCATCATGGTCTGAAAGGCCATTCACCCTTTTACTAACAAAATGCCCATCTAGTAACGAAGAATGAATAAAAATATTGTCTATGGCTATGCTTCTGTTTCACAGCACCCTAGTTGGAAAAAACACAGTTTGCATCAGATCATATTAATTTAGGAGATCTACCAACATTCTTTTTCTTGCACAATCATGTGCAAAATTAATATTGAAGTCACAACATATAACTACTTTCTGGTACTTCCTACAAAGTGAATCAAGAACCCTCTCTAGCTTAAGCAAAACTGCTCTGAAGTCGGAGTTAGGGGTCCTATAAACAACAGCAATTAGAAGTTTAGTTTCACTAAATTCAACTAATGCTGCACAACTTTCAAATATCTGTTCAGTGCAGTGTCGTGATACGTCTATGGACTCAAATGAAATACTGTTTTTTTACGTACAGAGCCACTCCCCCACCCCGTAAGGAACTCCTTGAGAAGCAGCCAGCTAACCTGTAGCCCAGTAAGGGAAGCCTCTGAATTATCAAATTATTTAAGTGGTGCTCTGATATACCAATAATTTGAGTTAACATCTATTAGCAGTTCACTAACTTTATCTCTAACGCCTCTTATATTTTGATGAAATATGCTAATTCCTTCTCTACTTGGAAATATTACATCCTCTGGAGGTGAGCCCTTAGTTAGAGGCACTTCCTTTAAGCAGGTATACCTATCAGCTGACTTCAGTCTAAAAAAGGTTGTGTAGGTGTTCTTCCCAAGTATTTGTTGCTAAGAGAATGTTATTAACATATAGTGGTTTACATTAACAATTCTAGACCCAGCACTACATCTAAAGCGGTGTTGAACCCCACAGAACTAACATTAAGTCAGAAAGGTAGGGTGTAAAACTGATAACTCCTACCACGAAAAATATAGGCTGCATATTTTATAGACTTTGGCGTTAGTTTTATCTGCAGTATGAATTTTTTAAATCATTACTTGTTGAGTATTTGACATCATGGAATTTTCTAATTTCTCATCAAGGTTTTCAGTTCCTGTACATGCAGGTACCACACAAGACGAATGCTTCCTTCTGATCTGGTTACGAGTAACAATGGACTATACTATGGTGATATAATACTTCAGTTACGGTCCATTCTAGGATTTGCTTGATCTCATCTGTCACTGCTGCTCTCTTTGATCAGGAGATCGTATATGACTGTGGCAAAATACATCATGGGGGCATACTTCCATATCGTAAATATAGGTTGTAACAACACTTGGTTTAGGTGTAAAAACCTGTAAATAGTATACACATAAATCGTAGAACTTACCTTGCTGTTCCTTTGTAGTTCCTGTAGATTCCCACTTTATAACATGAAAGTTCCTCTAAGTCTGATATCTCATCTTTTGTTACGGAGTGACTAACATTACGGCTGTCATCATTGCCTAAGAATTATATACTATAGCTCTGGCAGTGCTTGCCATGATTTAACATTTATCTGTCCACAATTTCTTCGATCTTTTCGCCATTGTGCTTCAGGAAACATTTTCCTAAGCAGCAATCGTTTCCTGCGTCTTTCTCCGTTCGTAAAAGCCATAGCTATCAGGCAATCAGTTACTAGAAACGGGCCTTCCATCACTTCATTTCCTAGCTTAATTCTCACAAAAACCTGGATCCTAACTAGACACAACTTAATGCCATCTGCGCTTACGATTTGGCGTTTCTGGACAGGAAAATATATGGAATGGGGCCTAATTCCCTCATGCTCTTATACAAACTGTATGATACAGTTCATGTTGCTACCCCTGTATCTATAAAAATTGTGGTTGATACACCATCTATGCCGGCCGTGGTGGCCAAGCGGTTAAAGGCGCTACAGTCTGGAACCGCGCGGCCGCTACGGTCGCAGGTTCGAATCCTGCCTCGGGCATGGATGTATGTGATGTCCTTAGGTTAGTTAGGTTTAAGTAGTTCTAAGTTCTAGGGGACTGATGACCTTAGAAGTTAAGTCCCATAGTGCTCAGAGCCATTTGAACCATTTGAACACCACCTATGATAGACTGTGCTGTATCCCCATCACTTCATTCTTTGGGCCACATTTCATATTTTCTTCGTTTAACTCATGACGAAGATCCACTTTTTTGTTGTATTGTCTGGTTACTATCCGGTTTATGTTGGTTCTTGAAATTAACTTGCGACAGTGTGTTGCGCCCACTATGATACCAGTTAAAGTTTATGATGTGTCGTAGTGTGCTCGATTAGTCATGTTTATTTGTTACTAGCAGTAGATTGGTAACACTGTCCGCTGCAGATCGAAATGTAGCATGGTATATCGTTTGGCTGTTGTCGTTCGTTTATTACCTAAAACACTGCAAGGTCGTCGTAACGCAAGTGACAGTCAGGCTGATACAGGATATTACTTTCTTCTTTTTTTGTAATTATACTGGCAATGATTTAGTTTTTGTACGACTACAGAATCATTTAGCAATAAAATTTTGGAACAATGCTTTCGATCTATTTGTGTTTGAGCGTAATGCTACGGAACATGAGGATATGTGAAAATGTAATTACCCGCATATTATACTATATTAGGTGAAGAGACGGTGTCTTCTTATGCTTACTGTTGTGCACATTACTGAGCTGGGTAATATCATCTACAGTGTAATCAGAATATGAAATTATTGAAAAGGCACTCATCGCCCCCACATTGTAGGTCAGATTTTGAAATGATACATTTCTGTACAGCATATTACTACAGTGCTTGGTTTCCAAATGGGATTTCATGTTTGAGAAAACACTACTGTAATTTGGACGCTCGTTGTCGAATGGGCATAAGTGAGAACTTATACTAAATCAAAATACATCAAAATTCATTTCGCGTTACTTTGTGTTCATGAGTGATATGAGGTTATTAAAGCCATTTCAGTGCCTTTTTTATATAAATTGTTTTTAATATCTTCACAACAGTGACACAATTGATATCCCCGACAAATTTATCTTTTAATAGCCATTCACTTTCATTTCGTTTGACTATGGATACACAGTCAACGTCTTCACTTTCACCAACAAATCGTTGTCTGCAAATGGCAAGATGCATAAGTAAATTCCAAAATCTTCTCTATTATTAAATTATCTACTAACTCTGCTGTGACAAATAGTACCACAGAGAAGTCATTTCTCTTATTTTCCAATACGTGCATCGTTAAAAGTTATCCTATCAGATTTCATTTGATTTTTAACGAGATTATTTCAGTTACTATTTCATTTCTGAATGTATTCATTTAATTTAACACCTTTGGCAACACTTGTTGTATTTCGAGTTCATTAAGATCATGCATCTTGGACCAACTAACCTGTTTATTGTTATATTTGTCACTGTTAACTGCATTGCACTGTATGAAAATATAGAACTAATTAAGATAGAAAAGTAATGTACTGCTGAAATACTAGAAGAGAGCATAAAATCGTAGCGTAGCACTCAATACTTCTAGCAGTAAATCTTTTCATTGTGATTCACGGTTTTTTCCTATATTTCCTTGATTATTTTATTTAATGTTCATTTCTGTCTGAGCAGTTTCAATTTCAGTTTTTCGTTTGCTTTGTATGTTCCTAAAATAACACTTTCAGAGACTGCTCGACCATGAAAAGAAGGCAGACCATTAGAACAATGAAAACAATTACAATTTTATACAATAGACATTATATGATAATTCTCCTGTCACGGTCGCCAGTGTGAGTTGGCTTCCACCTCTGCTCACTAAAATATTTCAAAAAAACTTTACCTGAATGAAGTCTGCAAGAGTCCCAGATTAGTGTTGACAGCGGCGCAACAGAGGATGTGGACCGCTGGAATTTTAGAAAATGTGAACAGCATACCGCGATTTGATAAACGCTCTATGCTGCATGTTTCATTACAAAATATCGGACTACTTCTGTAAATGACTACAGATTCTGGTCATGTCATGAACAAAAACGAATATTGTACACTCCTGGAAATGGAAAAAAGAACACATTAACACCGGTGTGTCAGACCCACCATACTTGCTCCGGACACTGCGAGAGGGCTGTACAAGCAATGATCACACGCACGGCACAGAGGACACACCAGGAACCGCGGTGTTGGCCGTCGAATGGCGCTAGCTGCGCAGCATTTGTGCACCGCCGCCGTCAGTGTCAGCCAGTTTGCCGTGGCATACGGAGCTCCATCGCAGTCTTTAACACTGGTAGCATGCCGCGACAGCGTGGACGTGAAGCGTATGTGCAGTTGACGGACTTTGAGCGAGGGCGTATAGTGGGCATGCGGGAGGCCGGGTGGACGTACCGCCGAATTGCTCAACACGTGGGGCGTGAGGTCTCCACAGTACATCGATGTTGTCGCCAGTGGTCGGCGGAAGGTGCACGTGCCCGTCGACCTGGGACCGGACCGCAGCGACGCACGGATGCACGCCAAGACCGTAGGATCCTACGCATTGCCGTAGGGGACCGCACCGCCACTTCCCAGCAAATTAGGGACACTGTTGCTCCTGGGGTATCGGCGAGGACCATTCGCAACCGTCTCCATGAAGCTGGGCTACGGTCCCGCACACCGTTAGGCCGTCTTCCGCTCACGCCCCAACATCGTGCAGCCCGCCTCCAGTGGTGTCGCGACAGGCGTGAATGGAGGGACGAATGGAGACGTGTCGTCTTCAGCGATGAGAGTCGCTTCTGCCTTGGTGCCAATGATGGTCGTATGCGTGTTTGGCGCTGTGCAGGTGAGCGCCACAATCAGGACTGCATACGACCGAGGCACACAGGGCCAACACCCGGCATCATGGTGTGGGGAGCGATCTCCTACACTGGCCGTACACCACTGGTGATCGTCGAGGGGACACTGAATAGTGCACGGTACATCCAAACCGTCATCGAACCCATCGTTCTACCATTCCTAGACCGGCAAGGGAACTTGCTGTTCCAACAGGACAATGCACGTCCGCATGTATCCCGTGCCACCCAATGTGCTCTAGAAGGTGTAAGTCAACTACCCTGGCCAGCAAGATCTCCGGATCTGTCCCCCATTGAGCATGTTTGGGACTGGATGAAGCGTCGTCTCACGCGGTCTGCACGTCCAGCACGAACGCTGGTCCAACTGAGGCGCCAGGTGGAAATGGCATGGCAAGCCGTTCCACAGGACTACATCCAGCATCTCTACGATCGTCTCCATGGGAGAATAGCAGCTTGCATTGCTTCGAAAGGTGGATATACACTGTACTAGTGCCGACATTGTGCATGCTCTGTTGCCTGTGTCTATGTGCCTGTGGTTCTGTCAGTGTGATCATGTGATGTATCTGACCCCAGGAATGTGTCAATAAAGTTTCCCCTTCCTGGGACAATGAATTCACGGTGTTCTTATTTCAATTTCCAGGAGTGTAAATTAGTAATAAAATCACGCCAATGGCGGATCGGTGTCACATCGAATTGTTGCGTCTTTCCTACGAAAAAATATAATAAATAGAACTTGTAATACAATAAATATTTATATAATAATGTGATCTGGTGGATTACTGCAGATACATCACGTTGTTAACTCAAATACAGTTCCTTACATTAGAAATCATCAATAACTACAGCCAACTATGCGTATATCTGACGACTGCAACAAGAAAGGCAAATGCGAACAGCCAGGCTTCTCCTACCTGCTCTAAAAATCTGGAGACTGCGCCTTCTTTATTATACAAGTATTTACAAATGAAATCTCTGACTGTTACTCGATACATCAAAAATTTACACACATAAAAAAAATAGTTCATGGGAATAACGCCTTATAAAATGTAGTTGTACATAGCATTTTCCTGTGGTCAAAACCGGATTTTAATGAAGTTTCCTGTAAAAAAAAAAAAAAAATACTATACCAGTCATTAGCATGGTGATAAGTTCCTTCGCGTATGTAATTATTTGGCAGAATTTGCGCCAGCCTGAGATCGAAATATGATTCGATATTTGTGTACTACTTTGCAACATTTCATCACGGTCAGTTGTGTCCCTCTTGTGTTGTCGTGATACATATTTCTGCGGAGGTTCTAGCCGCCCTTATTTAAAGCACTGTGAGTGAGAGCAAAGTAATTTGTCTGGGGAGTACCTCAATGCCCCACCAATATCGCCAGTGCATTCAGCCCACGTCGAAGCCACCTGGGACTATATCCTCCCAGGGCGGAGATTTACGATAACGACTTATGCAAACTAGCGACTTTCACCAGGTATCGGTGGGGTACGTTCTCGCACGTGGCGCTTTCCAGAGATTTTGTGCTTTACGAGAGACAACTTTCTTCGTAAGTCAACACAGTCAAGATGACACTGAGATCGTGTGTATTACCGCGAACATGGGGCCACTGCTAAACGATTAAAAACTCTAAAAACGATCCAGCCATGCAGAACTTATACCCTTCACCTTCTTTGTATCGTTGGTGGAAACACGGGAAAAGTTGTCGCATATCTAATAACGAAAGAAAGAAATTGTCTCACTTATGCCCATTCTCAAAGTGCAATTAAATAGTCTTCACTTTATTATGCCATGATAAATCTCGAAAATTCTGGCACCGTCAGTAGATGTGTCTATTCGCAACAGACACACAATAAACCGGTGTAATGGACAACTCAATTGCATTAAATACTTCGTGTGTGCTAATAAATTTATTGACGACTTCCCCATGTGAAACTGATTAACAGCCCTTACACTGAAACTTCCTGGCAGATTAAAACTGTGTGCCGGACCGAGAATCGAACTCGAGACCTTTGCCTTTCGCGGGCAAGTGCTTTACCATCTGAGCCATCCAAGCACGACTCACGCCCCGTCCTCACAGCTTTACTTCTGCCAGCATCTCGTCTCCTACCTTCTAGACTTTACAGAAGCTCTCCTGCGAAACTTGCACAACTAGCACTCCTGAAAGAAAGGATATTGCGGAGACATGGCTTAGCCACAGCCTGGGGGATGTTTCCAGTATGAGATTTTCACTCTGCAGCGGAGTGTGCGCTGATATCAGACTTCCTGGCAGATTAAAAATGTGTGCCGGACCGAATCTCGAACTCGGGACCTTTGCCTTTCGCGTCTCCTACCCTCGCAGCAGAGCTTCTGTAAAGTTTGGAAGGTAGGAGACGAGGTACTGGCAGAAGTAAAGCTGTGAGGACGGGGCCTAAGTCGTGCTTGGGTAGTTCAGATGGTAGAGCACTCGCCTGCGAAAGGCAAAGGCCCCGAGTTCGAGTGTCGGCCCGGCACACAGTTTTAATCTGACAGGAAGTTTCATATCAGCGCACACTCCGCTGCAGAGTGAAAATCTCATTCCAGCCCTTACATTAATATCCACGGTATGCATAAATTATAAATATGTATAGTAACTGACAATACATGTGTATTTTTATGTCTAACTTACATGCTTGAGAAAACATGGTGCTTATACTATAACGTAACGAAATTGTAAATCTGGGTACATCTCATACACCATTGTCGTTCATTTTCACCCTTAAAGTCAAAATGGTAAGACTGATTAGCTAAGTATTATAAAACAAAATACTATTCTTCAATAAAAGGAGTAAATACTTAAAAGTTCTTATTAATCATCTTATGAAATCACCTTGGGGAAACACACTATTAGACAAAGAGAACTACCTAATAAACAGTGGCCAAACTCTCAAATAATATTACGTCACATAGAAACACTACATTTGTAGGCAGTTCCATGTACTGGTCACATCGTGACAAGAGCAAATCTATTGCCGTTCAACATTACGTGACATGAATGGTCATTAGCTAAAATTAGCTGCATTATTCTCGTGTGGGAATATTTACAGGAGGCAAACAACAGTGCAGTCAATTAGGAACTCACATCATTTTTACACGTAATAAATTATCCCGTTATTCTACCGCCGTAGCCAGGTGGTGAGCGCGGTTGACTCCCATTCAGGGATACCTGGATTTGATTCCCGGTACTGCCAGGGATTCTTCCTTGCAGTGGTGCATTCCAGCCTCGTGAGGCCAAGCAATGAACTACTCGATCGCTTTGCGGCGGTTCCAAAGTCAAGAAAACCGACGACAGGGAGAGCGATGTGCCGACCACATGTTCCTCCATACTGCATGCGATGACACTATTGAAAGAGTATGACACGACTAAACTGAAAATTAGACTACACACATGCTTGTGTAATCATTCTCGAATTTGTAGTTAATTTGAGGACGAACTTTAATGTCGAAGATGCCTTCAGTAAAAATATTAATCAGTGCGAAGCCAGGCTGCAATCAGCAGAAGTTTTTCATTTGTTCAAATGGCTCTGAGCACTATGGGACTTAACTTCTATGGTCATCAGTCCCCTAGAACTTAGAACTAATTAAACCTAACTAACCTAAAGACATCACATACATCCATGCCCGAGGCAGGATTCGAACCTGCGACCGTAGCAGTCACGCGGCTCCGGACTGAGCGCCTAGAACCGCTAGACCACCGCGGTCGGCATTTTTTCATTTCTTTGCATGTCTTAACAACTCAGAACGTAAATAGTGCTGCTGAGACTCCGAGGCTATTTACTGTTTACCAGATTATGTCGCACGCGATTATTATATTTTCGTTTTAGCTTATCAGAGTAAGGTTCACATCCTCATAGCAATTGGTCTACCAACAAGGAAGATCAAATGTGCGTTCACCGAATCAGCTTAAGAAATTTCGAGAAGTAATATATATCTTAAATTGATTCAAATATAGATCCACGTCCCCATTTCTACCCGTTCCGCAACGTAAGCATCCCCCTCGCTTGAACTTGTTTATGAAATCGTCATAAGATAGCTTTATATATACACTATTGGCCATTAAAATTGCTACACCACGAAGATGACGTGCTTACAGACGCGAAATTTAACCGACAGGAAGAAGATGCTGTGATATGCAAATGATTAGCTTTCCAGAGCACTCACGCAAGGTTGGCGCCGGTGGCGACACCTACAACGTGCTGACATGAGCAAAGTTTCCAACCGATTTCTCATACACAAACAGCAGCTGACCGGCGTTGCCTGGTGAAACGTTGTTGTGATGCGTCGTGTAAGGAGGAGAAATGCGTACCATCACGTTTCCGACTTTGATAAAGGTCGGATTGTAGCCTATTACGATTGCGGTTTATCGTATCGCGACATGGCTGCTCCCGTTGGTCGAGAGCCAATGACTGTTAGCAGAATATGGAATCGGTGGGTTGGCGACATCGCGGTGAACGCACATTGGAAGCGTGTATTCGTCATCGCCATACTGGCGTATCACCCAGCGTGATGGTATGGGGTGCCATTGGTTACACGTCTCAGTCACCTCTTGTTCTCATTCACGGCACTTTGAACAGTGGACGTTACATTTCAGATGTGTTACGACCCGTGGCTCTACCTTTCATTCGATCCCTGCGAAACCCTACATTTCAGCAGGATAATGCACGACCGCATGTTGCAGGTCCTGTACGGGCCTTTCTGGATACAGAAAATGTTCGACTGCTGCCCTGGCTAGCACATTCTCCAGATCTCTCACCAATTGAAAACGTCTGGTCAATGGTGGCCGAGCAACTGACTCTTCACAAGACGCCAGTCACTACTCTTGATGAACTGTGGTATCGTGTTGAAGCTGCGTGGGTAGCTGTACCTGTACACGACTTCCAGGCTCTGTTTGACTCAATGTCGAGGCGTATCAAGGCCGTTATTACGGTCAGAGGTGGTTGTTCTGGGTACTGATTTCTCAGGATCTATGCACCCAAATTGCGTGAAAATGTAATCACATTTCACTTCTAGTATAATATATTTGTCCAATGAATACCCGTTTATCATCTGCATTTCTTCTTGGTGTAGCAATTTTAATGGCCAATAGTGTATTATGTCCTGGGTCAAATGTGGTATAAAATGTGCATACGTTGTCGTCATGCACAAGGATTCATAGGTAAGAAAAACACTAAGAAATAAACAAAACAGAGAAGGATGTTAGGAGAGATGCGTTGATGTTTGACTGGGTGTAGGAAAACGTACAGAATATCAGGCGTCGCTCATTTTCGCACGCCGCTAATTCTACTGTGAGTGCATTCTCCTCTTACCCGTATATTTCTTTACTTTAGTTTACGTATTCAGCTGTGATAATTATTATTTCTTCTAATAAGTGATGCAGATACAAGAATTGTGTGCCTAGATGGCAAAGGTAGTTGTTCAGAAAATACTGGTCGCGTTCTGTAGTCGCAAATGTACTTAGTTCACTATAAGAAATTCATAGAGCCATTGTATGTGAATAATGGCATACACAGTTATATTGCTACCCTTCTCCAAAGCTACTTCTGGAAACTGAAAATCGACTACATACAGCACAAGATCTGTAAATCAACAGCCATCCACTCTACAGCTGGATTAGAATATTTTTGGTTGTAGAAGATCTGACGTGATAGAAGAAGAAACAGGAGTCGATTTAGAAGAGATAGGGGATCCAGTATTAGAATCGGAATTTAAAAGAGCTTTGGAGGACTTACGGTCAAATAAGGCAGAAGGGATAGATAACATTCCATCAGAATTTCTAAAATTATTGGGGGAAGTGGCAACAAAACGACTATTCACGTTGGTGTGTAGAATATATGAGTCTGGCGAGATACCATCTGACTTTGGAAAAGCTTCATCCACACAATTCCGAAGACGGCAAGAGCTGACAAGTGCGAGAATTATCGCATAATCAGCTTAACAGCTCATGCATCGAAGCTGCTTACAAGAATAATATACAGAAGAATGGAAACGAAAATTGAGAATGCGCTAGGTGACGATCAGTTTGGCTTTAGGAAAAGTAAAGGGACGAGAGAGGCAATTCTGACGTTACGGCTAATAATGGAAGCAAGGCTAAAGAAAAATCAAGACACTTTCATAGGATTTGTCGACCTGGAAAAAGCGTTCGACAATATAAAATGGTGCAAGCTGTTCGAGATTCTGAAAAAAGTAGAGGTAAGCTATAGGGAGAGACGAGTCATATACAATATGTACAACAACCAAGAGGGAATAATAAGAGTGGACGATCAAGAACGAAGTGCTCGTATTAAGAAGGGTGTAAGATAAGGCTGTAGCCTTTCGCCCGTACTCTTCAATCTGTACATCGAGGAAGCAATGATGGAAATAAAAGAAAGGTTCAGGAGTGGAATTAAAATACAAGGTGAAAGGATATCAATGATACGATTCGCTGATGACATTGCTATCCTGAGTGAAAGTGAAGAAGAATTAAATGATCTGCTGAACGGAATGGACAGTCTAATGAGTACACAGTATGGTTTGAGAGTAAATCGGAGAAAGACGAAGGTAATGAGAAGTAGTAGAAATGAGAACAGCGAGAAACTTAACATCAGGATTGATGGTCACGAAGTCAATGAAGTTAAGGAATTCTGCTACCTAGGCAGTAAAATAATCAATGACGGAGGGAGCAAGGAGGACATCAAAAGCAGACTCGCTATGGCAAAAAAGGCATTTCTGGCCAAGAGAAGTCTACTAATATCAAATACCGGCCTTAATTTGAGGAAGAAATTTCTGAGGATGTACGTCTGGAGTACATCATTGTATGGTAGTGAAACATGGACTGTGGGAAAACCGGAACAGAAGAGAATCGAAGCATTTGAGATGTGGTGCTATAGACGAATGTTGAAAATTAGGTGGACTGATAAGGTAAGGAATGAGGAGGTTCTACGCAGAATCGGAGAGGAAAGGAATATGTGGAAAACACTGACAGGGACAGGATGATAGGACATCTGCTAAGACATGAGGGAATGACTTCCATGGTACTAGAGGGAGCTGTAGAGGGCAAACACTGTAGAGGAAGACAGAGATTGGAATACGTCAAGCAAATAATTGAGGACGTAGGTTGCAAGTGCTACTCTGAGATGAAGAGGTTAGCACATGAAAGGAATTCGTGGCGGGCCGCATGAAACCAGTCAGTAGACTGATGACCAAAAAAAAAATGATGATCTATTGAGCACCAGCTTTTTGTCATGTAGTGAACCTGAATACTTTCCGTGTAGTCAAACTTTCCTTAAAACTAGTATAATCTATTGTGCACGAATCTTGCTGCATCAAAATCGCTTGAAAACAGAATTTATTTTGAAGGCATCATATATGTTATTATTTTATGAGATTGATAGCCACATCATGCTGCCAGATAACAGATGAACTGGTTGCATAATTAAAACGGGGCTATGACGAGTACACTGCTGCACATGAACAGGAGCTTCCGATGAAGGGGCAGGTGAAAGTGTTCCAAAAGTTACGGACACAGAGTGAAGTTAGTCACTGTGACGCAAGGGGTCATTCACCTTGCAGAATGTGTCTCTCGTCTTGACGTCATAAGCTGCAGCATTTCCGCCTTGTGGGAAACCCGTCGCACTTCTCCCCTTTGGTGAATACTTCACTCGCCGCTCAGAAGAAAGCCACCGCATTTCTCGTTGAATCGGCGGGCGCAGACTTCCAGGAAACATGACTGCCAGTAGCCCGCCCTTACCTCAGGTTCACATTCCTCACGCTGGGCACGTTCCAGAGTCATCGACACAATAGAAACCAATACTCATTCACTGAAACAGGAAACTACGTTGTGAAATTATTCCAGTTACTCTTACACGAGCGTCCGCAGCTCGTGGTCGTGCGGTAGCGTTCTCGCTTCCCGCGCCCGGGTTCCCGGGTTCGATTCCCGGCGGGGTCAGGGATTTTCTCTGCCTCGTGATGACTGAGTGTTGTGTGGTGTCCTTAGGTTAGTTATGTTTAAGTAGTTCGAAGTTCTAGGGGACTGATGACCATAGCTGTTAAGTCCCATAGTGCTCAGAGCCATTTGAACCATTTGAACCTTACACGTGCATAGTTGCTGCCCGAAGGAGAATACATTCTTTGTTGGTCTTACACAAAGACCACAATTAGTAAAATTGATGCTGCAGTGTTTATATTCGGCACGCCAGTGTAGAAGTTGTCACAGAATCGGCAAAGCAATTAAACTCTCACGTTTATACAGGGTGAGCCACCTTAAACTTGCACCACAAACATAGAGGAAATGAAAAGTGCTGTAAATGTGCGGTTTTCACGGAATGAACTGGTAGTCAAGGGTTCGTACTGTTAGCAAATTAACAGATTGTAATAGAGCTTAGAATGTGTCTTTTTTCGCACAAACATACACGTTTTGGAATGGAATGCCTATTGACATTAACAAAATAAAAATGGGACAAATTAGAATGTCAGTTGTTGCAAGATTATAGTGGAAGCGTTTTAAAAAGTTTCCACACCGACACTTGTCTGTGCCATTCAATCTTCGTAGTTGCTAGGTACGATGTTGTTATGCTTGCTTGCAGGGTACTTATGTGCTCCTTGAGTGAACTGCGACTTGCTAGTCAGTGTGTGACAGTCCAACCTGTAGGTTGTGAGTTCAAAAAATAGTTCAGATGGCTCTGAGCACTATGGGACTTAACTTCTGAGGTCATCAATCCCCCAGAACTTAGAACTACTTAAACCTAACTAACCTAAGGACATCACACACATCCATGCGCGAGGCAGGATTCGAGCCTGCGACCGGAGCGGTCGAGCGGTTCCAGACTCTAGCGCCTAGAACCGCTCGGCCACCCCGGCCGGCAGGTCATGAGTAAATGATGGGATTTACCAATGCAGAAAAATTCGACATGCTCATGGCGTATGGAGAGTGTAGGAAGAACGCAGTGCGCTCTCGTACAGTGTATGCAGTAGGATATCCCAGTAGACGTTAACCATCTTAGCAGTTATTATCAACCTCTTCAACCAGTCGCGTGAAAGTCGTAGTGTAACACCTAGACAATTTAACACAAGGGAACACGTGACGACAGAAGAGGGGGAAATTAATATTCTTGTTCCTGCTGCAATTGATCCACACGTTAGGTCTCGTGCAATCGCACGAGGAAGTGGCACGAGTCAGGCAAGTGTCTTAGGCATTCTCCATCGACATAGGTCCCATCCCTATCAAATCTCTTTCCATCAAGAGCTGCGTGGAAACGATTATGAAAATCGTATTAACTTCTTTACATACGCATTAAGACAGGACACTCCAGATGTATCATATATGTTGTTTATTGATGGAGTAACATTTACCAATCATGGCCAGATAAACCGCCAATACATGCACCACTGGTCTGTTGAAAATCCCCACTGGCTTCCACAAATGTAACGTCAGGGTTCATGTAGTATAAACGTGTGGTGTGGGGTAGTGAACCACCAGCTCACAGTCCCATGCATACATGTATCACAGCCTGCTAACAAACCATCTTCCACGGACGCCGGAAGACGTTCCTCTGCAGACTATGAGGAACTAATAAACAGCAATGTGATGGCTGTCCAGCCTATAGTGCTTGAAATTGTTTCCAAATTTTTTGGACTGGACACAGATGACCCATACCTCGACCAGTCCATTCCCCAGATTTGACGCCTGCAGAAGTTTTTCTGTAGGGAAAGCTGGAAGAGGCTGCCTACAAGGCTATACCAGAAACATCCGATGATATGCAACGATATACAGGGTGATTCAAAAAGAATACCACAACTTTAGGAATTTAAAACTCTGCAACGACAAAAGGCAGAGCTAAGCACTATCTGTCGGCGAATTAAGGGAGCTATAAAGTTTCATTTGGTTGTACATTTGTTCGCTTGAGGCGCTGTTGACTAGGCGTCAGAGTCAGTTGATGCTAAGATGGCGACCGCTCAACAGAAAGCTTTTTGTGTTATTGAGTACGGCAGAAGTGAGTGGACGACAGTTGTTCAGCGTGCATTTCGAACGAAGTATGGTGTTAAACCTCCTGATAGGTGGTGTATTAAGCGTTGGTATAAACAGTTTGCAGAGAATGGGTGTTTGTGCAAAGGGAAAAGTTCTGGACGGCCGAGAACGTGTGATGAAAATGTAGCACGCATCCAGCAAGCATTTGTTCGCAGCCCAGGAAAATCGACTCGCAGAGCTAGGAGAGAGCTGCAAATTCCACAATCAACTGTATGGAGAGTCCTACGAAAAAGGTTAGTTATGAAACCTGAACGTCAACTACCCGAGGCGATGGATCGGTCGCCAGGCAGCCCGTGACCGAGCACTTCATCACTGGCCTCCAAGAAGCCCTGATCTTACCCCCTGCGATTTTTTCTTATGGGGGTATGTTAAGGAATGGTGTTTCGGCCACCTCTCCCAGCCACCATTGATGATTTGAAACGAGAAATAACAGCAGCTATCCAAACTGTTACGCCTGATATGCTACAGAGAGTGTGGAACGAGTTGGAGTATCGGGTTGATATTGCTCGAGTGTCTGGAGGGGGCCATATTGAACATCTCTGAACTTGTTTTCGAGTGAAAAAAAACCTTTTTAAATACTCTTTGTAATGATGTAAAACAGAAGGTTATATTATGTTTCTTTCATTAAATACACATTTTTAAAGTTGTGGTATTCTTTTTGAATCACCCTGTATTACTGCAGCCCGCTCGGACATCACTGAAATGCTTTAACGTGTGCAGAAGTCGTTCCATACGAGACTGGAAGCGTGCACTGCCTCTGCCCACGGTCATTTGGAATACATCTTGTGGTGGTCAGTGGTCTCGGTGGTGGTCAGAAGCCACATAACTATCGTATGCACTTGTGTTGTTCTGTAGTGTGTGCTATTACAGGTATTTTACAAACATCGCTGTGGGATCTTTTGGAAATGCGGTATCTTGTAAACGACTCGCGCTAGGATCATGCGGCAAACACAACCGACGCTCTGCTTTACCTTACTTTTAGTTTGTTAATGTCAGTAGGTATTGTTCCATTTAACAAGTATATGTTTCCTCAAAAAACACACTTTGTATTATTACAGTCTGTTTATTGGCTACCATTACGAGCCTTGGACTGCCAATCCATTCTGTGAAACCAACACATCAATAGCATTTTCCATTTCCGCAATATTTTCAGTGCAAGTTTAAGGTGATTCACCCTGTACACAAGTAATAAATCCGTGCAACTCCCACGTTTATTTACTTATAAAAGCCGACTTCCGAATTTTCTTTGTGTGGGTCCATGTGCCAGATTCGTGTGCTCTTTCGAAATTGTCGACTGTAAAGTTTTACTGTGCGCCTCAGTTCAGTATAATCTTTCAATGATTTTGTCACCATTCGTATGTCAAGAGGAGGCAAACGCGAAAGCTTGGGGTCTATTACTTGTCGGCAGATCAAACATGTGGCGAATAATGGTACCCCTTAGGGAAATGGTAGCAAGGGACAGGAAGGATTATCACGAGCACTTGGTGCGTTTGCCTTGTGGGACTCAGTATGTTGAAGGGGCTGTTCAGGATGCCATTGAGGAACCAATGAACTGTAGATTGTGACCAACGTTGGAACAAACGATACCTTTCGTCTGGGCTCTGAGGTCATACTTGCAGCATTCCAGTAACTGATATAGAATGCTGAGAAGACCAGCCTTGCGCGTGGAGTTTCA
This sequence comes from Schistocerca cancellata, assembly GCF_023864275.1. Classification (NCBI taxonomy): domain Eukaryota; kingdom Metazoa; phylum Arthropoda; class Insecta; order Orthoptera; family Acrididae; genus Schistocerca; species Schistocerca cancellata. The sequence goes on from NC_064634.1 coordinate 199,064,546, forward strand.
ACGAAGCTCACAATTTGCAGCATTGTCCCAAGAACTGATCGTGGCCCCCTGGTTCTGAGTCGAGTGGAAGAATTGATCCAGAGACTTCGAAGGTTCTGTGCCAATCTAGACAGCGACATCCTGGGTTTGCTCAGTAGAGTCCCCCTTACTGGATCTGGTATGTACTACGTATCAGAGCCTGCTACTCACGTAGTTGTCTGTGCGTGGGGTGCTCATAAAGGCGACTCGCCGTCCAGGCCAGATAAGAACACCTGTAGCAGACCTAGAAATATTAGCGTAAGAACCAACCCTGGCACTTTGGTGCAAGCTAACTGCAGAAACATTCACAACAAAGTGCCAGAGTTCGAAACTCTCCTGAAAAGCAGTATACCTCACATGATACTAGGCACAGAAAGCTTCTTAAAACTTTAATTTTATAGCGGTGAGATTTTGGTGGAAAATGTAAGTGCATTTCGAAATGATAGGCTAACGGGAAATGGAGTATTTGTCGCAGTCGACAAGACACTCAGATCCACCGAGACAGAAACTGAAGCTACATGCTAGACTGTTTTGGGAAGACTCAGCATCAGGGGTGATCATAAAGTTGTAATTAGATCCTTCTATCGCCTCTGGAACCTGCGTCGAACAAGTAGTTCAGAATCTCACTCGTGATGGGAATATATAGAATCTAATGGCAAAAAAAAAAAAAAAAAAAAAAATGGTTCAAATGGCTCTGAGCACTATGCGACGTAACTTCTGAGGTCATCAGTCGCCTAGAACTTAGAACTAATTAAACCTAACTAACCTAAGGACATCACACACATCCATGCCCGAGGCAGGATTCGAACCTGCGACCGTAGCGGTCACGCGGTTCCAGACTGAAGCGCCTTTAACCGTAATGGCAAAAATAGACGTTTCCTGTCAGAAGATGTCTACATCAAAATTGGTATTGCCGATTATGCGGCGGGTGTGACAACAATGATCACCTAAATACAAAGCGCAAATAAATAAGTACAAAGATGTATATGCTGAGTAAGTTAGATAGAAAAAGCAATAGTGTCATATCTCAATAACGAACTTAAAAAGTAATGCACAGGACATGAGCATGTAGAGGACGTATGTCTCAAGTTTAAAAGAATAGTTGACCTTGCTCAGGTTAGGTGTATACGCAGGAGAACGGTTGATAATGGGAGGGTCCCCCCATGGAATACAGTCACTATACAGAAACTTCTAAGGAAACGGAGGCTACTGCATAATAGGTAAAAATATTTTTGGATATTTGTGGTAAGTTCCTAAGGAACCAAACTGCTGAGGTCATCGGTCCCTAGGCTTACACACTACTTAAGCTAAGTTAAACTAACTTACGCTAAGGACAACACACACGCCAATGCCCGAGGGAGGACTCGAACCTCCGTCGGGAGGAGCCGCGCGAACCGTGGAAAGGTGCCCAGACGGCACTGCTACCCTGCGCGGCGGTACAAAACAAAGCATAGGACTATACATAGATAGATAGATACTGAATGAAACACTTTTTGTCGTCAAGAGAGCAGCGCGTGAAACCTTCAGTGACTACCGTAGTAGGATATTGTCAAATTATCTACCATAAAATCAAAAGAAATTCTGGTAATACGTGTATGTTAAAACTTTTAGCGCCACCAATGTTACTTTCCAATCACTCACGGACGGGACAGAAACTGAAATTTAGAGAAGCAAAGAAAAGACAGAAATTTTTAATTCCATATTCAAATCTTCCTTTACAAAGAAAAACCCAGGAGAATTGCTCCAATTTAATCCTCGTATCAGTTAAAAGATGAGGGGGATACGCGATAGTGTCAGTTGTGTCTAGAAACGACTGAAATCTTTAAATGTTATTCTTTGACATTGGCAATGTTGGGAGATAAGCAATCTGTTGACATGAAACGCGTGAATTAAAAATCTTTCGTCAAGATCGCAAAATTTCTTTGCTGATTACTAGTTTCGGCTCGTTACCAAGCCATCTTCAGATCAATCTAAAGTGTTGTTCAGGGTTCGACACTCAATACACGTTTGCCGTTTCTCCCACTAGTTAAATAAAAATCCTAAAGTGAAAATCTTAGGTGCTTATGTAAATTGACAACGTTAATCACATTTGATTAGTAATTATCGTTGTCGCTTTACAAAGGCAACTAAGATTTTCACTTTACGATATTTTATTTAACAAGGGCGATTTAGCTCTAAAAATGTACGATGTGTAATGAGTGCCACACCCTGAACAACATTTTAGATTAATCTGAAGATGGCTCGGTAATAAGCCGAAACGTATAATCAGTGAAGAAAATTTGTGAACTTGACGTATGATTTTTATCCACACATGTCTGAAATCGTTAACACTTAACAGATCTCCAGGGTCTGATGGTATACTTATCAGATTCTGTACTGAATTTGCGGTTGAGTTGGCCTCTCTCTTAGCTGTGATCTATTGTAGATCCCTTGGACAAAAATCCGTGCCCAGTAGTTGGAAGAAAGCACAGGTAATACTCGTTTACAAGAATTGTACTACAAGGGATCCACAAAGTTACCATATAATACCCTTGACATCGATTTGTTTTAGATTCTTAGATCATATTGTGAGCTTCGCAACAAAACCATGACCGGGCAGACCCCTTCTACTAATGGACATGGAGGGTCGACCGTTGCGGAATGTTTTAGTAAAAAAAATCCCTTGAAATTAGCGCAAGAAATCACGAGTGAGTTTCAGCTTCCGATTAGCCTCAAATTTTTGTTATCAATGCTAAGCAAAGATTGAAGTGTGAAGAACGACGCTGAAAAAGAGTGATTTGTACTGATGATCACACTACGAGTATAGCGTGTCGCAGCCCTTTAGAAATGTTTCCTTTTGGCGAATGCTTGGAAAAGTTACTTATCACCAAGTGCAGTGCCATCAGTGTAGTACAATTGAGACGGTGTTACGGTATGTGGGTGTTTTTCGTGGTTATGGTGTGCTCCCTCACTGAGCTTATGAGAATGCTAAATGTGGCAGGATATTGTATGGTGGCAACGGTCTTGCCCCTTACATAAGTCCATTTAACGTGACTATAATCACTTTGCAAGCACTTTAGGTCAATAAAAACGACTGACAGCGGTGCAATCGCTTTGTAGATAATTAGTTGTTGTTTTTTGGAGTAATATTCTCGATTACGGTGTGTGAAATGTCTGTGGAAATGTTGGCTATGTAATACAGGGAGAATTACGCATTTTGTATTTATCAGATTTTGCGTCAATGCTTTATACAGTCCTGGAAATGGAAAAAAGAACACATTGACACCGGTGTGTCAGACCCACCATACTTGCTCCGGACACTGCGAGAGGACTGTACAAGCAATGATCACACGCACGGCACAGCGGGCACACCAGGAACCGCGGTGTTGGCCGTCGAATGGCGCTAGCTGCGCAGCATTTGTGCACCGCCGCCGTCAGTGTCAGCCAGTTTCCGTGGCATACGGAGCTCCATCGCAGTCTTTAACACTGGTAGCATGCCGCGACAGCGTGGACGTGAACCGTATGTGCAGTTGACGGACTTTGAGCGAGGGCGTATAGTGGGCATGCGGGAGGCCGGGTGGACGTACCGCCGAATTGCTCAACACGTGGGGCGTGAGGTCTCCACAGTACATCGATGTTGTCGCCAGTGGTCGGCGGAAGGTGCACGTGCCCGTCGACCTGGGACCGGACCGCAGCGACGCACGGATGCACGCCAAAACCGTAGGATCCTACGCAGTGCCGTAGGGGACCGCACCGCCACTTCCCAGCAAATTAGGGACACTGTTGCTCCTGGGGTATCGGCGAGGACCATTCGCAACCGCCTCCGTGAAGCTGGGCTACGGTCCCGCACACCGTTAGGCCGTCTTCCGCTCACGCCCCAACATCGTGCAGCCCGCCTCCAGTGGTGTCGCGACAGGCGTGAATGGAGGGACGAATGGAGACGTGTCGTCTTCAGCGATGAGAGTCGCTTCTGCCTTGGTGCCAATGATGGTCGTATGCGTGTTTGGCGCCGTGCAGGTGAGCGCCACAATCAGGACTGCATACGACCGAGGCACACAGGGCCAACACCCGGCATCATGGTGTGGGGAGCGATCTCCTACACTGGCCGTACACCACTGGTGATCGTCGAGGGGACACTGAATAGTGCACGGTACATCCAAACCGTCATCGAACCCATCGTTCTACCATTCCTAGACCGGCAAGGGAACTTGCTGTTCCAACAGGACAATGCACGTCCGCATGTATCCCGTGCCACCCAACGTGCTCTAGAAGGTGTCAGTCAACTACCCTGGCCACCAAGATCTCCGGATCTGTCCCCCATTGAGCATGTTTGGGACTGGATGAAGCGTCGTCTCACGCGGTCTGCACGTCCAGCACGAACGCTGGTCCAACTGAGGCGCCAGGTGGAAATGGCATGGCAAGCCGTTCCACAGGACTACATCCAGCATCTCTACGATCGTCTCCATGGGAGAATAGCAGCCTGCATTGCTGCGAAAGGTGGATATACACTGTACTAGTGCCGACATTGTGCATGCTCTGTTGCCTGTGTCTATGTGCCTGTGGTTCTGTCAGTGTGATAATGTGATGTATCTGACCCCAGGAATGTGTCAATAAAGTTTCCCCTTCCTGGGACAATGAATTCACGGTGTTCTTATTTCAATTTCCAGGAGTGTATGCGAGGCACTGGAGACAGCGCTTGCCCAGCAGCCTGACAATGGGCCTCCAGGTGTGTAACCTCAAGTGTTTACAAAACAGAGCAATGGCTTGCTGGACATGTTCTCGCTTACGTTCCACAAATTTTACGCACTACAGTAATTGAAGTGGGGCAGGCAGTGGCTTGCTGGGCATGCTCTCGCCTACGTTCCACTAATTTTACGCCTTCGAGTAATTGACGTGGGGCAGGCGAGGAGTCCCTTAGGAATCAAAAATTCCTGAAAAATTGTTGTTGCCCACAGAAGTGGGACTTCCCATGTGGCTATGGCAGAGTTTAATCGTGAAATTTGGTAGGAAGGGAATAATTGTGGAAAATAGTTCGATTCCCTGGCTGTAAATTGGTCGGCGCTGGGAAACTGGGTATTTTGAGCGTTTCTAGGGATGTGATTCGCTAGGTAAAGTTTTGGTGGGGAAAACAGAGGCGAAGAGCGATCTTGCTCGACTTTCTGTCGAGGGCTTCTGTCTTAGGCTTTCGTTCTGAGAGGATGTGGAGCCATGTCAGCTCTTCGCTGATAGGAAGATTATTACAATTTGAGAAGTTTACGGACAGCAGTGTGTCGTCCAAATATTGTAGGAGTGTAATTTCCGAGGTGCCGCACCGTTTACAATAAATCACACCTATTTTTAATTCCAAACATGAACCATAACTAACACTTAAGGGGTTCAATGATAGCAGACAATTACACAGAAATAAAATAAAGCAAAGGGCGAACTCAGGATCGCCCGCCGGAGACCGCAGCCACAGCAGCAGTAGTACGGTGAGATCGCTCCCGCTTCAGCCTTCGTTAGGTGTAGCGTTCACGTGCAGTTGCTGTTTCCACTGAGGTTTCACGATACTTTGGGGTGTAGTGATTCTTCTTATTTTTGGTTTTGTGTCGATGTCAGTCGGTCAGCCAATTTAGAAGAGATCGCGTTTTGTACCGATTTTGACACAGTTCACTGCCAATTCCAGCTAGGAGGGTAATTTATAAATGGTTCATTTGTGTTTTATTCAGCATTGGTCTGAAGTTGATAATAAATTTATTGATTCAGTAGACCTTTTACTTTCAGTAATTTGCTCCTGAGTTCGCCCTTTGCTTTATTTTATTTCTGTGTAATTGTCTGATATCATTGAACCCCCTAAGTGTTAGTTATGGTTCATGTTTGGAATTAAAAATAGGTGTGATTTATTGTAAACACTACCACCGCAGATTAATTAGGGGTGACAGAGTGACATTTAAATATAGTGTTATCCATTCTTGCGTACATTTCCACTCCCGATTTCACTGTAAGTTGTCTGACAGGGGCGAAGACACGCAAAACGCAGACAAGCAACAGGTGGGATGTTAGAATATGAGCACATTTTACAGTGGTGTGTACTGCGCACAGTAGCGCAGTGGTTTCCACCCATTCTGAGACTATTATCTCTGAGTGCAATCAGATATTCGCTAGTATTCACCCTTTCCCCCACCACCAACATTAGCATCTAACTACACTGTAGAATGAAAAAGAACTTTCTTTGAACACTTTTATTTTTTAAATGATGGAAGATAAGGGATATTTAGTTTCGTAGATGTCTTAATAATCACCGAAATAATGAGACAATTGATACCGCTTAATTCTAACAACATTTCATTTATATTTGTAGAATGTTACCTACAACTCCTCCGCAGAAAAGAAAGCTAATTATCAACATTGAAGGTAAATAGTTATTACAAAACAAGCTTCCTCGGCACCAGTTCTCTCCCTGGTGACAATTGCTTCAATCACGCCCAACAACCCCATTTTAAAATCAACCAAGTCAAAGGGTATACGATATACCTACTGCTTGTGTACCACTATGTTCTTGGGCTCCTTACTTCTGAAATGTCAGAAATTGGAGGACTTTAGGCTGCCAGTGCTTTGCGTCTGACGACTGCCGCACAGCATGTAGTAGCCATTACATAAATGCAAGTGTATCGTGATCTCAATTAGATAGTTTATTGTTGCGAAGTGTATAACGTAGCTGTTTCTGGTCCATTGTGAGAACTATATACAAATCGAAGAAGGAATTTCCATGAGATGTTTAAGCATGGATGGATCAGTTTTACTGCCACAGATGGATGATACACAGTATAAGCGCAGTAGATGAACTATATGAGGGACAAGGAAGATGATGTTCATACATTCGTTTCACAAGCTGTAACCTCCACTACATTGACTCATGCGTTAATGCTAAAATTTGAAATAAAATAATGTAATTATTGGTAACTTATGTAATCAGTATTACAGTTTTACGAAACAGTCATGATAAAAACAACGATCTTTTGAAAGTAGTTCTGTTTCGAGACCTAAACACTAGTGAACCATCCTTTTACCCTGAGAAAATTTCATTTCACCTCTCAAGGGCTAATTACACCAAGGTTGGGAAGCACTGCAATGGGAGAACGGTTCGGAGACGATAATTTTGTCAACATGACAGTGCATTCTGTCATAAAGCAGCATCTGAGAGGCAATGGTTTGTGAACAACAACATTCTTGAAATTCCAACCTAACTACCTTCTCCGGTTTTGGCGCTTGAGAAAGTATGAGCTGCCATGCTCCATAAACATTCAGATGCCTTATTAAAACTGCTTCTAGCAGAGTCCAGTTGTCATAAACGCGAAGGATGGACACATCCCACATTAATGACCACTACTATGTGCCGCATATTTTTGATGGGATGGTGTAGGAGTGTTAGCCAACGACCTTGCTGCAGTGGTAACATCGGATCCCGTCTGATCACAAAGTTAAGCGCTGTTGGACTTGCCTAGCACTTGGATGGGTGACCAACGGGTGGCCGAAGGCTATTGGCAAGCGGGGAGCACTCAACCCTTGTGAGGCAGCCTGAGGAGCTACGTGGCTGAGAAATACCGCCTCCGGTCACGAAAACTCATAACGACCGGGAGAGCGGTGTGATAAACACATGCCACTCCTTATCTGAATTCAGTGAAGCCTGTCGCCTGAGGACGACACGGCGGTCGGTCAGTACCGTTGCGTCTTCCGAGGGCTGTTCGAATGGACTCTAGTTTAGTGTAGGAATATTGCGTGTGCCAAGAGACAGGATTAAAGGCAAAATACAACAGTAAAAGTAGAATTTTAAAAAAAAGACTATACCCTCATTGCTTTGTTGTTTTAAGTAAGAGCAGGTGTTTCTGTTTAAGAGCTACATGTGCTGGACAAAAGAAGGAAAACAGAAAGAAAATGCTATAAAACAGATGCAGTGGCTAACCAATCCTGCAGATTGTGCTGCTGTATCTGAATACGGACTGCACCTGCGCAATCTTCTCAATACTTTACACCTATCTGTCGTCGTCACAACAGTGTTCTGTGAGTGCATTATGTCGTAGTTAAGTGTATTCAAACGTAGGTAGATTATTGGTGCTCGCATGGGGATGCTCCCGCAACCAAGGGAGGGGAAGTGTGTGGTGTCTCAAGAGGATCTATTTCGTATACAGTGGAAGTGAAAAAAACATGATCTGCTGAGTCACAACGCGGACCAAAGTCAGTGATCGTGGTAGTCGGTTATTGAAGAGGATCGTAGCGAACAATAAGAGGACGACAGCTGTAAAAGTCACTGAAGAACTTAATGTTGCACTCGCAAAACATGTCGGTACAAAAAAAAAAAAAAGAACATGAAGGGAGCTCTATAAACTGGGACCTGCAGGGCGAGCTGGAGTTCCAAAACCTGTCATCAGCAATGCAAATGCCCATAGCAGGAACACGTCTTTCCGAAGCCACAAAACCTAGATGATGATGCAATAGAAGAAAGTCATCTGGTAGGATGCGTCTTGTTTTGCTCTGTTTCCAAATTGCGTCTGAGTTTACATCGCCAGAGTAAAACATAACTGGGTTCGGTGCTGAGCTGGATCGTGGTATTCCAACTGCCTCACGGTTATTCTGCTAGATCTCATTCTTGCCAAGGATTATGTGATGCCGGCCGGAGTGGCCGTGCGGTTCTAGGCGCTACAGTCTGGACCCGAGCGCCCGCTACGGTCGCAGATTCGAATCCTGCCTCGGGCATGGATGTGTGTGAAGTCCTTAGATTAGTTAGGTTTAATTAGTTCTAAGTTCTAGGCAACTGATGACCTCAGAAGTTAAGTCGCATATTGCTCAGAGCCATTTGAACCATTTTGATTATGTGATCATTTTGACTGTTCATGGCCATCCCATGGTATAATTTTTATTACCCATCAGTGACGCTGCGTTCCAGTACGACAGGGACATTGTCCACTCATATCGTGGTATTCCAACGGCCTCACGGTCACTTTGCAAGATCTCATTACTGCCAAGGATTATGTGATCATTTTGGCTGTTCACGGACATCCTATGGTATAATTTTTGCTACCCACCAGTGACGCTGCGTTCCAGTACGACAGGGTCCCTGTTCACTCACCTCGCATAGCTCAGGGCTGGTTTCGTGTGCACATTCCAGCACAGTCACTAGATCTCAATGTTATTGACTCTTTGCGATCTACTTTGGAGAGAAGGGTGCGTGATCGCTGTCCACTTCCGTCGTCGTTACCTACACTTGTCACTGTTTTGCAGAATGGATGGTGTAAGATTCCCTAGAGAACCATGCGGAAACTGTATTTATCCCTTTCGTAACCATTACAACCTTTATGGAATTCCAGCGGGCTTCCTGTACTGTGTTAGACATGGTATTGGATTCTGCTTGTGGTGTTTCCATATATTTGTCCAGTAACTGTACTGTAACTTCAAAACAATGACGTAGTTCAAAAATGGTTCAAATGGCTCTGAGCACTATGGGACTTAACATCTGAGGTCATCAGTCCCCTAGAACTTAGAACTACTTAAACCTAACTAACCTAAGGACATCACACACATCCATGCCCGTGGCAGGATTCGAAACTGCGACCGTAGCAGTCACGCGGTTCCGGACTGCAGCGCCTAGAACCGTGTGGCCACCGCGGTGGGCAATGACGTAGTATCCAGCCCACTCGTGTAATATAGGGTGCCTAAGAAGCTGTTCCTCGGATCGCTAGGCAACGATTCATGCAAATCATATTAATGGAGTATACATCGAAGTACCTCGGAATAACACTCGATAGGTCCCTAACCTTCCGACAACATCTCTCCAACGTGGCCGCAAAAGTGAAGACCCGTAATAATATCTTTCAGAAGCTTGCTGGTACCTCCTGGGGCTGCAGCGCTCAAACCCTAAGATCAACTGCTTTGGCACTATCATACTCTGCCGCTGACTACTGTTGTCCAACTTGGATGAACAGTGCTCACTGTAGCAAGATAGATGCGCAACTGAACCAGACAATGCGACTTATCACAGGCTGTATACGTAGCACTCAAACTGCATGGCTACCAGTTTTAAGTAACATCCAACTTCCAGCTCTACGAAGATGAGATACTCTCCTGAAGACCTGGAGAAACATTCAGAAGAACCTCCACCTACCCGTACACAGCGATATATTAATAGTAGAACATCAGCGTCTGGAGTCCAGAAAACCACCTTGGCGAACCGCACGACATCTTGAAGCCTCCGACTTTAACATCAGTGAAATATGGAGAAGTCAGTGGGAAGAATCGTCAGTGTTCAACGGTCATCTGGTTGAAAAGCCTTCCATGTGAGTTCCAGGTTTCACACTCCCCAGACGCCAGTGGAGAACCATCAACCGCATCCGAACAGGACAAGGGAACTGCGGACATCTAAAGCACAGGTGGGGCTGGGCAACATCTCCAGATTGTGACCGTGGAGCTGCCTTGCAAATAATTAATCACATTGTTGGTGAACGTCCGAAACGAGCCTTTGGGGGATCAATAAATGACATCCACCATGCATCATCTGAAGGGTTCAACTGGATCAACAGATTGGACTTAGAAATCTAAGAACTTGTGTGATGTGTAGATAATTAATAAAATACTTTGAACATTTGATTCTATACATGTATTTTGCTTGTCATTTCTTACACTGTATACTCTTAAAATTATGTATCTGATCCAAGCTCTGTATCATCATACGATAAATAAATAAATATTAATGGAGTTTATTGCAATAAGTTAGATCAACAATACTTAACTTTGCGTATTCACAAAAGTGTGTCGCAAGCAACTGGCGAAATGCAAATAATCAATGTCTTCGGTACATACAAGTTCAATGCAAGCAAACCAAAATAGTTCACAAGTCACTGCTGTATCGTTAGTGTGACGGCTAGTCTTCCAATCCGGCCGCGGCCAGATGGCGCGGCGCTTATACAGGGTTATTACAAATGATTGAAGCGATTTCACAACTCTACAATAACTTTATTATTTGAGATATTTTCACAATGCATTGCACACACCAAAAAGTTTTTTTAGGCATTCACAAATGTTCGATATGTGCCCCTTTAGTGATTCGGCAGACGTCAAGCCGATAATCAAGTACCTCCCACACTCGGTGCAGCATGTCCCCATCAATGAGACCGAAAGCATCGGTGATGCGAGCTCGCAGTACTGGCACGTTTCTTGGTAGAGGAGGTTTAAACACTGAATCTTTCACATAACCCCACAGAAAGAAATTGCATGGGGTTAAGCCGGGAGAGCGTGGAGGCCATGACATGAATTGCTGATCATGATCTCCACCACGACCGATCCATCGGTTTTCCAATCTCCTGTTTAAGAAATGCCGAACATCATGATGGAAGTGCGGTGGAGCACCATCCTGTTGAAAGATGAAGTCGGCGCTGTCGGTCTCCGGTTGTGGCATGAGCCAATTTTCCAGCATGTCCAGATACACGTGTCCTGTAACGTTTTTTTCGCAGAAGAAAAAGGGGCCGTAAACTTTAAACTGTGAGATTGCACAAAACACGTTAACTTTTGGTGAATTGCGAATTTGCTGCGCGAATGCGTGAGGATTCTCTACCGCCCAGATTCGCACATTGTGTCTGTTCACTTCACCGTTAAGAAAAAATGTTGCTTCATCACTGAAAACAAGTTTCGCACTGAACGCATCCTCTTCCATGAGCTGTTGCAACCGCGCCGAAAATTCAAAGCGTTTGACTTTGTCATCAGGTGTCAGGGCTTGTAGCAAAAAACTCACTGCAGGCCGACCCGTTGATTTCCCCTTACAGAGGCATCCAGAAGCTTTAAACTGCGCATACCATCGCCGAATGGAGTTAGCAGTTGGTGGATCTTTGTTGAACGTCGTCCTGAAGTGTCGTTGCACTGTTATGACTGACTGATGTGAGTGCATTTCAAGCACGACATACGCTTTCTCGGCTCCTGTCGCCATTTTGTCTCACTGCGCTCTCGAGCGCTCTGGCGGCAGAAACCTGAAGTGCGGCTTCAGCCGAACAAAACTTTATGAGTTTTTCTACGTATCTGTAGTGTGTCGTGACCACATGTCAATGAATGGAGCTACAGTGAATTTATGAAATCGCTTCAATCATTTGTAATAGCCCTGTATACTCTTCGTGTAGATGCCGCTCCTGTCGTGGTGTCGTCCTAGTCAGCGTACTATCGGCTGACGTCATCTCACAGCCCTCTCTGCTCTTCCGGTCGTCATCGTCATGCCGGCCCTTGAGGTTATGCTGGAATAAAAAAACAAACCAAAATCAATAAGTAAAATCTAATATGCTAACATCCGGAATTAAAATTTCTCCATCGAGGTTTTGTAAAGGAACTTAATATTTTTTTCTTATTGATAAATAGGCAGATAGTTATTCTACTGTAATAGGTTAATGTGAAAAGTATTTAACACTGATGGACAAAAGAAGCTTTACGCTCTCATGCACTCCGCCTCGCCTTCCGTATACGCCTCCCGTCCCCCATGCAGATCCCCCTATTCTGGTCCTATTCCTTGAACATATCCGCATACTCTACACCTCCTGCCGCCTTGGTCCCCCTCACCCCCTGGTTGCTCCTCTCATCTCCCATCACCGCCCCCTGCCACGTCTTCACTGTTGTGTCCCACATATCCTCCATCTCCACACCCTTCATCTCCTTCCCAAGGTGGCTTCAATCAACTCCGCCTCCCAGATGATGCCCTCTCTCCCTCCATTTATCCCTCCTATCAACTCTGATCCTCAACCCCCCTCCTTTCCTCCATCCTTTTCCTGGGCTCCCTCTCCCCCCCTTCCATCCTCTTTTTCCCCCACCTACCCTCTCTCTGCCGCCCTTCTCTCCCCTGAGTCCTTTTGCATTTCCCTCCTCTGCCTTTTCCCATATCCCCTCGCGTCTGCCCCGCCCCCCCCCCCCATGAGACCTCTACCTCCTTTGGTTCCCCCCCCCCCTTTCGTTTTTCCTCTCCTCCCTTCTTGTTTTTCCCCCCTCATCTGTCCAGGTCCCTCCCCCTCCCCATCTGCCTTTGACTATGGTGTGTCATCTTTGTGCCGACATTTTAGTGCAGTGTTTACAGTGAGTGTTTAGTGTTGTGTGTCTTTTCCGAAGTGTTGCGAACGGACATCATACTGTCGCTGGGTGTGAGTTTTATATCTCTTGCGAACAGAAACCAGACTGTCGCCATGTTTTTTAATTGTCTGTCTACTATTTTACCTGTCTGCTTCCTGTGCATTTTATTAGAATTGCCAACCCTCTGTTTTATGTTTTAACTTTCCACAATTTTCCGCCGTTATACAATTTAAGTCACCGTTTTATCGCCTGCTTTTATTGTTTTTTATCTTCTTCTTACGTTTTAAAAAGTCTGAAGGCTGCAGAGCAGCGTACTAAGCTGCTGCCAGCCCGCCCCCTTCGGGGGGGGGGGGGGGGGGGGGGAGGGATCGAAATTCAATAAAGGAAAAAAAAGAAGCTTTACGCTCTTCGTTTATTAGTTTTAGTATTAGTTACCTTTCGTTTTTCTCCTGTCCTGGTGATAAGACGTGTTGTGTAATTTTAAAGTGAAATGGTGTTATACAATGAAAGCAATTCATGGTCAATATGATTTTTTATTTACGATACCACTGATCCCAGCTCCTATAACTCTGGAAGATGATTATTTGTTTAATTTTATATGGAGAATTTAGATGGAGGCGACGATCTTCACGGGCGCGCTGCTCAACAATAAAGGTGCCTGAATGTATTCATCTCTTTCCCTTCGTGGTCGCCGATGCTAATTTCGATGGATCTGCCGCGACATTCAGAACCTGCAGTCTTTCTTTTCTTTTAATTTGGAAGTCCGATGTTTTTCCTTCTTAGATGAATAAATACAATTTAATCACAATTCTTTTTATCTAGGCCACGGGGAATGATAGTACTTAGAACGTACGTGCCTCTATCCCGATCGTACGTTCGCATACAACTGACTGTGTACCAACGGAACTATATTTATGACCCATTTACTTTAGGGTATTAATTCTTATTTTGAACCACTCACTGGCGAATATACGTGCCCTCTTATTTTGTGGAGTCAGTATGGCGTATTCTATAATAACGTTACTTGCAATATCCAGTGGCTTAGTTTCCACAATTGGCCTTTTCCTGTGTCGCAACGGCGCTTCACGCAAAATACTTATCATGCGGACACCATAACAACTCTCATTTCAAAATTACGACATCGGCTGACTAAGCTTCCAACAATTTAAAAGGGCGGTTGCAGTGTTTATCTCGAAATTCTACCCATTGCAGTAAGAGGAAGCGCTGTTACACTGTACTGAATGTAGCGTCCCGTCAGGCGCTCACGCATAGTTTCTGTTATTATTATTGTTATGGCGTAAAGGTTCGCGGGACAAACTCTACTCTAACTTTTCTTTTCTTCAAAATCCTCTGGATAATGTCTTCAACACTTCATCTAAAGGTGTTGTTCCATTGCGATACAGTATGTGATGCAACAACGTTGACACATTGGTTCAAATGGCTCTGAGCACTATGGGACTTAACATCTGAGGTCATCAGTCCCCAAGAAGTTAGAACTACTTAAACCTAACTAACCTAAGGACATCACACACATCCATGCCCGAGGCAGGACTTGAACATGCGACCGTAGCGGTCGCGCGGTTCCAGACTGTAGCGCCTAGAAGCGCTCAGCCACCCCGGCCGGCGTTGACACATTACCATCGCACATCCATTACTTAACACTGCCTGCTCACAACTGAGATGTCTGTTGTTTACAGTTGTAATCTCAGGCTGCCGCCGCAGTTACTGCGCTGGTGTCAGTCTTACGCCGAGTATAAAATCAGTTTCGGAATTTTATGGTCGGACGGTGTATACTGAATATTTCAGAACTCTTTGTGTATTCGAAATATGACGGACGACACATGAAATGCTTATCATGACTGTGTATTTTTTGTATATCGTTACAATTTTTACCATAATCAAAGTCGAGGTCAGGTCAATATTCACTGCAAACAATTTCACAATAATCAATATCGTTGTCACCACAACTAACTCCGTCCGTAACGACCTACGCTGATGTCTCTTGAATGACATCAGTTTGGTGCACTCGCTGTTGTTATGATTAAACCTCAATTTTATGTTATTCGCCATTTCGGCTGTAGCCATTCTCCATACTTAGCGCCTGCAATAGATTTATACTACTGGCCATTAAAAATGCTACACCAAGAAGAAATGTAGATGATAAACGGGTATTCATTGAACAAATATACTATACTAGAACTGACATGTGATTACATTTTCACGCAATTTGGGTGCATAGATCCTAAGAAATCAGTATCCAGAACAACCACCTCTGGCCATAGTCACGCCCTTGATACGCCTGGGCATTGAATCAAACAGAGCTTGGATGGCGTGTGCAGGTACAGCTGCCCATGCAGCTTCGACACGATACCACAGTTCATCAAGAAGAGTGACTGACGTATTGTGACGAACCAGTTGTTCGGCCACCATTGACCAGACGTTCTCAATTGGTGAGAGATCTGGAGAATGTGCTGGCGAAGGGCAGCAGTCGAACATTTTCCAGAAAGGCCCGTTCAGGACCTGCAACATGCGGTCGTGCATTATCCTGCGGAAATGTAGGGTGTCGTAGGGCTCGAATGAAGGGTAGAGCCACGGGTCGTAACACATCTGAAATGTAACGTCCACTGTTCAAAGTGCTATCAATGCGAACAAGAGGTAACCGAGACGTGTAACCAATGGAACCCCATAGCATCACGCCGGGTGATACGCCAGTATGGCGATGACGAATACACGCTTCGAATGTGCGTTCACTGCGATGTCGCCAAACACGGATGCGACCATCATGATGCTGTAAACAGAACCTGGATTCATCCGAAAAAAATGACGTTTTGCCGTACGTGCATCCAGGTTCGTCGTCGAGTACACCATCGCAGGCACTCCTGTCTGTGACTGCAGCGTCAAGGGTAACCGCAGCCATGGTCTCCGAGCTGCTGCAAACTTCGTCGAACTGTTCGTGCAGATGGTTGTTGTCTTGCAAACGTCCCCATCTGTTGACTCAGGGATCGAGACGTGACTGCACGATCCGTTACAGCCATGCGGATAAGATGCCTGTCATCTCGGCTGCTAGTGATACGAGGCCGTTGGGGTCCAGCACGGCGTTCCGTACTACCCTCCTGAACCCACCGAGTCCATATTCTGCTAACAGTCATTGGATCTCGACCAACGCGAGCAGCAATGTCGCGATACGATAAACCCCAATCGCGGTAGGCTACAATTCGACCTTTATCAAAGTCGGAAACGTGATGGTTCGCATTTCTCCTCCTTACACGAGGCATCACAACAACGTTTCACCAGGCAACGCCGGTCAGCTGCTGTTTGTGTATGAGAAATCGGTTGGAAACTTTCCTCATGACAGCTCGTTGTAGGTGTCGCCACCGGCGCCAACCCTATGTGAATGCTCCGAAAAGCTAATCATTTGCATATCACAGCATCTTCTTCCCGTCGGTTAAATTTCGCTGCTGTGGCACGTCATCTTCATGGTGTAGCAATTTTAATGGCCAGTAGTGTAACTAAACACCGTCCGAACAGACCTTGGAGGGCCCAACGGTACCGACAGACCGTCGTGTCATCCTCAGCCGATGGGTGTCACAGGATGCAGATATGGAGGGGTATGTGATTAGCACACCGCTCTCCCGGCAGTTGTCGGCTTTCGTGACCTGAGCCGCTACTTGACGGACAAGTAGCTCCTCAACTGGCCTCACAAGGGCAGAGTGCGCCCCGCTTGCCAACAGCACTCGCAGGCCCGGACGTTCACCCATCTAAGTGCGAGCCAAGCCCGACAGCGCTTAACTTCGGTAATACGAGGGCCATCCACAAAGTACAGGGTTATTACAAATGATTGAAGCGATTTCATAGCTCTACAATAACTTTATTATTTGAGATATTTTCACAATGCTTTGTACACACATACAAAAACTCAAAAAGTTTTTTTACGCATTCACAAATGTTCGATATGTGCCCCTTTAGTGATTCGGCAGACATCAAGCCGATAATCAAGTTCCTCCCACACTCGGCGCAGCATGTCCCCATCAATGAGTTCGAAAGCATCGTTGATGCGAGCTCGCAGTACTGGCACGTTTCTTGGTAGGGGAGGTTTAAACACTGAATCTTTCACATAACCCCACAGAAAGAAATCGCATGGGGTTAAGTCGGGAGAGCGTGGAGGCCATGACATGAATTGCTGATCATGATCTCCACCACGACCTATCCATCGGTTTTCCAATCTCCTGTTTAAGAAATGCCGAACATCATGATGGAAGTGCGGTGGAGCACCATCCTGTTGAAAGATGAAGTCGGCGCTGTCGGTCTCCAGTTGTGGCATGAGCCAAGTTTCCAGCATGTCCAGATACACGTGTCCTGTAACGTTTTTTTTGCAGGAGAAAAAGGGGCTGTAAACTTTAAATCGTGAGATTGCACAAAACACGTTAACTTTTGGTGAATTGCGAATTTGCTGCACGAATGCGTGAGGATTCTCTACCGCCCAGATTCGCACATTGTGTCTGTTCACTTCACCATTAAGAAAAAATGTTGCTTCATAGCTGAAAACAAGTTTCGCACTGAACGCATCCTCTTCCATGAGCTGTTGCAACCGCGCCGAAAATTCAAAGCGTTTGACTTTGTCATCGGGTGTCAGGGCTTGTAGCAATTGTAAACGGTAAGGCTTCTGCTTTAGCCTTTTCCGTAAGATTTTTCAGACCGTCGGCTGTGGTACGTTTAGCTCCCTGCTTGCTTTATTCGTCGTCTTCCGCAGGCTACGCGTGAAACTTGCCCGCACGCGTTCAATCGTTTCTTCGCTCACTGCAGGCCGACCCGTTGATTTCCCCTTACAGAGGCATCCAGAAGCTTTAAACTGCGCATACCATCGCCGAAAGAAGTTAGCAGTTGGTGGATCTTTGTTGAACTTCGTCCTGAAGTGTCGTTGCACTGTTGTGACTGACTGATGTGAGTGCATTTCAAGCACGACATACGCTTTCTCGGCTCCTGTCGCCATTTTGTCTCACTGCGCTCTCGAGCGCTCTGGCGGCAGACACCTAAAGTGCGGCTTCAGCCGAACAAAACTTTATGAGTTTTTCTACGTATCTGTAGTGTGTCGTGACCATATGTCAATGAAAGGAGCTACAGTGAATTTATGAAATCGCTTCAATCATTTGTAATAGCCCTGTACATTACGTTTTGGAATTAAAAATAAATAAAGTATTGGAAATTTTTTTATTATATACAGATGAAAACCACACTTAAATACTACTTTTCTACATAGTTTCCATTTAAATTAAGGCACTTATTGTAGCGATGGACGAGCTTGGAAATTCCTTCGTCGTAAAATTCGGCCGCCTGCGCCTTCAACCGCGTGGTTACTTTTTGTTGAAGCTGTGCGTCGTCATCAAAACGCTGCATAGCCAACCACTTCTTCATTGCTGGGAATAAGTGGAAGTCGCTCGGTGCCAGGTCGGGACTGTACGGCGGATGAGGAAACAACTCCCACTTAAAAGATTCGAGAACTTCACGAGTGGCATTTGCCGTGTGCGCACGGGCGTTGTAGTGAATCAGCAAGATCTTTGAGCTCAACTTTCCCCTGCGCTTGTTTTGTATTGCTCTTCTGAGGTTGTGCAGAGTTTGGCAATACCTTTGAGAGTTTATTGTAGTGCCTCTTTCCAGGAAATCCACAAAAATCACACCTTGTCTGTCCCAAAGACAGTCGCCATCACCTTCCTTGCCGCCATTGTCTGCATGCATTTCTTGCGTTTTTGGGGGGAATTTGTGTGCCCCCACTGCACTGACTGCAATTTTGTCTCGCAGTTCACATGCTTAACCCATGTTTCGTCACCAGTAACGATGCGATCGAGTAATGAGTCGCCATATTTCTCGTAAGCGTCCAAAAACGTTAACGCTGCAGCCATTCGCTGATTTTTGTGAATCTCTGTCAAGATTTTTGGTATCCATCTTGCACAAAACTTGTGGTAACCAAGCTTTTCGGTAATGATTTCGTGCAACAAACTTCGTGAAATTTGTAGAAAACTCATAGAGAGTTCCGTTATTGTGAAATTACGGTTTTCACGGACCGAGGCATCGACTTTTTTGACAAGTTCGGCAGTCACTATGCTGGGTCTTCCACTTCGCTCCTCCTCGTGAACGTTAGTTCGGCCATTTTTAAATTTTATGACCCATTGACGCACTCCACCTTCAGTGATTATGTTGTCCCCATACACTTCACAAAGCTGCCGATAGATTTCTATCGGTGTACAGTTTTTTGCAGTTAGAAACCTTATTACAGCACGCACTTCACACTTCACGGCATTTTCAATTAACGCTGACATTTCAAACTGTAACTGTAACTCAACGGAGTACAGCACGAACCTCTCACTAGCACGGCAGTATGCCGACTGAGCGGCGGAATGCCATGACACCAAGATGGCCGCGCTAGCCCCGCCCCTAACGGACACAAACGAAAACGTAATGTACTTTGTGGATAGCCCTCGTATATTAAAAAAAAAACCGCCTGAGTTGCGAAAATTTTCTGGTCTTTACCCAGGTTTCGGCTAGAATAATCTAGCCTTCTTAAGAAGTTTAATTTTTAATGTTGACTGTGCCTTATTCTGGCATGTTATAGTAATTTTATGCTTCTGAAGAAGGCTAGACCATTCTAGCCGAAGCCTGGGTAAAGACCTGAAAATTTTCGCAACTGAGGCGGATTTTTCAATATATTAGTCTATCACAGTTGCAGCTCATGCCAACTGCACCAACGAAATCCGAGCAAGAATCGCCATGGCCAAAGCTGCTTTCAACAAGAAGAGGAGTCTGCTGACCAGCAAGTTGAGTTTGGAATTGAGGAAAAAACTGCTACATTTGGAGCATTGCACTGTATGGAGCAGAGACATGGATCATGAAAAAGAAGGAGAAAAAATACTTAGAGAGCTTTGAAATGTGGTGCTGGAGGAGAATGGAAAAATATCAAGTGGACAGATCGCATAAAAAATGATCATGTACTGCGACGAGTAGGAGAGAAATATTCTGCGTACAATTCTTCAGAGAAAGGCCAACTGGATTGGACATGTATTTACACACGAGGGACTCATACATGATGTCATCGAAGGGAAACTCAGAGGAAACGCAGGACGAGGAAGAAGAAGAATTCAACATCTGGACGACATGAAAGATGGAAGGAGATACAACAGACTGAAGGAAGAAGCTGAAGACAGGGAACAATGGAATCAGAAATTCTCCGTACGAAGACATGGACCTGCCACTAGGCAGAATACTACATAATAATAATAATCAGCCGGCTGGAGTGGCCGAGCGGTTCTAGACGCCACAGTCTGGAACCGCGCGACCGTTACGGTCGCAGGTTCGAATCCTGCCTCGGGCATGGATATGTGTGATGCCCTTAGATTAGTTAGGTTTAAGCAGTTCTAAGTTCTAGAGAACTGATGACCTCAGAAGTTAGTCCCATAGTCCTCAGAGCCAATAATAATCACAGTTGTTGACAGGGCTGCAATATGCTAAAAATTCTTAACTTCGGCGTTCTGACGGGAACCGCTGTTAACGACTGTGGCAAGGCCGCTCGCCCGTAATCTCCATACGTAACTGTAAATTGATTAAACTCAGTCAGACTAGCGCAGCATAACTCATAGAACTTTGTAGGCTGTGTTTGAAGCTTCTTTTAAAGCATTTCAAAATAAGAACAAATAGATATAAGAGCTAAAGGCTCTCTGCATAGCGTGGGCGGCAAGTCCGCTGCAGTGCAACAATGCCGCACAGGTGCGCGCAGGACGGCCAAGGTCCTGGTGGAAAGGAACCTATGTGCAGTTCTTCACGGCTGAGTGACCGCTGGCAAACTCGCTGCGAAAGGGGGCGTGCTAAATCATTCTGATAGCGGGAGGAAAAAATCATAATAAACGGAGTTAGTTGAAGGTTTATGTGTCCGGCGCTGTTTGGCCAGATGACGGCTGTATTAAGGGAAAGTCACGGCGCGCAGAGCTCAGAGCGGTCACGTCCAGCAGGCCTTTCGCCAAGGTCGCTGCACTGTCCTCGCGCTACGGGGGCCGAGACGGGAAGTGCGCCGGTGCATTCCTCGGCAGTGGATTGTGCGAAATTAAGGTGTGAGAGAGGAACGGCCGGTGAACCATAACAAATGCTGATGTCCTTTCATTTCTTGATGTTAAATTCACAACATTTGTACAGCCATACCGAATCTAACACACTGTTCGGTGCATACAGGGTGTTACAAAAAGGTACGGCCAAACTTTCAGGAAACATTCCTCACACACAAAGAAAGAAAATATGTTATGTGCACATGTGTACGGAAACGCTTACTTTCCATGTTAGAGCTCATTTTATTACTTCTCTTCAAATCACATTAATCATGGAATGGAAACACACAGCAACAGAACGTACCAGCGTAACTTCAAACACTTTGTTACAGGAAATGTTCAAAATGTCCTCCGTTAGCGAGGATACATGCAACCACCCTACGTCTCATGGAATCCCTGATGCGCTGATGCAGCCGTGGAGAATGGCGTATTGTATCACAGCCGTCCACAATACGAGCACGAAGAGTCTCTAAATTTGGTACCGGGGTTGTGTAGACAAGAGCTTTCAAATGCCCCCATGAATGAAAGTCATGAGGGTTGAGGTCAGGAGAGCGTGGAGGCCACAGAATTGGTCCGCCTCTACCAATCCATCGGTCACCGAATCTGTTGTTGAGAAGCGTACGAACACTTCGACTGAAATGTGCAGGAGCTCCATCGTGCGTGAACCACATGTTGTGTCGTACTTGTAAAGGCACATGTTCTAGCGGCACAGGTAGAGCATACCGTATGAAATCATGATAACGTGCTCCATTGCGCGTAGGTAGAAGAACACGGGGCCGAATCAAGACATCACCAACAATGCCTACCCAAACGTTCACAGAAAATCTGTGTTGATGACGTGATTGCACAATTGCGTGCGGATTCTCGTCAGCCCACACAGGTTGATTGTCAAAATTTACAATTTGATCACGTTGGAATGAAGTCTCATCCGTAAAGAGAACATTTGCACTGAAATGAGGATTGACACATTGTTGGATGAACCATTCGCAGAAGTGTTCCCGTGGAGGCCTATCAGCTGCTGATAGTGCCTGCACACGCTATACATGGTACGGAAACAACTGGTTCTCCCGTAGCACTCTCCATACAGTGACGTGGTCAACGTTACCTTGTACAGCAGCAACTTCTCTGACGCTGACATTAGGGTTATCGTCCACTGCACGAAGAATTGCCTCGTCCATTGCAGGTGTCCTCGTCGTTCTAGGTGTTCCCCAGTCGCGAGTCATAGGCTGGAATGTTCCGTGCTCCCTAACACGCTGATCAATTGCTTCGAACGTCTTCCTGTCGGGACACCTTCGTTCTGGAAATCTGTCTCGATACAAACGTACCGCGCCACGGCTATTGCCCCGTGCTAATCCATACATCAAATGGGCACCTGCCAACTCCGCATTTGTAAAGATTGCACTGACTGCAAACCCACGTTCGTGATGAACACTAACCTGTTGATGCTACGTACTGATGTGCTTGATGCTAGTACTGTAGAGCGATGAGTCGCATGTCAACACAAGCACCGAAGTCACCATTACCTTCCTTCAATAGGGCCAACTGGCGGTGAATCGAGGAAGTACAGTACGTACTGACGAAACTAAAATGAGCTCTAACATGGAAATTAAGCGTTTCCGGACACATGTCCACGTAACATCTTTTCTTTATTTGTGTGTGAGGAATGTTTCCTGAAAGTTTGGCCGTACCTTTTTGTAACACCCTGTATACATGGTGATTGAGCTGCCCCTACCAATGTCGTTTTATGTAGAACGCAATGTTATATCTGGCCTTCGAAAACCACTCGCTCGCTACGCGCAAGTCATTATTCCTACAGAATAAATGAACAGGGCATTTTTGTAGGAAATTCAATGTACTTAAATTTTGTACTGGGATACATTTTCGCTAGCGTGAGTAGTTTTGGATAAGACAGTCGTACGAAGTGACCTTCAAACGCCCTCCACTCCCACAATCAGCTCCCACCAGTCAGGATTTCCAGTATGTTATTCATGGCACCCCCTCGCACCACTGTACGAAAATTTCGACTGCATGAATTATTATTTTGATCTTCGTTGTTTGCGATTTTTATGCCACCGGCTTATTCGAGCACTTACAGATTGTAAAACTCATGTTAACCGAAATTTTACTTAAGAGTGTTGTGAATTTTAACAGCATTAAAATAATTGTTTTCATCAAGCATTGTGGCAACGAAACTACTCTGTTAAGTTTGGATCGAATATGCAATGTAATTAGTTTTAGTGTAACATTTACAAAAGTCGGTTTTCTTTCCTTACGCTCAAGGTCACTATGAAATTAATAATGTTAATGAAATAGCCGGCTACGCTGGTGTCGTAATAGCCCTACCAATAGACACAAAAATGTCGAATACTGATAATAGCTGGTGCAGTCGGAAATATTTGTACGGTGGTAGGAGGAAGTGTCACGAACAACATACTAGATACCCGGGCTGATGAGAGATGGTTGTGGGTTGGAGGTGCGTTTGGAGATCACTTTTGTATGTCTTTCTTAACTAACTCGAAAACTGTGGCCTCCAGTGAAAAAGTATATCAGTACAAAATTTAACTACACTAAATATCCTACAAAAAGATCTTGTTCATTTTTTTCTGTATAATAGTTTGCACGTAGAGAGCGGGCGTGTTCTTTGAAGGCCACGTATAGAATTGCGGGTTGCGCAAAACCACATTGGTAGGGTCAGCTGTATCACATTGTGTACGTATTGTGCCATACGTAGTATTGTACTCATGGCGATACACGTATGAGTCGCCTACATGTAGGAACAGGGGCAAATAAACATTGTAGGTATGTTGGTGACGAAACGTAAATGTTTTTGATGAATAATGCAGACAATTTAGATGAGGAAATACTGAAAACTACACAAGTGTTGCCAATATCTTTAGGTACTTCTGATAGTAATTTTAGACGTCGAAATAACACTGTGACACTTGACATATGTGTGTGCATGCGTTGCTGATAAAGCTGATATATTTTTGATAAATGATGCAGGCATTTAGACGTGGAGTTACATCTGTATTGTCAATATCGTCATGTATTTTTGATAAATAATTTAGGCTGTTCGGATACTTTCAAACATGGTACCAATTTACGCAATTCGGGTCGTTTAGATACTTTTGAACAGGTCCAAGATTGTGGTCGTAGGACTACATACTGTTTGGCTACTTCGTCTGAAAACTGTGCTGTGACTGACAGTCTATATTTCTCTCTCTGTCTTCCGTGTGTTCGCGTGTGTGCGCGCGCTCGCCCGCGCGCGCGCGCGCGCGCGCGCCTGTGTGTGTGTGTGTGTGTGTGTGTGTGTGTTTATCTGTTGGCCTGATTTCAATTTAGCGTGGCTTAAGAAGGAGTTGATAAATGGGATTGGATGATAAGATACTATGATGTGACTGGGAGATCTTAATACATTTATGAATTGGAATTATATATTAATAGCCGGCCGGTGTGGCAGAGAGGTTCTAGGCACTTCAGTCTGGACCCGCGCGACCGCTACGGTCGCAGGTTCGAATCCTGCCTCGGGCATGGATGTGTGTGATGTCCTTAGGTTATTTAGGTTTAAGTAGTTCTAAGTTCTAGGGGACTGATGACCTCAGAAGTTAAGTCCCATAGTGCTCAGAGCCATTTGAACCAATTATATATTAATACCTTCAGGTGCTAACGGATGTTGATATATATCAACGCGGACAGGTGAAAATGTGTGCCGCGGCCGGGACTCGAAGCCGGGATCTGTTGCTCACATGGCAGACACTCTATCCATCTGAGCCACTGAGGGCACAGAGGATAGTGCGACTGCAGGGGCTATTTCGCGCACGCCTACCGCGGGACCCACATTCTCGCCTTATATGTCCACACACTACATTTGTAGTGTCCCTAACCAACACACTCATTACTCGTGGAAGACATTCTTACTAAGGCCCGTAAGAGTTCGGGTAATATGTGTGCATCCGCACAGAAGAGGAAGGTCATGGACGGTATTGCCAGAACTATATACTTATATGGACATGGTGTCTGTTCTTTCGGACATGTCTGAAGGATCAGACACCATATCCATATAAGTATTACATAAGCGTCTTCGCTTATAATGTCTTTGATTGGCCCATTTCTAAGAAATGGAAGCGACTTAGGACAGGGGAGGGATAAGGTGACGTCCTGCGCTTGCTCCTGACCCTGTGTGTACAAAACCCATTCGTGTGATTTCATGGTTACAACACTAAGTAATGTACGAGACGCGTGTACGCACCAAAATGTGCGTTCGAGTTAGCACCGCTATACGTAACGCGTCCATTACACTTTTTCACAATGACTATGCTCAAGACACTGTGGCAGTTAGTATACTGAATTACGCATAATTTTCAGGACTACGTTATATGGTTGGAAGGACATACAAATTTACTTCTCATATATATGCAGTATATGCACACATCAAAAAAAGTTTTGTATCACCCTGGTTCCGAGAGTTCCGGAAACTGTACAGAAAAAGAGGATAGAGAATAACATAAACATCATTTCCGTCCTTAGTATTGCTCACGAAAACCACACATTGCGTGCTGCACCACCATCCAGAGAGACCTTCAGAGGTGGTGGTCCAGATTGCTGTACGTATCGATACCTCCAATACCCAGTAGCACGTCCTCTTGCATTGATGCATGCCTCTGTTCGTGGTGGCATAATATCCACAAGTTCGTAAAGGCACTGTTGGTCCAGATTTTCCCACTCCTCAACGGCGATAAGGCGTAGATCCCTCAGAATGGTTGTTGAGTCACGTCTTTTTCAATCTATCGCAGGCATGTTCGATAGGGTTCATTTCTGGAAAACATGCCAGCCACTCTAGTCTAGCGATGTCGTTCTCCTGAAGGAAGTCATTCATAAGATGTGGACGATGGGGGCGCGAATTGTCATCCATGAAGACGAATGCCTCGTCAGTATGCTGCCGATACGGTTGTACTATTAGCTGGAGGATGGCGTCCATGTATCGCACACCCGTTATGGCACCTTCCATGCCAACAGAGGCGTACGTCGGCCCCACATAATGCCACCCCAAAACAGCAGGGAACCTCCACCTTGCTGCACTCGCTGGACAGTGTGTCTAAGGCATTCAGCCTGACTGAGTTGCCTCCAAACACGTCTCCGACGATTGTCTGGTTGAAGGCATATGCGACAATCATCGATGAACGTGATGCCAATCCTGAGAGGGCCATTCGGCATGTTGTTGGGCCCTTGTGTACCACGCTGAATGGTGTCGTGGTCGCAAAAATGGGCCTCGACATGGACGTCGGGAGTGAAGTTGCGCTTCATGCAGCCTATTGTGCACATTTTGAGTCGTAACACGACGTCCTGTGGCTTCACGAAAAGCATTATTCAACATGGTGGCGTTGCTGTAAGGGTTCCTCCGAGCCATAATTCGTAAGTAGCGGTCATCCACTGCAGTAGTAGCCCATGGGCGGCCTGAGCGAGGCATGTCATCGACAGCTCCTGTCTCTCTTTATCTCCTCCATGTCCGAACAACATCCCTTTGGTTCACTCCGAGACACCTGGACACTTCCCATGCATAAAAATCGCCCGTTTCTTGTTCTTCTTAACCGTCTGCTATTACATCACAACACTTTCAAATCTGTTACTATACATCGATAAGGGGTGCTAACCTCCTGCCGGCCGGAGTGGCCGTGCGTTTCTAGGCGCTACAGTCTGGAGCCGAGCGACCCCTACGGTCGCAGGTTCGAATCCTGCCTCGGCCATGGATGTGTGTGATGTCCTTAGGTTAGTTAGGTTTAATTAGTTCTAAGTTCTAGTCGACTGATGACCTCAGAATTTAAGTCGCATAGTGCCCAGAGCCATTTGAACCAACTTCCCTTGTTGAGAGCCCTTTCTGGCACAAAGTAACAATGCGGACGTGATCGAACCGCGGTATTGACCGTCTAGGCATGCTTAAACTACAGACAACACGAGCCGTGTACCTCCTTCCTGGTGGAATGACTGGAACAGATCGGATGTTGGAACCCTCTCCGTCTAATAGGCGCTGCTCATGCATGGTTGTTTACATCTTTGGGCGAGTTTAGTGACATCTCTGAACAGTCAAATTGACTGCGTATGTGATACAATATCCACAGTCAATGTCAATCTTCAGGAGTTCTGTGAACCAGGGTGATGCAAAACGTTTTTTGATGTGTATATTTAGCAGCCTTTACAAACTGGTCAGGTAAAAAGCGGTGTCGTTTCGCAACGAAATTACTCTGCAACCTAATACACTTAAGTCTATGTGACACGAACGATTTCCCTGTCTAAATCACCCGCTCATGTTAAGCGAAAGCCACTTGCCAATATGTAAGTCAGCTGTCAAACAATTCGTGAGTGGGTTGGTGACGTCAATGATCAATTCACTTTTACTACATGTTAAGTGATAAAATTGTGAATATGCTGAGGATTAAAAACGCTCGTCGCGATCTTTCATGTTTCAGTAATTGATTTTATTACTTTTTAATGTTTATTTTCTTATTTGCATTGTTTTCGTGGATCGTTGCAAAAGTTTGTAAGGACTGGATATATTACGTACCGATGTTCAATCATAAAGGAGACCAAATATGTGAAAGCATCAATTTATTTAGGTTTTACAATAGCTGCACAAAGAAAAAACTTACGCAGTACATAAATAATAATTAAAGTAGGCTATTTTCTCATTCGTTCGATTCACTGCATTGCGGAGAATTTATCGCACAACGATTTTCCAGAATACCCACTACGAATTTTGCTTAGGAGATTCAGTATTGCTCAGAATTTAAAAGAGCACAGGAAGACTTCAGATAGAATAAGGCAGAAGGGATTGATGACATTACATCGGAATTTCTCTTATCATTGGAGGAAGTGGTAACCAAACGACTGTTCAAGTTCGTGTGTAGAATATATGAATTTGACAACGTACTATCAGATTTTCGGAAAATATCACAATTCCGAAGATAGCAAAGGCAGGTAAGTGTGCGAACGATCGCACTATCAGCTTAAGAGCTCATGCATCCAAGTTTCTG
Organism: Schistocerca cancellata; assembly: GCF_023864275.1. Lineage (NCBI taxonomy): Eukaryota > Metazoa > Arthropoda > Insecta > Orthoptera > Acrididae > Schistocerca > Schistocerca cancellata. The sequence continues at coordinate 199,092,729 of NC_064634.1, forward strand.
ATAAAAATAATACACCGGAAAATGGAAAAGAAAACTGAAGATCTGTTAGATGACAATCAGTTTGGCTTTAGGAACGGTAAAAGCTCAAGAGAGGCAGTTCTGATGTTCCGCTGTCGACCTTGAAAAAACATTCGACAATATAAAATGGTGGAGCAAGACCGAAATTCTGAGAAAAATAGGAGTAAGCTATGGGAAAGGACAGGTAATATATAATATATACAAGAACCATGAGGGCACAACCAGACTAGAGCAAGAACAAAGAACTCGGACTAAAAAAAGTTTAAAAACTTTATGTGGTCTTTTGCCCCTACTTTCCAGTCTATAATTCGTAGAATCAATAACAGCAATATAAGAAAGTTTCAAAAGTGTGATTAAAATTGAAGATGAGAGGATATCAAGCTTCGCTGATGCATTGCTACCCGCAGTGATAGTGAAGAACAATTACACTATCTGCTGAATGGAATGAACAGTCTAATGAGGACAGAATATGGATTGAGAGTGAACCGAAAAAAGACCAAAGTAATGAGAAGTAGCAGAAATTTGATTAGTGAAAAACTTAACATCAAAATTGATGATAACGAAGTAGACGAAGTTTACGAACTCTGCTGTCTTGGAAACAAAACGACCCATGACAGACGAAACATGGTGAGCATAAACAGCCAGCAAACATAGCATTCCTGGCCACTAGAAGTCCAATAGTATCAAACATGGAACTTAATTTGAGGAAGTAAATTGTGAGAATGTATGTTTGGTGCACAGTATGGTATGGTAGCGATTCATGGACAGTAGAAAAACCGGTAAAGAAGAGAATCGAAATGTTTGAGACGTTGTGGTGCAGAAGAATGTTGAAAATTAGGTGGACTGATAAGGTAAGGGATGAGGAGGTTCTCGGCAGAATTGGCGAAGAAAGGAACATATGGGAAACATTGACAAGAAGAAGAGGCAGGATGATCGGACATATGTTAAGACATCACGGAATAGCTAGCCTCCATGTTACTAGAGGGAGCTGTAACGGGTTAAAACTCTAGAGGAAGATAGAAATTGGGATACACCCAAGTAAAATAATTTTTAAACAATTTGGTGGTGTCAGCGTGGTTTTTGTGTTCCGACTAACGTTGTGGGCAGACACATCAGTGAGTTTTGTAGCTGCAGCTCTTGTGCTCTCTTGTGGTCTCTTGTGCTGAGGTATGGTTTGGCACAGCAGAATGCAGCTGGGTGAGTGACACTGTAGTGGAAACAATATCTTGGAGCCAGAACCTAGGGGCTGTAGGCGGCAGCGAACAAGTCATTTGTGCAGCACCGGAACCATGCATGATGCACTGACAGAGCTTGTTTGTATATTGACATGGCTGGTCCATGGAGGTGTCAGTACGCCCTGTGTAGACAGAGAACAGAGCACCTGATGTCACCATTGACTCATCTAGAAAGCTGGAGCACGGGAGTAGCTGGCTGGAGAAGAAACATTGGCGGAGCAGCAAGGCAGCTGGGTTCACTGGCAGTTCAGGCCAATTGAGGCGTGCTATCAAGAGTGGACACCGTTCTATCTGGAGTGGTGGATGATGTTTGGCTTCATACACCCAGGAGACACACTCCAGTTTTGAGTGAAGAAGTACGTCCTGGAGAAAAGTATGTTTGTAATCCCAAGTGCTGTATCGATAAGCATGGAACACTAGGTGACTTTCGGGCATTGAATTTGTAGAGGAGAGCCCTATATGACAGTCGTCTTTAGGACGAATTATGTCTGCTATTGCTGTTGCTTTTGTTTGTATTCCTGCCTATTTGCTTAGTTTGTCTTTCAAGGTGTTGTCCTTGGTTGAGTGCAGTTTGTAGTAAGGTAACGGACTAACTTACTCTGTTGGGTTTCATTTTGTTCTCCAGTTGCTATGTGTGTTGTCATTTCGGTATATTCGGTTTATTAATGGATGTCCCTCTTGTTGTAAAGTTTTTGATTTTAAATGGGCAGTGTCACTGATACTTTGGCTATTGTCTTAAGTTAGTGCTTCGGTATTTGTTACATATATTCCATATCCCCTATTGTAAAGCTGATTCATTCTAGTGGGGCAAATATATCATAGCGTATTATATTATTGTGTTAGGGCTCTGATGTCATTTAATAAACTGAGCGCTGCTTCCCAGTTTGCGCTTCTTGTGCATGCACTCTGAGTTATTATACTGTTTAAAAGGAAAGGTGTGCATCTCCTCCCTCCCGCGTTTCCTGCATCATAGCTGTTAATATAGCGTGGTTGAGTGAGTTGTATTGGTGTAGTATTTGTGGTGTACTAAGATAGTAAGACTTGCATTACTTCGTACGTACTTAGGCTAATCCCAGGTGCCCGTCGGTAGAGAAAGAAGATTGGTTCAAATGATTCAAATGGCTCTGAGCACTATGGGACTTAACTTCTGAGGTCATCAGTCCCCTAGAACTTAGAACTACTTAAACCTAACTAACCTAAGGACATCACACACATCCATGCCAGACGCAGGATTCGAGCCTGCGACCGTAGCGGTCACACGGTTCCAGACTGAAGCGCCTAGAACCGCACGGCCACACCGCCCGGCAAAGAAGGTTGCTATTCGCAGCCAGATGGTACAGTGCCTGAGTTAAACCAACAGCTTCACCAGGTGGTGGGGGAGCTGCTGCGGTTAACATTACGGTAGCAGCAGGATGTGAGTAACGAGTTTGCCACCATCCAGCCAACTCTGGATGAAGCTGAATTAGTTGCTAGATTTTATAAGGTAAGGCGCCTTTTCGCACACAGTTACAACGGTTGCAGGCTAGCTTGATTCACTGTACAAACTGGCTGAGTGATTTGAAGGTCTAAAGTGAGGAAGGAGTAAACAACGATTTGTTATATGGGTTGCAGATCACCACAGATATTTGTTTCAACAAGCATAAGTTCACATTTGAAGAGTCAGAGATTACTTTTATATAATGTTTTACTACTTTGATTTGTTCCATCTGTGGGGCGGTAGGCTGGCTAACTAATTTAGAAAAAGGAGTATTATAAAGTTAATGTCCCCTATATTGCAGACGGCCGGTGTGGTTTAGGTTTAAGTAGTTCTAAGTTCTAGGAGACTGATGACCTCAGATGTTAAGTCCCATAGTGCCCAGAACCATTTCAACCGTTTTCCCCCATATCGTAATACTGCCACCACCGGCTTCCGTCCATGGCGATGTGCTCTTTCCGAGAAGCAGTTCGCTTGGATGAGGCGGAATCCGGACACGACCATGGACGTGGTGTAACGTTAAATGGGGTTCATCCAATCGGCGACCAGTTTCCATCCATCCTCGGTCCATTCTCCATGATCGCGTATCCACTGCAATAGTAATCGACGCGTTTAACAAACAGGGATAGTCGACAATCTGATGTAGAGCCCCATGTTGACCAGTGTATGCCAAACGGTGTGCGTCGAAACATTTGCTCCTTCACCATCACTGTACATCCTCATCATATCTGCCACATATCGCCGACCATTCCGTTTTGCAGAGCGAGCAAGCATCCGACCTCCACTTTCTGAGATGGGAAGTGGATGGACGTCCAATACCGTGTCGCCTACTCCCGGTTCCACCGACCTTCACCCACTTCCCACAGAGGCCCACAATAGAAGCACGCCACCGCCGTTTCCAGAAACTTGTTCCCAGTCGCCTTGTCCTCACAATCTGCCCTGTTTTCTGAGGCGTTTATGTTCAGTAGATTCTCCCTTTACTCGTCCGTATGATCACTAGAATGATACATCATTCGCCTCTTCTCAGCTGATATACTTTCCTTGCTACGACACGTTCCCGCGACGTCACCAAGTGGCATTCGATCTCATCGTGGACAGTGGCCATAATGACTTTTGCTTGTCATTGTGTCTTGCCAGGTACACTGAAGAAAGATAAACGTACGCTTGTAGTATTTACACATTTAGAATAAGTTTTTGGCAACGCTGAATATAATACGCTGTCTGAAATTCTTTAGATTTGTAGGAATAAATACATGAACCGAAAAGTCGTCTACAACTTGTACAGAAAGCAGAGCGCACTTCTGAGAGGAGAAAGGGACATGAAAGCCCAGCAGTAGTTGAGGAAGGAAGAGAGAGATAGTGTTAAACCCTGTCGCCGATGTTATTCATCCTGTACGGTGAGCAATCAGTATATGAAACAAAGGAGAAATTTGGATAGGTAGTTAAAGTCCGTAGAGAAGAAATATAAACTTTGAGGTTTCACGGTGGCGTTATAATTCTGTCAGAGACGGCAAAGAATTTGGAAGATCAACTAAACAGAATTGATACTGTCTTGAAGAGAGGCCATGCGTTGAATACTAACAAAGATAGTGGACTGTAATCGATTTAAATCACGTGATATTGAAAATTTACGCTTAGCATCACAGTAAGTGTTGATGGCAGAAGTACTCTCTTCTGAGCAGTACGTTGCAAGACATCCAAGATATGGTCAATAATGCTCATGTCTGGGAAGTTTGGTGGCCAGCGGAAGTGTTTAAACTCCGAAAAGTGTTCCGGGAGCCACTCTGTAGCAATTCTCGACGTTTTGGGTCTGGAATTGCCCAATTCCGTCGGAATGCACAGTGGACATGAATGGATGCAGGTGATCAGACAGGATGCTTACGAACCTGTCAGCTGTAAGTGTCGTACCTAGACGTATGAGAGGTCCCCTATCACTCCAACTGCACACGCCCCCATACCATTACAGAGCCTCCAACAGCTTCAACAGCCCCCTGCTGAAATACAGGATCCATGGAGCCATGAGATTGTTTCAATACCCGTACACGTCCGTCCGCTCGACTGAAGCGAGACTCGTCCGACAAGGCAAAATACTTCCAGTCATCAACTGTCCAATGTCGGTGTTGAGGTCCAGGCGAGGCGTAAAGCTTTGTGTCGTCTAGTCATCAAGGGTACACGAGTGGACCTTCGGCTCCGAAAGCCCATACCGATAATGTTTCCTTGGATGGTTCGCACGTTGATACTTGTTTATGGCACAGCATTGAAATCTGCAGCAATTTGCGGAAGGGTTGCACTTCTGTCACGTTGAACGATTCTCTCCAGTCGTTGTTGGTCCTGTTCTTGCAGGATCCTTTTTTATATATTTTTTATTTTTTTGCCGCAGCGATGTCGGAGATCTGATGTTTTATTGGACTCCTGATATTCGCGGTACACTCGTGAAATGATCGTGGGGGAAAATCCCCACTTCATCACTACCTCGGAGACGCTGTGTCCGATCGCTCGTGCGCCGACCATAACACCAGGTTAAAACTCACTTAAATCTTAATAACGTGCCATCGTATTAGTAGTAACCAATCTAACAACTGCGCCAGACGTTTGTTGTCTTATATAGGCGTTGCGACCGCAGCGCCGTATTCTATCTGTTTACATATCTCCGTATTTGAATACGCATGCCTTTACCAGTTTCTTTGCCGCTTCAGTGTTTAAACGCTAGGATGCCTTTTCTGATGGTATTTGGAGTGCAGATTCGTACGGCAGTGGAACGAGGACGATAATTAGTTTCGATAAAAAATACTGTGGAGCTTAACTAAAACATGGTATCGGTTGGTAGCACACACACTCAGGCACGGAGTATTCAATTTGCTAATGGTGGTAGTCTATTGTAGAGACAAACTAAGGCATGCCTACAGTAAGCATGTTCAACTGGATTTAGGCTGCAGTAATTGTGCTGAGATAAAGAGGTTCGCACAGGGTACATTAGCTTGGTGAGCTGCAGCGAATCAGTCTTTGGACTGAAGACTTCAACAACCTCTGACGGTATCCAATACATTGCTAAAGTGTGTTAATATCAATTTTGTTGTCTCGGGGTCGTCTATGACACATTTCATGCCATCAAGTATCTTAGTTAGTTCAAGGTACGAGGTATGGTGTTCACGAAAAAAATTGTTCAAATGGCTCTGAGCACTATGGGACTTAACTGCTGTGGTCATCAGTCCCCTAGAACTTAGAACTACTTAAACCTAAATAACCTAAGGACATCACAAACATCCATGCCCGAGGCAGGATTCGAACCTGCGACCGTAGCGGTCACGCGGCTCCAGACTGTAGCGCCTAGAACCGGACGGCCACTCCGGCCGACTGTTCACGAAAACCGAACTGGTATATGACATACAAGTTGAATGTTTCGTAAGTACTGTGTGTAGTCAGTTTTATAGTGGCAGGCATACTGTGTTAGAGGAACTGTTAGTGAGTTTAAACAGCTTGTTCGTTTCAGTCACAGCAGCGAAATGACGCAGGTGATCATACCGGTCTTGGTAGAGGTCGTCTACAGATCTCGATTGGTAGGTTGCAGTGTAACAAGTTACGTTCGTCGCCATAAACGGCTGCGACGACATCAAAATATCTGCAGAAACCAGTCATGCCCATTTACATCATTACGTAGATGTGACATATATGTAGTCATTCGATCGCAGACAATATTGGTGTAACAAGCTGAATGTTTTCGCCAATGGTTTTAGAAATTCCCTTCTCCTAATGCACCATAGTAATGCTTTCACATACGTAGATGAAGTCGTTATTTACTGGAACTGTGTTCACAACAAATAACTTCCTCGTGGCCAGTAGGTCAATCCTGCGGCTATCCACAGTATTCATCGTCCAGGCTTCTTCCGCACAGATCACGATAGGGAAGATTACTGTTCTGGCGAGAGGTAAGTTGTGTTGGCAGTGATAAACGTATCATGTCAGTCGCGAGCAAGTAAAAAGCGTTGACACCCGTCTGTAGCGCAATCACTGTAGGAAAAAGAATAGCAATTGATTCAAAAATGGTTCAAATGGCTCTGAGCACTATGGGACTTAACATCTATGGTCATCAGTCCCCTAGAACTTAGAACTACGTAAACCTAACTAACCTAAGGACAGCACACAACACCCAGCCATCACGAGGCAGAGAAAATCCCTGACCCCGCCGGGAATCGAACCCGGGAACCCGGGCGTGGGAAGCGAGGACGCTACCGCACGACCACGAGATGCGGGCCGCAATTGATTCCTAGAGGTCTGTGAGTTGCACCGTCGAAAATACGAAAAAGATCCAACAACGAGGACCAATATCACGCTTCTTCTAAACAAGTCGAAACGAAGAGGAAGTGTGCTTAACGAGGGACGTCCTGGATGGCCATGAACTTGTGATGACACAGTCAGTGAAAAAAAACTCCTCCCGACCAGGCCATGAAGGCCGAACGGTACCGACGATACAGACCGGCCGCCGTGTCATCCTCAGCCCATAGGCGTCACTGGAGGGGCATGCAGTCAGCACACTGCTCTCCCGGCCGTAGGGCTGCGCGAGTTAGCTGCGCGGTCTTGGGCGCCTTGCCACGGTTCGCGAGGCTCCCCCTGTCGGAAGTTCGATTTCTTCCGCGGGCATGGGCGTGTGTGTTGTCCTTAGCGTAAGTTAGTTTAAGTGATATTAAATAGTGTGTAAGCCTAGGGACCGATGACCTTAGCAGTTTGGTCCCATAGGAACTTACCACAAAGTTCCAAATTTCCCGGCCGTATGCCAGTCTCCGAGACCGGAGCCGCTACTTCTCAATCAAGCAGCTCCTCAGTTTGCCTCACAAGGGCTGAGTGCATCCCGCTTGCTAACAGCATTCGGCAGACCGGATAGTCACCCATAACATAAGTCAGGAAGACCGGACGCGTATGTGGATCGTCGTCCTCCCAAATGCTAATTCGGTGTATCAACTACTGCGCCACTTCGCCCGGTCTGAAGAAGACAGACTGTCTACGGAATGCATCACCTGGAGAAGAAAAACACCCTGAAACTTAACGTATAGCTAGGCATGACCACGATTAATATTTGTAGATCATTTTTTATTACAAAGCAGACCATAACAGTTATCTTGGCCGGCTGGTGTGACCGAGCGGTTCTAGGCGCTTCAGTCTGGAACCGCGCGATCTCTACGGTCGCAGGTTCGAATCCTCCCTCTGGCATGGATGTGTGTGATGTCCTTAGGTTAGTTAGGTTTAAGTAGTTCTGAGTTCTAGGGGACTGATGACCTCAGAAGTTAAGTCGCATAGTGCTCAGAGCCATTTGAACCATTTGATTTGAACAGTTATCTTGACATCCATCAGTTTTTCCTGGAACCGCAGTTGGAGTCTGCTGCACTTCTGAATTCAGTTGTGTACCAGCAGCACGGGGCTTCTATCCATACTGCTCTCGTTATTCGAGATTACCTTAATCGTACGTTCCCTGGAACTTAGATCGGTAGAGGTTCACCGCATATGTGAGCTCTGAGTAACCTGACCTTACCTTCGTCAACTTTGTCTCGTGGGGTTACATAATGTCCCATGTGCGCAGATTAATATCAGTATCCTGCGTCAACTCCGTGATCGAATTGGGGAAGTGGTTAACATCGTCTCACCTGATCGATGACAGAACTTTTTCCGGGCTATGGCGGAAAGTTGGTCTCTCTGTGTTGACATATACGATTACTAGTTCGAACGTTAATTATATCTGATGCCTCGTAGGTGCCCTTGTTGTACATATATTTGTTTTCTATATAAAACACTACTTTCATGAAAATGAAACTTTAACCGGCAGAGTATGATTAGGTAGACCTAACAGAGCGGAACAGAGTAAATTCCTAAGTAATTCAGCCGAAACGATACACGGCATGATTTTGACCCTGAACCAGAGTGGCATTAGAATGGCATTAGCGAACAGTGAATTAAAGAAATTGCATTTATAACGCAGCTGCACCGAAAACTAGTTTCTGGAATTGTTCGATCAGTATTCAACTTGCATATCAACAACTGGTTATATTTATGATTGGATTCACTTAACAATCGGACAGATAACACCAGTTATGAGTGCAAACAAAATTTGTACTTGTGAGGTCTTAAAATTGGTTACAACCCAGTTTAGAATCACCTAATTTGGTGACAAAAGAAATACTAAATAACTCGGTAGCTGCCGTATGCAACACGTTAATGATGGCTGGACGGTTACGGTGGTATCCGTAACCAGTCCAGCCACAGCTTCTCTTAAATGCTGCTTTTAATTGCAAAATTTTTTTGAGTATTCATTCATTGTGATAGTAGGACTTTTAGGTAATCCTGAGATATGACAGCACAAAATTAAACAGTATCATTAAATCAAAACGAAACTATTGAAATTTTTCAAATTTATTCTCTTAACCCCCCCATGAACCATAGATCTAGCCGTTGGTGGGGAGGCTTGCGTGTCTCAGCAATACAGAGAGCCGTACCGTGGTGCAACCACAACGCGGAGGTATCTGTTGAGAGACCAGACAAACGTGTGGTTCCTGAAGAGGGCAGCAGTCTTTTCAGTAGTTGCAGGGGCAACAGTCTGGGCGATTGACTGATCTGGCTTCTAACACTAACCAAAACGGCCTTGCTGTGCTCGTACTGCGAGCGGCTGAAAGCAAGGGGAAACTACAGCCGTAATTTTTCCCGAGGGCATGCAGCTTTACTGTATGGTTCATGGAGAGCTACATCAAACCAGTCTCTGGACTGAAGACCACAACAACAACAACAACAACAACAACAACGACAACGACAACATTCTTTTCAATGGTTTTTGTAAACTTTACCTTCACTTATTAATCAATTTTTTGTACAAATAAGATATGACACAAAAAGAGATGCATTGTTCAGTGTCTCCTGAAAAATGCTGTATCTGTCACTTTGTTAACCTTTTCCATTTACACTCTTCATTTATTTGGCTACTTTCTAACAGCTGTAACGCTGTAACCAACAAAAACTGTACACATGTTACAGCGAACGTTTTATTCGAATTAGCCTGTACTTCCATCTCCTAAAATACAGGGTGGCCAGAAACAATCAGAGCCGGCCGCGATGGCCGAGATGTTCTAAGCGCTTCAGTCCAGAAACGCACAGTTGCTACGGTCGCAGGTTCGAATCCTTAATCGGGCATGGATATGTGTGATGTTCTTAGGTTAGTTAGGTTTAAGTGGTTCTAAGTCTAGAGAACTGATGACCTCAGATGTTAAGTCCCATAATGCTCAGAGCCATTTTTAGAAACAATCTGAAAGCTTGTAAGGGTCTTGCAGGGGAGGCTGTGCTGAGAAATAAGTGTTAAGAAGAAAATTCTATACGTTCCGGCACTTCCGACTTATTTAGATTTGAAGTTGGCTAGTGGCTAGTCAGGTTGTCGCGGGCAATTTATGAAGCCTACCAGGGACAATGTCGACAACCAATTTCTTCGTAGCTTTACTCACCTAAGTTAAATTTATCACTTCTCAAAAAGGCACATTTTAGGTGTTAATGAGCATATGAACAAGGGGTAACTAGCAGAACCACAGATGTCTGTGTGTCACTGCATTTTGGCGAGCGCAAGTGCTTGAATTTGCTCGCGCGACGACCTGATTGCCTAATTTCAATGTTAAATAAATCGGAAACGGCGCAACGTACCGAATATTTTTCTTAACTGTTATTTCACAGCATAACCTCACCTACAACATCCCTACAAGCTTTTCAGACTGTTTCTGACCACCCTGTATACACTATTGCTCCTGAAACACCTTGTACGTAGTCACAAAAATTAGTGTGTCCCAGGAGGAACGGTGAATGTTCAAAGATATGAAAGGAATGATCATTCGAAACAAAACAAAAATCTCGTATACATTAGCTGTAAAATGGTTACCTTAAGAACTAGGAGCACTTGTTCATCTTCGATACTATGAAACAAAATCTTCTACCGCTTTCCACATTTTTGGAGGAGGTAGTTCAGTAGAAGAGATGGGTTTCACAATAGCGAAGATGAACAAGCGCTCATTGCTCTTAAGGTATGCATTTTTGAGCTCACGTCCACTAGACGATTTTTTATTGCTTTGGTCCACACTTCCTCCTCTCAAAATATGGAAAACAAAGAGCTTGCAGTAGAAGAATTTGTTACACAGTATCGAAGATGAATAGAGTCCTCATAGTTCTTAATTTACAAATATTAGAGGCTAGGTTTACTGAATTTTTTTTTCCTTCGAATTATCGTTCCTGTCAGATTCCTCAATACTGGCCATTCCTCCGAGAGCACCCTGTATGCTATTCTATGTCATCAGCCAGAATGCATAATAATCATCCTTACATATAAATGGCAATGTCCTGACTTGTTGACTCATCATTGTCCAATCCAAACCCCTAAGGACAGAAACTTAAAATTTGGAAAAGCTGTACAATACTGCTGTCGTCGTTTACGAAGGTATTTTTCGAAATCCCATTCCTAAGAGACTGAAATAGGCAATGAAATGTTTTTTTTGAAAATATGTCGCTATTAATGCAATTCTGCAGTTAGACCTACGAAAATTGGTATTAGGCTTCTCGCTCAGAAATACAGATATGTGTGTTCAGAATTTTTGGAAATTTAACGTTTATGGGAGTGAAATAGTGGTTAAAATTTCTTTTGAAAATAAATTTCTATTAAAGAACTAATAAGGTATGTTTAAAAATACATCTATGAAAATTGGTATTTGACATCTCGGTTACAAATGAAAAAAAAACATGTTACAGTGTTTTTGGAAATTCGACGATTAAGGGAGTGAAATAGAACCAGACGGATTAGTTAACTCATCATCGCCGAGTGTAAACCGCTACAGATAGAAACTTGAAATTTGGAAAGGGTGTGCCTCTTTAACCGTAGGCATCGTTTAAGAAATGAAATTCCACTTCGAAGAGGGGAAAAGGCTTTTTGAAAATATGTCGCTATCAAGGCAATTTTGAAACTAGAAGCACGAAAATTGGCATTTGGTTTGTCAGTCAAAAGAGAGAAGAAGAAGAAGAAGAAGAAGAAGAAGAAGAAGAAGAAAAAACCTGTTTCAGCATTTTTGGTAGTTCGACCACTAAGGGGGTTTTGAAAATAAATTATTATTAAAGAACTGCTTACGCATTTTTAAAGCTAAATTGATGAAAACGTGTATTTGGCTTCTCTATTAGAAATGAAAAAGTACGTGTTTCATTGTTCTTGGAAGGTGAAATAGGAGATGAATATTTTTAGGAAAATATTTCATTACATTAATAAATTTCTGAAACTAAATCTTTGAAAACTGGTATTTGACTTGAAACTTCCTGGAAGATTAAAACTGTGTGCCGGACCGAGACTCGAGCTCGGGACCTTTGCCTTTCGCGGGCAAGTGCTCTACCAACTTTTTTATTTCTTTTAATCTCATTTTGTTCGCTTGTGTTCGTTGCATCTTCTTGGGGCGGACATCGTAAGACATCCATTGAAGTTCGTTGTTGATTGATTAACTCAGTTTTTTTTTTTAATTACAGAGGGCACGTAACCCTCTGACCGAACACGCTGAGCTACCGTGCCGGCTATGAGCTACCCAAGCACGACTCACGCCCCGTCCTGACAGCCTTACTTCTGCCATTACCTCGTCTCCTACCTTCCAAACTTAACAGAAGCTCTCCTGCTGGTAGAGCACTTGCCCGCGAAAGGCAAAGGTCCCGTGATCGAGTCTCGGTCCGGCATACAGTTTTAATCCACCAGGAAGTTTCATATCAGCGCACACTCCGCTGCACAGTGAAAATCTCATTCTGGTATTTGACTTGTCCGTTAGATATTAAGAAATATGTGTTAGGGGATGAAAGTTTGTATGGAAATATCACCACAACAATGCAAAAAGCATGATTAACAGAAACCTTAGGCTCCAGCTACCATAATCGCTTTTTGGTCAGAAGTACATTACGAGAACACCCTGCTTTCTTATGGCCTTAACTAGTTTGAAAAGTTTAGATGGTTTTCAAACTTGTGAACAACATAAAAATTCGATACAAAAATCTATGGAAACCATACTGTCTTCGTGAGCGAAGCAGCTGGCACTAAGCTAGTAGGAAATAAAAGGAAAGAAATAATGTTGTAGTAGTAATAACTGAGTTGTAGCGTTGCATGTGGACTTCTCGGGCCAAGCAAGAGTCCTCATGCCTTCCACTGAACCACCGAGACTACCCGCACGGCGTATGTGCTTAGAATTGTAGGACTGATGGCACTCGAGTTTCTTGTGTCCCTTCTCCGACCGCTTACGATATCACAGCTAAGGCAGACGTGATGTTGCACAGCTGGTGTGATGTTTCGGCGATCGCGCTGCGCCGCATCGTAAGCAGCCCGGGTGGTGCCGCGCCACGCGGCTGATGCAGTATTCATGCCCCCAGCCAGCGTCGTGTGGTCACAGCTGGCTCGGCCGCTCGCATCTCGGCAGGCGCTCGCTGTCACAACGTCGCCGCAGCCTCAAGCATCGCGATTTTCCTGTTTAGGAACTCGCGGCCGCATTGCTATTCCGAAGGGTACAGCAGCACTCGTGTACGCCCCCTTGGGCAGCAATATATCTGCTATCGTACGTGCCGTCTGTGGAAAGACACCGCTGACCTCTCTGCCTCTCTGCTTTTTGTGGAAGGAAGCGTGGGGAACTCTGCGGTACAAGGATAAATCTTCTCACTAAGAACCGTAGATTACCTCTCAGTCTGCGTTTCCCAGCGGTGGTAGAAGTGAAACTCGAGACCTACAGCTAAGGGAGAGTGGCATCTTTCGTTAAGTACACGACCGTGGAACATATTTTTCCAGTTTCAGTTTGTTGTGTGAAGCATTACTTCTATATCTGCCTTAATTCTTTTACTCATATTCTCTCACATATGGTCCTGAAATTATTAATAAAATCTATGTTACAGAACGCAGCATGTCATTCTCAATGGAGAGAAGTCTTCCGAAGTAAGAGTGATTTCAGGTGTGCCGCAGGGGAGTGTCGTAGGACCGTTCCTATTCACAATATACATAAATGACCTTGTGGATGACATCGGAAGTTCACTGAGGCTTTTTGCGGATGATGCTGTGGTATATCGAGAGGTTGTAACAGTGGAAAATTGTACTGAAATGCAGGAGGATCTGCAGCGAATTGACGCCTGGTGCAGGGAATGGCAGTTGAATCTCAATGTAGACAAGTGTAATGTGCTGCGAATACGTAGAAAGAAAGATCCCTTATCATTTAGCTACAATATAGCAGGTCAGCAACTGGAAGCAGTTAATTCCATAAATTATCTGGGAGTACGCATTAGGAGTGATTTAAAATAGAATGACCATATAAAATTAATCGTCGGTAAAACAGATGCCAGACTGAGATTCATTGGAAGAATCCTAAGGAAATGCAATCCGAAAACAAAGGAAGTAGTTTACAGTACGCTTGTTCGCCCACTGCTTGAATACTGCTCAGCAGTGTGGGATCCGTACCAGATAGGTTTGATAGAAGAGATAGAGAAGATCCAACAGAGAGCAGCGCTCTTCGTTACAGTATCATTTAGTAATCGCGAAAGCGTCACGGAGATGATACATAAACTCCAGTGGAAGACTCTGCAGGAGAGACGCTCAGTAGCTCGGTACGGGCTTTTGTTGAAGCTTAGAGAACATACCTTCACCGAGGAGTCAAGCAGTATATTGCTCCCTCCTACGTATATCTCGCGAAGAGACAATGAGGATAAAATCAGAGAGATTAGAGCCCACACAGAGGCTTACCGACAATCCTTCTTTCCACGAACAATACTAGACTGGAATAGAAGGGAGAACCGATAGAGGTACTCAAGGTACCCTCCGCCACACACCGTCAGGTGGCTTGCGGAGTATGGATGTAGATGAAGATATGTATTTTGGAGATTTTTTCAATTTTTTAAATTGCTGTTTCATCAAGACCTGACCTTCGGAATTTATACTGCAGGTCTTTTGGCACTCATGAAGCACTGTAATACAATCCATTGTCATTGAAATAACAAGCATAAACTTATTTGTTGCACAATAAAATTTTTAAAGTAATATAATGGGTGCAATAAAATGAAATGGAAGTGCTAAATCTTCCACCAAATAATACAAGAAAATAAATCCTATCTATGTACTAATGCTATGTTTCTATAGTGTGGGAAACATGATATACTGTAAATGGAGATTACGTGCTTGGTTTATTATGCTCTTTCATCCTTTTCTTATATGCGAGGGAATGTAGTTGCATTAAATCAGGTTACGCTGATATAAGTAGATTAGGAAAGGACACACTAGAAATAATTGATGAATTTTGCTATTTAGACAGAAACATAACTGACGATGGCCAAATTAGAAAGGATATAAACTGCAGGTAGGTGACTCCAAGAAAAGTATTTGTGAGAGGCGGAATTCGTCAACATCTAACATAAATCTAAATGTTACGAAGTCTTTTCTGAAGAAAAGCAGGAGCGTAGCCTTGTACAGAAGTGAAAGTGGACGATAAGCAGTTCAGATAATAAGAGAATATAAACTTTTGAGCGGCGGTGCTACAGAAAAATGTTCAAAATTAGATATTAGATCTAATAACTAATGAGGAGGTACCGAATCCAATTGAGGAAAAAAGGAATTTATGGCTTAATTTTAACGGGGTTTTCAGAGGTAATTTGAGCGTAGCTTGGGGCAACGTATAGGCTTTATTTCATCAAAATCTGATAACAGAAAAACGGATATCATAATTTAAAGTCTTATAAATGCGAAAGTAGTTCTGTCTGTTATGTTTTCATGACTTAATCGCTGAATCAATTTCGATGAAATTTGGATTGAACCATGAGGAAGAACATAGGCTACTTCAGAAATTAAAAACAAATAGACCTCTAAGAGAGTGAAGTAGGGTGTGAAACATCACTTTTTACATCAATGAACATAAATTATATTAAAAAATTATTCAATTTGATACATGATGTGCGCATTTTATAATATATATCTCCTTCAGTTGCACAATGTTCCTGCCAATATCACTGTGCATGCACCGTTTGGAAGCGAAGCTGCGGATGCCACATCATTGTGTATTGTTGCGGGGGGGGGGGGGGGGTGCATCACACGAGCTATGCTTATCCACACAGGGAGACGTGAGGGCAGCTGACATTATTGCATGTACAGTTGCTTACTTGCTCTCCATCGCTTATCGTCGTAACAAGACACCTGTTATGTGAGCACAGTTAGTATGCAAAATAAACCAAAT
The DNA here is from genome assembly GCF_023864275.1 of Schistocerca cancellata. NCBI lineage: Eukaryota > Metazoa > Arthropoda > Insecta > Orthoptera > Acrididae > Schistocerca > Schistocerca cancellata. The sequence continues at coordinate 199,108,688 of NC_064634.1, forward strand.
ACGGAACTCTAGACGGATAATAGTCATTCTCCTTCTTTTTTTTTGGAACAAGTATCCCTTTGTTGATGCTCCATACCACCTGGTATTTTGTTATGGTATGCCACTGAGTATACAACACAACCACGTCCGGTTTGCATATCCAGTAAATGAAACAGCAGGCATTATATTTGTAATGTATAAAGGCCATTGGCTACCTCCTGTTTACAGGATCTGCATGATGTTAACTTTCAGCAAGATAACAGAAGATCGCACGTTGCCCATGCTGTCCTGGACAACCTCTGCACGGCAGTGACGGACTGTTGCCCTGGCCACGAAGTCCTCCAATTCTCTCACCTTCTGAAAACATCTGGTGATGGGTTGGCGAGAGAAAGTATGAACACCACTCGCCAGTCACTACAACTGATGAACTCTTGGAGGCCAGGCCAGGTTAGAGCTATTGTTTCTGCCAGAAATGGAAGCCCAGTGTTCTAAATTTCGTATCTCTTACACTCCAAAATCACCTACAAATTTAACCAAGTGTTCTCCCAACTACACTTGTAAGTAGGCTGTTTATGTTTTCTTATTGGCAAAGTTACGTAGCGCTCTATATGAAAATCACTGGCTGTGCTGTGTGCAGTCTGTGGCTAGTTTGCATTGTTGTCTGCCATTGTAGTGTTGGGCAGCGGCAGCTGGATGTGAACAGCGCGTAGCGTTGCGCAGTTGGAGGTGAGCCGCCAGCAGTGGTGGATGTGGGGAGAGAGATAGCGGAAGTTTTGAAATTGAACTGCTATATATATTATGATTATTAAGGTAAATACAGTGTTTGTTCTCTATTAAAATCTTTCATTTGCTAACTATCCCTATCAGTAGTTAGTGATTTCCGTAGTTTGAATCTTTTATTTAGCTGGCAGTAGTGGCGCTCGCTGTATTGCAGTAGTTCGAGTAATGAAGATTTTTGTGAGGTAAGTGATTTGTGAAAGGTATAGGTTAATGTTAGTCAGGGCCATTCTTTTGCAGGGATCTTTGATAGTCAGATTGCGTTGCGCTAAAATTATTGTGTGTCAGTTTAAGCACAGTCGTGTACAATTGTTTTAAGGGGACGTTTCACACTGTATACAGAGAAATTTCGTTATTTGTATCCTTCCTGGTATCGCAGTTTTAATGGCTAGCAGTTTGGTTCAAGAATGAAGAATAGTCGCGCACTAACGTGCTACATCAAATAGTTTCTCATTAATGAGATTAGTCTCGGATTCTGTGTGTGTGTGTGTGTGTGTTTGTGTGTGTGTGTGTGTGTGTCTGGTTGTAATGTAGTGCACAGGAAAACAGAGCCCACTGGTTGACCTACTCTGAGTTCCAATCTGAGGTCCAGAAAGGATGTTTGCACTCATTGCCCTTGGCACTTCCTTACAGGTCGAAAACGCAAAGGTTTAGTTGTACAGGTACTTTTAAATAACAGATATTAATATACTGACAGATAAAAATTATTACATTCTTTCAATTCACCCAAGATTTATTGTAGCAACAGTGCATATGGGTTACATGAAACGATTACATTTACGGATCAAAAGCACAACCAGTTCTGAGGTATCAGGCATCGAGACATGCTGAAAACCCAAATTAGTGCGTGGTGTGCCCTCCACAGGCAGCAATGCAGGCGCTTACTGTCGCATCCAGCCGATCGTACTGAATGCGAATGCTGTCCTGGAATATGTTATGCCACCCCCGCTTGACCTGTTCATGTAGTTCTGAAAGAGCTGTTGATTGACGAGTCATACCGTCATACCCCGCACGTGCTCGATAGGAGACAAGGCCGGGGATATAGCTGGCCAGGGAAGTTGGTGCACGCTTTGCACACCACGTTGCGTTTCATGGGCACAATGTAGGCGAGCATTATCCTGTTGCAAGAACAGAAAAAGAACGAGTCTAACAACAGTCAGCACGTGCCGAGCGCTGGTTACTGTCCCCTCCAAAAACACCAAAGACGCAGTTTTCAGTAACAACCAACTTGTTCCTTACAATTGTTTTCGTGCGAGATCTTCTATTTGCTGTAGCAACCGAACTTACGATGAGATTTACAACCTGTGTGTCAGTATATAAAAACAGTCTGCGAAATGCACTTGGCGCCTATCACGCCGTTGTACCACACACACAGCTGCCGTCCCATCATATATATGCGTAATTTTCTTTAGTGAAGTTTTTAGACATGGAGTTCGGGTTAAGTTTATTAAGGGCACGTGAGTCGTTCAGGCAAAACCAGGCCGACTTTCAAGCCGTGAGAGGTGGGGACTTGAAATGCCTATGTGTTAACTTAGAAAGGCTCACCTGAATAAACCGCGTTAATGATCTTTACGATCTAGTACTTACGGAGCCCCTTAGTAGATCGAAAACCAATTTCACAGCATCGAACCTATGCTGCATACTCTGATGGCAAAATATCGCTAAAAGACGTAACTTCAAGTGTACTCCAAGGAATTTTGTTGGGACACTTGCGTTCCTATTGTATCTTAAGGACATGGCAGACAAAATATTATTACTAACTTCAATCTTTTCACAGATGATACAGATATCTATAACGACGTGTTATCTGAAACAAGATGCACATATATTCAGTCACACCTAGATAAGATTTTAACGTGAGGTAAACATTGGGAATTTGCTTTAAATTCTGTACACTTCACGAAACATAGTATGTCATGACTACAGTATCAACGATTCACCGATTGAGTCAGTCAGTTCATAAAAGAGCACAGATGTAAAAATTTATGGGAATGTTTAGTTCGTTAACATCTTCTATTGATAATTTGACATTTCTTTTATCAAAATGATATGGAATATGTCAATTTACAGTAGATGTATACATAATTAATGTTTACATTAATAAATAAATTAACATTTCAGTCCTTCTCGTACACACATGCAACTATGTTTGAGAACTTTTTTTTTTCAGACTACCAGTTTTCAAATAGAAATCCATCCATGGAACGAAAGTGTTGTGCAGGAGAGATGATTTTAAATTAGATATAAAATTTGCTTTGCTACCTGTCAGATATATTAGGTTATTGATCGAATGATCAAAAAATTTTGTAGCTACTTATTGAACTCCGTTCCGATCCACTGCCTGCCCCACAAAATTATTGCGTAACACGTTATTGAGTGGGACTGTGCAAGATATGTCAGGATGTTGATTTGTTAGTTTCCAAGAATAGCAATTGTACGAAGAGCAAAAGTAGCTTAACTTAATTTTTTGAGAATCTCATGAATACGCTTCTTCAAGTTCAAGTTTTCATCATTATGTATACCGCAAAAATCTGGAGAATTCTGCTCCATTTACTGACTTCTGTTCACGTGATCTATAAATTGTTGGTATGACTGTTTGTTGTACGGAAATGAACACACTGTGTTTTTTTTTTTTTAATTTCGGGAGAGCTCATTTTCTGAGAACACCTTTGGAATACCATTTCTAATCTCTTCCTTTGGTTTGTCTCTGGCGGAATTTATTAGAACACTAGTATCGTGTGCAAGAGCAGCAATTCTGCTTGTTGAATATTAAGTAGAAAGTCATTCACATAGATAAGGACTAGAAGTGGACCCAAAACTGAGCCCAGTGCGACTCACTTTGTGATCTCTCCCCGGTCACTAAAATTTACTAACCTTCTGATGTTGTTTGAATTACTCAGCACAATCTACTTCATTCTGTTTGTTGAGTATGATTCAAACCAGCTGTGTATAAAGCCATCAATTCCATAAAACTTCAGTTTTTCTAAGAGAATAGCGTATATATACAATCAAACGCATTCGGAAGATCACAAAAATACTACCTGAGGATACTTTATCATTTAAGATTTGTGCTATTTGATGGATGAATTTATGGATAGCATTCTCAGTCGATCAACACTTCTGGAAACCAAACTGTGATATGCTAAGCAAACTGTTTCCATCTGAATACGAGCCTACTCTTGAGTACATAAACTTTTCGAATATTTTGGAAAAAGATGTCTGTAAGGAAACTAGACGATAATTGATTAAATCTATCTTTTCACCTTTTCTTATGAAGAGGTTTAACAGTTAGCATATTTTGATCTGTCTGCTAGTGATGCACTGCATATATTGCACTTTTTCATCCTCATAGTCTGTGATTAGTCAAACGAGAAATCTCACTGAAGTGTTACGGCAGATGGGACCCTCCTAGGGAAATGCAGGTTGCGTTACAGTTGCTGGGTCGTATTTTCGCCCTCATTTTCGGTGAATTGTGGAGCAGAGTATCGATGGTTGCGTTATTCTGCCACTGACCAGTTGGATAACCGTCGCCGGGTTCACAGTGTGATGTTTCTTATTGCTACAACAGTTTAATATCGCTGTCGTTTCTCTCAAGACAATATCATCAAATTTTGTGCCTTCCAGATGCAGAAAAAAATTTAATTGGTAACTCGGAGTCAAACTGAGTACCTTCCCGTGTGCAGTCAGTATCGCTTAGCACTATGCTCTACGGCTAATCGTGAACAGTAAAATCAGTTTTTTTTTCTTTGGCTTATTCAAATATATCTTCCGAATTTTTGGTAAAAAGCAGTGCTCGGCAAATCGCCGCTCGCGACCCATATGTGGCGCTTTGCTCCCTTTGGTGTGGCTCTTCCACAAAATGCCACAAACTACCATGCGCCGAACCGTACGTACGGTGCGGTTGAAACTTCGTGACACATGTGTGAAAGATCAGAATTGTAATTAAAATCCGCACGCAGATCTTCTGCTGCATTACCAAGCGAAACCAGCTGTTTGTAAGGCTATCATTTCCATAAAACGTGTGTTTTTTTAAGAGAGTAACATGATCTAGGCCTTGAAAAGACCAAAAAAAAAAATACTAGCTGAGGACATTTTATCATTTAAGGCTTGTACTACTTGATGGGCGAATTTGTGAATTCAATTCTTACATGATCAACCCTTCTGGAAACCGTACTGTCGCATACTAGGTAAAACGTTTCCACTTCAGTGTCGATTACCAAGAGAAAATTTCTTTAAGCGTTTCCCTGCCTTATCAGAAGAAATTAAAACGCTCCTCCTTGAGAAGGATGTTGACTATGCAGAGCTAACGAACGGTTAGTGGATCCAAGAGCAGTAGTCGTTGTGTCTCACCTAAATCAGCTAAATCGTAAGCTATGGGGGAAAGGAAACAATCTTTCCGAAGATAGAAGGTGTTATTTTTTCGAAAATAAATTATCTCTTTTTGCTCGAGTTTTTGCGAATTAAACTTTGATTCCCTTTCCAAGGAAAGAAGGAAGATCACCGTTAAACGTCCCGCCGATAGCGCGGTCATTTAATGACAGAACACAACGTCGGATTGCGAAAGGATAGAGAATTAAATCGGCCGTGCCCTTTTTCGGGGAACCATCGCGGCACCTTCCAGGAGCGATTTAGGGAAATCACTGAAAACCTAAATCCGTACGGACGGACTGGGGATCTGAACCATCGTCCTCCCCAATGCGAGTCCTGTGGGCAACACCTTGTTCGGTTCGCTTTACAAGCCTGTTGAAACATCGCCAATAAAATAACTCTGATTTCACATCTGCCACTTCAAAATAACACTTTTAAAGATGGGGAAATCTTATATCATTAGATTTCAAAAGTTGAGAATGGGCAGAGTAACGTCAGATTTTGGCATAGAGGTTACGGTAAAAGGATTAAATTTTTGTCCCTTTAATATTAGAGGGAACTTTGAAATACAGTTTCTGGATGATTTAAAAACAAAAAATTGTGAGGTTCGAAATTTGAACGTCTTTGTGCTGATATTGAAATATTTGAGAAAAACTAAATGTGAACTTGGTTCACAACACTTGTTGACTTCTTTGAAAGACTTGAGGAAGGAACCCCTGCTGACTTTTATCATCTGGAACAGCTGACAAAACCTAGCATTTGCTTATTCGGGTGTACATATTCCTGTAAACAACCATTTTCAAGCATGAACCTGAACAGTAAATTGAGAAGTGATCTTTTGCTGAGAACCGTTACTCGTGTGTAAAATTAAAAGCAACATACATACTTGACTTACCCAAACTTAATAATGTTATGTAACGCCATTGCTCACATTAGTAATTGTCACTTATTGTCAAGATTTAATTTTATGGATACAGTACAATTTAAATTATGTCAATAAATAATATTGTTATTGACTATTGTATCACGTTTTATTCAACGTACGAGGGTCACTCCAAAAGAAATTCACACTATTTTTTTAAAAAAAATTCAGTTTTCATTCTGCATGTGTGAAAGTTTTACAGTGTGTAGATACATCCTTCCCGCTTGTTTTCAAACTTAGTTCAACCTGTTCCCATGAGTGGCGCCTTCACAGCATGTCTTCAAGATGGCTGCTGAAAACGAGACAGTGGGAAACATCCACAAGAGGTTGAAAAATGTGTATGGTGATGCTGCTGCCGATCGCAGTACAGTTAATCGCTGGGCAAGCAGGTTACGTGATGAAAGCGGGCACGGCAATATTGAGGATTGTCCTCGCAGAGGCGGGCCTCGTACTACACCCACTCCAGACATTGTGCAGAGAGTTAACGAATTGGTGGCTGCTGACAGACGCATCACAGTGAACGAATTGTCACGTACGGTGGGATAGGGAAAGGAAATGTTTGCAAAATACTGAAAGTGTTGGCGTTAAAAAAGGTTTGTGCCAGGTGGATTCCCAAGATGTTGACAGTGGCTCACAAAGAAACAAGAAAAACCGTATACAGCGAACTTTTGGAACAGTACGAGAATGGTGGAGATGAATTTCTTGGAAGAATTGTGACAGGTGATGAAACATGGCTCCATCATTTTTCACCAGAGACGAAGAGGCAATCAATGGAGTGCCATCATGCAAATTCACCCAAGAAAAAAAATTCAAAACCACACCTTCTGCTGGAAAAGTTATGGCTACGGTGTTTTTCGATTCGAAGGACTCTTGCTTGTGGACATCATGCCAAGTGGAACCACCATAAATTCTGATGCATATGTGACGACACTGAAGAAACTTCAAGCTCGACTGAGTCGTGTTCGGCCACATCGGCAAAAGCAGGATGTTTTGCTGTTGCACGACAATGCACGGCCACATGTCAGTCAAAAAACCATGGAAGCGATCTGAAAACTCGGATGGACAACACTGAAACACCCGCCTTACGGTCCTGACCTGTCTCCAAGTGACTATCATCTCTTTGGGAAACTGAAAGACTCTCTTCGTGGAACTAGGTTTGAACATGATGACTCCCTTGTGCACGCTGCCAAACAGTGGTTCCAACAGGTTGGTCCAGAATTCTACCGTGCGGGTATACAGGCGCTGGTTCCAAGATGGCGTAAGGCAGTTGAGTGGGATGGAAATTATGTGGAGAAATGAAAATATTGTTCCTAAAGGATATATCTACATACTGTAAAACTTTCAGACATGTAGAATAAAAGATGGATTTAAAAAAGAAATTGTGTGCATTCTTTTGGAGTGACCCTCGTAGATATAAGACTTAAAATTTTACTGAAAGTTTGTGAAGCTAATTTTCGGGAGCGTTGCGGAATTTTGAGAAAGATATGTTGAGATGGTTTGGACACAGGGAAAAGATGAACGAAAGAAGGGAGACGAAACAAGCATAGAAAACGATTTTGGATAGGAGATTTAGAAGGGGTCTGCCTCTGGAACGTTCCTTAATCAGACAGACAATTTTTTTGTCAAAGACCAGCTTAGGAGTACCCTAATTAAGTTAATAACGACGTATCTACGTATATAAGTTGAAATAATTTGATTCTTCTAAGAAATTTCGGTCGTTGTACTGTTGACGTTTGGCTCTGTTGACTATTGAATTCGCCGACCACTTGCATAAGGGAGGGACCCGTGGTCATAAGTATATCGCTACAGAGTAGTTGTATTTCCTTCGTTTTTAACCTCCTTCTACTTTTGTATCTGTACTGCACTGTAAATACCTGTACAAAAGTAGAAATGACGACGTTGTGTACTGTGTGACTTTTGTGAAATAACAAACATGTTCCCCACACTCACGGTGCTTGCCGTTGACAACAGTAACGCCCAAATTACTCTTCGTCCTCAAGCTTGTATTCAGTACTGCTTTGTTCTGTCTCGGACTTGTTTCTCCGGCAGTGTCAGTTACATGCTAATAGTGATACAGGGCAGTGTCTACAGGTTTTTCCGATGAAGAGTATGTCGGTATGCACCTCGCATATGGGTTCACTGAATGCAGTGGACGAGAGGCAGTACAACGCTATCCTGGGATGCTTCTGCATCATCGGCAATCGAAGTGGTATAAATGTACGTGTTTCGTAAAACCTGTTGCATTACTGTGTGTTTGGTGATTACGTATTACAGGCATTTGCACTGTTGTGAAGCTATTTTCACAGAAACAAAGCTAACAGGTTGACAAAGCAGATAAATCAAATTACCCTATTACTTTATAACGAGCCACTAGAGACCATGGCACCCTGAATCCAAAATACTCCTTAAATATCCCTGAACAGTTTTGGTATTTGTGAGTGGTGTTCGGGCTGATCCTGTATGAAAGATGTAACAGAACGTCACTGACGAACTGCAACGGTTTATAGAGGGTGTCTTCAGGAACAAGCCGAAGAGAGAAACCCATGTTCGAAAGAGTTACTTAGCGACAGTGCGGAGTTTCGAAGTTATAAAGTGAACGTCTGCCGCTGGATCACCTCTCAGCCAGCGAACGTCACATTCGTGCTGTGACACACTGTAACCAATAGTGTTGTGACTGACGTGGACGCATTCGAAGTCATCTAACAGTGAATTCTGCAGACCCATTGGTGGAAGCTGCATATACAGTCTCGTAACGTACAATCTCACGTTTGCGGGCTGGCTCAGTGATTAGACAACGAACGCCTGTTCGGGAGGACGGCGTTTTTAACCACCGTCCGTCCATCCAGAATTAGATTTTCTGAGACTTCCCTAAATCGCTTAAGGTAAACACTGTTGAAATCTGGTTTCGCAGGACAGAGCGGATCAGGTTGTGGAAAGGGGCCAGGGTCAGTTACTGTCAGTTACACACGAAAAAACAACTTTATTGCTTTTAAAACACAAACAAATTCCTCTTTAAAACAGCAAAATTCAATTCAGGCTGACGGCCCAAGTAACTTCTCAGTAACAAATGGTTTAAATAATTCATTTTAAAACACGAATGATTTAGACAAACGGCTGAAGGCATTACTTAAGTAAAATTAAAATATCTTCTAGATTGAAAGCCCAAATAATGTTTCGAAATAATAAAAGGCAACCTTTAAAGACAAGCATTTACACAATACAGCAGGAAGCCATCTTAAGAAAAATTGAAATATCTTGGCGGCTGCAGGCCAAAACAATTATTCAAAATAGTTAAAGACAAACCTTAAGATAAGCATTTGCACAGTACGACTGAAAGCCATTTTAAAAATTCAAGATAATTAAAGAGAAACCTTAAAGACATGAATTTACACATTGCGGCTGAAAGCCACAAATTTTAAAACAAACGCGGCTGAAGGCCTAAATTCAGAGCAAACCAGAACTTTAAATAAAACGCGGCTGAAGGCGTAATCTTAAAATACTTCACATAAGGCTCGTCTGAAGGCCATAAACTGAACATAGACAAAATTAATACACGGCTGAAGACCGGGCACAGTACTTGCGACAAAAGAAAATCACAATCTCAAACAACAGAACAGTGGTGCTCAGAAGGGTTCCAAGGGTCGGCCTGGGGAGGAAACTAACATAAGTTTAGGTGAGACAACCAGCCAAACGTAATACTAAATAATCGGATGGAAACACGACCTAGGGTCGGCTGAAGGACCAACCAACAACCTAATCAATTCCCTTCACCCGACCAACGGCACGACAACCGAAAATATCAGCGAGGACGAAGATACCAGCAGCACTACGTCTTCAAATATTGGCGTCTAAATACAGCCAAGGCGCAATAACCACTCAAAAATATGAACAAACACAAAGGCTGTCGAACTACACGCCGTGCCCGACAGCACCAACACAGCGAGGAAACACACACTCGCTCCTCTGTCGCAATTGACCGACTGCCTACTGCAGTACGCAGACAGCATTCATAACTGCTCGGTGCAAATCACAGAAGCTACACACAGTTCCACGTAAACACTTGCACCAAGAACTCCGACAATCCTAAAACCAATCACCGTGGAACAACAGGGAGAAAATGACAAGTCGACACACACACACATACAGTGTTTCCATAAGTGGTCGGCGACCAAATAAACGTCGTCCGATGAGACGACCGACCGAAGGACCAACCAAGGTGGTCTCCATTCAAATTATGAGTGTCAGCAACGGTGGGGCGAGTCTTGGCTGTCCGGAGCTCACTACAGCTCCAACTCAACTCGTTGTCCGCTCGGAACTCAAGAGACACGGGACCCAGGCATACTAGCTCGGACCCTCTCACTCTTGCCAATCGACGACGACATCTCTGCACGAGGAAGGAACCGACCCACGTCCGGCAATATGACCAACTGACGAGGCCCAGAAACGGTCAAAAGACCAAATACACGTCGCCCAATGAGACGACCAACCGGCGGTCGTTGCCGCTCCAATCTCCTTCCATCGGACATTTCATGTTTGTGTGGCCAGCGGTCGCCAAGTACTGGCTGACCGCGCCTCACTGGCGCTCCGTCCCAGACTGAACTCCAGACACACGACGACCCGGAAATACTAGCGGTCGCCCCAGAGATGGTACGACAGCGCCCTTATCGATAAGCGCTGCTGCTGCCACTCACGGGCAAGCAAACCAGCAACCTAGTGGCGCCAGTAAATCGAATTAAAAGAAAAACGGCAGAACCAAAAAAAAAAAAAAAAAACAAGATGACGAGCAATAAACTGCATGACCACGAGCCGCGCACTGCTCATCTGTGACGGTTCCTTTGGAAAGCGTAGGACCAACTTCCCTCCCCACCCTTTCCAAATCCGATCTTGAACTCTGTCACTAATGACCTCGTTGCGACGTGACGTAAAACTAATCTTCCTGATTTCCTTCCTCCGCAGTCGTATCTCAATGCACTTTCGCTAGAAAACGTCGTATCCGGATGCAATTCCACTTGTGAAAATAGGTTTGATGACCAGTGGCGTTATCTCGGAACGCTGAAACGCTCTTAGCTAGGATGTATACACAGGCCATTTAGTTATTCTGTGCTAAAAGTGTTCAGTAGTTACAAGTAAAGCATAAGAGCCTCGTTTGCTTTTTGTTGGTCAACGCCGAAACCTGATTTCACTGTTGCGCTGAAGACAGCTGCATCGTGTAACCCGTCAGCAAAACCGGTCTGGTGGCGTGAAGAGGCTCATCGATTTCTGCCAACCCCGCCTGTTTCTTGACTGTAGTGCAGCTGTCTGCTCGAAATATAAGGGGGGGGGGGGGGGCAGCAACATGTTACACGGTAGTATGAGGTCACTATATATTAGAACGTGCATATGTTGTGTACAGAATCTTTATATGTTATTTCTTTTATTTTATCCCTTTTTTACAGTGGCCGGAACTGGCACCGTCCAACAAGCACATTCATATCCGAGAAGTGTTTCTCAGATCTCTTGGCACAATTCTTAAGTGACTGATTGGTACATCGCTTTTTATTTCTTACCTACGAGGTATTGTAGATTTGAACGCCAGGAGACTTAGGGAAGTGCTGGAAGACCTGCAGAGGATCGACAAGGGGTGATCTGACTTCGGTTAAACAAGTTTACATCAAACATTTTACCATTTTAATGCATCAATATGACAAGAAACATAAAATCAGTCTGTCTTAAAAACAGGGTTTAATCTGAAAGTGATCATTGTTAGTCAGTGTCGTTTATGACCCAAATGAAGAGAGTCATCTTACTGACAGAGTTGAGTTCAATAATGCTACGAACGTCACTTCGTGCACAAGTTAATGTTTTTTGCATAAATCTGTTAAGACCAGGGCCTGTGGAGGAGACACACCCAGAATTTACTACGACAAAAATCGAGATAAGCACGTTTCTTTACTGTTAATCACAGTTACTTTTCCTTCCTTAAAACATTATACATTTGTACGTCAGTTGATACTGACAGAAATGGCAAAAAATTCAGTTATCTATAGTTCATTATCTTGTTCGAAGCCCTATGTAGGCTAACTAAAGCTTGTCTTTCATGTATTACATTTTTTTCTGTGAAAGCTGAAAAGAAAATAACTACATTATTATAAAGAATTTGTTTTGACAGCTGCCAAATGGCTCTCTATGACCATGATTTTTGAAAATAATTTCTTCAAATAAGTAAATACAAATTATGTGGCGACCTTCACTCTCTCCATCGGCATTCGTGTTCTTCCTCTTCTGTAATTTGTAAACAACACTTACTAACCAATATTATAACATAGAAGCAAACTGAAAAGCTTTTTATTTGTTTCAGACATTGATTAAAAACACTTTAGCGAAAAAATGTTTTTATAGAGAAATTGTATCAAACACTTTTTAAGACGTGGAAACACCTAGCTTTAAACACTCCTGTTATTCATAACTGTCGGACCGACCGACAAAAAGGTTCCTGAAAGTAGTGGGCCTAACTGTTTTAACAGATCGCTGAAAAGTGGATCATTTTCTCATGTAGATTATTGTCACTGAACCTTACTATTCATATGAAAGGCAACATTGTTTGTACCGTTTTCCGAGTGTTATCGTTACGTACCTTCTCAATTTCTATATTTATATGATCACTAAGAGAATTATTGATAGTGAACTGAGTTTAGCTTCCTTTCACAACAGATTAACATCTCTCTGCGACGTTTATTTCGACGTGCCAGAAGGCCAATCAACACACACATTATAGCCGCGCGGAGTGGCCGCGTGGTTTGAGGCGCCATGTCACGGATTTCGAGGCCCCTCCCACCGGAGGTTCAAGTCCTCCCTCGGGCATGGATTTGTATGTTGTTCTTAGTATAGCATTTTGAGTTCGTTAAGTAGTCTAGGGACTGATGACCTCAGCAGTTTGATCTCTTAGGAATTCGCGTACACACACAGACACACACACACACACACACACACACACACACACACACACACATTATAAAAGTTTTGGTACAGATTTATTTTAAACACAATAACATACGTATGTGAGCTGCAGATTATCACGAATCTTTCTCAACTGACATACATAAATTCAGCCGCTCTGGGTGGTAACTTCCCGAATGAAGTTTGGCACTTTTGCGGCACGCCTTTCAGTTAGGGGAATCCGGTGCATACTAACACATATAATGCACTCAGTTCAAATCACAGTCTACATAACTACTGATGCGTGCTTTAATATTGTCTATGCTCGGGATTAATTTTACAGAAAAAATGTTATCTTTTATAATAATGGTTTTTTTAGTTAAAAAGTTAATGTGAGAATTTAATTATATCCACTTTTAAATGAGGATTGGTGAAGTTTTGACGGACTGATTTGTTCCACTTTGAGATCACGTAATTGATGAACGTTCCCTACAATAGTAATTTTTTGGTAGTAGGACCTAGGCTGATTGCATGTATTCGTATCATTCTTCCATAGACTTACCCATGGCTACTTCGCACGGGAATGATATTCACGACGAAGGTGGGATACATGCAAATGCGAAAACGACATTTGATATGAAAAGCGGGTTCCTGGACACTGGTTTCAAATACATCGGACAGAGCATATCCACTGCTGGTAGATGTGTGTGTGTGTTGATAACCGGCTCTGTGCACCTGAAAAATCTAGTAGTTACTCTGACTCGGCTAACTAAGGCCATTACCAAGGCTACAAGCGGCGTAAGAAGGTACAGCGTGAACTGTCGTGGGGGTGACCAATTTTTCGTTTAGTGCGATTATGTCAGCGGATGTATGAGACTGAGCAGCCTCTTTGCCCGTAGCTAAGCAACGGCCTACTTTGCGTCCCACCAGGGGGCACACGCGCTGTCTGACGCTTCCTGGACACTTAGAATACGCTGCTGCCAGAAAAAGCAAATAATAGCGGAATAATCACAGGAGATAGAGACTGTTCTGTTATAGAGGACGTTAAACGAGCCAAAGCAAAGCAGAGAAAAGAGAGTGTTGACTATCGTGGACTAAGAAAATATGGCATTATTGAAGTTGAAGGAAAACAAAAACTTATTGCACCAGTAACAGGAGATAACAGCGCTATTTTATACTATGCCCATACAGAATAATTTTCCAAAGTACAACACGATACTCACGTGAAAATAGGACATGGAGGTCGCACACAAAAGAACTGCAGTTAAGTACAAAAATGTCTCCTAAGAGGTAATTACTTCGTATCTTCGCTTGTGCAAACCTTGTCAGACTAAATTGTCTAATCCTAAGAAAGTTTTAGTTTCCAAACCTCTAATATTTAAAGATTTTTAATTCTAGATACCAGGTAGAATTGATAAACACGCAAAGTAGCCTTGACGGGGAGTAAAAGCTCATACTCAGTTACCAAGATCACTCAACCAAGTTTACATTATTGCGATCCCTGAAAAGGAAAAGAGCAGAAGAAATTGTTCACCATTTGCTTGACATCTTTACCACTATAGGTGTTCCAAGTGAGCTGCAATCAGATAATGGTAGAGAGTTTTCGAACCAAATTATAAATGAGCTAAACAACATGTGGCCTGAACTGAAATTGTTACATGGAAAACCAGGACATAGCCAAAGGCATGGTTCCATCGAACGGGCCAACCAGGTTGTTTAGAATATGATAATGACGTGCATGCAGACAAATAACTCACCACATTGGGCTGAGAGTCTTCGGTTCATCCAGTTCATGAAAAACCGTACCTTTTATCAAGGAATTCAACAGTCGCCATACGAGGCTATGTTCGGCTGTAAAACAAAAGTGGGGACTGAATACTTCAAAACTGCCTAAAGAAATTATTGATAACTTAGAGGCAGAGGAAGACCTAGAGAGAGTCAAACAAGAGATGGGGGATGCTATAAATTTAGGGACTACTACCAACAATGAGACTTCCGCCGGGGAGGTCGAACCATCGGAAAGTCGATACCAGTTCCCTCACAATAACAAGGTGAAAATATTTTGTGTGGATTTTGGAGAAGCGTGTAGTGCAGTTCACTGTTGTATATCCTGCGGCAAAGATATGCATGGAGTCTGTGGAAGAAGTAATGAAGTAAAGATATGTAGGGAATATCATTTGCAAACTGTGTTATAATAAACAAGAAATCAGAAGGAAGAGGGCAGGAACTCACGACAATTTGCAAGCACAAGGTGCAAAGGTGTTTAAAAATTCAGATGCAAAATTCTCACCTGCAGGAGTTGGAGACAATGTTCGCATCCGTATACCAGATGTTGACAGAGGTCGCGGATATCTTAGAAACGTTCTTGCAGTTGTCGTGAACGTCGAAGCCACTTTCTACAAGCTGGGAACAGAACACGGTGTTCTGAAGCAACTACATTCCAGAAACTAGCTCTCTATTCTGCACGAGAAACTGCTCACGCAGGAATGCACGGCCAGCGAAGAAAAATTATTACGAAGCATATTATCTTTATAGCCACTGAGCAGTGGCCAAGGAAACAATGAAACTGCTCTACTAAATGCGCCACAAATCCCTACAAATGCAGAAATAAGAAAATATTGTGTAATTTCAAATGCCGTATAAGATTTTATTGTTTTATTAAGTGAAAACCGATCGTATTAAAAATGTTCATAAAATGAATATATTGTATAAAGTTCATATTTTTTATAAATGAGAGTGATAGAACAAATAGATCGCATCAGCTTGAGTTTACGCGTATTCATCCACTCTTTATTTAGCTTCCGATTCTGGCCGACCGGTCTAAGCCACTTCGCAAGCTGGCCGACCGAATCCCGAACTCAAGAAAAGATCGGACGTCGGCCGGTCAGCTTACGGTGACGTCGGCCATTTTCTGACTTATGCAAATTGAAATTGTTCTTTCTTCGAAGTTCGGCCTATCGGTCCGTGCCACTTCGCGAAATGGCCGGCTGAATCGCAAAATCAGGAAAAGATCGGATATTGGCCGGCCAATTTGAAACAACATGGGCCACTTGGTGACTTGGACGGCCAGTTCCCGCTTTGGCCGATTTCGGGATTTGGCAGTAACAAATACATAAAAATGTATAAAAAAAAGTGGCTTTTCGTTATATTTCTTAAAGTAGAAAAGGACCTTCATTAATGAAACACAGTGTGTGGTTCGTTAGTTTTTGGCAAACTACCTGTTTTTTTGTTGTTTTTTTTTGGGGGGGGGGGGTGAATGCAAAGCCAGCTGGCAATCAACAGTTGTGCTTAGCACTAGCCTGTCGCCGATTTCCCTATGGACAGCATTGCCTCTGGCTGTATTATAGGTCTCCATGTGTAAGTAGGCTGTTTAGCTTTTTATATTGGTAACGCCACGTAGCGCTCTGTATGAAAATCACTGGCTGTGCTGTGTGCAGTCTGTGGCTGGGTGCCATTGTTGTTGGCTATTGTACTGTTGGGCAGTTGGCTGTTAACAGCGCGTAGCGTTGCGCAGTTGGAGGTGAGGTGCCAGCAGTGGTGGATGTGGGGAGAGAAATGGCGGAGTTTTGAAATTTGTAAGACTGGATGTCATGAACTGCTATGTATATTATGATTTTTCAACACTATTAAGGTAAATACATTGTTTGTTCTCTATCCAAATATTTCATTTGCTAACTATGCCTATCAGTAGTTAGTGCCTTCAGTAGTGTGAATCTTTTATTTAGCTGGCAGTAGTGGCGCTCACTGTATTGCAGTAGTTCGAGTAACGAAGATTTTTGTGAGGTAAGTTATTTGTGAATGGTATTGGTTAATGTTAGTCAGGGCCATTCTTTTGTCAAAGCCAGAGCTTATCTATGAACTTTCTTATTGTTCCATTATTGTCGACGGAAATTATACTGGGAGTAGACTTTTTCAATGAATACAAAGCAACCCTAAACTTTCACGATGCTGAAATAAGTTTAGAGAAAGAAGGTAAGTCAATAGCTTTGAAATTTGAAGATTGGCTCTCAAACCATGACGAGGAAATTAATCGGCTTTACCTTCTGTTAAACAACAGTTCGGAATTTTCTACGGAACTAGACACTATCAATCGCTCTGCAAGTACTGACAGGGATGATATCGACGGCATATTTGAAACTAATCAGTTAATTCAGAATAAAATTCCAACAATTGAGAATTGTAATGACACTAATAGGCATGACCTTTTGAGATTTTACAAGCACATTCCACAGTTTTTACTCACAAAACAGGAACAATCAAGGGATTTCAATACCAATTTCGTGTTCGTGAGCATACTAAATTTTGTGTTAGACCATACGTAATTCCAGCACATCATAGGGACCGTGTTAGAACAGAAATACAATCTATGTTTGACGAGGGCATTATTGAGCCTGCAGTAAGCTCATACAACAATCCATTACATGTTGTTGAGAAGAAAAATGGATCGATCAGGCTTGTCTTAGATTCGAGACAAATCAATACTATCATTATTCCTGAAACAGACAGGCCGCAAACGTTGGAAGAACTTCTCCAAAATTTTAATGGTGTAAAAGTGTTGTCTTCCATTGATCTCAGATCCAGATTTTATCAGATCGAACTTCATCCAGAATGTAGAAAATACACAGCATTCCTTTGTTTCGGCGTTTGTTATCAGTTTCGGAAACTTCCTTTTGGTTTGAACATATCTTTGACAGCACTCATTCGCGGGCTAAATTCCATATTACCTGAGTTCTTAAAACGTCACATCATCTTATATGTGGACGATATTCTAATAGCAGAAGCTTGATGGGAACAACATAATAGCATCCTCAACAGTTTGTTACGTATTTTTGCAGAATCTGGAATTACAGTTAACTTGGAAAAGTCTGAATTCGGTAGGTCAAAGGTGAGGTTTTTGGGACATATTATTTCTTCTGACGGCATTCAGCCGGATCCTGAAAAGTTAGAAGCAATCAGAGTCATTCCAGTTCCATCCACAAAAAAACAAGTCCGCAGTTTTCTAGGTCTCGTAAATTTTTACCGTCGTTTTCTGAATATGCAAATTCTTGTTACACCAAAACTTTGTTCTCTCACTGGAAAAAAACACTGTTTGGAACTGGGACGAACAAGCACAGTTGGAATTCAATTCTTTGAAAGAATCGCTTCTGAACGCGCCAATACTAGCTCGTCCAGATCTTTCACAAGATTTCTGCCTTAGCACGGATTCTTTTAAAGTCGGTCTTGGTGCCCATTTATTTCAAGAAGCCATAGAAAATGACACTACCGTTCAGAAAACCATTGCTTTTGCTAGCCGAGTGCTACCAAAATCTGAAAAAAATTATTCCGTTACTGAATTAGAAGCTTTAGCTATCGTTTGAGCATTTAACAAATTCCGTTTCTTTCTTTATGGTAAGCACGTAAAAGTATACAGTGATCATCGTGCATTACAATTTCTTATGTCTTCAAAATTAAATCATGACAGGTTAAAACGTTGGGCGTTGTTTCTGCAAGAATTCCGCTTCACAATAGTCTACATGCCCGGCAAGGAGAACATTGTTGCGGACGCGCTGTCACGCGCACCGGCTGGACTTGAGTAAAGTAACACAGAAGGCAACCTCGAGAAAAATTTCACTATTCTTTACATTCAGAAAGTCGCCTTTGAAAACTTCATCACCACATATTTAAAGGACATTGCTCATGAACAAGATAAAGATCCGATTTGGAAAGACATCAAGAGCAAATGGCATGAAAAGACACACACACAGATTCGGCATTATTATCTGGTTAGAAACAACATACTGTTCAAACGCTGCACTGTTGATGACAAGCTATGGGTACTTTGCATTCCTGACGATATTGTTAATTAGCTCATTTGGTACATTCATTTCAGCTATGCACATTTTGGCCCACGAAAATGTTATCATATTCTTCGAACGACTTGTTATTTTAACAATATGGAAAAGAGAATTCGAAGAGTCTTGTCTATTTGTAAACTTTGTCAAAAGGCGAAACCATCTACTATCTCCCATCGTGCTCCGCTGTTTCCTATCATTCCTTCTAAATTAAAAGAATTTGCTTCTGTTGATCTCTTGGGACCCCTTGTCAGAACATCGAATGGATTTTCGTACGTTCTAGTCGCTGTTGAACTTACTTCAAAATTTGTTTCTTTCACACCGTTATGTAAAGCCACTGGACGGTCTGTATCCAACGCCTTTGTTAAAAATTTCTTACGTGAAGTTGGACACGTTAGTAAAGTCATTTCAGATAACGGACCGCAATTCAGATCTGCTGTTTGGTCACGCATGCTTCGCAATCATAAAATCAAACCTGTTTTTATTTCATTGCACTCACCACATTGTAACCCCTCCGAACGGATTATGAAAGAAATCAATAAGCTTTGCAGACTTTATTGTCACAGAAAGCATCAGCATTGGGACAGATTTTACACGTATTTCAAAACGTGCTGAATGAAATGCCTCATGACTCCACTGCTTTACCACCTACTCTTGTACTAAAGAATGAAGAACCACCGACCAGAATCAGAGAGCTTGTACCTTTCCCGAATACACGTAAACTTCGACACAAAGACATAATTGATTTGGCTATTATAAATATAAAATCTGCAGCAGACAAAAGGAGAAAACTACACGGTAAAGCGAATGCAAAGAAATTATATATTGGTCAGAAAGTTCTCACTAAAGCTCATTCATTGTCACATAAGAAGAAACACTTGAGTCACAAATTCTTTGTAGTTTACAATGGACCTTACAGAATCCGACGTATACCGCATGATAATGGCGTTGAAGTTGAAACTCTGCGTACTAGGTTTACACCACATTTCACATGTAAAACCGTTTATTGAAAGATAATCTGCTTTTTAACTTTGTCTTTGCCATATAACTTTTCACTTTACATTACTAGTATGCTTTGTCAGACTTAGAATCTGTTAACAGGCAACAATGTTTGAAGTTAAATATCCAGTCAAGAACCAAGAGAATTTATTTAAACAGAAATTACGAATGCATTGTTATTGTGAACAGACGACATAGTGTTATTGTGTATGCACATTCTTGCTTGTTAGTTGCACGATTACGTAACGACCATAAGGCTCACATACTTAGAACATTTACCAGTACTGCTAATGAGATTTTAATGCAACATTTTGGTTTACTTGAAAATACATTCTGGATTTAAAGTAATTTCTGTGAGATACCAGATGACACAGTGGTTAGTTTATGTGACAGCTACACGATTTTATCACGACGCTACTAATGAGTGACAATTTACGATGTTGCTTTTGCGGTGTTTATGTTTTATATCTGCAAAGCTTTTCTGTATTATTCTGGAAAGTAATACATGTTTTAGTAGTAACTTTTGTGGTATAGCTACAATGAGACTGCCTTTTCCGTAGCACAACAATACGTTACAGCACAGTACTTTCATCATCACAGCAATAAGCGTAATAACTAAGATATCCATATGCAAAGCATTTTACTTTTGTTTATCATGAGGTAAGTACATTGGCTTCTGCAGAACTTAGCTTTCTGAGGACGATAACTACGACACTTCCACAGAGATTATCTTGCAACAAGATGCACAGTTTAGCGCTACAGTACACGTATTTGAGTGATTAATTTTGTTCTTAAAACATTTATTTTTAAAGATATTTGAAGTACAATGATACAAAGGTTTTCCGTGATACATTTCATTCCATTGCTGTAATCTGTAACACCTGAGGGTATAATTACATTAATCCTCAGGGGGGTACACGCTTAATTTGTGTATCATGTGTTTGGCAAGCACAAGGAGCCCTAGCTAATATGGTATTTGCTTATACAACTTTACACATCGGTACCATATTTCTCCAACACAAAATTACACAGCTACCTTATTATTTAACAGAGAGACAAACTTTTTTTTACTACGTTAGTGACAGATGTTTACGCCATTACACAGTTGGATAACTTCACACTTATGAAATTGTATTTTGTATGTACTTTGTGAACTGTTCATATTTCTTCAGAACCATTGTGATACTATGAGAGCTTTGAATGATTTATTTGGTAAGGGAGCATGATTTATAAAGTACGTTTGAGGTAGATGACACTATTGAAATGAGCAGAGAATTTTCTTTAGGTTTTGAAATTATTGCAGAAAGGTACGACGTTTTAGAGATTTGACTGAGGTGTTATGATGTTATTGTTACAACGACAATGTGTATTATGCTGCTGAGGTATGTTTATGATTAATAAGCTGATGCTATATGAGTTATTTGATTATGCTACGTATCTGTTATGATGAAATATTGAAGAAGTGTCGACAAATATGTATATGTATTATAAAGCAAGGAATAATGAGTAGTGGTTAGGGACTCTGGTTTGTGAAAAAGGATGTTGGAAACCAAGAATCGTACTTTAAGAGTTATGAAATGTGTGTAAATGCGTGAATGTATCACAATGCCGGCGAAAATTTTTTGGACACTGTTATATTCATAAGATTTTGTTTCTACACATTTGCAACGCAAATTCTCGACCTGTGAAATTTTTTGTATGAGACTGTCACTGTAATGCAAACTGGTGTCGTAAATATTTCGGTAAGAAAGACAAGTGACCTTGACGTAAAGCGTCTTGAGCAGCCAGCTGTGTCAGACGCCTGGAGAAAAAGCCATTAGTGTGTGCCTTTTCAGAGGCACAGGTGGAGAAAAAAAAAAGAGGCCATTATCGTCGCTATTGACATTCCTTTGTAGAAAGCATCACAAATACGACACGCTCAAACTTGAAAACATATGATTATACTGTGGAGCTCTTAATTTATGATATTTACTAAAATGCTTAATGAAACAATGAGAAACATTTCACGCCTATTGTCTTGCTAGTTAGAAATGCCAAATGGCTTGCTTTATGTATTTATTTACTCATTTTGTTTAATATCTAGTTTCTAGCTGCACTGCAGCATTGGTTAAAATACAATTTAATAGATGTACTAATATAGTTATTTTATGCCTACAGATCGAGTCAATTATAAATTTATGATCGACTTCCAAGAAAACGAGGGCACATAAATAGACATTTCCCTTCACAGGAATTGCATAAATAATTTTTTTTACGATTTGGTAACTTATCTGCTAGCGTAAGTTCTCGTGATGCATCACCCTAGTGTTAAGATGTGACATAGGTATTAAACATGGCCATTTTTACTGTAATATTTTTTTTTGCTTGAGTTATGTCATGTTTAGATATAAGTTATTGCATTTGCTGCTGCTGTTTGCCAGGCATAGTGCTACTGAATTTCTCTTTGTATTACTCTGTTAATCCAGTTTTACTACTGATTTATTTTTCTTGTTTGCTGCACATTGCCTTATATTAGTTGTAATACTGTAATTGCTTTGCTAATTTCTATAATGCTGCTTGCTTTGCAAATCTGCATTTTTTTGTCATTGCTGTTTGTGTTAATTGTTTTGTGCTGCTGCATTGCCTCGTCCCTTAGTTTAGCATCTGAGCTCAGTAGATTTAAGTTAGCTTAAGAGGGGGTAGACTATATAAGAAACTAACCATGATGAATTGGAGGAAATGCATTGAGAATCTATAAGAAAATGGTTTGGCCAAACAAGTATTTTGAAAGAGGATTTGAACAAAAAAAGTAGGGTTTAGGGACAACATGTTTAGGTAGGATTTTCTTGGAAATAAATGATGAGGTAAGATAATGGAAAATAAATAATGTTGTAAGAAATATGTGAACATATAAATACAGAAAGCATGCTTGAATAGGATTTTTTTGGTGGAAACATATCTTGAAATAAGACGAAAGATCTATGGAATGAAGTTTTGGGTTGGACTGCAGTACCAAATGTTACACTGAAAACAAACCCTGCACCTTCCTCTTGTGTTATTCTGCGATGTGTTTATGTACCCCTGTGTATTTGTTTTTTTTTTTCCTGTCTTTCTGTGTTTAGCTGATGAGAGTTATGTTGTAGAATTTTTCTAATACTATGTTATTTACTTTGTAAAGATGTTTAGACATTATTTATTCTGTTCTGTTTTAATGCTCATGTGTAAAGTTGATGTTTCAAAAGTTGTTCTGATCTTTTATGTATTTACTTATGTCATAATTCCTGTAACACTGATGTATATGTTAGTTCGATTCTTTTGTAAAGCCTGTACTACAAATGTTATCTGTATTGTTATGTTTTTAATGATGTATTTTGTACCTTTGTTATTGTATTCTTCTGTTATAAAATTGTAATTGACACCAGTTCATCAAATTAAGTAACTTGTAAGTTACATTTCACTGCACACGTTTCTGTTGGTCATAGTATATGGACAATATGTGAGAAGTAGGGACTGATAGTGTTTGCACGTGTGCTAATAATTCAGCAAGGGACTGGATAACAGCATTGCTGGTTCTAAGGACATTCCAAAAAAAAATTTTGTGAGTGCGCAAGTGGTGGTTCATGGACTTGCTATATTGTCCACAAGACCCTTCGATGGTGATTGTGCACCTGCACAGTCACAGCAGATGGCTGCTGGCCATCTCTACAAGGACTGCAGTGGGTCTGCACCTTTGATGACCCACCAATACCATTATTTCTACAAGTAATGCAGTGGGTCTGCAACTCTGGTGGCCCACCAATACCATACTCTCTACCAGGACTACAGTGGGTCTGCTCTGTGATGACCTACCTACTAATATTCTTCAAAACTTCGACTGACTCTGCTGTGGGTTTGCTCTGTTGTGGCCCATTACCTGTCTGCATGTCAAGAGTCAGCACTGTCTTTCCGTTGGAAGGAAAACACTACTTCTTCAAGACTGCATGGAAATCTACTACTTCCGTATGCATTCTCTTTTAGTGATCAGACTTTGAGGGAAAAAAAAACAACACTGCAATTTTACTGTGATGAATGATCAGGACTGTCTTTATGGACTGTGAGAAAATTTTAGCTTTTGACCAACCTTGTATCAATAAGTGTGTGCATATGATTTTTTTTGTTATTGTAACTGTGAAAAAATTTTTAACAAATATGTATTGGCCACTGCCCAAAACAATTTGTAAATTGTTTTGTGGGGAGCATGGGGGCTATGTAAGTAGGCTGTTTAGATTTTTATATTGGTAACGCCACGTAGCGCTCTGTATGAAAATCACTGGCTGTGCTGTGTGCAGTCTGTGGCTGGTTTGCATTGTTGTTGGCTATTGTACTGTTGGGCAGTTGGCTGTTAACAGCGCGTAGCGTTGCGCAGTTGGAGGTGAGCCGCCAGCAGTGGTGGATGTGGGGAGAGAAATGGCGGAGTTTTGAAATTTGTAAGACTGGATGTCATGAACTGCTATGTATATTATAATTTTTCAACACTATTAAGGTAAATACATTGTTTGTTCTCTATCAAAATATTTCATTTGCTAACTATCCCTATCAGTAGTTAGTGCCTTCAGTAGTGTGAATCTTTTATTTAGCTGACAGTAGTGGCGCTCGCTGTATTGCAGTAGTTCGAGTAACGAAGATTTTTGTGAGGTAAGTGATTTGTGAATGGTGTAGGTTAATGTTAGTCAGGGCCATTCTTTTGTAGGGGTTTTTGAAAGTCAGATTGCGTTGCGCTAAAAATATTGTGTGTCAGTTTAAGCACAGTCATGTATAATTTTTCTAAGGGGACGTTTCACAAGTCTTTTGTCAGCACGTTTCTGTCGCCTATATTTGAGTGTAACCACAGCACCTAAGATTAAATTTTTGTACCTCCGTCATACAGATGTGGATGTGGGTTGCTGCTGACCAGTAACTCGTAAAGAAAATATACCAACAGCCGTAATTGTTTTTACATCTATATCTACGTGATTACTCTGCTATTCACAATAAAGTGCCTGGCAGAGGGTTCAGTGAACCACCTTCAAGCTGTTCTACGGTTCCACTCTCGAATTGCACGAGGGAAAAACGAGCACTTAAATTTTTCTGTGCGAGCCCTGATTTCTCTTATTTTATCGTGATGATCATTTCTCCCTATGTAGGTAGGTGCCAACAGAATGGTTTCGCAATCGGAGGAGAAAACTGGCGATTGAAATTTCATGAGAATATCCCGTCGCAACGAAAAACACCATTGTTTTAATGATTGCCACTCCAATTCACGTATTATGTGTGTGGCGCTATCTCCCCTGTTCCGCGATGTTACAAAAAGAGCCGTCCTTCCTTGTCGTTTTTCGATGTCATCCGTCAGTCCCACCTGATGCGGTTCCCACACCGTACAACAACACCCCAGAGTATGGCGGATAGGCGTGGTGTAAGCAGTCTCTTTAGTTGACCTTTTGTTCCTTCTAATTGTTTTGCCAATTAATCGCAGTCTTTGGTTTGCTCTACCCACAACATTATCTACTTGATCGTTCCAATTTACACTACTAGCCATTAAAATTACTACACCCCGAAGTTGAAGTGCTACAGACGCGAAATTTAACCGACAGAGCATTCACACAAGGTTGGCGCCGGTGGCGACACCTACAACGTGCTGATATGAGGAAAGTTATATGGAATCGGTGGGTTCAGGAGGGTTAAAACGGAACGCCGTGCTGGATCCCAACGGCCTCGTATCACTAGTAGTCGAGATGACAGGCATCCGCATGGCTGTAACGGATCATGCAGCCACGTCTCGATCCCTGAGACAACAGATGGGGACGTTTGCAAGACAAAAACCATCTGCACGAACAGTTCGACGACGTTTGCAGCAGCATGGACTATCAGCTCGGAGACCATAGCTGTGATGCAGCGTCAAGGGTAACCGCTACCCTTGACGCTGCATCACAGACAGGAGCGCTTGCGATGGTGTACTCAACGACGAACCTGGCTGCACGAATGGCAAAACGTCAGTTTTTCGGATGAATCCAGGTTCTGTTTACAGCATCATGATGGTCGCATCCGTGTTTGGTGACATCGCGGTGAACGCACATTGGAAGCGTGTAATCGTCGTCGCCACACTGGCGTATCACCCGGCGTGATGGTGTACACGCCATCCAAGCTCTGTTTAACTCAATTCCCAGGCGTATCAAGACCGTTATTACGGCGAGAGGTGGTTGTTCTGGGTACTGATTTCTCAGGATCTATGCACCCAAATTGCGTGAGAATGTGGTTCTAGTATAATATATTTGTCCAATGAATATCCGTTTATCATCTGCATTTCTTCTTGGTGTAGCAATTTTAATGGCCAGTACTGTAGGTTATTTGTAGTTGTAATCCCTAAGTATTTTGTTGAATTTACGGCCTTCAGATTTGTGTGACTTATCGAGTAATCGAAATTTAGTGCATTTATTTTAGTACTCACTTGAACAACTTCACACTTTTCTTTATTCAGAGTAAATTGCCACTTTTCGCACCATACAGATATCTTATCTAAATCATTTTGCAATTCGTTTTTTGTGTCATCTGATGACTTTGCAAGACGGTAAATAACAACATCATCCGCAAACAATCAAAGACGGCTACTAAGATTGTCTCCTATATGGTTAATATAGGAACAATAGAGGGCCTATAACACTCCCTTGGGGAACGCCGGATATTACTTCCGTTTTACTCGATGACTTCCCGTCTATTACTACGAACTGTGACCTTTCTGACAGGAAATCACGAATCCAGTTGTATAATTGAGGCGATATTCCATAGGCACGCAGTTTGGTTAAAAGACGCTTGTGAGGATCGGTGTCGAACGCCTTCTGGAAATCTAAAAGTATGGAATCAATTTAACGTTCCCTGTCGATAGCACTAATTACTTCATGAGTTTAAAGAACTAGTTGTGTTTCACAAGAACGATATTTTCTGAATCCGTGCCAACTATGTGTCAATAAATCGTTTTCTTCGAGGTACTTCATATTGTTCGAATACAGTATTTGTTCCAAATCCTACTACAAATCGACGTTAGTGATATGGGCCTGTAATTCAACAGATTACTCCTTCTTCTAAAAATTTTATTACTCTAGCAACCAGTATTGACCCTTCGTTAGCGACGTCTTCAGGCCCCCGACGCGAAAAACGAATGGGAATATCGCAACATTGGCACAACTGTTGTCGTGTCTTTGGAGTATAGTATAGAAGTCCAGGGTATCCAGTTCAGCACACATTCTAAGACGGAAAGAAAACGATGCATCACAAAGGAAATATCCGAATGGGACGGAAATCGGGGGATGTGATGTACATGTGCAGACAAATGATTACAATTTCAGAAGAACTGGATGATTTGTTCAATAAAAAGTACTTCACAAGTTGGGAAAGTCAGTAACACGTTGGCCCGTCTCTGGTTCGTACGCAAGCAGTTATTCGGGTTGGCGTTGAACGATAGGGTAGTTGGACGTCCTCCTGGGGGCTATCGTGCCAAATTCTGTCCAATTTTCGCGTTAGATCTTCAAAACCTCAATCTGGTTGGAGGGCATTGCTCATAATGCTTCAAACAATCTCAGTTGTGAGAGATACAGCGACCTTGCTGACCAAGGTAGGGATTCATAAACACGAAGTCAAACAGTAGAAACTCTCGCCATGTGCGGGCGGGTATTATTTGGCTGAAATGTAGGCCCAGGATGGCCTGCTATGAGAGGGGAAAAAATGGGTTGTAGAATATCGTCGATGTACCGTTGTGCTGTACGGGTTCGACGGATGGTAACCAGTGGGGTCCTACTATGAAAATAATTGGCACCTCCGGTTCTACATCTACATGGATACTCTGCAAATCATATTCAAATGCCTGGCAGAGGGTTCATCGAACCACCTTCATAATTCTCTATTATTCCAATCTCGTACAGCGCGAGGAAAGAATGAACACTTATATCTTTCCGTAGGATCTCTGATTTCCCTTACTTTATCGTGCTGATCGTTCCTCCCTATGTAGATCGGTGTCAACAAAATATTTTCACATTCGGAGGATAAAGTTGGTGATTGAAATTTCGTGAGAAGATTCCGTCACAACGAAGAACACCTTTCTTTTAATGATTTCCATCCCAAATTCTGTATCATTCTGCGACACTCTCTCCCATGTTTCGCGATAATACAAAACGTGCTGCCTTTCTTTGAACTTTTTCGATGTACTCCGTCAGTCCTATCTGGTAAGGATCCCACACCGCGCAGCAGTATTCTAAAAGATGACGAACAAGCGAAGTGTAGGCAGTCTCCTTAGTAGGTCTGTTACATTTTCTAAGTGTCCTGCCAATAAAACGCAGTCTTTGGTTAGCCTTCCTCAAATTTTCTGTGTGTTCCTTCCAATTTAAGTTGTTCGTAATTGTAATACCTAGGTACTTACTTGAACTTACGTGTTTTAGATTAGACTGATTTATCGCGTAAGCGAAGTTTAACGACTTCCTTTTAGCTCTCATGTGAATGACCTCACGATTTTCATTATTTAGGGTCAACTGCCACTTTTGACACCATTCAGATATCTTTTCTAAATCGTTTTGCAGTTTGTTTTGATCTTCTGATGACTTTATTAGTCGATAAACGACAGCGTCATCTGCAAACAACCGAAGACGTCTGCTCAGATTGTCTCCAAAATCAATTATATAGATAAGGAACAGCAATGGGCCTATAGCACTACCTTGGGGAACGCAAGGAATCACTTCTCTTGTACTCGATGACTTTCCGTCAATTGCTACGAACTGTGACCTCTCTGACAGGAAATCGCAAATCCAGCCACATAACTGAGACAATATTCCATAAGCACGCAATTTCACTACGAGCCGCCTTATGGTACAGTGTCAAAAGCCTTCCGGAAATCCAGAAATACGGACTCCATCTGAAATCCCTTGTCAATAGCACTCAACATTTCAAGTGAATAAAGAGATAGTTGTCGGGCCGTTTGGGTGGGGCGACAGTCATATTGGTTGGTTGGTTGGTTGTTTCGGGGAAGGAGACCAGACAGCGAGGTCATCGGTCTCATCGGATTAGGGAAGGACGGGGAAGGAAGTCGGCCGTGCCCTTTGAAAGGAACCATCCCGGAATTTGCCTGGAGCGATTTAGGGAAATCACGGAAAACCTAAATCAGGGTGGCCGGACGCGGGATTGAACCGTCGTCCTCCCGAATGCGAGTCCAGTGTCTAACCACTGCGCCACCTCGCTCGGTAGTCATATTGGTATCGCACCGTTCTCTAGGGTGTCTCCAGACACGTCTTCCTCCTGGAACCTCATTGACTGACGTAGAACTGTCTTCACTAATCAATCCTGCTTTGAACTGAGCTCCGATTATCGGCGGTGACGTGTATGGAGACGCCTTTGGTTGTCATCCGCAGGACCCTTACAACACAGCGCATTTTTTTTTTTTTTTGGGTCATCAGTCTACTGACTGGTTTGATGCGGCCCGCCACGGAATTCCTTTCCTGTTCCAACCTCTTCATCTCAGAGTAGCACTTGCAACCTACGTCCTCAATTATTTGCTTGACGTATTCCAATCTCTGTCTTCCTCTACAGTTTTTGCCCTCTACAGCTCCCTCTAGTACCATGGAAGTCATTCCCTCATGTCTTAGCAGATGTCCTATCATCCTGTCCCTTCTCCTTATCAGTGTTTTCCACATTTTCCTTTCCTCTCCGGTTCTGCGTAGAACCTCCTCATTCCTTGCCTTATCAGTCCACCTAATTTTCAACATTCGTCTACAGCACCACATCTCAAATGCTTCGATTCTCTTCTGTTCCGGTTTTCCCACAGTCCATGTTTCACTTCCATACAATGCTGTACTCCAGACGTACATCCTCCGAAATTTCTTCCTCAAATTAAGCCCGGTATTTGATATTAGTAGACTTCTCTTGGCCAGAAATGCCTTTTTTGCCACAGCGAGTCTGCTTTTGATGTCCTCCTTGCTCCCTCCGTCATTGGTTATTTTACTGCCTAGGTAGCAGAATTCCTTAACTTCATTGACTTCGTGACCATCAATCCTGATGTTAAGTTTCTCGCTGTTCTCATTTCTACTACTTCTCATTACCTTCGTCTTTCTCCGATTTACTCTCAAGCCATACTGCGTACTCATTAGACTGTTCATTCCGTTGAGCAGATCATTTAATTTTTCTTCACTTTCACTCAGGATAGCAATGTCATCAGCGAATCGTATCATTCATATCCTTTCACCTTGTATTTTAATTCCACTCCTGAACCTTTCTTTTATTTCCATCATTGTTTCCTCGATGTACAGATTGAAGAGTAGGGGCAAAAGGCTACAGCCTTGTCTTACACCCTTCTTAATACGAGCACTTCGTTCTTGATCGTCCACTCTTATTATTCCCTCTTGGTTGTTGTGCATATTCTATATGACCCGTATCTCCCTATAGCTTACCCCTACTTTTTTCAGAATCTCGAACAGCTTGCACCGTTTTATATTGTCGAACGCTTTTTCCAGGTCGACAAATCCTATGAAGGTGTCTTGATTTTTCTTTAGCCTTGCTTCCATTATTAGCCGTAACGTCAGAATTGCCTCTCTCGTCCCTTTACTTTTCCTAAAGCCAAACTGATCGTCACCTAGCGCATTCTCAATTTTCTTTTCCATTCTTCTGTATATTATTCTTGTAAGCAGCTTCGATGCGTGAGCTGTTAAGCTGATTGTGCGATAATTCTCGCACATGTCAGCTCTTGCCGTCTTCGGAATTGTGTGGATGATGCTTTTCCGAAAGTCAGATGGTATATCGCCAGACTCATATATTCTACACACCAACGTGAATAGTCGTTTTGTTGCCACTTCCCCCAATGATTTTAGAAATTCTGATGGAATGTTAGCTATCCCTTCTGCCTTATTTGACCGTAAGTCCTCCAAAGCTCTTTTAAATTCCGATTCTAATACTGGATCCCCTATCTCTTCTAAATCGACTCCTGTTTCTTCTTCTATCACATCAGACAAATCTTCACCCTCATAGAGGCTTTCAATGTATTCTTTCCACCTATCTGCTCTCTCCTCTGCATTTAACAGTGGAATTCCCGTTGCACTCTTAATGTTACCACCGTTGCTTTTAACGTCACCAAAGCACAGCGCTAAGTCTACGATATTCTACGCTCCGTTTTATTTTTTATTGCCCTTCGTGGCAAGCCATCCTAGGCTTATATTTCAGCATGACGATACCCACCTGCACAGAGCGAGGGTTTCTATCGCTTGTCTTCGTGCTTACCATACCCTACCTTGGTCGTAAGATCGTCGGATATTCCCCCAGTTACCCTCCAATCATATTTAAAAGAGATCAACGCGTTATTGACTTTCTTAATTTGTGAAGCACTTTTTTTGAATAAATCATCCAATTCTTCTGAAATTTTAAACATTTGTCTGTACATGTACATCACATCTACCGATTTCCATCCCATTCGGATAATTCCTTCGTGGTGAGTCGTTTCTCTTGACTTAGAGTGTACATGGTACGTATTCTATGTGGTCAACGTTTGGATGTTTCCATTCGTTTTTCGCAGAGGAACCTGAAGATGATACTAATGAAGCATCGAAACTGATCCCTTAAATAATATTTTAGAAAAAATTACGGCTGTTGGAATACCTTTTCCCCTAGTTAACATTAAAAATATTGAAAAGTTTTTTCAGAGACCTACTTAAACAACTTATTGACCTACTTAAATTATTAAAAGAAGCAATTGTTTAGCTCATACCCTGCTAAATTATGCCCTTGGGAAGATAAAAAGTGTCTTTTAAAGGGAGCTACGAAGTGACCGAAGACGATCTGACGAACCTGGCGTATCTAATATCTAGCATAAACAGGTGTATCTGCTTACTCAGCAGCTCTCATGTGGAACGGAAAACAACCAGGGTACTGGAGATGGCAGTGAACGCCAAGATACTGGACAAATACAGTCACTGCGGGTACGAGATCGGTACTACAACAGAGTCCGCGAATTTAAATACCTGGGAGCGCTTTTCACGGAGAACTCGACATGCGAAGTGGAGATCAATGCAAGGATCTAGGCAGAAAACCAATCCTTCTGCAGCCTAACGCAACTGTTTCGATCCAGATGTCACTCGAGACGGTTCAGGATTAGGTTATGTAAAGCCTTGTTTCAGGCCGTGATAATACGAGGGGCGTTTGAAAAGTCCGTGCAAGGTCAGAGAAATTGCACCACCGGCGCGTATCGAGGTCATGTTTAGTTAGTAACATCTTTGGAAAGAACGCACACCAAGTTTCAGCAATATTGGTCTATTTCTTTGTGTTTGGCATTTGTGTGAATCAAGGAAGTCGAGTGATTGTTAAAAAATGGACGAAAAAGAATTTCGTGTGGTGATTAAACATTACTTTATGAAAGGCAAAGCGCCTCAGGAGACTAAAGAGAAGCTTGATAAACATTATGGTGACTCTGCACCTTCGATCTGAACAGTTTATAAGTGGTTTCAAAATTTTCGGAGTGGCCATATGGGCACAAGTGATGCTCAACATTCTGGACGCCCTGTGGAGGTTACGACTCCAGAAATCATTGATAAAACCCATGATATGGTGATGGATGACAGAAGAGCTAAGGTGCGTGAGATTGCTAGTGCTGTGGTCATCTCGAATGAACGGGTACATAACATTTTGCATAAACATTTGGACATGAGAAAGTTATCCGCAAGATGGGTTCCGCGATTGCTCGCGTTTGACCAAAAACGGAATGTTTTGAAGTGTTGCAAGGATGATTTGCAGCTGTTCAGGAAGAATCCGCAAGACTTTAAACGTTGTTTCGTCACTGTGGATGAAACACGGATACATTACTGTACTCCTGAGACCAAACAATAATCTAAACAATGGGTTACCAAGGTAGAACCTGCACATAAAAAGGCGAAGACCATTCCTTCGGCCGGAAAGGATATGGCGACTGTCTTTTGGGATTCGCAAGGGATAAACCTCATCGACTATCTGGAAAAGAGTAAAACTATTACAGGTGCATATTAGTCATCGTTATTGGGCCGTTTGAAAACCGAGCTGCAAGAAAAACGCCGGCGATTGGACAGCAAAAAAGTCTTTTTCCATCGCGAAAATGCACCAGCACACACCTCAGCAGTTGTGGTCGCAAAACTATTGGAAATAGGATTCCAACTCGTTTTACATCCCCCCCTATTCTCCAGACTTGGCTCCCTCGGACTACTATTTGTTCCCCAATTTGAAGAAATGGCTGGCGGGACAAATATTTTGTTCAAACGAGGAGGTGATTACAGCAACTAATAGCTATTTTGCAGGCTCGGACAATTATTATTATTCGGAAGGGATCAACAAATTAGAACAGCGTTGGACGAAGTGTATATGTCTTAAAGGAGATTATGTCGAAAAATAAAAATGGTTTACCCCAAACACGTAAGTAGTTTTTATTTTTGCACGGACTATTCAAACGCTCCTCGTATATTTCTGTGAGAGGTGGAGTATCCGAAACTACGACTTTCATTAACTTTTCGTGTTTGAGAGAAAAGTGCTGTAAGATATTTGGTTCGAGACGCAAACACCAGGATGCCAATATAGCAGCAATCATTAGAAGCAAGCGAGTACAGGGGCTGGACATTTGGCTCGGATGCAGAGCTTAATTTTTATAATTTTAAATTTTGTGGGTCGGGACCCAGCTTTTAACGTAGTTTATCGTAATCAAAACGAGAAAATCACAAGATTTAATATACAATAATTTCACTTCGGTCAGTTTTTCTGCTCGATACTTATCAGCACAAGTCGGTAGTCTTCTTGACTATGACGTCATGTTTTCACCTGCTGACAGACGGAACATTCAAACAGTTCCATTTAAGCTGCTCGGTGAACTTGTGCCCATTATTAATTAATAAAGCATTTACCGTCGAACGACGATGAAAATATTCCATGCCCATCAGCTTCGCGGAGAATTACGAAAAAGAACACACGATGTTATATGGGACACGAAATTAGACGTTTAGTAAGTGTTTTAAATAACACTTGACTTCTTCTAAACATTGAATTGTATTAAAACTGGACTGATTGAAGTTCATATTCGTTACTAAAAAGAAACAACACATCTGGCCATGGACGTCTCTATAATATGTCTTCACCAAACTTTAATTCCGTGTGCTATTTTTACCATAGCAGCTGATCGGAGCGTTGCTCCGTACGCACAGTTGCTCAGTACCTGTGGCTTAAATTACGCCACGGAAGAAACAAAATTTCGTGAAAGCACATTATAAATCTGCTCACGTTCAAACACTGCTTGCAATAGCTATTTCTCAATGACACATAACGCGGGACGTCGCCATGTTGCTAGACCGCCGAGGTTGCTGGAGTCGAAACGAAAGGCGATATGTGAGGATCACAAATTCGGAACGAAGCCCAAATTATCTTGGATATACTGTACACGCACGCACACACACACACACACATTACCTCTGCCCAAGTCTGTGCCCATCGCATCACGCTGGGTGCTCCTGTCACGTCCACTCGTTCCGGCGCAGCGGCAAATTATACACTCCTGGAAATTGAAATAAGAACACCGTGAATTCATTGTCCCAGGAAGGGGAAACTTTATTGACACATTCCTGGGGTCAGATACATCACATGATCACACTGACAGAAACACACGCACATAGACACAGGCAACAGAGCATGCACAATGTCGGCACTAGTACAGTGTATATCCACCGTTCGCAGCAATGCAGGCTGCTATTCTCCCATGGAGACGATCGTAGAGATGCTGGATGTAGTCCTGTGGAACGGCTTGCCATGCCATTTCCACCTGGCGCCTCAGTTGGACCAGCGTTCGTGCTGGACGTGCAGACCGCGTGAGACGACGCTTCATCCAGTCCCAAACATGCTCAATGGGGGACAGATCCGGAGATCTTGCTGGCCAGGGTAGTTGACTTACACCTTCTAGAGCACGTTGGGTGGCACGGGATACATGCGGACGTGCATTGTCCTGTTGGAACAGCAAGTTCCCTTGCCGGTCTTGGAATGATAGAACGATGGGTTCGATGACGGTTTGGATGTACCGTGCACTATTCAGTGTCCCCTCGACGATCACCAGTGGTGTACGGCCAGTGTAGGAGATCGCTCCCCACACCATGATGCCGGGTGTTGGCTCTGTGTGCCTCGGTCGTATGCAGTCCTGATTGTGGCGCTCACCTGCACGGCGCCAAACACGCATACGACCATCATTGGCACCAAGACAGAAGCGACTCTCATCGCTGAAGACGACACGTCTCCATTCGTCCCTCCATTCACGCCTGTCGCGACACCACTGGAGGCGGGCTGCACGATGTTGGGGCGTGAGCGGAAGACGGCCTAACAGTGTGCGGGACCGTAGCCCAGCTTCATGGAGACGGTTGCGAATGGTCCTCGCCGATACCCCAGGAGCAACAGTGTCCCTAATTTGCTGGGAAGTGGCGGTGCGGTCCCCTACGGCACTGCGTAGGATCCTACGGTCTTGGCGTGCATCCGTGCGTCGCTGCGGTCCGGTCCCAGGTCGACGGGCACGTGCACCTTCCGCCGACCACTGGCGACAACATCGATGTACTGTGGAGACCTCACGCCCCACGTGTTGAGCAATTCGGCGGTACGTCCACCCGGCCTCCCGCATGCCCACTATACGTCCTCGCTCAAAGTCCGTCAACTGCACATACGGTTCACGTCCACGCTGTCGCGGCATGCTACCAGTGTTAAAGACTGCGATGGAGCTCCGTATGCCACGGCAAACTGGCTGACACTGACGGCGGCGGTGCACAAATGCTGCGCAGCTAGCGCCATTCGACGGCCAACACCGCGGTTCCTGGTGTGTCCGCTGTGCCGTGCGTGTGATCATTGCTTGTACAGCCCTCTCGCAGTGTCCGGAGCAAGTATGGTGGGTCTGACACACCGGTGTCAATGTGTTCTTTTTTCCATTTCCAGGAGTGTAGTTACGTTCCGTCTAGTACCCGTATAATATTCAAAATCTCCTGTGCCGACCTGTTCCAGTTTAAAAAAAAAAAAAGTCCCTGTGAGATATCGGACGCCGTTACGACCGAAATAAAGCCCTCCTCAGATGAAAGACGACAGGTGGCCACGGAAGCTCCTGGATATCATCCCCAGAGGTTGGACACCCCTGGAAGGCCAAGGATGAGGTGGAGGGACCGCTTCCATGAAGACTTGCGACAATCAGCGATAGATTTGGATGGATGGTAGATGACAGCGATGGACAGAAAACTATGGGAAAAGAAACGTAGCAGCGCACGGTCTGCTGGGTCTGATCGCGTAAAAGGAACTAACAACTCATCTTCAGGCTACAATGACAATACAAAAACATTTAACAAAAGATCGCGTAGATACTGACCGATTCAGTGCATAAATCCAAGCCAGAGGGCGGTCACCGTCACACTAGTAAGTGGGCTCTTCCTGCCAAGTTATTTGTATATTTGTCTTGATTTTGTAATCACTGAAATAACATCACATACACTCTCAATCCGTGAAGTTTTGTTTCCTCCTCCGCTTCTCCACATTTTGTTTTTCTTTTTCAGGCAGCAAATAAAATTCCACTATCTTAGCTTTCGTAATGATTAATTCCTTCCTCGGGTGGGAGAGAAGGTTAAGTCGGAGAATGTTTGGAATGTTCAGACAAGAAAGTTAGTCAGCTCTCAGTACAGTATGAGAGTGAGTTACCGCTAGAGATTTTTCTTTTGCGGCCCGCCACGAGTTCCACTCCAGTGCCACCGTTTTCATCTCAGAGTAGCACTTACAACCTACACCCTTAATTACAGTATTTGCTAGATGTATTCCAATCCCGGTCTTCCTCTACAGTTTTTACCCTCTACACCTTCATCTAGTAGTACTATAGAAGTTATTCCCTTACGTCTTAACAGATGTCCTATCGTCCTGTCGCTTCAGCTCGCCAGTTTTTTCCATGTATTCATTTACTTGACGATCGCCCCAGTCCTTAACTTATCAGTCCACCTAATTTTCAACATTCGTCTGTAACACCAAATCCCGAATTTTACGATTTTCTTATGTTCCCATTTCCCGTCAGTCCATGGTTCGCTATCATATAATGCTATGCTCCAAACGTACAGTGCGTTCTCAAAAATTTCTTCTTCAAATGAACGCCTATGTTTGATACTAGTAGACTTCTCTTGGTCAATACTACCCTTTTTGCCAATGCTTATCTGTTTTTTGTGTCCTCCTTGCTCCGTCCATCATTGGTTTTTTGCTGTCTAGGCAGTAGAATTCCTTAACTTCAACTACTTCGTGACCAACAATCCTGATGTTAAGTTTCTCGCTGTTCTCATTTCTTCTACTTCTCATTACTTTCATCTTTCCTCGCTTTACTCTCAATCCATATTCTGTACTCATTAGACTGTTCATTCCATTCAGCAAAATATGTAATACTTGTTCACTTTCGCTCAGGATAGCAATGTCATCAACGAATCGTGTCATTGATATCCTTTCACCCTGAATTTTAATCCAACTCTTGACATTTTCTCTTATTTCCCTCATTGCTTCTTCGATGTATAGATTGAACAGCAGAGTCAAAAGATTACATCCTTGCCTTACACTTTTTTAATTGGTGTACTTCGTTCTTTATCTTCCAGTCTTATTGTTCCCTATTGGTTCTTGTACGTACTTTAAATTACCCGCCTCTCCGTTACCTTACTCTTATTTTTCTCAGAATTTCGAACATACTGCAGCATTTTACATTGTCGAACTCTTTTTTTCCGAGTCAAGAAATCTAATGAATTGTCTTGATTTTTATTTAGTCTTTCGCCCATCATCAACTACAACTTCAGAAATACCTCTTTGGTGCCTCTTCCTTTCCTAAAACTAAACTGATTATCATCTAAAAGATCCTCAGTTTTCTTTTCCAATCTTCTGTATATCATCCTAGTCAACAACTTGGATGCGTGAGCTGCTAATCTTATTGTGCGATAATTCTCGCACTTGTCGGCTCTTGCAGTCTTCTGAATTGTGTGGATGATGTTTTTACGAAAGTCTGATGGTACACCACCAGTCTCGTCCAATCTATACACCAGCGTGAATAGATGTTTCTATGCCACCTCTCCCACCGATTTTAGAAATTGCGATGGAATGCCTTATTTGATATTAAGTCTTCTACAGCTCTTTGAATTTCTGATTCTAATACTGGATCCCCTATCGCTTCCCTATCGACTCCTATTTCCTCTTCCATAACATTATCAGACAAGTCCTCCCACTCACAGAGGCCTTCAGTGTACTCTTTCCACTTATTCGCGCTCTCCTCTGTTTTTAACAGTGGAATTCCGTAGCGCTCTTGATGTTTCCGCCCTTGCTTTTAATTTCACAAAAGGCTGTTTTGACTTTTCTGTGTGCTGCGTCAGTCCATCCAACGATCATTTTGTT
This sequence comes from Schistocerca cancellata, assembly GCF_023864275.1. Lineage (NCBI taxonomy): Eukaryota > Metazoa > Arthropoda > Insecta > Orthoptera > Acrididae > Schistocerca > Schistocerca cancellata. The sequence goes on from NC_064634.1 coordinate 199,146,872, forward strand.
TTTCGATGCCTTCACATTTTGTATGCATGCATTTAGCCTCAGCTTCCCTGCACTTACTTTTTATTTCATCCCTAACTGACATGTATTTCTGTATTCCTGATAATGTGTTATAGCCGTAAATACGTAAATAACTGTGAGCCCCTTCTCTTCTTAAAGAAAGAGGTGGTAGCTTCCTCAACAGCCGTTAGCCGTGATGTTAATGAGCGGTAGATACGTCTAGCGGCAACCACATCCCCATCCCGTTACGGTGCGCATCCGGCGAGCGTGGATGCCCGAGGCTTGGCAGCCGCGAGTCGGCCTTGCCCCGGCAAGGTCGCCTCATCTGGAGATACACCTGCTGCACTCCTTCCGCACCGGCGAAAGCCGCCTACCTCCCTGCGATCCAGGCCGCGTTTTGCATCCTCCGACCCGGCACACCGTTCATTACGCCGCAGACTCGCCAGAGTCGCGCTCCCGACGGCACAAATAACAGCCACTGGCGTTTTTCTGTGTGTTAATGGCGAGCTACTTCTCTCTAACCTACTCTCGTTGTGCGTCTAAGTCGAATCCGCGCTGCATCGTCCGAACCACCGCTCTCCTGTTTACGACGCCGTGATGATAGTCCGAAGAGATTGTCCAGATGTCAGTGTAACATGCAAGGGAATCACCAGCGGTGGGATAGAGTTTTTGAATCCATCCATACGATTATGTAGGTTAAGATCCCAGGTATCACACACTGCAGCCATTCGCTCTGGTTGGCCCTCATTTGCGAGTAATTGACGAAAAAAAAATCCGATTTTTGTGTAACTCTCAATAGCGTTGAAAAAGTTGCTGTAAGCTGTCTGGTTGCCTGCTGTAGCTTCACCTGGAAGAGGATGTTGGTTCGAATGTCGCCAGGAGCAACAAATATTTTTATTTTTAAATGTTTATCGAAATGGCTTTGATCATTACTTTTATTCATTTAATTGATTTAAATGCAATTTTTATTTCCACATTATTTTGTAGACAAGTTTCCGGATATAGGTTCCTGTTCGTACTCACACCCATCTGAAAGTCCTAAAAGTTTTTAACAGGGATTTCCAAACACCTCGTATACTAGAGAGGGTAGGAACAAACAGTTCAAGAGCAAAATCACAGCAGTACGTTGAAAAAGTGACGCTCATAAAATTCAGTCATATGAATGCATCATCAACTTCTCCTTCTGAAATGAAGAAAATTATACATTCTCTCAAAAAAAAGCTTATATGGTTTTTATGGTATTTCCAATATAGTACTAAAGATTTTTTCCCATATAATAAGCCCTGTTTTATATGAAACATATAAAGCATCACTAACTCAAGGCATTTTTCTAGAGAGACTGAAATATGCCATTACAAAACCCCTCTTTCAGAAAGGTGACTAGACAGATCTTATAGCTACCGACGTATTTCTCTGCTGACATGGTTTTCCAAAATTTTTGAGTAGGTGATGCATTCTAGAATAGTATCTCACATTAGCAACAACAATGTCCTCAGCTAGTCATAGTTTTGGTTCCAGAAAGGTTGCTCTACTGAGAATGCCACTTATGTTCACAAACCAGATTTTTTACTTAAATAGTAAAATAGCGCCAGCTGGTGTTTCTTGAGACCTGCCTAAGGCATTTGGGTGTGCGAATCATAACACTCTCCTCGGTAAATTGAAATTTTATGGGATTGACGGTAGAGACAACCGGTGGATATTGTCAAATCTAACCAAAAGAATGCAGAATGTTGTACTTAGTAATTCAACCAATATAGTCTGGGGCCACAATTCTGACTGGAGAGTAATCACGTATGGGATTCCACAAGGCTCAATCTTAGGTCCACTACAGTTCACTGCATATGTAAACGATCTTCCATCTAACATACTGCAAACAGAATTGGTTCTTTTTGCAGACGATACTAGTATCGTAATTAAGCCTAGCGTATATAAAGGGCTATTACAAATGATTGAAGCGATTTCATAAATTCACTGTAGCTCCATTCCTGGACATATGGTCACGACACACTACAGATACGTAGAAAAACTCATAAAGTTTTGTTCGGCTGAAGCCGCACTTCAGGTTTCTGCCACCAGAGCGCTCGAGAGCTCAGTGAGACAAAATGACGACAGGAGCCGAGAAAGCGTATGTCGTGCTTGAAATGCACTCACATCAGTCAGTCATAACAGTGCAACGACACTTCAAGACGAAGTTCAACAAAGATCTACCAACTGCTAACTCGATTCGGCGATGGTATGCGCAGTTTAAAGCTTCTGGATGCCTCTGTAAGGGGAAATCAACAGGTAGGCCTGCAGTGAGCGAAGAAACGGTTGAACGCGTGCGGGCAAGTTTCACGCGTAGCCCGCGGAAGTCGTCGAATAAAGCAAGCAGGGAGCTAAACGTACCCCAGCCAATGGTTTGGTAAATCTTACGGAAAAGGCTAAAGCAGAAGCCTTACCGTTTACAATTGCTACAAGCCCTGACACCCGATGACAAAGTCAAACGCTTTGAATTTTCGGCGCGGTTGCAACAGTTCATGGAAGAGGATGCGTTCAGTGCGAAACTTGTTTTCAGTGATGAAGCAACATTTTTCCTTAATGGTGAAGTGAACAGACACAATGTGCGAATCTGGGCGGCAGAGAATCCTCACGCATTCGTGCAGCAAATTCGCAATTCACCAAAATTAACGTGTTTTGTGCAATCTCACGGTTTAAAGTTTACGGCCCGTTTTTCTTCTGCGAAATAAACGTTACAGGACACGTGTATCAGGACATGCTGGAAAATTGGCTCAAGCCACAACTGGAGACCGACAGCGCCGACTTCATCTTTCAACAGGATGGTGCTCCACCGCACTTCCATCATGATGTTCGGCATTTCTTAAACAGGAGATTGGAAAACCGATGGATCGGTCGTGGTGGAGATCACGATCAGCAATTCATGTCATGGCCTCCACGTTCTCCCGACTTAACCCCATGTGATTTCTTTCTGTGGGGTTATGTGAAAGATTCAGTGTTTAAACCTCCTCTACCAGAAACGTGCCAGAACTGCGAGCTCGCATCAACGATGCTCTCGAACTCATTGATGGGGACATGCTGCGCCGAGTGTGGGAGGAACTTGATTATCGGCCTGATGTCTGCCGAATCACTAAAGGGGCACATATCGAACATTTGTGAATGCCTAAAAAAACTTTTTGAGTTTTTGTATATGTGTGCAATGCATTGTGAAAATACCTCAAATAATAAAGTTATTGTAGAGCTGTGAAATCGCTTCAATCATTTGTAATAACCCTGTACAGAAGCAAAATAAAAGGTAAACAAAGTTCTTAAAAGTATCAGTAACTGGTGTCTGCCAAAGGTCTCACCCTCTGTTTTAAAAAGACACAATGTATTCAGTTCTGCACATCTAGGGGTACTATATCAATAATAAGTGCAATACGTGACGAGGAAATAATAATTAGGGTGAAAACTTCAATACTCTTAAGGTTCCACATCGATGAGAATTTAAACTGTAAAAACCACACTTCAGAACTCCTAAAACAACTTAGTTCAGTCACATTTGCACTTAGAATCATTGCAAGTCTTGGGGAGAAACCAATCAGTAAGTTGATATATTTCGTATATTTTCATTCAATAAATTCAAAAGCAACAATGATGAACATAATTACAGTACCAGAAGAAAAATGACATTCATTACTCCACATCAAAGTTGTTTTTAGCTCAAAAAGGGGCGCACAATGCTGCGACAAAAATTTTCCGTCACTTTCCCAGTGATATAAAAGTCTGACAGACAGAAAAGTAAAATTTGAACACAAACTGAGAAAGTTTCTCCCTCAAAACTCCCTCTGTTTCGTAGAAGAATTTCTATTATTGTAATGTGTAAAAAAAAGTCTGATTAGCCACTCCTACAATTCCTCTAATTATACAGATTGAAGCAGTGAAATTTTCTGTTTACGACATGTCATGTAGCATAGTTCATTGTAAGGCTTCATGACAACTAGGAACGTACTGAAGACACACCTACGCCGTTATAGTTGTAGTTGACTATTATCTTTCAAAGATATCAAATTACCAAATAAATATTAAACCACCACCAACAGAAGATAAGGAGCAATTATTTAACCTGTGCCGTGATAATCGCGGCACAATAGAGGTTCCTCTCCACCCATTAGGTAGCACCTAATCATCAAACAGTTTTCCCACTATGGGTGAGAGGGCAGTGGAAACAACAAAGATTTGATGTTAGTTTCAGAATATGTCCCTTCTACTTGCTTTTTTTTATACAATGCCGTTGTCTGAATTTTACCCTTTGAACATTTTTTTAATTGGTTTGGCCTTCTAACGACCACATAAAATAACTTTTATCTTCTACCTTATTTCCTTTCTTTCTTTTCAGTCGTTCTTCAATCTTCCGCAATTTTTTCTCTTCTTTCTTTTGTCCACATTGTACCTCTTTTTCTCCTTGTTTTCTCCTGGAAGCTTTTTAATGTTTTTTACTTTTGCTCTGAACTTTCCTCGTTCTCCTATTTCTTCTCCTATTTTTCCATTTTCCTCAAGTATGCTTGAACTTCTTTGATCCCCGTCGTTGATGCTTTTGGGCTTCTGTCAAAAAAGTTAAAAATTCTTTTCTATTCTACATTGTGTTTAATATTCGTTCTATTTTTTCGTTAACTTCTTTATTACTTCTTAATTTCCATTTCCCGTTGTCATATTTTCGTCCTAAGACTATCTGCCTTTCCTTCTTTTCTATTTCACATAATTGTTTGGCTGTATTTAACGAAAGGTATTCTGAAGCGTAAAGGCATTCTGGTCCAATGAAAGCATTTCAGTGCCAGAGTTTTGCATTTATGGAAATAAAGTTTTTGTTGTACAGTCCTTTTGTTAGTTGAAAAGCCATCTCCACTTTCCTTTCCCCTGCTATTTTAGATACTTTGTCCACAGAATTTTGTTGTTTTATTTCACATAGATATTTAAATTTTGTGGTCCTTTTTTATTCTTCTGTAATCAGTTGCCATGTATGTCGGTGTCTCCTTCGTATCTGTCATATAGTCTGTTTTTCCAACCGATATATATAGGCCTCCTTTCCTTCTTATTCTGTTCTTTTCTTACATTCCCTGCTTAACTTCCCTAATACACAACTGAAAAGCAATGGGGATAATCCATCTCCCTGTCTTACACCCGCTACGGTCGCAGGTTCGAATCCTGCCTCGGGCATGGATGTGTGTGATGTCCTTAGGTTAGTTAGGTTTAAGTAGTTCTAAGTTCTAGGGGACTTATGACCACGGCAGTTGAGTCCCATAGTGCTCAGGGCCATTTGAACCATTTGTCTTACACCAGTTTTGATGTCAAAAGCCTCGAACATTTCAAATAACGTTTTAATTTTGCATATTGTATTTGTTACTGAGTCTTTTATCATTGTCACTGATTTATTGTCAGTTTCAAACTCTCCTAGGGAGCTGAATAATGTTCCCCTGTCGAATCTTAATGTTTTTCTGAAGTCCAATAGATGTTAAATAATTGCTTTTGGCTCTTATTCTTCTATATCTGATCATAAATATTTTGATACTATTGTCTCTTAATACCCAGCATGTATAATCGAATTCTCGTTACAGTTCCATTTGGTTTCTGTAATAAAGTTGTGTGAGCTAGAAAAAAATATCTGCGACGCAACAACTGCCGGCCACATCCTTTCCACAGCTCAGTGCTTTTGCCAAAATTTCCATGTCAAACGTAACTGGGGAAACAACAGGTATTACTTTCTTTTTTCGCAGTAGCGACTTTCCTTCTAATTAACTAAGTTAGAGCATAAAATACCTTGACCCATTCTACATACTTTCTTGATGGGATCTATGGAATACGATGAATGTATGAATGAATGAATGGATCTAACTTCTTGTCTTCAAAGCTAAAGCTCTCTGCACAGCGTAAAAATAGCAGGTCACGAGGTTAATGCATACTCTGCGTCACATCATATTACATCAGACGTGAGAAAGCACACGTAGATGTAACGGGAAGCAATGGAGACCAGGCAGTATAAGGAGAAGCCAATTGCCATACAAATGTGTGTTGCTGAGGAGTTGCGCAATCGAAGACTTAAGCGAAGGACATAACTAGAATAGATAACGTCGCGATTCCAGTGTTGGTAGGGAGGTGAAAGGAAGAGGATACAAGGACAAGGACAAGGAAGCGACTGGTTTATGGCAGATGCGGAGGTTGCCTGCAGTAGCAAACGTCCAGTAAACACCGTCGTAAGGTAAAGGGCAAACGCACAACCAGGGTGAGGTAACAGGCTTTTTCAAACAGCGCAGTAGAAAATTGACTTGAAGATCATTTTCATCTACATGCAGATGCAACTACAGTGATTAAGATGAGACAGAGGCTGTGACAATAATGCATTTCACAGATAATGTATGCTGCAGCGAATCTCACCCATTTTCAGATCAATGTACGATCATGAAAAGAGACTTCTTACGGTCTACTCGTTCGACTTGACCCAGCAAATGAGATTTTTAACGAGTCTCGACGAACGAAGATGAGGGAAAAGTTTTAGTAAAACTGAGAGATAGCTGATTGACACGCTTTGTGAACAGGAGAGCGTTAACCATCATCCACAGCACTAGATGTGTGGACTACGGAGAAGCTGGCAGTTTTATTACTTTAAGAAATACAGCAACCACCTACTTTTTATATACATTCTAAGATAAAAAAAAAAGACACGCCATGAAGGAATTATCCGAATGGGACGGAAAGCTGTAGAAGTTATGCACATGTACAGACAAACAAATGATTACAATTTCGGGAAAATGGGTAATTTATTCAAGAGAAAGAGCTTCACAAGTTGAGCAAGTCAACAACGCGTTGGTCCACGGCTGGTCCTTATGGGAGCTGTTATCGGACTGGCACTGATTGACAGAGTCATTGTATGGCCTCGTGAGGAATGTAGTGCCACATTCTGTCCAATTCACGAGTTAGATAGTCCAAATCCTGACCTGGTTGGATGACACTACCCATAGTTCCACAAAAGATCTCAGTTGGGGAGAGATCTGGCGAACTTGCTGGAAAAAGTAGGGTTTGGTAAGCACGGTGGCAAGCAGTAGAAACTCTCGCCGTAGTGTAAACGCAGGATGGTTTGCCATGAAGGGCAGCAAAAGAGTGCCACGGATGGTGACCAAATGGGGTAATGCTATGAAAATTAATGGCACACCAGACTATCACTCCTGATCGTCGGGCAGTGTGTCAGGCGACAGTCAGGTTGGTATCCTACTGCTGTCTGGATCTGGTCATCGGGGCTCAGTTCGAAGCGGCACTCATCACTGGAGATCAGTTCTATTCCAGTCAGTGGCCGGGGTGGCCGAGCGGTTCTAGGCGCTACAGTCTGGAGCAGCGCGGCCGCTACGGTCGCAGGATCGAATCCTGCCTCGGACATGGATGTGTGTGATGTCCTTAGGTTAGTTAGGTTTAAGTAGTTCTAAGTTCTAGGGGACTGATGACCTCAGAAGTTAAGTCCCATAGTGCTCAGAGCCATTTGAACCAACTCCAGTCAGTGAGTTTCGACCGGATGTCCCGGACACCACTGGAAACGGGCTTGTTGGTATCCAGAGTTCAATGGTCGTCAATGCAAGGGGCGCCTTGAGCTCAGTCCCTTTCTGTGAACCGCGTATCGACGGTCCTTATGGCCAGTGAAGCATCTGTGGCTGCCCAAAAAGACGACGGTTCTCATGCTCTACCGTTTATGAAGGCCGCACCGCACTTATTTTTTATGTTTCCTAAAAGGATTCCTCCCAGTGCCCCAGACAAGTCTGTTCTTAGGGAGGATAGCCGCGCCCCCCAGACGCCCCCTACAAAGGACTGAAACTAAGAGAATTCTGCATTCTTTGCCTACTCTAAAGAGTAGTTTTCAGCTCTGGATGAATTTACGACTCTCTCCCTCTTCCTTTAAGTAAATTTTCTTGATGTGATCCTCCTAGAAAAAGCTCTCCAAGGCTGCAGAAAACTACAGACTCTCAACATAATAAAAAGGAAGGCAAGAGAAATGTTAAATTATATAAGCAGTCAGTGGTAGTAATGAATATTGTCTGTAGTTATCATGCAACATTTACAGTGTCAGCTATGTTGATCATGGGGACGTGCATGTAACATTATGAAACACGTTGTGTGACAGTTTAGGATAAGCTGCCGTGTAACAACTAGAATGAAACAGCTCTTTTTCAAGGCTCATCAATTACAGTTCACTTACGCACTTTCCATTTTAATTCAAGGTCACTACACGTGTATTTTTATCTTATTTGAAAGCACGTAGGAAGAGGATTCGTAATTTTCCATTACGTCCCTTGCACTTTTATGACTTTCGAAAGTTCCTACACGTCTTTTTCAGTGAAAATTAAAAATATCACAACAAAATTCTGAATAAAATTTTGGGAAATTACAAAAATACTCATTCTTGTTATTTTTTTTACAGTTTTATGGAGAACAAAATGTAATATAAAAACGTAAATATATTGAAATTAAGTTTCTACTTCGTCAAATTATCTACAGTTGTCATTTACATTCAACGTTACAATATATGTGTAGTTTGACAATCACTGCACATCGATCGTGGTTTCCTTGGAGCTGACTGATGATATCATTGATCATGTTCCAAATTGAAGAATTCTCACACATTATGCTGATAATTGGTTGGTGATTGGTCGTTCTTATACGTCCTGTGTATTTCAGGATGTTTTCTTAAGAAAAAGGGACTCTCATTGGAAAAAATAACTGCTTTTATGACATCATCGACAGTTTTTCTTTTGTACTGTTGCACAATGTAATGTAAAGAGTGTGATAAACATGAGATGTATGGAAGACTCAAAAACATGTCAGATGACTTCATATTTCAAGTATTGTCCATTCCTATGATAATGATTTTAAACTTGAAATTATATTTGGTCATAACAGCCTTTACACAATTTGACATTTTTCTATAGTTTGTTTTACTTCCGACAGGATGCATTCTAGAGCATACAACTTTAATTGAATCTCATCATCTACAAAATGTGCCGTAAATGCATACAAAATAATTTTATTTATGATTGTCTACTTGTCATAGACCATCAGTAACAAATCTGGTAACGACATTAATACCAACCAATGACTATGTTATGAATAAAAGTAACACACTCCTATAATAACGTTATTTTTAGCCTATTTCTACGATACAACCTGTATGAATGTTAGCAGACTACAAAAATTGGTTATACATGTTGTTGACGTTGTACTATTTTTTCCACATTTCGTTGTATTATGGTTTGTAGATGCATGAAAATTACTTAAATGCAGAAAAAGCAGTAGTTAAATAATAATAGTAGCAACTAAAAGTGAATTCGATGTCATTAAATATATATATATATATATATATATATATATATAAAAGGTGTTGACACATAGTGGAAGGAATTAACAGTTTTATTTAATGTGATGAGCTTTAAAGCATTGACAGATTCACTTACGTGTTGTTGCAAACGAAAACCAGTTGCGAGGTAGGCTGTCGCAAGCGAAATTAAAACAGGATCTGGTTGGGGATCAAATGACAATGGCAGGCTGGAAACAGAATCATTAGATGAATGCAATCGTGATGGGCTTCCTGACCCAAACTGTTGCAGAACTTTAAACATCTGTTCACGTTTTATATTCCTGACATTGTCAATAAGGGGTTCATCTCAATGTATGGTAACTGAAGAAAACTTCACAAGCCAAGATCAATAAAAAAGTATTTCACTGGACGACCGGTTCGACAGAGTTATACTGCTTATCTTATGCTTTAAAATATTACAACGTGCTGTATTTTGGATGACCGCTTTCGACGTATGATGCGATGATCACAGCATAGCTCTGTCGAAACCACTCATCCAGTAAAATGTTTTTTAGCGATCTTGGTTTGTTACTATAGTCTTCAAGTTTGATGAGGAATCAGAAGAATAGTAAGTTATTGCTGGCGGTAACAGCATTTTCCTTTTTTTATCCAGTTTGGTAAAATGATACCACATATCACTTGAAATTCTTCTAGGCAAAGCGGTTTAGTTATTTCCTATAGTTTTCAAAACTACTTTATACGGAAAAATTAAAATACTGACTATGAAGATGCACTTTTCAAACAGTAAACTTTTAAAATGGAAAAATATACGCACAATGCATTCCATAATCTATAAATACCCTAATATATACATAAAATTTAATAATGTAACATACATACATACTATTATTGTCACAATGAACAATATACACAGTGAGCTGAACTCGATTGGAGAGTGGTGGCTGTTAAGATTCAAGTCAAACTGTGAGCTGAATCAGTGAACAAGCCAAATCAGTGAGTAAGGTAAGAATGCAAAGGGCAGGGTGACATTAATCGCCTTCTGATCCACTGTGTGTTGAGTCAGGAGCACCGATCAGCTGCCGAGAACTGAATCAGTGAGTGAGACAAAACTGTAGTGACTCATGAGTCACCTGTGATCCTTTCTGATTTGGGAGTGGTAGGGGAGCCAAAGATTTTTGCATTGAAGAGCATCATCTCCTATGATGAAGCGTCAAATGATATGAGCTAAAAGATCGTTTCTCACTGTGTTTTCGAATAAAAAGCAAACCAACAGGCAAAAACGTGTTTTCTGGGTTAACACAGTGTTCTAAGGGTGTGATCTTTCTTTGTTTTCTGTTCTTTTCATAGTTGACAGAAGCTGTTCACAAAGTAAAGTAAATAAATGCATACATAAAAAACAGTGCATAGCATTTTTTTGCAGCATAGTCTGTGTCATAACGATTAATTCAGCATGTTAGTTGGGATGCTGGTGCACCAGCCTGCCCTAGAATGTTCATTCTGCGCACTGACGCCATGGTAGTGGCTATTTGGATTCGAAGAGCTGCCACTCCTTTTTTTCAAGCCACTCTGTGAAAGATCCTAGCTCCTTGACTCAGTTAAGCCGTTAATCGCTCATCACCAGAGCGGTCGGCACTAACATGCCCGTGTTGTGCTCCCAACTGGACGGCCACAGCACTGTCCTACTGCTCGCTTGTCCTCTTGCCAAGCTGCCAGCGCCGATGACCAGTTGTCCCATGGAGACGGTTGGAGCTAGCTGCGGGCTCATTTATGATTCCAGTGCCCTCTCTAACGCTTCGATAAAACTGATTTCACGAGAACCACCACGAATTCCTCTGTTGAATGTATTCCAGTCTCTGGCTTCTCCTATAGCTTTTACTGTCTACAGTTCCCTGAAGTACCATGATACTTAAACACGTGTCTTCTCATCGTGATACTTTACCACATGTCCTTTCATCCTGTCCAACAGTGCATACAACTCAACGACTCTGCGTTCCTACTGCATTCTCCATAAAGAGCTAGAATATGTAGACAGAACAGGAAGCTGTAATTCCTGTGTAATTCCTTTGTACTAAGTTCGCAGAGGGTCTACACGTTTTCCTTCTTATTCAGTGTGATGTATTTCCTTATTTGGATATAGAATCACAAACCCACATAAGGTGGAATGAGTAGAAAAGCTGTCAATAGCCCGAAAGTTAGTTTTCGCACCAAAGTGCATCGTCCTATTGGAGGTAGTTTACCATGTCTCTCTCAGAACTTTGAGCTGATATAGGCGGATCCTACGGTTTTATGTGGCCACCAAAGTACAGTGCAACACGGCACATTAGTAAAGATTCCCAGAGGTCAACAAAATCGACAGATGTGAAGGTAATTTCAGATGTACTTCAAGGAAGTGTAATAGGACAGATACCGTTTAAAATATACAGGGGTGAACAAAAATAAGAAGCCCATTTCCCTGCCATAGGATCACCACATTGTGTATCGTGATTCGTCACTCCACACAACGTTCTTCCACTGTTCAATCGTCCAATGACTACGCTCCTTACACCAAGCGAGGAGTCGTCTGGCATTTACCGGCTTCATATGTGGCTTATGAGCAGCTGCTCGATCATGATATCGAAGTTTTCTCACAACCCGCCTAACTGTCGTAGTACATGCAGTGGATCCTGATGCAGTTTGGAATTCTTGTGTGATGGTCTGGACTATTACATTACACATTACGACCCTCTTCAACTGTCGGCGGTCTCTGTCAGTCAACAGACGTGGTCGGCCTGTACTCTTTTGTGCTGTACGTGTCCCTTCACGTTTCTTCTTCACTATCACATCAGAAACAGTTGACCCAGGGATGTTTAGAAGTGTGGAATTATCGCGTACAGACGTATGACCCAAGTGACACCCAATCACCTGACCACTTTGGAAGTGAGCCCCATTCTGCTCTCTCACGATGTCTAATGACTACTGAGGTAGCTGACATGTAGTACCTGGCAGTACGTTCCAGAGCAATGCCCCTAATATGAAAAACTTATGTTTTTGGGGGTTTCTGGATACTTTTGATCAGATAGTGTATTACTTTCTACCACACATGTCTCGCGAAATGACCGCACAAAGAAAATTCCAGAAATTCCAACTAATACGGAGGTTCACAGACAATCAATTTTTCGACGCGTCTTTCTCATATGGAACAGGTAAGGCGGCAACAAGTAGTGGTGCAAGCAGTACCCTCCACCGAAAACGTTAAGGTGGCTTTTGGGGTATGAAGGCAGATGTAGATCATGTATTACTGGTGGTGGAAAAAATACGGAAACACCGCGAGAAATACATGTTTGAACATCAGTGCAAATGCTGTCCAAGCCTGCAGGTTGCGCTGTTTCATTTGACCACGAACGGCATCTGTGTAATGTCCTCAATACGTTTCAAGTGTCAGTCATTGTCATAACAGTATTGTGTGTGTTTATAAGTGTGTTACCGAGGAGGCCAACGCATTGTAACGGGGGAAAATATATGTTGCCCGTACGTTGGGTTGAGTGCTTCCGTAACCAAGAGAGCCGATATGGTCGTGTTTCAAGAGAGACCGTATCAAAGATTTATATCGCAGTCAGGGAAAGCGGAAAAACATCATGCGCTAAGTCACAACTAGGACGAAAGGGTGTGTTGAGTGATCGTGACAGGTGATCATTGAAGAGGACTGTCACTAAAGATAAGAGCACAAAAAACACTGCAGAACTTGCGAACCCTCTCAGCACCAAAACGTCACGAAGGGAGCCCCATAATCAGGGAATTTCGAGGCGAGCTGGAATACCACTCATCAGTGATGCGAATACCGGTAACGGGGAAACGTGGTGCCGAAGACATAACACGTTGGCTGTCAAACAACGGAAGAACGTCACTTGTTTCACACTCTTTCCAACTTCTGGTTGAGTTTACGTCCCTAGAGTGAAACATAGCGGGGGTTCGACGATGATTTTGGCGGGTTTACCATGGTATTCCATGGGCTCCATGGCTGCTCTGAAACATCGCATACTGCCAAGGATTATGTGACCATTTCGGCTGATAACGCCGTTTCTTTGCCAGTGGTGACGCTGTGTTCCGAGACGACAGGGCCCCTGTTCAAACAGCTCGCATCGTCCGGGACTAGTTTTGTGGACACGAGGATGCCTGTCTCATCTCACTCGGCCGCCACAGACACCAAATCTTAATGTTGTTGGTGCTTTGAGGGTCTGATGTAAAGAGAGAAGCGCGTGATCGTTATCCACCTCCATGATCGCCATCCGTATTCACAATCGTTATATAAACTCCAAAAAAAATGTTCAAATGTGTGTGAAATCTTATGGAACTTAACTGCTAAAGTTATCAGTCCCTAAGCTTACATACTACTTAACCTAAATTATCCTAAGGACAAATACACACACCCATGCCCGAGGGAGGACTCGAACCTCTGCCGGACATAAACTGCCATCTATTTTGCAGGAAGAATGGTATAATATTGCCTTTAAATGTATTCTGACCTGTATTCATCCGTTCCAAGATAGCTGAAAGATGTTTTGAACGTCAACGGTTTCCCTACACCATCTCTTTGTGAGTTAACGAGCACTGCGGTCTCATTTAAATATATGGCCGAAAGAGTCAGCCTACAGGAATTGTGAAACGAACCCTGTCGTGCCACAAAGGGCGCAGATTCACCAGGAGATGGGGAAACTTACAGGCGCCTAAAGTCTCTTGAGGCCTAAGCGCTGTAGTGTGCGGGTGAGAAAGACGGGAACCTACGTCATAGGGAAACCCAGTAGAAGACATTTGTGGCCAAGGAGACGTAGCAGTGTTAAATATGGCGGACCTAAGATCAGCCATAAAGGGAAACTTTTATGAAAACTATTTAGTTCTGTAGTAGTGCAGGGAATCAAGGAACAGTAATTTTAATCTGCCATCCTCCATAAATTTTCATGGTGATCCCAATAAAATCTGATTATTGATCATATCTATAATATTTTAGGATTTACTGTTAAAGTGAAATTAACAAGTTTTGTAACAAAGACCTGAGTGCTAAAATCTGAACGCTTTGGTCGATCTTAACGATCGATATTTCATGCAAAAGAGCATCGTTAAAATGGCAAATGTTGTAAATATGTACTCTGTAACTTTATTTGTTTAAAAGATATAGTAATTAAAATTATCAGTATTTACAGTTAAGCATCAGATCATTTCCTCCACAAAAAACACATTGAGCGATGACAGCATGCCACCTTATTGAATCATTAGGTAATAGAACATTTGTTGTAAAGTTTAGTGCATAATAGTTACATTTGTTCTTTATTTATTTATCAGAAAGCATATTGGTGCAAGGCTACTGGCCCTGGCATTCAGAGCTAAGAATAAAATTGTACTGGTTTTATGTAAAAGAATTTAACGTTTATTATGTAATGAATGTTATTGTTACTTTGTTTAAAACGAGAAACTGGTCAAGTTTTGATTATTTAAATATGTTAAAATGTAAAATAATGTAGAATAAGTTGTAGCCAATCAGATGGACGGCTTCAGGAAAGGGTATTGCCCTAGTCTGTTGAGCGAGGATATTCGGCGCGCGGGAAACGCGGCCGAGGACGGTCAAAGGGACAGTGCTGTGCAGACGTGCAAGCACACAGTTCGGCGAGAGACACCAAAGGGTACAGTTAGGAATGAGACGCGAAAGCGGACAGTGGGTCTTTAGGCAGCTAGAAAGTGAAACGACGTAGAAAATTTCGCGTTGTGTGGTATCAGGGGACCTAGTCTCTGAGCGGTGAGCAGACGCGCGAGTAGTGTGAACTCTAACTTTTCGCGTAGACAATTTGCATTCCGCGATGAGATTATGAATGATCGAACTGTGTCAAATGGATATGCGCTGGAGTGTAACAGTAACACTAAATACGACCACTTTCACTATTAGTTTTTTTTTAAATAAACATTATTCTAACCAAATCGCAACTGTGTGGCCTACATCATTTATGGGTAGTTAATTTAGTTCCCGATATTATTATTACTGTTATTATATGTTATGTTAATTTTGTACATCGCAAACTTGACATCAGCCAGACAATTTAACCAAAGGGTCACAAGTGTATAATTGAGGGCGTGGAATGCGATACGTGAGATTCAACCCCAAGACATTTCGACAAAGTGGAATCGCATATGAGCTCGAACATCTTAGGGACGTTAGCTCGCATCATGTAAGTGCCAAAAATGCTATGTCTGGACGGGTATCGAGCACGAGACCTTTAGATTCATAGCCTTCCGCTATACCATTTTTTATCTCCTTTTGTTCCTTCTAGTTAGTTCCACTCCTCCAGAGCGGACGTCCCATGACGCTCGATCAATTCCATAGTTGATCCATTAATTCACCTTTTTTATTACAGAGAGCAGCTGACTCTCTGACCGAACACGCTGAGCTACCGTGCCGGTGACCAATGAGCTACAGAGCTCTGCGTACTATGGCGTTGACAACAGGTAAATCGTACTGTTTACCAGACTACTAATGATATATTGGAGAGAGATGTGTAGCTGCATTCATCACTTTTAGATCTACGACATCGGCAGCAGAGATTACTGTAGTTCCAGTTGAATAGGCGAATCTAATACCGACTGCTCTACAATGAATATAGCTTTGACAGAAACTATACGGCCTTTAATGAGGACGTTCTCGCAATTCATCTAAGTGGAAACAAAACTGCGATACATTGAACGGTTCCGGAAAATCTTAAGTGAACGGCTTAGCCGACTCACACTGTGTGCATCACAGGGTAACTGGAATTTTCTTGAGATATGACGGATGCTGCTTTCACGTCTGACCATATTTCTTCATTAAGAAGACTTGCAATGTCTTGTTTTTTCAGATTATCATCTTTATTATCTTATACATATTCGCATATTCAATAAGCACATCCTTTGTCTACCAGGTGTCGATATGGAACCGTATGAATGACTTTACGGGCATTAACAAAAGCCATGAACCGCGTCGCCACTATTTACAAACTACAGGTTCTCGGCAACGAACACACAAAGCTGAGTTTCAGACGCTCAGAACTTGCGAAGTTCGTAAGGACTTTACCAGACGAATTGATCATTGTACAAATTAATCACTATTTTCGTGCATAACTGCCGTGATAATAGTACTCAATTTCCGTGTCCTTTGCTTTACGTTTTCTCAAGTCCGTTGTAGCATTTCTCATCGATTTATGTAAACCAGCCTACGCTCTCCAAATTATTCTAGCAAAACTATACTTCATTTTTAATCATGAAAGAAAAGGAAGGCCATGTGACTGCTGTTTGACTGATGTACCCAGAAGTAAGAAAGAGCTTCATAGCTCAACGAGTTACTTAGAGGGATCATGTATTTAAGTGAATGCAGCATTAGGATCAACTCCCTCTAGTCTCCTGATACGATCTGCAAGTATATGTTTACTCTTTCTTATAGACAGAATACAGGCAATGATGAGGTATTACCTCACTTTTCTGGTCTAACATCGATAAATAATGAACACGAATGAAGGACAACAATCACATCGAACATATTCAGGGTCATCAGGAATTCCTGAAGGTCTCTGCAACACTAAGCTTCCTTTTACTTGCAGCAAAATCAGACAAGGAATTAGAAAATAATACTATCAGCTTATCTGAAAAATGATTCGCCTTGTAAATTGTGCTTGCATCATCTACCGTATTCGGAGAGAATACATGAGCGCATGGGAAATTTCAGGGGAACATCTTAATTTGCAGAAATGAATGTGAGGTCAAAATGATTGAAGATAAATTTAGAATAACTTATTATTATTCAATAAAAAAGTGAGAAATTGTCGCAGCGAGGTTACATTTATCCTCAAATGGATCGCATAGATAACAACTGAATTAGTACAAAAAAGGATGCCGTATCAACCTAGATTCCAGTACCAATAATGAATATGTGGGACAGCAGCTTGCACCATGGGCTACTTTCACGGATGAATACATGAAATACCAATAATGGTCCTTGGGCATGGGGCAAAGACTCTCGGTTTAAACAACGGATTTAACCTTTGGTACAAGAATGGTACATCTATAAAGCTAGAAACTCTGCGAACGAAATGTTACGTCAATTTGCGTGTGTGATCTCACCGTAAACTACAGTACGTTGCAGGATAGAAAACGGCTGTCACACTGAAACATCAGACAAATTTATCGAAGTAGTGAGGGCAGCGTCCTCCTCAGGAACGGAAGGTTCCAAATCATTGGAAAAGAGCACAGGTAGGCCCAGTTTTCAAGAAGGGTCGTCCAGCAGATTCGCAAAACTATAGGCCTATATCTCTGACATCGATCTGTTGTAGAATTTTAGAACATGTTTTTTGCTCGCGTATCATGTCATTTCTGGAAACCCAGAATCTACTCTGTAGGAATCAACATGGATTCCGGAAACAGCGATCGTATGAGACCCAACTCGCTTTATTTGTTCATGAGACCCAGAAAATATTAGATACAGGCTGCCAGGTAGATGCCATTTTCCTTGACTTCCGGAAGGCGTTAGATACAGTTCCGCACTGTCACCTGATAAACAAAGTAAGAGCCTACGGAATATCAGACCAGTTGTGTGGCTGGATTCAAGAGTTTTTAGCAAACAGAACGCAGCATGTTGTTTTCAATGGAGAGACGTCTACAGACGTTAAAGTAACCTCTGGCGTGCCACAGGGGAGTGTTATGGGACCATTGCTTTTCACAATATATATAAATGACCTAGTAGATAGTGTCCGAAGTTCCATGCGGCTTTTCGCGGATGATGCTGTAATATACAGAGAAGTTGCATCGTTAGAAAATTGCAGCGAAATGCAGGAAGATCTGCAGCGGGTAGGGAGTGGCAACTGACCCTTAACATAGACAAATGTAATCTATTGCGAATACGTATAACGAAGGATCGTTTATTGTATGATTGTATGATAGTGGAACAGACATTGGTAGCAGTTACTTCTGTAAAATATCTGGGAGTATACGTACGGAACGACTTGAAGTGGAATGATCATATAAAATTAATTGTCGGTAAGGCGGGTGCCAGGTTGAGATTCATTGGGAGATTCCTTAGAAAATGTAGTCAACAAAGGAGGTGGCTTACAAAACACTCATTCGACCTATACTTCAGTACTGCCCATCAGTGTGGGATCCGTACCAGGTCGGGTTGACAGAGGAGATAGAGAAGATCCAAAGAAGAGCGGCGCGTTTCGTCACAGGGTCATTTGGTAAGCGTGATAGCGTTACGGAGATGTTTAGCAAACTCAGGTGGCAGACTCTGCAAGAGAGGCGCTCTGCATCGCGGTGTAGCTTGCTGTCCAGGTTTCGAGAGAGTGCGTTTCTGGATGAGGTATCGAGCATATTGCTTCCCCCTACTTATACCTCCCGAGGAGATCACGAATGTAAAATTAGAGGGATTCGAGCGCGCACGGAGGCTTTCCGGCAGTCGTTCTTTCCGCGAACCATACGCGACTGGAACAGGAAAGGGAGGTAATGACAGTGGCACGTAAAGTGCCCTCCGCCACACACCGATGGGTGGCTTGCGGAGTAGAAATGTAGATGTAGATGTAATGCGTCTACCCTCAACACTCGCGGAAACACAAGTGCTCAAATTCTGCCACGCTGACACTAAATTTGTCAGACTGCTATTTCTCCAAGGTATAGCGTATAGCTTTTACCTTTGCTACGCATCGAAAGACTGTGGCATTCGTAGCAGACTAAACACGAGCACGGTGTATTTTTGCACATCGGCAACGAATAATATCTCGCAAAAAAGATAACTGAATTAAAAGACGTTTTCTAATGGACAGCTCTCACATATGAATGAAAATGCAGATTATTTCAGAAAACTGCCCTGAGATCCTTTATCATTTAGCTACAATATAGCAGGTCAGCAATTGGAAGCAGTTAATTCCATAAATTATCTGGGAGTAGGCATTAGGAGTGATTTAAAATGGAATGATCATATAAAGTTGATCGTCGGTAAAGCAGATGCCAGACTGAGATTCATTGGAAGAGTCCTAAGGAAATGCAATCCGAAAACAAAGGAAGTAGGTTACAGTACTCTTGTTCTCCCACCGCTTGAATATTGCTCACCAGTGTGGGATCCGTACCTGATAGGGTTGATACAAGAGATAGAGAATATCCCACGGAGAGCAGTGCGCTTCGTTACAGGATCATCTAGTAATAGCGAAAGCGTTACGGAGATGATAGATAAACTCCAGTGGAAGACTCTGCAAGAGAGATGCTCAGTAGCTC
Source organism: Schistocerca cancellata (assembly GCF_023864275.1). Taxonomy (NCBI): domain Eukaryota; kingdom Metazoa; phylum Arthropoda; class Insecta; order Orthoptera; family Acrididae; genus Schistocerca; species Schistocerca cancellata. Next base: position 199,166,451 of record NC_064634.1, read on the forward strand.
GGTACGGGCTTTTGTTGAAGTGTCGAGAACATACATTCACCGAGGAGTCAAGCTCCCTCCTACGTATATCTCGCGAAGAGACCATGAGGATAAAATCAGAGAGATTAGAGCCCACACAGAGGCATACCGACAATCTTTCTTTCCACGAGCAATACGAGACTGGAATAGAAGGGAGAACCGATAGAGGTGCACAAAGTACCCTCCGCCACACATCGTCAGGTTGCTTGCGGAGTATGGATGTAGATGTATAAGAAATCATCTCCAGTCGTCAGTTGACTAACAATGTCTTCTTGTAACAAAGTTGGGGCAGTTTATTACTCATCTTCAGGCTAATACTGAACCATTTCGCCAAGGTAACGTTTTTGCTCGGTTCATAACCCTCGAAGATTTCGTCAGTTTCAGACGCAGTCTTTGTTCACTGTCGGAAACTTGTGCTTGCTGCCAGGTGTAGCGCGTGTCGCGTGTACTCGATCTACGCCGCCGGCCGCTTTCCTGAGGTGCTGGTGACGCAACAAGCGTTGCCCTGGCGACGGCCCGCTGGCGCCTAGCCCCGGACACAACGCTTTTTCACTGAGCGCGCTCTGGTCGGCGGCCGCTGACTGAAGGCAATGACCGAGTAAAAGGCTCGCGCCTACTGGGTGAATGGGAGGCTTGTGTTACAGTTCGCCAGATGCGGAATAGCACCACTGCACGAAATAAATCACTAAATTATGTTGTTGTTGTGGTCTTCAGTCCTGAGACTGGTTTGATGCAGCTCTCCATGCTACTCTATCCTGTGCAAGCTTCTTCATCTCCCAGTATCTACTGCAACCTACATCCTTCTGAATCTGCTTAGTGTATTCATCTCTTGGTCTCCCTCTACGATTTTTACCCTCCACACTGCCCTCCAATGCTAAATTTGTGATCCCTTGATGCCTCAAAACATGTCCTACCAACCGATCCCTTCTTCTAGTCAAGTTGTGCCATAAACTTCTCTTCTCCCCAATCCTATTCAATACCTCCTCATTAGTTACGTGATGTACCCACCTTATCTTCAGCATTCTTCTGTAGCACCACATTTCGAAAGCTTCTATTCTCTTCTTGTCCAAACTAGTTATCGTCCATGTTTCACTTCCATACATGGCTACACTCCATACAAATACTTTCAGAAACGACTTCCTGACACTTAAATCTATACTCGATGTTAACAAATTCCTCTTCTTGAGAAACGCTTTCCTTGCCATTGCCAGTCTACATTTTATATCCTCTCTACTTCGACCATCATCGGTTATTTTACTCCCCAAATAGCAAAACTCCTTTACTACTTTAAGTGTCTCATTTCCTAATCTAATTCCCTCAGCATCACCCGACTTAATTTGACTACATTCCATTATCCTCGTTTTGCTTTTGTTGATGTTCATCTTATATCCTCCTTTCAAGACACTGTCCATTCCGTTCAACTGCTCTTCCAAGTCCTTTGCTGTCTCTGACAGAATTACAATGTCATCGGCGAACCTCAAAGTTTTTATTTCTTCTCCATGAATTTTAATACCTACTCCGAATTTTTCTTTTGTTTCCTTTACTGCTTGCTCAATATACAGATTGAATAACATCGGTGAGAGGCTACAACCCTGTCTTACTCCTTTCCCAACCACTGTTTCCCTTTCATGCCCCTCGACTCTTATAACTGCCATCTGGTTTCTGTACAAACTGTAAATAGCCTTTCGCTCCCTGTATTTTACCCCTGCCACCTTCAGAATTTGAAAGAGAGTATTCCAGTTAACATTGTCAAAAGCTTTCTCTAAGTCTACAAATGCTAGAAACGTAGGTTTGCCTTTTCTTAATCTTTCTTCCAAGATAAGTCGTAAGGTCAGTATTGCCTCACGTGTTCCAACATTTCTACGGAATCCAAACTGATCTTCCCCGAGGTCGGCTTCTACCAGTTTTTCCATTCGTCTGTAAAGAATTCGTGTTAGTATTTTGCAGCTGTGACTTATTAAACTGATAGTTCGGTAATTTTCACATCTGTCAACACCTGCTTTCTTTGGGATTGGAATTATTATATTCTTCTTGAAGTCTGAGGGTATTTCGCCTGTCTCATACATCGTGCTCACCAGATGGTAGAGTTTTGTCATGACTGGCTCTCCCGAGGCCATCAGTAGTTCAAATGGAATGTTGTCTACTCCGGGGGTCTTGTTTCGACTCAGGTCTTTCAGTGCTCTGTCAAACTCTTCACGCAGTATCTTATCTCCCATTTCGTCTTCATCTACATTCTCTTCCATTTCCATAATATTGTCCTCAAGTACATCGCCCTTGTATAAACCCTCTATATACTCCTTCCACCTTTCTGCCTTCCCTTCTTTGCTTAGAACTGGGTTGCCATCTGAGCTCTTGATATTCATACAAGTGGTTCTCTTCTCTCCAAAGGTCTCTTTAATTTTCCTGTAGGCAGTATCTATCTTACCCCTAGTGAGACAAGCCTCTACATCCTTACATTTGTCCTCTAGCCATCCCTGCTTAGCCATTTTGCACTTCCTGTCGATGTCATTTTTGAGACGTCTGTATTCCTTTTTGCCTGCTTCATTTACTGCATTTTTGTATTTTCTCCTTTCATCAATTAAATTCAATATTTCTTCTGTTACCCAAGGATTTCTATTAGCCCTCGTCTTTTTACCTACTTGATCCTCTGCTGCCTTCACTACTTCATCTCTCAGAGCTACCCATTCTTCTTCTACTGTATTCCTTTCCCCCATTCCTGTCAATTGTTCCCTTATGCTCTCCCTGAAACTCTCTACAACCTCTGGTTCTTTCAGTTTATCCAGGTCCCATCTCCTTAAATTCCCACCTTTTTGCAGTTTCTTCAGTTTCAATCTGCAGTTCATAACCAATAGATTGTGGTCAGAATCCACATCTGCCCCAGGAAATGTCTTACAATTTAAAACCTGGTTCCTAAATCTCTGTCTTACCATTATATAATCTATCTGATACCTACTAGTATCTCCAGGATTCTTCCAGGTATACAACCTCCTTTTATGATTCTTGAACCAAGTGTTGGCTATGATTAAGTTATGCTCTGTGCAAAATTCTACAAGGCGGCTTCCTCTTTCATTCCTTCCCCCCAATCCATATTCACCTACTATGTTTCCTTCTCTCCCTTTTCCTACTGACTAAATTATATGTCCCTTTATAGCGTTAGCACAGCATATTTTCTAACGTCTCGATGTTTTCCCAACCTGCGAAAATAAAGGACACGTTATTTTATGAAGTTTAGCATGACCAAAGGCAACTTAGGCGTTGTCTATAAATGCAGGGGAGAAACTAAGTGCAAAATAGTTTATATCGAGTCGAACAATGAAAGGCGCAGTAAAGAGACAACGCCGGAAAAATGGCTCTTTGGAAGTTGTACAGTATGAACACCAATACCATGAGTACGAAGGTAGTAGCAGTATGAGTAGTGTAACATCCACGAGATAAATTTTAGTTACAGTGCGACGAGAGGAAATTACGCCTCTAACAGTTATAAATATTTATTATCTATCCGACATATGAAAAAACAGTGAAATAAAACGATGATAAACATTAATTATTTATATAATATTTTATGATGTAATTGGACATATCGATGTGTATCATACAAAGACAATAATAATTGTAAATTCCTTTTATGAGCTGCGTTTGTCTTCCTTTGTTTTTACCTTTTGTTGCTTGGCTTTTGTAGGTTGCGGACGCAAGACACATATCAAACTGAGGTCTGTTAAGAAATTGTAATTATTTGTTAATTATTACTTGAGAATAGAGTTCATTATTATTATAAATATGAGAGAATAATTATTTGTAACTTTAATTCCTCTCTCAATAAGCATTATCTGTGTTAATTATTTCTTTCCGCCTCAAGGAGCGCAGCCATTGATGATAGCGATTTGTATCGCGTTTTTATCTGTGTTTCTTACGAAAGTATCAAAGGTTTGCTTGATGAAAATTAGTCTAAATAATGCACAATATGAAAGCAGAGTTAAATAAGCATTTCACATACTTATCCTCTTAAAAGGAAATTTGCTCTAACAATAGAAAGTCTGCCGGCTGGTGTGGCCGTGCGGTTCTAGGCGCTTCAGTCCGGAACCGCGCGACTGCTACGGTCGCAGGTTCGAATCCTGCCTCGGGCATGGATGTGTGTGATGTCCTTAGGTTAGTTATGTTTAAGTAGTTCTAAGCTCTAGGGGACTTATGACCACAGATGTTAAGTCCCATAGTGCTCAGAGCCAATAGAAAGTCTCTATCAATTGTCTTCCGCCATCTTAACAATTATCTCAGCGGCAAATTCAAATTACGCAACTCTGCAGACATAAATGCCGAAGGCAATAAAAATGTATAAAAATACATGTGTACCGGTGGTCCCGAACTCATTTTAATGAAAATAATTAGAATCAGATTGGTTCTTTAAAAAAACAGTGCTCATAGCACGATCCATGTAACAAACTTTTCTTGCTGATGCATGAAGCCGAAATTAATTACGCACGAGTTGCGAAGAATATTGTTTTAGGTAACGTACGTCAGTGTTGTGCGCGGCTGATATTCGGTGCTGAAGATAACTGTTTCCATCATAACCAATAGTTGTATAGAATCTGTTGTATGAACTGTTATTTAGTGACACTTACACAACTTACAGACAACACTTTAACACAACACTAATTTAGAGTTCTTTAGCAACTTGACCAAATTTTTAGCCGGGAGAAAAATTATTTAGTAATTACTCACTGTAATAAAATAAGATTATTATTTTCATTTACAATTTAGTTAAATACCAAACCACTGAATAACATAACGAACGCCACAGTAGCATAGAATATAAGCAGCCCTATTGCATCAATGAACACAACAAAGGTAGAGGTTGTAAGTAGGCTTTTTATGTTTTCTTTATGTTAATAGGCTGTTTATGTTTTCTTTATGTAAGTAGGCTGTTTATTTTTTCTTTATGTAAGTAGGCTGTTTATGTTTTCTTATTGGCAACGTTACGTAGCGCTCTATATGACAATCACTGGCTGTGCTGTGTGCAGTCTGTGGCTAGTTTGCATTGTTGTCTGCCATTGTAGTGTTGGGCAGCGGCAGCTGGATGTGAACAGCGCGTAGCGTTGCGCAGTTGGAGGTGAGCCGCCAGCAGTGGTGGATGTGGGGAGAGAAATGGCGGAGTTTTGAAATTTGTAAAAATGGATGTCATGAACTGCTGTATATATTATGACTTTTGATGACTATTAAGGTAAATACATTGTTTGTTCTCTACAAAAATCTTTCATTTGGTAACTATGTCTATCAGTAGTTAGTGCCTTCCGTAGTTTGAATCTTTTATTTAGCTGGCAGTAGTGGCGCTCGCTGTATTGCAGTAGTTCGAGTAATGAAGATTTTTGTGAGGTAAGTGATTTGTGAAACGTATAGGTTAATGTTAGTCAGGGCCATTCTTTTGTAGGTATTTTTGGAAGTCAGATTGCGTTGCGCTAAAAATATTGTATGTCAGTTTAAGCACAGTCATGTATAAATGTTCTAAAGGGACGTTTCAGAATACAGTGGGTCTGCACCTCTGGTGGCCCACCAATACCACAATCTCTACCAGGACTACAGTGGGCCTGTCCACAGTTTCTACAAGGACCGCAGTGGGTCTGCACCTCTGGTGGCCCTACAATACCATACTCTCTACCAGGACTACAGTGGGTCTGCTCTGTGATGACCTACCTACCAATCTTCTTCAAAACGTCGAATGACTCTGCTGTGGGTTTGCTCTGTTGTGGCCCATTACCTGTCAGCATGTCAAGAGTCAGCACTGTCTTTCAGTTGGAAGGACAACACTACTTCTTCAAGACTGCATGGAAATCCACTACTTCCGTGTGCATTGTCTTTTACTCCTCAGACTTTGAAAAAAAAAAACACTGAAATTTTACTGTGATGAACAATCTGGACTGTCTTTATGGACTGTGAGAAAGTTTAACTTTTGACCAACATTGTATAAATAAGTGTGTGCATTTGATATCTTTGTTATTGTAATTATGAAAAATTTTTTAAAATCATTATTGGCCACTGCCCAAAACAATTTGTAAAATTTTTTGTGGGGAGCATGGGGGCTATGTAAGTAGGCTGTTTATGTTTTCTTTATATAAGTAGGCTGTTTATGTTTTCTTTATGTAAGTAGGCTGTTTATGTTTTCTTATTGGCAACGTTACGTAGCGCTCTGTATGAAAATCACTGGCTGTGCTGTGTGCAGTCTGTGGCTAGTTTGCATTGTTGTCTGCCATTGTAGTGTTGGGCAGCGGCAGCTGGATGTGAACAGCGCGTAGCGTTGCGCAGTTGGAGGTGAGCCGCCAGCAGTGGTGGATGTGGGGAGGGAAATGGCGGAGTTTTGAAATTTGTAAAAATGGATGTCATGAACTGCTGTATATATTATGACTTTTGATGACTATTAAAGTAAATACATTGTTTGTTCTCTACAAAAATCTTTCATTTGCTAACTATGCCTATCAGTAGTTAGTGCCTTCCGTAGTTTGAATCTTTTATTTAGCTGGCAGTAGTGGCGCTCGCTGTATTGCAGTAGTTCGAGTAATGAAGATTTTTGGTGAGGTAAGTGATTTGTGAAACGTATAGGTTAATGTTAGTCAGGGCCATTCTTTTGTAGGTATTTTTGAAAGTCAGATTGCGTTGCGCTAAAAATATTGTGTGTCAGTTTAAGCACAGTCATGTATAAATGTTCTAAGGGGACGTTTCAAGGTGACAGTAGTGAACATTTCTTGTTTTGAATTAAGATATTTTTACACAATAATATCGAATTAAGCTGCCTAACGCGCAAATGTACACCATCTCACCATCATCATTTTCTAGGACCTTTGTCCCACTTCAACACGGTGGCGGCCTTGTTGCTATGCAGTTGGCAATGTTTGTGTCGGAGGATGGCCGGATTCCCTTCCTGTCGCCACCCTGTACTCCCCAGGGCGGAATTAGTGAACCCCAACTCTCTGCGTCTAGTGTAAGCCATGAAATAGTGCAAACGTTTTTCAAATATCTGCGAGCCGTTTAACTGAAGCGGGACATGAGTGCCAGCCCGGTATTCACCTAGTGCGATGTGGAAACCGCCTAAAAACGACATCCAGGTTGGCCGGCACACCGGCGCTCGTCGTTAATCCACGGGCTGATTCGATCCAAGGCCGGCGCACCTACCCGAGTCTAGGAAGCAGCGCATTAGCGCCCTCGGTTAACCTTGCAGGTCTAAACGTACACCATCTTGTCAAAAGTATTCTGAAAGTCCTATGTAATGTCGGAATTAACCCCTACATGTCGCGAGAGGCTCATCCGCCAGTGTAAAAGGAGGTGGGAAGTACTGTCAGCAGAGAAGCAGTAACAGCAGTACAAGCCAGTCAGAACAGCTCAGAGACTTCGAACGTGAACTAGCCACTGGATGTCAGCTAGGCAACCAATTCATCGGGGGCATTTCAGTCCTTCTGAAACTGCACAAGTCAACTGCTAGTGACGTGACTGTGAAAAGGAAACTCGAAGGAAAAACCACAGATAAGCCAACATGAGGTAGGACTCATGTAATGACAGGCACGGACCGTCGAGCAATGCCGAGGTTAGTTGTAGAAAAATCGCATTAAATTTGCGAGAAGAATCACTCGCGATTTGCAAAGTGCTCCCAGCAGTTCAGCTAGTACGATGACTGTCCATATGCAGTTAAAAACAATGAGTTGCAGTGGTCGAGCAGTTCCGCATAAGCCATAAATATATCTGCAGTCGGTGTAAGTGACACATCAGACGAAGCAAAGTGTGACGCCACTGTACAGTGGATGGCAGGAAACGAGTGATTTGGGAGTGTTCAGTCACACTGTTCACTGTAGCAGTCTGGTGGAGTGGTTTGCGTTTGGCGAATGGATGGAGAACCCTATCTGGCATGATGTGTCGTGCCAGCAGTTAAGTACAGAGGAGATGGTGGACTCCAAGGTCCAACATCAGTGCCTTCTCTGCTTTCGGCTCTTGAGGTAGAATGGGCAGCCATTCTTCCACAGACACTCAGACATCTCATTCAGAGTGTCTCCAACAGAGCTCAGTCCGCCATACAGGCGAAGAGTCGACACACTCCACATTAATTTCCACTAATTTTGGTCAGATAGTAACTTTACAGTGTTGTGAACTAATTAGGGTATTACGGTCCATATTCAACGGTGTGATTAAAATAAGCAAAACTGACAAAAAATTTGACACCCCAGGAGGCACCATCTATCAATCGGGGTAACCGTGTACCTCCGCCTCTAGACTTGAAAATAGTCTCAAATCGGCGAAGAATATTTACCACTTGTTTCATCAAGTATGGCGTGTCCATTGGAAATTTGTGGTAAGTTCCAATGGGATCAAACTGCTGAGGTCATCGGTCCATAAGCGTACACACTACTTAATCTAACTTAAACTAATATATAAGAAACGATCAGCCTCGATTGTGGTAATGAAACCAACCTTTACCTACGTTTCAGCCAAAATTATTGAGCCTTTTTCAGGAGATATACCTGAATCTATAATTTGTCTAAGAGGGCATGGTCTAGAAATAAAAATAAAACAGCCTATTTCTAGGCCATGCCCTCTTAGACAAATTATAGATTCGGTATATCTTCTGAAGAAGGCTCAATTATTTGGGCTGAAACCTAGGTGAAGGTTGGTTTCATTACCGCAATCGAGGCTGACAATATCTTATATATTAGATTATCACGATTGCTGACTGTGCCGCAATGTTGAATGTATAGTATCTTAAACTAACTTACGCGAGGACTCGAACCTCCAAAGGGGGGAGCCGCTTGGGCCGTGACAAGGCGCCCTAGACCGCTCGGCTACCCCGCGCGGCTGGCGTCTCCAGGTACTCATTGTTGACTGGATCCTGTAGAGCTATCATATTAAGCGGATGCTGACTGTTTCATTTCACCTGCTGATCCAATTAGTACCAGTAATTTCCTGTGGCAGTGAAATGCGGGTTGTCATGTGAATACTACTTTGTCATCTTGGAAGATGGTGATGCCCACAGCATATCCAGCATGCCTCACTAGAAGAAAGGCCAAAACTTGCTAGCACAGCATGTGAAATAAACATCTATATTCTTTCCCTCGGTGACCGAAGAAGTACAGCCATTTTTTGGTACGAAAACATCTTCAAAATATCACGAAACCATCTTAAGTCTGAACTACACCCTCCACATACCGCATGTCAGACGCTCATGACGCATGTCATACGTTGGTTAGTTCTCAAGAGCATGGAAGACCGGTGTATTGAGCATAAGTGAAAAACTGTTACTGAAAAACTTTGCCTTCGTACCAGTCAACCCATGGCAAAAACTTAACAACAGAGATTGTGGTGCGCTCTCCCAACTATTGTGACAGTGTCATTCATGAAGCAACTGAGATTAAATTAGCAAATAACTTTATAGAGACAGAGGATTTTGCTCAAATTCTGCTTGGAATCCTGCTCTCTCCCTGGAGAAATAACAAAGAAACGGAGTTAATCCTACTTGCTAACTTGTTGGTGATTAATATTCACTATCGGTTACTTCTGGTGTAGGTCATCTTCAGTTGTGAGGTGGCGCTAGTAGTTAAAGTATGCGTGTGTTCTTTCTGCATATGGCGTATTATGATTCTTATTTGGTGTTCGTCCCCGCCCCCCATACCCCCCAAGTTTATCAAGTTTCTAAATTTCTTGCACAGCACTCTCTCGCTGCATTTGTGCTTTGAAAATGACGAGGTGTGACCTTCGAAATATCAGCAGTTGTTGTAGATGTCACCACACTGGATTTCCGTAGGTTCTCTGAACATTTTAAGCGTTTGTAACGGAGTAATTTCATTGCCCAAGAGGACGGAAGGAGAAATCTGTATATCTTTTGCGAAGAACAGACCCTCCAATGCGTGTAAAGCAGCAGAAACGTACCGAGAAACCGAAGCTTCGGCACATGCCTTCGGCCGGGCGCAGATGACGCAGCTAGTAACAGCTTGGCCGGAAGAATGCAAATACCAGAGTCATTGTTAAGTCCTGAAACATACCTATAATCTTCTGGAACTTCATTAGAGTTTAATCATAGTGAAATATTCATTTAACAATGCCGTATTTACTCATTTCATCTTCATTTTGGCTTATATAAGGGGCAGCTAAATGGAAACGAGACAGATGGATGAAAGTAAATACACTGTTCAGTATTTCAAAAATAATTGGCACAGCTGTTAACACATTTACCTCAGGGTGAGACAAGATGGTTAACTCCTGTAGGCAAAAATGTTTGCTGTGGCCTACAGGCTGCCAAGTGAGAGAATTATCGCACAATCAGCTCAACAGCTCATGTATCCAAGTTGTTGACAGGAATAATATACAGAAGAATGGAAACGAAAATTGAGGATATTTTGGATGACGATCATAGCTTCAGGAAAGGTAAGGGCAACAGAGAGACAGTTCTGACATTGCGGTTGATAATGGAAGGAAGACTGAAAAAAAGTCAAGACACGTTCATGGGATTTTTCGACCTGAATAAAGCGTTCAACGATGTAAAATTATGCAAGATGTTCGGAACTCTGAGAAAAATAGGGGTTAGCTATAGAAAGAGGCGAGTAATACACAATACGTACAAGAACCAAGAGGGACCAGTAAGACTGGAAGACCAAGAACGAAGTGTTCGGATTAAGAAATCTGTAAGACAGGGGTGTAGTCTTACGCCCCTACTGTTCAATCCATATGTCGAAGAAGAGTGGAATTAAGATTCAAGGTGAAAGGATATCAATGTTAAGATCCGCTGGCGACACTGCTATCCTGAATGAAAGTGCAGAAGAATTGCAGGATTTGTTGAACGAAATGAACAGTCTAATTTGTACAGAAAATGGATTGAGAGTAAATCGGAGAGAGAGGAAAGTAATGACAGCAGAAATGAGAACAGCGAGAAAGGTAACATAGGGGATCACGAAGTAGACGAATTTAAGGAATTCTGCTATTTAGGCAGCAAAATAAACTACGACAGGCGGGGCAAGGAGGACATAAAAAGTAAACTATCACATGCGAAAAAGGCATTCCTGGCCAAGAGAAGTGTGCTAATATCAAACATAGGCCTTAATTTGAGGAAGAAATATCTGAGAATACCGGCCGGAGTGGCCGAGCGGTTCTAGGCGCTGCAGTCTGGAACCGCGCGGCCACTACGGTCGCAGGCTCGAATCCTGCCCCGGGCATGGATGTGTGTGATGTCCGTAGGTTAGTTATGTTTAAGTAGTTCTAAGTTCTAGGGGACTGATGACCTCAGAAGTTAAGTCCCACAGTGCTCAAAGCCATTTGAACCATCTGAGAATGCACGTTTGGGGCACAGTATTTTATGGTGGTGAGACATGGACAGTGGTAAATCCCGAACAGAAGAGAATCGAAGCCTTTGGGATGTCCTGCTACAGAAGAATGTTAAAAATCAGATGGACTGATAAGGTAAGGAATGAGGTGGTTCGCCGCAGAATCGGCGAGGAAAGGAACATATTGAAAACACAGAAGGGACAGGTTGATCTACATCTACATCTACATCTACATCTATATGGATACTCTGCAAATCACATTTAAGTGCCTGGCAGAGGATTCATCGAACCACCTCACAATTCTCTATTATCCCAATCTCGTATAGCGCGCGGAAAGAATGAACACCTATATCTTTCGGTACGACCTCCGATTTCCCTTATTTTATCGTGGTGATCGTTCCGCCCTATGTAGGTCGGTGTCAACAAAATATTTTCTCATTCGGAGTAGAAAGTTTGTGACTGGAATTTCGTGAGAAGTTTCCGTCGCAACGAAAAACGCCTTTCTTTTAATGATGTCCAGCCCAAATCCTGTATCATTTCTGTGACACTCCCTCCCATATTTCGCGATAATACAAAACGTACTGCGTTTCTTTGAACTTCTTCGATGTACTCCGTCAGTCCTACCCGGTAAGGATCCCATCCCACACCGCGCAGCAGTATTATAAAAGAGAACGCACAAGCGTAGCGTAGGCAGTCTCCTTAGTAGGTCTGTTACATTTTCTAAGTGTCCTGCCAGTAAAACGCGGCCTTTGATTAGCCTTCCCCACAACATTTTCTGTGTGTTCCTTCCAATTTAAGTTGTTCGTAATTGTAATACCTAGGTATTTAGTTGAATTTACGGCTTTTAGGTTAGACTGATTTATCGTGCAACCGAAGTTTAACGAGTTACTTTTAGCACTCATGTGGATGACCTCACACTTTTCGTTATTTTTGGGACAACTGCCACTTTTCGCACCATTCAGATATTTTTTCTAAATCTTTTTGCAGTTTGTTTTGATCTTCTGATGACTTTATTAGTCGACAAACGACAGCGTCATCTGCAAGCAACCGAAGACGGCTGCTCAGATTGTCTCCCAAATCGTTTATATAGATAAGGAACAGCAAAGGGCCTATAACACTACCTTGGGGAACGCCAGAAATCACTTCTGTTTTACTCGATGATTCGACATCTGTTGAGGAATCAGGGGATAACTTCCATGGTACTAGAGTGAGCTGTAGAGGGTAAAAATTGTAGAAGAAGACAGAGATTGAAATACATCCAGCATATAATTGAGGACGTAGGGTGCAGCTGCTAATCTGAGGTGCAAAAAAATAAAAATAAAAATAAAATTGGAACCATGACCGTATCCAGGCATACATCTCTTCATCCGAAGCAAATCGGATGAATGGGTCGCTGATTCGTATCCAGTTCTGCGACCTGAGGAATTGTTGACGAAATTGTCAGGGGGCAGTATTTTTCACGCACCAACCTGCGCGACACATACATGCAGTTGCCGTTGGACGCAGTTCCTCGGACTTCCTTGGTTCTCAAAACCGCCATTGGGCTTTACCAATTTAATCCCTTGCCGTTTGTAATCGCGTATGTTCTGGGAAATAATCAAAGTTATTTGGACGAACCGATTCAGGACATTCCCTGCTGCGATAACTTTCTTGATGACATTTACTCGTAGTTTATGGGCTGCAAACGAGAGGAGAATTTAGGAAGCCTATATACGGTTTTTCAACGCCTTCTCAAGAATAGTCTTCGTTGCAAACTGGAAAAGTGCAGTTTTTTTCCCCTAAAAGGTGCATTTTTTCAGACATGTTTAGCAAAAGTGGCTTTGTCCCTACGGCCGACACCATCAAAGCCATCATCAGCTTGCTGGGATTCAAGAATCTGAAGGAGTTCCAGCCTTATTTTTGCAAGATTTCGTTTTATGCTAAGTTAATTTCCCAGGCTGTGCACAAATGCCAACCTCTTAACTGGCTTCCCAACAAGGGCGTCATGTTTGCCATTTCTGCTGATTGTCGATGTTCTTTTCAATCCCTCCAGCAGTGTTTGTGTTCGTCTCCTTGTTTGGCTTTATTTACGGCAGGTAAACCTTTAACCCTGGCCTCTAACGCATTCATTGACGAGGTGGGCTCTCCTTCTCAGTAATTATTGATATGACATTGGTTACTGTTCCACCACTCAACGTGCAAATGCTCACGCACTGTCACGGCTGCTGGTGTGGCCCAATCCGGAATTTGATTGGCACGAAGCTCTCGTGTTCACTTTTTGCTATACCTTACAGCAAAACCTACTGGATTTTTCGTTGACAGTGCGAGAGGTTGCCACTGCTATGGCCTACCCGATTTTTCAAGTGGGTTGGACGGAGCGTGTGGAAGGAGCGTGTGTATCTGGCGTGGTATAAAATTTTTCTTCTTCGTGATGCCACAGCATTGAGGCTCGCATACTCCAGCTGCTGCATGTGTCGCATTCGGATGTGGCTCGTATGAAGGTGTTGGTGCAACGTCACATCTACTAACCTGCGATCGATCATGACATCGAACATCTGGTGTGAGTTCGCAGGGCCTGTGAACAGAATCCTGCTGCTCTGCTGTGCCAGTTTTCCCCTTCGCTGGTCCTGGAGCACCCTTGGGGCAGCACACATGTCACTATTACAGATCCATTTTGGACAGCATTTGGTTGTTGGTGGTCATTGCGTTATCGGATTTTCCATACATCTCAAAGCTGCCTACCATGTGATCGATTGCCACTGCATATGCTGTTTCGATTATTTGTGGCACTGAGGGATCCTCCAGGACCCTTCGTTAAGAGTTGACTGTTTGTGTCACAAGAGATTGAAGACTTTTGTGATTGCAGTGGTATCCAGCATTTAACAACCATGCTGTTTCATCTGGCTTCTAGCTTAGAGGTGGAGCACTTCATACATATGTTCAAGATCCAATTGAAGAAATCTGTGTCTACCTTTCCTGAGACGATGCATTGTCGAGTTTTCTCGTTATGCAGTGGGCAAGCCAATCAGAGAATGCAGTTTGGCGTAACGTTTGCATGGGTGCCAGCCATGGGGTATAGTGCTCTGAGCTGCATGCCCCAGACTACTGTGGCCTGCTGCATTATGCCTCCTGCGTTTCCCCCTGGGACAACCGTTTGGGCATTCAGCTGGGATGGCTGTGGGAGGTGTAATGGGCCACAAAGGTTGGCAGTTGTTTGTGGTGGATGTTGGAGGGGAGAGCTGAGCTGTCATGCAAATAAGTTGCACTCATGATCCATAGAGTCATCACCACTGCAGTCTTTCAGTCAGCTGGATTTCAGTGTAGGTCGCGACATTGTTCCAGGTTTGGACTCCCAAGCAAGGTGTTTCCTTTTTGCCATCCCCTTCATACCCTCTGCCGCCCTCTATTCTCCTGCAGCCTTGGGCCACGGCGAGACTTACACCCTAGTCTACCAATATGAAGTCTGTGGAATCTGACGTGGCCTCCTCCTCCTCGTACGCCCCCTATCCTCTCCCCCCCCCCGTCCCTCCCTCTACTGTTGCTGGTGGACTGACCATTACCTCAGCCTCCACACCCTGCACCCCTCCAGTCGAGCCAATGGCATCAGCTTTTCTCCTTCAGTGGTCGCTCTGCTCCCAGGTATTCACTATTCTCTCCAGTTCTGTGCTGGAGATCATGGCCCAAAGCCTGGCCATTCGGCACTGCGTGACCTCTTCAGGGGGACTGATTTGCGATGGTGGGAGATGAGCTGGCGTGGGTAGTGAAGCGGACTTCTGTGGACGTCTGCCATTGGGGGGGGGGAAGGGGGGAGCACACATAATTATTCTATGGACAGATTCACTGACGGAAGCGTTATTCTAACGGTGGGCTAAACTACCATGGATCTCGCCTTGTGCCTCGTACCATTTCTGTCTGCTCAGTCGTCAGCCACCCATTAGAGATGGGGGATCCGCTCTTGAACTGATTCATAGAGTTGAATCTTTCAAAGGAGTGAACAATCAGTGATTCAGAAAAAAAGAACGGTAGCTCCAAACGTTTCCCACGGCAGAGAGAGAGAGAGAGAGAGAGAGAGAGAGAGACGGAGCATATCAGCAGTGCCTCTGCTGGTCACAGCACAGTGCGCGCCACACAACATGGCCTCTGCCCTGCTTCTACCTTGGCTGCCTGCATTGTGCAGTGCCCCATTGGATTTTGTGTTTCACATATGCCGTGCCGTCTCTGTGCGTCGTCTGCCGCGTGCAGTGTCTGGTGCAGCTTAACTTCGCATCGCACTCTGTCGGCGACCATTTCAGTCGCACGTCCTGCCCTCTGGGCAGTTGATGCGAGCAACAGGACAGAGAGCCACTTAGCGGATAACATAGGAACTACTTGCAACAACCTGCTCGCAAGGGAACGGACGATTTGTCTCGGAGTGGGTGAGTGGTGGCAGTTCACCGCTCCCACCACCCTCGGAACTCGCCCGCTCAACGCTCACTCCACCGTTCTCGACTCTAGCCAGAGCGTTGAGCAAAGCAACTCAGGTGTCACTCTGGTCTCTGCGGTCTTAGCTCACGCAGTAATACAGCTCGCGGCTCGACCTGCTCGACTCAGTGCTTCTGCATCGGAGTTCGTCTCTACTGGATATTGTTCTTCGTAGTAATACCGCTATGTATATTACATTATTATGTTATGTATACAGCATTTGTTTTTATTTTATTTTTATTTGTTTAAACTGATCAGATTAGGTTCCTGACGACTCCTCTTACTATAGGATTTTTATTATGGACACTCGAATTTACGCTTTAATTACGAGTGAACCGATAAACGTATCGCAAAATGTGATACACCAATATTTTCCTTGTTTTATTCTGCGTAAGGCTATATGCAGCACTTTCGTTTTACAGTCAAATTTATTTATTTTTTCTTATTCTGGTACGGATTTTGCGATTTTAGACGTCTTCGGAAGGAAACGTTCACTTTAAAAATATATGGCTTGCGATGTATTTGTATGAGGTTAATGAAATTTTAATACATTATAGTCAAATATATTGTTAATGTAAATCTCAAGTTACAACATTTTCCGATCACCCAAAAAACCACGATAGTGCAAAATAAATCAATAATCAAAAACTTTGTCATATCGTGGAAATTTCAATAAACAATACAAAATTCTTACTCATTATCTGTGTTACTTCAAAATAGGATCAAATAAGATCAAAATACAGGTATAGTACTGAAATAAACCAAGTTTAAAGGGCAATGTGCCTTCCATTTATTTTCTATTGTAAATGAGTGGTGAGTCATGAATTCATTTCAGGGAGTGAACAGTTCTGATCCGATCTCTGAAAAGAACAGTTTTGCCCATCTCTACCACCCATGCCTGCTTGTTGTGTTCATCCTAGCCCATACAGTACCTTGTGTCGTCAGTATTGTTTAGCGTGGTTGTCACTCCAAAATGGCTGAAGGGCAGAGACACAACGGGGAGGCAACAGGGTTTTGGACTATCATCCCTGATCACAGAATGTGGAGTTCGGAGGCTTGCTCACTCTGTAAAGCCGGACAGACGGCGATCAGTGTGAGATCTGAAGACAGAGAACAACTCTCGTGCAGGTAAAAGTGTTATGGAACACATTTTTCAGAGTAGACTGCAGGGCTCCACAGGCAACGATCCCTTCGTGTTCCTATACTGACTCAGTGACACTGTCAATTACGATTTCAGTGGGCACAAGAGTATCGAGACAGCACTCTAGATCAAAGGAAACATTTTGTCTGGCCACATGAAATACGTAGCTTGTTACACAAGGTCGATGGTCGTGCTCAATATGTCGTTATGCAGGTGAACAGCTGCTACTAACGTGCACTGCGATGTGGGCGCACGCTGGTGGAGCTATGCTGTGGAGAAGGATATTCACTTGGGCTTCCATGGGACCTGATACAAAAATTGAAGACGCAATGACACTTGTGCACTATATAAAAATCACTGCGAACCACTTGCATTCCTTCAAGCTTGTAGACAACAACAGCGTCTTCCAGCAGAATAACTGTCCGTGTCACAGGGCCAGAATCGTACTACATGACTCTGAGGAGTACGAGGCTGAATTTACGTTGATCTCCTGGCCAACAAATTCTCCTGATTTTGAGGGGATAGAACACATCTGGACGTCATCGGGCTCCAGGTGCCTGCCCACAGTCTGTCCCGTAAATAATGGGAATTGTCTGACCTGTCCGTAGATAACTGGTACCACATATCTCCGAAAGTGTGGCAACGACTTGTAGAATCCAGGCCACGTTGAATCGCCGCATTGCTGCGTTCCAAATGCGGATGAACTAGCTTTTAAATAGGTGGCCATTATGTCTTGCATCAGTGTAGATTTCCTCTCTCTTTTTATAGTCGATATGCCGTAAATCGCAGGCCTAAATATAACTTTTAGTGAAAATAACTGAAAAGTTTGAAGACTTGCTTCTAGGAGACAGGCCTTACCCTTACAATTATTTTGCATTAGACCTTAATTATAAATCACTGAAGTTTTTTATTTGTAACAGTGGGTGAATGAAAAATGGATGTTGCATTTGATCTCCGCTTAAGACTCGTAAACCGACAGTGGAATTAATTGCGTCTGCGGTGGCCTAGCGGCGAGGTGTCCCACTGCGGGTGAAAGGACTCTAGATCGAACCCTCGCTGTGGTGGAATATTAAAAAGCTGTTGACCTGCCTTTCACTTCTCCCCAAGCCTGCTGTATGTGTGTCGCGTAAAATTTGCACATGATTTGCATTCTAGATAAATTTGCGTCTTGCTAACGTAAAGCGAGAATATGTGAATGAATACAAGTATCAGGACGGAGATGTTGGCCAGTGGTGCAATACAATGAGTAAAGAGAAATACTTAAGCGGTTTAACTTCTTTAAAAATCAGTCCTTAGATTTTAGTTTAAAGTTCGCTGTGATCATTAACTTTAACTTCAAGTAATGGTAGGCTGTAAGAACACCAATTGCTTTATTCGAGATAGAATCGTGGTTAGGTTTCCTACGCTTCCAGAAAGTTACGAAAATTACGGGAAAACTCGAAACAGTACAAGTTTCAAGGGCCTGTTTCAGGGGCAATGATCTTAGTCTCCAATATAGTTTCATCTTATGAGTCCGTTTACGTTTAACTGATGGTAGTTCATTTCCAGTGTGGTCTATTTCAGAATGCTGCAATTCCATCTTCAGGCTCCAATTTCCTCAATAGTGCACTTCTATGAACTATGTCAGACAAAACGCCATTTCATCAGTGAAGTGAGTAATAGGCGCCTTGCATACAGAAAATGGTAATTGAGAAATACATAAGCCGAAATATGGAGTGGTAAGTTGAGACTCTCGACTTAGTAGTTAAAACTGTGTAGTATTAAGCAGGGTTTTAAGGAAGAGACTGCCATGTTGCATTAAATTAGAAGCCGTTGTTAGGTGCTCCACCTTTCGTTTTTGAAATGCTATAGCCGCGAGGAGCTGGTAATGATAAAGTGTCAAGGTCCAAAAAATAACATCTGAACCAGAAAAGACAATTTATTTATAAAAATATAGTACTGCAGATATTTATATATTTGTTTTGCACATGTTTAGTAGGTCAGAGAAGGTTTAATACATGCAAGTTTTAGAATTAGAAAATGAACAGTTTAACTTGGGATAACCGACTGTTGAGTTTAAGCTCTTCAGCAGTTCTGCTCCAACATAGATTAAATAAGAACATGCTAACTAAAACAGAGAGAAAACCATCTCCATTATCAAATATTATATACCAATAACTCTCAAATGAAATTATCAGCTCAGAACAGACAATGAGCTAGCATTAACGGAAACTGTAAAACAAGTAGGCAACGATAAAAGACGTTTAAATAAAATTAAAAATGAAAAACCCTGTTGGCTTCAACGACAACTTACATGTTAACCGTGCGTGCCCAGGGAGCAGAAATAACATTCCTAGATTACCAACAGCGCTCACACCCAATAAATTGGAATCTTTGTAACATCAGTAAACGGAGACCATTGGTACATGGCTTGATTTAAAACTACCCCCAAAAGGTGTGCGAATAAAATTTGAGCCAGAATCCCTACACGGTTTCAACTAAGACAGAATTTTGAAGTTACCGTTAGGCTGAGTACACATTACAGAAAACACTCTTAATATTCATAAATTTTCAAGACACCACTAAGGAAAAAGAAAAGCATAAGCATGAAATAAAGCCAAGTTTACCAGTATAATTACCGCTAAAAGTCTCTTAATAACGCAACGGTTAACTGAAGCCTAAAAGACAGCATAAGAACTCTACAGCGCAGCAGATAACTCTAAATAGTTCCACGTAAAGTCTACTCATTAATATTCTCACCTATCAAGTCCACAAAGCTCAGCCAGTCTATCCTGCCCGTAATTTCTGTAGATACGACACAGCAGGCGCATTACCAAGGCCTTGTTCTACCAGATTCGAGCGTCGCATTTCTCAGGAATGTATTCTGACAGATTGGAAAAGTAGATTTTCGGCCAAAGTGCTACTCATTCCGGCAGGGTTGCTTGGAAGCGTCCATGCCCCACAGAAGCGCCAACCGCTGCCGTTGGACGGCCATCCTTCTGTTACCGTTCGGTAACCACCGAGACTCAGCTGATCCGGAGCGGCATTATGTCGAAGCCGTAGGCAACGCGCATGCCCCCTGGTGGGACGCTAAGTAGACCGTTGCTTAGCTACGGGCAAAGAGACTACTCAGTTCCATACATTCTGTGGTATAATCGCACCAAATGAAAAATTAGTCACAACCCCAAGACACGTCACGCTTATACCGTGTAACGCCACTTATACCATTGGTAATGGCCTCTATTAGGCGCGAAAGAGTGACTACCAGATTTTTCATGTGCGCGGAACCGGTTTCAACTTAAATACATCTGGCAGCAGTGGATGATCTGTATCTGAGGTATTTCTCACCTCTGTAGCTTGGTGATACAGTTATGATTTTTATTTTATTGTACTTAGTGTTACCTCTTTCGGAGGAAGTAATAAGAAGAGAAGAGCAAGTAGACGAAGATGACAAGGGAGATGACATTCTGCAAGAAGAATTTGACAGAGCTCTAAAAGAACTACGGGACAACAAAGCAACGGGTACTGACGACATCCCTGCAGAACTAATAAAGAATGCTGGTGACAGCATGAATATTCTGCTGCTTAAACTTATTAGGTCCATCTGTAACACAGGGGAGATACCGACAGACTTTCAGAAATGTATCATTGTTCCTATACCAAAGAAGGCAGCAGCTACAAAATGCGAACAGTGCCGAACTCTAATCACATGCATCAAAAATTCTCATAAAAATAGTTCTGAAGAGAATTGAAGAGAAGGTGGAGGATATGCCGAGTGAAGATCAGTTTGGTTTCAGAAGGGGACTGGGAACAAGAGAGGCGATTCTGGCACTGAGAGTTGTTATCGAAAAGCAATTACAGAAAAATAAACCAATTTATATTGCCTTTGTAGACATGGAAAAGGCATTTGATAACGTTATCTGACAATAGATGTTCAGAGTGCTGAGGAAAAGTGGAATAAAGTACAAAAACATCCGTGTGATACTCCGTTTCTATAAGAATGAGGTGGCATCCAGGAAGCTATAGACCAAGCTCGAGAAACTATTGAGGTGGGGATCGAAATTAATGGGCAGAAGATAGACATGCTACGTTATGCAGATGATGTTGCTATAGTCACGGAGACAAAAGATCTAGCCGAAGTCCTCAGAACAATGTAAAAAATTCTATGCAATCAGTATGGAATGAGAATAAACAAGAAAAAGACTAAAGTGATGGTATGCAGTACAGGGGCAGAATATGAACCTCTGATAATGAGAATTGGAAGAGAGGAACTGGAAGTGGTAGAGGAATTTACTTACCTGGGAAGCAAAATCACAAGCGGTGGTAGAAGCCGGATAGAAATTTCGAACAGAATGCAAAAGGCCAAAATTGCATTTAATCTGAGAAGGAACTTACTGACCAGCAACAACATCAGTCTGAAAATAAGGAAACGTGTCATGAAAGGTTTTGTCTGGATTGTGGCCCTATACGGATGTGAAACTTGTACAATTGGAAGAGAAGAGAGAAGACTGTTAGAGGCCCTGGAGATATGGTGCTATAGAAGGATGATGAAGATCAGCTGGATGGACAAAGTAACAAATGAAGAGGTGTTTAGTAGAATACAGGAAACCAGATCTCTGTGAAGGCACATCCAAACAAGAAGAGACAAACTTGTAGGGCACATCCTACGACACAACAACATCATTCGAACAATAGCAGAAGGAGCTATTTACGGAGGGAATCAGCGTAGGCGACCAAGGATATCATACATGCAACAGATCATGAATGACGTTGGATGTAATACTTACGTGGAAATGAAGTGGAAGACAGACAGACGAGAGGAATGGCGCTCTGCTGCAAACCAACCTCAGGATTGAACACTAAAAAAAGAAAGAATCTGAATTTACCTCCTTGTTTTCAATGGCCAGATGGCAGTGTGCCATATGTAGGGGCTTATAATTCACGTGGCCAACGATATGAAGATGGCAATATAACATTGCTGAAACTAGTAAACAGGACATGTATCAGTTGCGATCTAGACAATAAAACTTCTATTCTGGAAGATTTTTAAATAAAAACGAAATTGTTGATATTTGAAACAATTTGCAGCTGCGATCCGATTTATTCTGTCAACTGCTGGTAGAAACGGTACTGTATTCGCTCAGTGTTTATATGCGGCAGTCAAATGAAAATATGACACCTAGAAAAATAGTTAGTAAACTATTTATAATTTTAAAAAGAAATCGCCAGAGGTGTTAATACATTTATCCCATTGTGAGACGAGACGGTCAGTGGCTTCATGGAACAATATTTGCGGTTGCCTTCGCAACCATGATTATACCTAGGCGTGCACCTCTTCGTGCACAGCAAATCGACTGCCACGAATGTCATTCTTCAGGCCTCCAAAAATACAGAAATTGGATGGAGAGAGATCGGGACTGTCTGGAGGATGTGTAAGGTCTTCCGAGCGAAACTTCTGCAGCGTAGTCGATACAATCTTGGCAAAATGTGGGCGGACATTATCTTGCAACAGAATGATGCTGTCCGTCAACATTCCTGGACGTTCGGACTTGATGGGCCCTTCTGATTTTGCAAGGGGTCCACGTAGCACTGTGCGTTAATTGTGGTGCCGTATTCCACAAAGTCAGCGAGCGGCGGAGCCTAGCAGTCAAAGAAAGAGGTCATAATGACTTTCCTGGAGTTGGTACGCCTGTTGTCTCGACTGCTCTGCAGAAGTTTCGCTGGGAAGCCCTTACACATCCTCAATACGGTCCCGATCTCCCTACATGAGATTTCCATATTTTTGGATCGATGAAGAAAGCAGTCAGTTTAAAATCACCGCAAAGGCACATTGCGGCTTCTGGCTTCTGTATCTACACCATAGGAGTAGGACACTGATTCGACGAAATAGAAGAAATGATGCCCTGATCCTGCCAATTCTGCAACTCTATCTTCACCATATCCTGCACGGAGAAGGGAATCAGGCGGAGGCGACAAAATTAAGGCACCGCCGATGGCTTAAAAGAAAATTGTGCCTAGAAATTTCTGCACGGCCCAAGGTATTCTCATATACCTGACTGTGAGACCGCAGTAAGTAGTAAAAATCTTGAAAAGGAACTGATAGATACATTAAAAGGACTTCATCAATTATCTGTCCGCCTCGATAGCTGAATGGTCAGCGTGTCGGACTGCCGTCCGAAGGGGCCCGCGTTCGATTCCCGGCTGGGTCGAGGATATTGTCCGCTCAGGGACTGGGTGTTGTCTCCGTCATCATTTCATCCCCTTCCGTCGCGTAGGTTGCCCAATGTGGCGTCGAATGTAATAAGACCTGCACCAAGGCGGTCGGACCTGCCCTGTAAGGCGCCTCCCGGCCAACTACGCCAAACGCTCACTTCCATCAATTATCTGAAAGAAAATAGAAAAAGCGCGCTACACAAAAATATTTTGCGACAATGGGGAATTGACCTCTGACAATGCCCAATGAATGGAAGGAGAGCGACACCCCGAAAAATGCCGGCGGCGGGAATTACGACCGATTGACATGTGGACTAGCTGTGTAGCGACGCCACTGCACAGGAATCGTCAACGGCGTCAACACACGGCAACTCGGCGGGAGGGAAAACCGCCTGAGGAGCGTCGTAAGGCACTGGGTTCTGCTTCGATGCGTACCTAATAGCGCCATCTACCAACTGTCGTAAAAAAGTCCCTTGCGCCGCTATAATCTCATGCGGTTCTACAATCTGGGCAACGTCGGCTAAACAAGGATCAGACGAGGTCAACTCCCTAGTGTGGACGTCAGGATCATGTGCTAACCGAATTAGCGCATCGGAATACGAAGTAGAGCGAGAGATCCTGCATATCGGCGATCCAGGTCGTATACGACTGCTCAGAGTGATTGTGCTGCTGGTTAAACAGCAGTCATTTGATTTATAAAATACTGCGTAAGTAACCGAAAGTTCGTCATTGGAAGTTTCACAGGCTCAGTGGAGGGATTCAAATTTTACGTAACATCACATAACCCCCCACTACTGGGGAATAGCAAGGTGGCTTTATCGAATGGATTGATGATGGCAGTGTAGCTAGAAGCGGCCCAGGTAATTTTCCCACCTTTCCGTAGACTCAAAACGGCGTCGAGGGTGTGGGAGAAAACTGCACAGTGGCCACCTGGCTCGCCACCTGTTAAGAACCGGTGCGAAGCAGTTCCGCAGTTTGGTTAAGTACCACCTGCATCTACCCATGCAGCCAATGCTGCTACTCCTTTGTAGGCGTAATTGTTCCTGCCAGCATTGCAGGAATGACGAGTCCATGGTGACCAAAAGTTAAAACTATGAAATGAGAAGATAAAAACAGAAGTGTGCCGAACCCTATTAGCCGGCCGGAGTGGCCGAGCGGTTCTAGGCGCTACAGTCTGGAACCGCGCCGCCGCTACGTTCGCAGGTTCGAATCCTGACTCGGGCATGGATGTGTGTGATGTCCCTAGGTTAGTTAGGTTTAAGTAGTTCTAAGTTCTCGTGGACTGATAACCACAGCAGTTAAGTCCCATAATGCTCAGAGCCATTTGAACCATTTTGAACCCTATTATTCCCCACTCCCTTGGCTACAAAACCTTATTTTCCAAGATAATCTCTGTTCAATGCGACGGCCTTACGCCACCTTACTGGGAGGGACTGTATGCCCACATGATACCACATCACTGGTCGACGTCGGAGCCAACGTCCTGCTGCATCAAGAACCTCCCAATCATCCACGCACTGCTTCCCACAGAGTGCATCCTTCATTGGGTCAGACCGATGGAAGTCGGAAGGTGTGAGATCAGTGCTGTAGGGTGGATGAGTAGGAGCAGTTCAGTGAAGTTTTTTGAGATCCTCTCGGGTGCACATACTTGTATGAGGCCAGTTGAGTAGCGAGGTGTTTGGAACCGTCGATCACCTCGAATGAGAGTGTCCGCACGTTCCAGCATTGCAGGATTCACAGCTGTGTGCAGCCGACCAGCACCCGAACAGATTTGCGTGACCTCGTTACGATGATGACAGCCGCCACGCGCAACGAATTGCCATTATTCTGTTTAAAGCCAGGTCTCCGTAGACATTCTGCAGGCACCAATGAATATCTGTGATGCTCTGGTTTTCCGCCTAAAGAAACTCAATGACAGCTCTCTGCTTGAAATGCACCTCCATTACAGACTTAATTTTTAAGACTACGTATAGCGCCAATACCTATCGGAACTTCATGAAGCTATACTAGCTGAAGCGGGAATATAACACAATGTCCCACAACAATACCGCATTTTTTAACCAAAACTTGCCGAGGAGAAAAGGCTCTTGCTTTAGTTACTCAACGTCTCTCGTATCTGCACAAACGTGACAACGTCCCTAAACAAACCTGTTTTCGAAAGGTACTGTACAGGCCGGGTATGGTTCGACAACAAGCTGGGGAACAGAACCCCGCAGGAGGGAATGAAAGCTCGCCGCGCGAGTCAATCTGCGGGGAAGCAGGAACTCCGAAACCTCTTGGAGACTGGCACAGGGATGAACACAACATAATACACGCTCGGGCAACTGATGACTGAGCACAAGGAAACGGCACACGGGACGAGATGCAGAGATGCAGTGCGAGGTCTGCATTGCAACTACTCGTTACAACTGATCATTACAACTACTCTGCCCGGCGTCTGTGTCAGCGGGTCTTCCAGTGCAACATGTCGCGTGCGCCCCCCGCCTCCACCCCCCCCCCCCCATGGCTGTTTTCAGCACTAGTACCCTGCGCTACCCACGCCAGCTTGTCTGCTCCCATTGCGATGTCGCTGACGGGGATAGTAAACGGGTATTCATTGGACAAACATATTATACTAGAACTGACATGTGATTACATTTTCACGCAATTTGGATGCATAGATTCGGAGAAATCAGTACCCAGAATAACAACCTCTGGCAGTAATAACGGCCTTGATACGCCTGGGCACTGAGTCAAACAAAGATTGGATGACGTGTACAGGTACAGCTGCCCATGCAGCTTCAACATGATTCCACAGTTAATCAGGAATAGTGGCTGGCGTATTGTGACGAGCCAGTTGCTCCGCCACCATTGACCAGACGTTTTCAATTGGTGAGAGATCTGGAGAATGTGCTGGCCAGGGCAGCAGCCGAACATTTCCTGTATCCAGAAAGGCCCGTACAGGACCTGCAACATGCGGTCGTGCATTACCCTGCTGAAATGTAGAGTTTCGCAGGGATCGAATGATGGGTGGAGCCACGGGTCATAACACAACTGAAATGTAACGTCCACTGTTCAAAGTACCGTCAATGCGAACAAGAGGTGACCAAAACGTGTAACCAATGGCACCCCATACCGTCACGCCGGGTGATACCCCAGTATGGCGATGACGAATACACGCTTCCAATGTGCGTTCACAGCAATGTCGTCAAACACGGATGCGACCATCATGATGCTGTAAACAGAACCTGGATTCATCCGAAAAAATGCGTTTTGCCACTCGTGCACCCAGGTTCATCGTTGAGTACACCATCGCAGTCGCACCTGTCTGTGATGCAGCGTCGAGGGTAACCGCAGCCACTGTCTCCGAGCTGATAGTCCATGCTGCTGTAAATCTCGTCGAACTATTCGTGCAAATGGTTGTTGTCTTGCAAACGTCCCCATCTGTTGACTCAAGGTTCGAGACGTGGCCGCACGATCCGTTACAGCCATGCCTGTCATCTCGACTGTTAGTGATAGGAGGCCTTTAGGATCCAGCACATCGTTCCGTATTACCCTCCTGAACACCCCCCCCCCCTCCCCGCGATTCCATATTCTGCTAACAGTCATTGGGTCTCGACCAAAGCGGGCAGCAATGTCGCGATACGATAAACCTTAATCGCGATAGGCTACAAACCGACCTTTATCAAAGTGGGAAACGTGATGGTACGCATTTCTGCTCCTTGCACGAGGCATCACAACAACGTTTTACCAGGCAACGCCGGTCAACTGCTGTTTGTGTACGAGAAATCGGTTCGAAACTTTTCTCATGTCAGCACGTTGTAGGTGTCGCCACCGGCGCCAACCTTGTGTGAATGCTCTGAAAAGCTAATCATTTGCATATCACAGCGTCTTCTTCCTGTCAGTTAAATTTCGCGTCTGTAGCACGTCATCTTCGTGGTGCAGCAATTTTAATGGCCAGAAGTGTATACATGCTGACGCCAATAGCATACGTACCGCTGCCCAGCTTCGCCTTTTCCAAGATGCTTGTTCTCAAGCGCCGGGCCACAACACTCTACCCTTTGCCGAAGTCGCTCACGTAGTGGATTTCTCCAAAGCGTACCGTCACAAGACTGAGTGCTCCATTGGTCTCTGCTGCCCTTCTGAACTGTTCTTACCGCGCCCGCAATGCCAGCATGATCGGTGTGCAGTGACTTTAATATTTGAGATAATAAGTGTACATCAGTGGCTAAACGTTTTCAATATACAGTAAGTCTCAAACCCTTAGGATAAATTATAGTGCTGATATAGGATACTAATCTGTGTACTTTGGTTTTCGAAGTAATGGTTAGAAATGAATAATTAGGGTTTTGTAGATATAAAAAACTTACACTTCAAAGCAACTTACTTTTTTTGCGTCATCACTCTTCTGATTGGTTTGATGCGGCCGGCCGCGAATTCCTCTCCTGCCCTAAAATCTTCACCTCTGAGTAGCACTTTGCACCCTATGTTCTCAGTTTTTTCTTGGACATATTCAGATCTCTATCTTCCTCTGCAGTTTTCACCCTCTACAGATCTCCCTCTGCTACCATCCAGGTTAATCCCTGATGCAGAAACACATGTCCTACCATCCTGTCCCTTCTCCTGTTACTGTTTTCCATATGTTATTTTCTTCACTGATTCTGCGGAGAATCTCCTCATTCTTTATCTTATCCATCCACCTAATGTTAACCATTCGTGTGTAGCTCATCTCAAACGCTTCGATCTCCTTCTGTTCCTGTTTTCCTGCTGACCATGATTCACCATAATACAATGCTGTGCTCCAAACGTACATTCTCAGAAATTTCATCCTCCAATTAAGACATATATTTGATACGAGTAGACTTCTCTTTGCCACGGATGTACTCTTTCCCTGCGTTAGTCACCTTTTTGTGTCCTCCTTGCTTCGTACGCCATGGGCAATTTTGCTTCCAGTGTAGCCCTTCTACTTCGTGATCGCCAGTTTTTACACTAAGTTTCTCAATATTCACTTACCTCTTGCCTCATGGATTATTTTGCTTCCAAGGTAGCAGAATTTTTTAATTTCGACTACTCCGGGATCATCAATTTTGATGCTAGGTTTCTCGTTATTCTCATTTCTGCTACATCTCATTACCTTTGTCTGTTTCCGGTTTACTCTCAGTCCATATTCTGTACTCACTGCACCTTTCATTACATTCAATGGATTCTGTAATTCTTCTTTACACTCACTGAGGGCAGCAATGTCATTAGCGAATCTTACCGTTGATATTCTTTCATCTCGAATTTTAATTCCACCCTTAAACATTTATTTTATTTCCGTCATTACTCCTTCGATGTGTAGATAGAATAGTAGGACCGAAAGGCCACATGCTTGTCTAACAATCTTCTTAATCCGAGTTCTTTGTTCTTGATCTTCGAGTCTTATTGTTCCCAATTGGTTCTTGTACATATTGTATATTATCCTATTTTTCTCAGAATTTCAAACATCTTCTGCCATTTCACACTGTCGAACGCTTGCCCTCTTAGAGTATCGCGGTTTTTCTTCAGTCGTGCTCCCAGTATCTATCGCAACATCAGAACTGCCTCTCTGGTGCCTTTACCTTTCCTAAAGCCAAACTGATAGACATCTAACTGACCTTCAATTCACTTTTCATTCGTCTGTATATTATTCTCGCCAGCAGCTAAGTTACAAGAGCTGTTAAACTGATTCTGTGATAATTCTCGCACTTGTCGGCTTTTCGTGTCTACGGATTTGTATTGATGATATTTTTCCCTAAGTCTGATGGTACACCGCCAGTCTCATAGGTTCTACACACCAACGTGAATGGTCATTTGGTTTCCACTTTCCCCAACGACTTAAGAAATTCCGATGGATGTTGTCTATCCCTTATGTCTTATTTTATCTCAGGTCTTCTAGAGCTCTTTCAGATTCTGACTCGTAATACGCGATCTCCTACGTCATCCACATCGACTCCAATTTCTTCTTCTATCACGTAAAGTCCTGCCCCTCATACCGAGAGGGGTAGAGCAATGGTTAGCACGCTGGACTCGCATTTGGGAGGGCAATGGTTCAAGCCCGTGTCCGACCATCCTGATTTAGATTTTCTGTGATTTCCCTAAACCTCTTACGGCAAATACCGGGATGATTCCTATGAAAGGGCATGGACGATTTCCTTCCCCATCCTTTCTTAATCCGAGCCCGTGCTGCATGACCTCTTTGCCGACGGGACGTTCAACACTAGTTTCCTACTCATATTCAGGGCATCCGTGTGAGACGTCCCCTTAGAAAAATTATGACTGACTGGACTGGTAAACTTCTACGTTATTTGATTTTCAAACAGCTGAGCAAAACTCAACGTACTCAAACATTTCTCTCTTTACTTATTCTGATCATCACTAAACTGGCACACAATATTTTTAGCGCAACGCAATCTGACTTTCAAAAATCCCTACAAAAGAATGGCCCTGACTAACAATAACCTATACCTTTCATGAATCACTTACATCACAAAAATCTTCATTACTCGAACTACTGCAAAACAGTGAGCGCCACTACTGCCAGCTAAATAAAAGATACAAACTACGGAAGGCACTAACTACTGATAGGCATAGTTAGCAAATGAAAGATTTTAATAGAGAACAAACAATGTATTTACCTTAATAGTCATCATATATATAGCAGTTCATGACATCCAGTTTTGCAAATTTCAAAACTCCGCCATCTCTCCCCCCACATCCACCACTGCTGGCGGCTCACCTCCAACTGCGCAACGCTACGCGCTTTTCACATCCAGCTGCCGCTGCCAAACACTACAATGGCAGACAACAATGCAAACTAGCCACAGACTGCACACAGCACAGCCAGTGATTTTCATAGAGAGCGCTACGTAACGTTGCCAATAAGAAAACATAAACAGCCTACTTACATAACTACTGAAGGCGCTAACTACTGACTATATGTATCCAGACTCACAGATTCTACACATCAGCCTGAAGAGTCGTTTGACTGCAAGGCCCACAAAGGTTTTCGAAATTGGATAAGCGAGTATATTTAGATCAGAAGCTCATTGTCGGACATGGATATTTCAGGTGGTTCGAGGCTTTATGAGGCAAATGTTAGTAAACTGCTTACTATTCGTAACAAACAACTACCTGTCGCATCTCTTTGGTAGAGCTACCGGTCTACATGTTGCTAGTTCTGACCTCACCAATCTCAATACAGAGTCTATTCAACTGTTGCACTTATCCAAATCTCTAGTCTGGTCACGAGTTGCCTAAAGACCTATTCTGTCACTCAGCAGCTACTACGATCAATGAAGTCAACGATAGGGTTGAATCAGCGTGGAAAGACGTACCCATATCTGTCGTCCAAGCTCTGCTAGACCTTACGCCCACTCTTGTTAGAACCATCGTTGCTACCAGAGATGGCAGCTCTGTGTACTAAAATTCGCATCCTGTACACAAGCCACCTACAAATACATTCATTTATTATCACTGTATACGAACAATATGTAAAATTTGTGCAGCATCTTCCTTCGTGTTTCAATTTTAATGGCCTTCAATGTAGATTTTTAAGAATGGATGAGGAGCATACTGAACATATCCTATAGTGTCAATTGACAGGTTGATTGTTCTAATTTCAATCAATTCTACTTATGTAAAAATATGCTTCAAACACCTTATATAGTGTCGATAATTGATTAGTGTATGACGAATGAAGTTTGATACTAGTGTTGCTGTTGAGGTGGACGGACAATGGAAAGTTTGATAAATACACTACTGGCCATTAAAAATGCTACACCAAGAAGAAATGCAGGTAATAACGAGTATTCATTGGACAAATATATTATACTAGAACTGACATGTGATTACATTTTCACGCAATTTGGGTGCATAGATCCTGAGAAATCAGTACCGGGAACAAACACCTCTGGCAGTAATAACGGCCTTGATACGCCTGGGCATTGAGTCAAACAGAGCTTGGATGGCGTGTACAGGTACAGCTGCCCATGCAGCATCAACACGATACCACAGTTCATCAAGAGTAGTGACTGGCGTATTGTGACGAGCCAGTTGCTCGACCACCATTGAACAGACGTTTTCAATTGCTGAGAGATCTGGAGAATGTGCTGGCCAGGGCAGCAGTCGAACATGTTCTGGATCCAGAAAGTCCCGTACAGGACCTGCAACATGAAGTCGTGCATTATCCTGCTGAAATATAGGGTTTCGCAGGGATCGAATGAAGGGTAGAGCCACGCATTGTAACACATCTGAAATGTATCGTCCACTGTTCAAAGTGTCGTCAATGCGAACAAGAGCTGACAGAGACGTGTAACCAATGGCATCCCATACCATCACGCCGGGTGATGCGCCAGTATGGCGATGACGAATACACGCTTCCAATGTGCGTTCAGCGATGTCGCCAAACACGGATGCAACCTTCATGGTGCTGTGAACAGAACCTGGATTCATCCGAAACAAATGACGTTTTGCCATTCGTGCACCCAGGTTCGTAATTGAGTACACCATCTCAGGCGCTACTGTCTGTAATGCAGCGTCAAGGGTAACCGCAGCCACTGTCTCCGAGCTGATAGTCCATGCTGCTGCAAACGTTGTCGAACTGTTCGTGCAGATGGTTGTTGTCTTGCAAACGTCCCCATCTGTTGACTCAGGGATCGAGACGTGGCTGCACGATCCGTTACAGCCATGCGGATAAGATGCCTGTCATCTCGACTGCTAGTGATACGAGGCCGTTGGGATCCAGCACGGCGTTCCGTATTACCCTCCTGAACCCAGCGATTCCATATTCTGCTAACAGTCACTGGATCTCGACCAACGCTAGCTGCTGTCGTGATACGATAAACCGCAATCGCGATAGGCTACAAACCGATCTTTATCAAAGTCGGAAACGTGATGGTACGCATTTCTCCCCCTTACGCAATGCATCACAACAACGTTTCACCAGGCAACGCCGGTCAACTGCTGTTTGTGTATGAGAAATCGGTTGGAAACTTTCGTCATCTCAGCACGTTGTAGGTGTCGCCACAGGCGCCAACCTTATGTGAATGCTCTAAAAAACTAATCATTTGCATATCACAGCATCTTCTTCCTGTCGGTTAGAGTTCGCGTCTGTAGCACATCTTCGTGGTGTAGCAATTTTAATGGCCAGTAGTGTAGTAGTCAGAAATCACCCACTCCTCTCGGGCATCATCGACGGACCTGACGATCTTAACGTCGGCAGCTTACTGGCGGGTCACGACCAGTGGTGACCTATGATCTCACTGGACGAGAGCCCAATGAGAAGTGCAGCGTTTAAACCACAACGTTGACACGTAGACTGGTAGTCAGGGAATCGCCTTACCACCTCACACACAATTGCCAGCCAAATACTGGTGACGAGAATTTCTTACTGTAGTGGGATGGACTGAAGCAGAGCTTGGGGATAAGAACAGCATGCCAAGAACCAGACATCAGCAACCTCTAAACGATACGCCTCAGCAGCAGCAAAATGCTTCCGTGACACCGTTCTGGAACCAGCCTTCGAGAGGCCACTCCAGTTTAACCGACTCCCCACGTCGTCAGTGCTCGCTGCCAGCTGCGAAAGCCGCCTCGGACACTGCCTATGTTCCAGAACTTTTGGAGTGACACAGCGGTTGCCTTGAAGTCAGCAGGAAGCTGACCCTCCCGGACAAGTTACCCTGGCCAAACAGTTGTGTTACAATGTGACGTGCAGCCAGTGTTCTTCGGCACTATGTCGATGACGCTAACGTCTCTACCGTTGCCAGGCTCCGAAATCTGCCCGCCGCCTGGGCATCCAGTCGCTCGGGTTCCCTACCGCCTTCTCGGGACTACGAAGAAGGGGATCAAACATCCATCGCCGCTGCTGCCAAGCGACTTCCGTGTCGTACACCACAGGGCTCGGCATAGTCTGAAGAATTCCCTACGGAGCAAATACGCGTCACGGGCAGGAAAGCCCGGGCCTTCGTTTACGTAGCACGCGCAGAGGTGGCGCTTGCACAGCTATTTCCTCCGCGACATGCCGGTCGGTGAACTAGGTGGCGCTGAATGACTTATTCTCTTCGCTTGCTATAGACGCTAAGAGCTTCAAGGTCCATTGTTTACAAACAAACAGTAATAAAGAATGAGAGACCTGAGTTTTTCCTAATCCGCCAGGGTAGCCGAGAGCGCTAACGCGCTGCTTCCTGGACTCAGGTAGGCGCGCCGGCCCCGGATAGAATCCGCCCGGCGGATTAACGACGAGGGCCGGTGTGCCTGGATGTGGTTTTTAGGCGGTCTTCCACATCCCGCTAAGTGAATACCGGGCTGGTCCCCACGTTCCGCCTCAGTTACACGCGTCGCAGACATCTGACACACGTCCACACTATTTCCCGATTTTCACTAGATGCAGACAGCTGGGGTACACTGATTCCATCCCTGGGGGCGGGTACGGGGTGGCGGCAGGAAGGGCAGCCAGCCATCCCTAACACTGTTGTTGTTGTTGTGGTCTTCAGTCCTGAGACTGGTTTGATGCAGCTCTCCATGCTACTCTATCCTGTGCAAGCTTCTTCATCTCCCAGTATCTACTGCAACCTACATCCTTCTGAATCTGCTTAGTATATTCATCTCTTGGTCTCCCTCTACGATTTTTACCCTCCACACTGCCCTCCAATGCTAAATTTGTGATCCCTTGATGCCTCAAAACATGTCCTACCAACCGATCCCTTCTTCTAGTCAAGTTGTGCCACAATCTTCTCTTCTCCCCAATCCTATTCAATACCTCCTCATTAGTTACGTGATCTACCCACCTTATCTTCAGAATTCTTCTGTAGCACCACATTTCGAAAGCTTCTATTCTCTTCTTGTCCAAACTAGTTATCGTCCATGTTTCACTTCCATACATGCCTACACTCCATACAAATACTTTCAGAAACGACTTCCTGACACTTAAATCTATACCCGATGTTAACAAATTCCTCTTCTTGAGAAACGCTTTCCTTGCCATTGCCAGTCTACATTTTATATCCTCTCTACTTCGACCATCATCGGTTATTTTACTCCCTAAATAGCAAAACTCCTTTACTACTTTAAGTGTCTCATTTCCTAATCTAATTCCCTCAGCATCACCCGACTTAATTTGACTACATTCCATTATCCTCGTTTTGCTTTTGTTGATGTTCATCTTACATCCTCCTTTCAAGACACTGTCCATTCCGTTCAACTGCTCTTCCAAGTCCTTTGCTGTCTCTGACAGAATTACAATGTCATCGGCGAACCTCAAAGTTTTTACTTCTGCTCCATGAATTTTAATACCTACTCCGAATTTTTCTTTCGTTTCCTTTACTGCTTGCTCAATATACAGATTGAATAACATCGGGGAGAGGCTACAACCCTGTCTTACACCTTTCCCAACCACTGCTTCCCTTTCATGCCCCTCGACTCTTATAACTGCCATCTGGTTTCTGTACAAACTGTAAATAGCCTTTCGCTCCCTGTATTTTACCCCTGCCACCTTCAGAATTTGAAAGAGAGTATTCCAGACAACATTGTCAAAAGCTTTCTCTAAGTCTACAAATGCTAGAAACGTAGGTTTGCCTTTTCTTAATCTTTCTTCTAAGATAAGTCGTAAGGTCAGTATTGCCTCACGTGTTCCAACATTTCTACGGAATCCAAACTGATCTTCCCCCGAGGTCGGCTTCTACCAGTTTTTCCATTCGTCTGTAAAGAATTCGCGTTAGTATTATTAAACTGATAGTTCGGTAATTTTCACATCTGTCAACACCTGCTCTCTTTGGGATTGGAATTATTATATTCTTCTTGAAGTCTGAGGGTATTTCGCCTGTCTCATACATCGTGCTCACCAGATGGTAGAGTTTTGTCATGACTGGCTCTCCCGAGGCCATCAGTAGTTCAAATGGAATGTTGTCTACCCCCGGGGCCTTGTTTCGACTCAGGTCTTTCAGTGCTCTGTCAAACTCTTCACGCAGTATCTTATCTCCCATTTCGTCTTCATCTACATCCTCTTCCATTTCCATAATATTGTCCTCAAGTACATCGCCCTTGTATAAACCCTCTATATACTCCTTCCACCTTTCTGCCTTCCCTTCTTTGCTTAGAACTGGGTTGCCATCTGAGCTCTTGATATTCATACAAGTGGTTCTCTTCTCTCCAAAGGTCTCTTTAATTTTCCTGTAGGCAGTATCTATCTTACCCCTAGTGAGACAAGCCTCTACATCCTTACATTTGTCCTCTAGCCATCCCTGCTTAGCCATTTTGCACTTCCTGTCGATATCATTTTTGAGACGTTTGTATTCCTTTTTGCCTGCTTCATTTACTGCATTTTTATATTTTCTCCTTTCATCAATTAAATTCAATATTTCTTCTGTTGCCCAAGGATTTCTATTAGCCCTCGTCTTTTTACCTACTTGATCCTCTGCTGCCTTCACTACTTCATCCCTCAGAGCTACCCATTCTTCTTCTACTGTATTTCTTTCCCCCATTCCTGTCAATTGTTCCATTATGCTCTCCCTGAAACTCTCTACAACCTCTGGTTCCTTCAGTTTATCCAGGTCCCATCTCCTTAAATTCCCACCTTTTTGCAGTTTCTTCAGTTTCAATCTGCAGTTCATAACCAATAGATTGTGGTCAGAATCCACATCTGCCCCAGGAAATGTCTTACAATTTAATACCTGGTTCCTAAATCTCTGTCTTACCATTATATAATCTATCTGATACCTAACACTAACATTGCCAAATCCGTTCTAACCACGCCGACCCTGCGATCGCTGCGGGACTATGGCGTAAGCGAAAGAAAGAAAGAAAGAAAGACCTGAGTTTCTCCTGGCGTATACAACTTTCAAATAACTTCCGGGAATTTAGCCAGGTAACACTCTCAGCGACCGCCATTTTTTTTTTATATTTCGGCGGGAGAACACCCTTCCATTTTCAAGGCAAACTGCAACGGACAGGCGACGTACATGCAAATTAAAAACCTTGGTTCTCGGACTGATGCAGGAAAGATAACACACATACTGAACACTAGTGCCACCAAAGATGACCAAAGTCAGAGCTATCGATAGTGAGACTAAGAACTCTAAGGTGAGGTAACACTGACTCTGTTTTTTGACAAGGGAGAGACATGGATTCCAAACAGAGTTTAAACAAAAACCTCCATCCCTGTTAATGAGATTGCTCGCTAATTTAATCTCAATTGCCTCCTTAATAACACTGTCCCAATAGCTGGACGTGCATGCCAATATCTCGGTGTTATTATATGACATGGGGTGACCAGTATCGCCGGCCGGTGTGGCCGTGCGGTTAAAGGCGCTTCAGCCTGGAACCGCGTGACCGCTACGGTCGCAGGTTCGAATCCTGCCTCGGGCATGGAAGTGTGTGATGTCCTTAGGTTAGTTAGGTTTAATTAGTTCTAAGTTCTAGGAGACTGATGACCTCAGCAGTTGAGTCGCATAGTGCTCAGAGCCATTTGAACCATTTTTTTGACCAGTATCCAAGCAATGTTCGGCAACAGCAGATCTTCTTGGCTGCTGTAATCGTGTGTGCCGTCGCTGAAAGTGTTACCTGGCTGAATTCCAGGAAGTTTTTGAAAGTAATAAAGAAGTTTATGTACCTACAAATTGTCTTCTCCTGCTGCACCTGCATCCATCTTCGGCAGAGAACCGCCTCCCACACCGAGCCATTCTTACAATTCCCTTATACAGGGTCCATCAAAAAGAATCATCCCAGTTAAAAAAAAAGAAAAAACATAAACATTTTGATATTCGTGATATGTGCGTGAACAACGTTCTATTGGAAAGAGCAAGCTCTCGAGTTTTTCGTGGCTCCCACTAGGTAGCAGCAGTGTTCGCCCACTTCAGGGCTAGTAAAAATGGTGTCGGGACAATAGAAAGCGTTTTGTGTTCTACGTTTTGCGCAGTGTGGGTCAGTAATAATCGTTCAACATGACTTTTGTACTAGTTATGGTGTGGATCCTGCTCCAGTACAGAGCATTTGACGATGGCATGAACAATTCCGAGAAAAAGTTTGTTTGTGTTTAAGGCAAATCGCCGGGCCGTCCCCGAGTGTCTGACACAGACATCGACACATCTGCGATAGTTTCACAAGGAGTCCGCAAAAATCTGTTCACCGTGCAGCTCGACAACTCAACATGCCCCTGTCGTCAGTCTGGGGTGTGTTGCGTCGATTTTTACACATGAAACCACACAAAGTTCAACTACTGAAAGCTCTTCGTCAAGGTGACAAACAACAACCTGTGGAGTTCTGTAAATGGAGGCAAGATGGAGTATGACAGTTTTCTTCCACGCTTAGCGTTCAGTGACGAGGCTACAGTCCATTAAATGGAAAGGTGAACCGTCATAATGTGAGAATATCGGGTACAACATGAGAGGGACTCTCCAAAATTTAATGTGTTTTGTACAATTTCACGGGAAAAGGTGTATGGTCCATTTTCCTTTGCTGGGAACACTGCTACAGGAAGCACATATCTCGATATGCTTGAGAATTTTCTTTTCCCACAGTTGCAGACAGATTCGAACAACTTCATTTGCGCTGCCACACTGGCATCTGGATGTGCGGGAGTTTTTAAATCAAAGGATTACTGAACGATGGATCGGTCGCACTGGACCAAATGATTCATTCTTACATTACTGGCCTCCAAGATCACCGGACCTGATTGTCTCTGATTACTTCATGTGAGGGTTTATAAAAGACTCTCTTTATTTGCCTCCATTACCAATAACAATGAATGAACTGAGACACCGCATAACAGCAGCTGTGGAAGCTGTAACTCAAGACATGCTCGATGCAGTGTGGGAACAGTTTGAGTACTGCGTAGACATATGCCGTGCTTCTCAAGGAGAGTATATACAGGGTGTTACAAAAAGGTACGGCCAAACTTTCAAGAAACATTCCTCACACACAAATAAAGAAAAGATGTTATGTGGACATGTGTCCGGAAACACTTAATTTCCATGTTAGAGCTCATTTTAGTTTCGTCAGTACGTACTGTACTTCCTCGATTCACCGCCAGTTGGCCCAATTGAAGGAAGGTAATGTTGATTTCGGTGCTTGTGTTGACATGCGACTCATTGCTCTACAGTACTAGCATCAAGCACATCAGTACGTAGCATCAACAGGTTAGTGTTCATCACGGACGTGGTTTTGCAGTCAGTGCAGTGTTTACAAATGCGGAGTTGGCAGGTGCCCATTTGATGTATGGATTAGCACGGGGCAATAGCCGTGGCGCGGTACGTTTGTATCGAGACAGATTTCCAGAACGAAGGTGTCCCGACAGGAAGACGTTCGAAGCAATTGATCGGCGTCTTAGGGAACACGGAACATTCCAGCCTATGACTCGCGACTGGGGAAGACCTAGAGCGACGAGGACACCTGCAATGGACGAGGCAATTCTTCGTGCAGTTGACGATAACCCTAATGTCAGCGTCAGAGAAGTTGCTGCTGTACAAGGTAACGTTGACCACGTCACTGTATGGAGAGTGCTACGGGAGAACCAGTTGTTTCCATACCATGTACAGCGTGTGCAGGCACTATCAGCAGCTGATTAGCCTCCACGGGTACACTTCTGCGAATGGTTCATCCAACAATGTGTCACTCCTCATTTCAGTGCAAATGTTCTCTTTACGGATGAGGCTTCATTCCAACGTGATCAAATTTTAAATTTTCACAATCAACATGTGTGGGCTGACGAGAATACGCACGCAATTGTGCAATCACGTCATCAACACAGATTTTCTGTGAACGTTTGGGCAGGCATTGTTGGTGATGTCTTGATTGGGCCCCATGTTCTTCCACCTACGCTATATGGAGCACGTTATCATGATTTCATACGGGATACTCTACCTGTGCTGCTAGAACATGTGCCTTTACAAGTACGACACAACATGTGGTTGATGCACGATGGAGCTCCTGCACATTTCAGTCGAAGTGTTCGTACGCTTCTCAACAACAGATTCGGTGACCGATGGATTGGTAGAGGCGGACCAATTCCATGGCTTCCACGCTCTCCTGACCTCAACCCTCTCGACTTTCATTTATGGGGGCATTTGAAACTCTTGTCTACACAACCCCGGTACCAAATTTAGAGACTCTTCGTGCTCGTATTGTGGACGGCTGTGATACAATACGCCATTCTCCAGGGCTGCATCAGCGCATCAGGGATTCCATGCGACGGAGGGTGGATGCATGTATCCTCGCTAACGGAGGACATTTTGAACATTTCCTGTAACAAAGTGTTTGAAGTCACGCTGGTACGTTCTGTTGCTGTGTTTCCATTCCATGATTAATGTGATTTGAAGAGAAGTAATAAAATGAGCTCTAACATGGAAAGTAAGCGTTTCCGGACACATGTCCACATAACATATTTTCTTTCTTTGTGTGTGAGGAATGTTTCCTGAAAGTTTGACCGTACCTTTTTGTAACACCCTGTAGAACACCTATAGAAACGTACGAAACAGTTTTGAATTTCCCGTTCATCAAAAACCAAAATTCGTTCTATATGTTTATTAGTTTCAGAAATATAGACGTGCCAAATCAGATGATTCTTTTTGATACACCCTATAGTACACTGTTACGATTCGTATTGCTTTTTTAAGCCGAGTACCACCGCACAAACCTTCGTTACAGAGTGAGTTGCAGTCGGCGAGGTGAAACATAGACCTTTAACCTTACTTGAATTATCGAGAGCGTCTCCCAATCCGTGTTTCTAATGTACGAGTATCATAGTGAAGTGCACAACAATTGTACTTCCAACAATATTCTAAGTCTAGATTTCTCCAAATTTATTGTAGGATTTTTCTGTCTTTTTACACCACTTACTGTGCGATGGGAAGCGTCATGGGCCCTTAAATTATCCTCGGTTCCCACTTTGCATGTGCTGACCAAATAGTAATCCAACAGTGACAATCTTTTAGGAGACACTTATCAAAAACGTTTACTCGGAATCTGATTTTTTCTCAAATTTTTCACTGGTTTTCTGTCCAAATTTAACATACAAAACATACAACTTAACTCGCACGCTTTCTTATAAGCCAAAATGTAGCTTCCACATCAAAAGTACGGCAAGTGAAGGGATAAGAATGTATGTAAACCTGAATATTAATATTTCTGATTACGTGTTCTGATATATTCGATTTGTAACCAACCTGTTATAGATTTTATTGCGGTCTCCAGTCCAGGAAATTTTGCCTTGCACGTGAATGTCAAATTTTGTGTCCAAAGTGTCAGGAAGTTGCTCTATATTGGATACTTCCATTCGTTAATGTCGTGTAGAATGACTGTCTTACACATTCTACTATTAACGCGAATTATTTTAGCTGAAACTATTTTATAGGTTGTTATGCAGTAACAACTGCAATTTAATATATAATGTGCACTCAAAAAGAAATGAAAACGACTGAACGAATCACATTGTCATTGTCTGCAGAAGGAGATGATGTCCCTATAAGTCTACTGAGCTCCCAAACTCGCCGTTAGAGGGACAAGGGTGCGCACTCACGTGACAAAAGAGCGAGCAGGTCACGTGTCGAGCCTCCACCGCACTCAGCCCTTCTGAAAACAGAGAAATAAAATCCTTAAAGGAATAACAATGGCGAGTAGTGCGTTTCCTGGTAGCGCCTGCGTGCACGGTAGGGAGATTCACCGAAGATCGGCGCAGCACGTCAGTTGCCATTCCAACGCTCAGTCCGACATCCGTGGCAGTT
The DNA here is from genome assembly GCF_023864275.1 of Schistocerca cancellata. Classification (NCBI taxonomy): domain Eukaryota; kingdom Metazoa; phylum Arthropoda; class Insecta; order Orthoptera; family Acrididae; genus Schistocerca; species Schistocerca cancellata. Next base: position 199,207,238 of record NC_064634.1, read on the forward strand.
GCTACTGCCGTAATAATGGTGCCATCCAACTGCTGGACAATGGTATCGGTAACGAGGTGTAGCGTTTCAGTCTGTGCATCCTTTGGCCAACGGCATTAACCCTCCCCTGAATCGCGTGTGCCACGCCTTGACACTGGTACTGACATGCAGTTCTCTTCGTACACTTATGTCATTCTTCATTGAATTTCCATTCTCCACACTCTTTCCGCTATCAGGAAATGCATTACAGCATTTTCTTGTTCTTTTGAAGCCTCCATTTCACAGTTTTCAACACTACTGGATAGTCGACGAGCGCACGTGTTCGTCTGTCATCTCGAAGGTGTGCGCCCATTTCCGTCTAACGGCGAGTTCAACGGATTTTTTAACCTTTTTTTTTAATTTTTTGCACCTTCTAGGTGATTATCGGTTTCGATTTTCCTCACATTTTGTGTTTTGTTACAGTGTAACGCGTCAACTTCGCCGCCATGAATGACTGTACAAACTTTGAAGCACCGGTACTACGAAAATAATGAAGTACACTGTGATTTTTAGACTATTGATATCTCATCCAGAGTGACACGCTTGGGCCTAGATATTCTGTATTTTGTCGATTACAGTTACTTTCAACGAATAAATTTAAAAACCACTTGGATATAACTTCCTGGGAATGACTACTTTTCAGCTGCCTTGGAGCCTTGAGTGATTGTTCAAATTCTTGTTTTATAAGTAGTTTATTTTTCGGCACAATGAAACACAGTTTCATTCAGAAATTACCGGTTTCAACTGTCATATTACCGGTTTCAACTGTTATTGATCATCTTCAGAGAGTAATACGAATCCAGTAGTTCACTCGAATCACTAAGAAAACCGCACTGGTTTGGAAGTGGAGTGTCCAAAATCAGTTTAAGGTAATTGGACATTATCCCTTCGAACCAGATGTAGTCGATGAACGTGTGTTTGCCTCGACTGGGACTGCACATCAGCCAACACACGAGGGGGTCTTTCAACATCAAAGAGAAAGTATCATAAGGAAAAAAGTGAGGAAACGATATCGAAAGAAACAAAAAAAAACGCAAAGACGATTTTTGAACAGAAATAAATTTTATCATGAAAATTTGTGTAGGGAGGAGGTATATAATGTTGATGGTTATGAATAAACTGAAGTTTGCTTTTATTGTAATGAGATATATTATTAACTGAGATCATGGGATCTTGAGTAAAGTGCTATCAATATCAACATTCGATGATAGTGTGGCGACATTTCCGTCCCAGCAAATAATTCTTTGTCTACGGGGAATGAAAAACAGTGCTGTTCGATTCGAATGAATTATTTTAGTTTTAATATGATCTGAAGTATGTTAACTTTCAATAATGTGCTGAGCTTTAATTATAACATCAGCTGAATACGCCGATTTACCTCCATGGTGAAACTTTGCACAGTGTGTCCTTTATCCTCACAAGAACTCGAATTACTGAGTGTGGCTTCTTCAGCCTCAGAACATATGACACGAGACGATCAGTAGTTGCACCTTACTGTGCTGTGCTTTCGAATAACCGTTAATGTGAATAAAATGTATCCGCGCAGTCACGTATCTTCATAGTTGCTGCAGAGCATAGTTATTTGAGTTTCCACTATTTTGGACGATGACAAATTATAATGGCATCTTCCAGCAACTAGGCATTCCACGTAAAAAAATGATTCAAATGGCTCTGAGCACTATGGGACTTGACTTCTAAGGTTATCAGTCCTCTAGAACTTAGAACTACTTAAACCTAGCTAACCTAAGGACAGCACACACATCCATGCCCGAAGCAGGATTCGAGACTGCGACCGTAGCGCCTAGAACCGCTCGGCCACACCGATTCCACGTAAATCCTCTAAAAACAACAAAAATTTACCATACTCGCAAAACATCTCACTAACTACCGATGTACACCGTTCGAGCACATTTATTGCCCGCTAAAGAGATTCCTATGTTGTTGGATACTTTCACTTTTAAGATAAAACGTGTGTTTTGGTGTCGCGTAAGGCTGTGACGCAGTAAGTGAAAGTTTAGGTACCTTTTCCGTCACTATTTTTTCTTAGTATTTCTTAACTGCAGCAGGAAGCTGGTACAACTTTAATCTAAACAGTCAGTCTGATACGTGGACACGTTAGAACTCTAAAGACAAGCAGACTCATAAAGTGGTTACATTGAGGAAGAAACACGGACACGTGATTTACATCACGAAGTACTCTTAGCTTGGCTCCATACGCACAGAACAGGCGTCAGCACCGGTGATATACATACATGTTAACGGCCAGTGCACAGACATCGTAGGGCGCCGGTGAGATACGTTGAAGACTTCAACGCACGGTTGGGCGACGAACCCTGTTTAGTGTTTAAGCAGCCTTGTACCAAGAGTCCGTCTGCGTTTCACTCACTCGGCTGCATCATCAATTGTAGCTTCTAATGAGTTTCAGGTACGAGGCGCAAGGAATTCTCAGAAGGCAGTCAGCTGAGAAATACGACGCGAACTGGGAGCGCGTGGCTCGCGGCGAGTGGCACAGGTCGCGGAGGCGGCGGCGTCGGCGGCCCCCTCCCCGTAGTAGGGGAACCGCCTCCACCTCCACCCCCTGCACCGCAGCCGCGGGACTTCGGACGGACGCCGCGGAGACGCCGGCAGTCGCTTCACGATAGCGCCACGACGAGCACGCCAGCGCCTCTCCGAGATGAGACCGCACAGCGTTCTGGTATTGCTGCTGCTCCTGCACGCGATGGTAAGCCGAAGGATGTCCATTCATTCACTCTCCCAACTCGGAAACAACGTCTCATTTGTGAACAGAAAGACTACGCGGGTAAATTCCACATGTATTACGACTGTTGTTCTCGTACTTATTTGACCCGAAATGATAGAAAACATCCTGACACATTGGAAGTTCCCATGCGGCATAAGAACCGGCAACTGTCTCTAACACAGGGCAAAAATTTAGACAGACACGCTAGTGAGAACATGAACCAGTCACACCGTACCGATATATGAAATCTTAAGTACAGCTGGAGGAGTTTCATTTTCAATAAAAATAATTTTCAAGCATCAGTAATGAAACGTATTCATTAGACAATCTATATGCTTACCTTTTTGATGATAGGAACTTGTGCCAGTTAATTGTTAGTCGACCAGAAAGCTGTATCTTGTCTATAGAAGAAAATGTTTACCAAAGAGATAGTCTTTCTAGCCTCCAGTTTAGTTTGGACGCACATAGTTTTTACAACGTTAAGATATGTCTCATGAATAGAGGATGGCAACACATATGTCTAGTGACTTGCTGAAGTGGTGTCAGACGCTTATCCTGTAAAAACTTAGCACAAGGATTGTTGGTTAAGGCTGCTGTCGTGCTTTGCCCGTCAGTAGATGGCCGGTAGGGAGAGGCGAGATGATACGGTAAACTCAGTCATCAGATTGGGTGCAGATCTTCCGGGTAAATTCTAAATATCTCCTAGAGTCTCACGAAGTGAGCACATGTGGCACTGTTGATGGTGATCCATCACACGGATAAAGATGGTCAACCCGGAGGGCCTCTTGGTGCTATTCGGAGCAGTGTACAATGCGTCGATACTGCTTAAACACTCCTCCTCCTTCACTGTCATAGGCAAAACCACAAACGGTACTGCACTCTACGCGCTCTCATCAGCAATGATGTAAAATGAACAATTCCACTTGATGCACCCTAAACTAAAGCTGCCGAAATGCCATTAGGCTGAGAGGCGCACACCAGGCGGCTAATGACAGTACATAATGAAAACCCCGATAACGTCCTTGGAAAATGAGCGTGTTGTACTGCATCGATAAATATGGTTTTCGGGTACTCGACGTTTCTTTTCTCCCTTTAGCTAATACTTACCGTCAAGTTTTGATGAAATTTCTTACATTAGTGAAGAGAAATAAAGCAGTCGTAAACAGTCTTCAGAAGACGCTATTTTTGTTGTATATCTAAGGCATTTCCCGGATTGTGTTTTTCTATTCTCATATATTCCTTAACATTGTAAGATATTTTATTTCAACTTTTTGAACTCCTTAGTTTCCCTTGTACTTTTTACTTGTGGTCCCTGCTCCATAACATTTCACTTCTTGACTCTTCCTACAGTAATGCCCTAGTACGCTGTTATTTGTCTCGCACCTTTTGAAAAAGCCATACAATTTGTTTTCAGTTAATTTAATGTACTAAGGGTCATACCCGAGGCAATAAAGTGCATTCCCTTCTTCAGCATATAATTGTCCAAATCTATTTTTTCGACATTTTTGCCGCGAAACGCTAGTGCTGAAACCAGTAATGCGAAAATTGTAATTTTTTAGCGATCTTGGACGTAATAAACAGTTACATAAAAATTTAAAATTGATTTAAGAGATTGCAAAGTTCCCTTTTGCATTACGTCAATTTTTAAAAAAAGAGGAGGTGTTTTCGATAAGTCGTTGTAATTCAATATATTTATCCCAGGGTCAGACCTAATCATAGTCTAACAATTTGGCTCACATTTGTATGTATAGCTATTCCATCATTCGCAGCTAATGTTATTAAGCGTTATTAAATGCAAAGATTTGTCTAGAAGAGTCAGTATACTTCAAGGAAAACGACACCTGCTAGTAGCACAAAGCGCTTATTTGTTAAGCGGCGAACGCCCATTATCATCGTTTTCTTGTGTAACAAGGTTTTAGCAAGAGAAAAACGAAACTATTTTAAGTGATAGGTGTACATGGCATATATCTCTGATAAGGAGCATGAAGTAATTTTAAAATATTACGTGTCTCTTCTTACCCCGTGTCACCAACAAATTGCATAAGGTCTCGGAGACGCGAGTGCATTAAGCACGGTCGAATCGGTTTCGAAGACCGAAAGGCGAAGGAACTTTCATCGTATGTAAGTCGGCTGCTGAGACAAAAATTTTACTGAGTTCTCAGGGAATTGCAGTAAGGATTACATATATAGGAAAATCAGTCAAGAGAACGAAATCTTCTGTTCACTGGATTGCTCAGCAAAACGCTGTCGTATACGGTAATAGCAAAATCCAAACCGAATTTGCAGATTTTGTTTTGGGATATTTTTCAGCAATGAGGACTGCACCATGTTTCTCTCCTCACACGTCCTTTGGACATAACTGACAAATGGACTGAAATCCTGATACGCAGATCTAACCCGACTTTCGACGTCGATTGCCTGATATTAAACTCCGCTTGAATTCTGACGTTCATAATTGCATGATAATATATAATATCTTACTAAATTATAGTATAGTTAAGTATTAATTACTCTAAAATTCTTTGGCAGTGTATTATGAACACAGGCTGCTCAGAAATGTCATCTTCTTGTAAGACTTCCAGAAAGTATTTTCCTTATTCGTCTCAATTAAATTAATGTGTGTCTGCTCTTTATCGGACTACTCTGACACAGTTTTGTACCCTGTCGTAGGCACTTTATTTGTCGCAACGGTTGACTCTAAGCGATGATGGTCTTTCCAGAATCCACTCGCTCACATCAAAACCTTAAGTCTGCAGTCAATGGGAAGTCCTGTGGATGGAGTACTTCCGAGATACTGTGTTACACATACTTGGCTGTAACTGAGCTACACAAACACACTCAAAAGCGATGAGGTATAATGACGGACGCACTTTGGGTGTGTTACTGGCTTTGAGTAGAGCAGTACTCGAGTATGGAATGATGTCACAGTCACGTCGGTCACAGTGAAGTGGCAGAAGTAGAAGTCTTTCACATACTTATTGTCCCAACAAAAGTCCTGAAATGGCTATGATAGCCAATGTAAATATGTAATTTTTTTTGTCTTTTAGAAACATGAACACACACACACACACACACACACACACACACACATACAAACTGAATAGTGGCATATGAGTGGGGGGGGGGGGGGACAAAATAACAGAAACTGATTAATAATTGCTGCTTGAATAATTAAAAAAATGATTGGAAGGAATAATTGAGAGAAATTAGACGGTAATTTATAAATCTGTACACATATCCTGGGTGAACTCTAACTGGTACTAATATCAACAGACCTTCAGTGTCAATACATTTAAGATCAATACTCAGATTTTTGAGTTACGTACCGCTTCGCATTAGTTCCACTGTGCGTAGCGCTGATTATGACAATGCAGACACAGGGTCGCCCCTCCGCTGCTCGTGCAAATTGCTGTTCTCTGCTTCGAACCTCCTGATGCAGGAGTCTCGCCGCGGGCGAAATGATGAACACACGCGTATCATCGATGTAAATATATGAATAACCGTGTCCTTCCTAATAACTTTTATAACACTTTTTAATATACGGTTGGAACATACATTTTTAAACAAAACAGGTACACAAAGAAAAAAAATGAAGAAAGAAAAAAATAATAATATCATTCAACATAACGCACACATGCGTGCGCTCTAAAAGCTTCTCTGCTGTGTAGAGAACTTGTTGGCATTCAAAACAGCTCCCAGTAGTCACGAAATGGACAAATACAGATCACGTATGGTTTTAAAGGTAATTTTGTACCTTTATTCCTCGACAACAGTGGCAAGTTCAGATAACGACGATGGAGGTGGATAGCTATCGCTCAAGCTTCTCTCCAAAGCAGGCCCCTAAGATTCAATAATATTTAGATCTGGTGACTTTGATGGACACAGGAGATGCGACAACTCATCCTCGTGTTCACGAAACCAGTCCTGGACGATTGGAGGTGCGTGAACAGGGGCCCTGTCAGTTTGGAATACACCATCACCTTTTGGGGAACGAACACCTTACGATGTACCTGATCAGCCTTATAGTCATGTAGTGGACTGACAAGACAGCCAGTCCACAGTGACGGGTAACCGAAAGGCACGCGTTTACACACGCCGGCTGGCGTTAGTTCTGAAACAGGATACGTAATGAATGCTATAAAGAAAAGTACGTAGCTGCTGGAATACTTAACTTTAATCCATCATTTGTATACAGCATTCTGGATGATACAAGTGAGACTCTCTCTAGATGCCTTGCTAGGTCGTAGCCATGGACTTAGCTGAAGGCTATTCTAACTATCTCTCGGCAAATGAGAGAATGGCCTCGTCAGTGTAGTCGCTAGCAAAGTCGTCCGTACAACTGGGGCGAGTCCTAGTACGTCTCTCTAGACCTGCCGTGTGGTGGCGCTCGGTCTGCAATTACTGACAGTGGCGACACGCGGGTCCGACATGTACTAATGGACCGCGGCCGATTTAAAGCTACCACCTAGCAAGTGTGGTGTCTGGCGGTGACACCACAAGTCACATAATACTTCACAGTAATGCGACATTCCAAAGTTCCCAGGCAACCCAAGGACTACCTCACCGAATCACCGCCATGTTCCACACTAGGGTAGTAATCTCTGCCAGAAGTTGGAATCAGGGTGAAATAAGACTCATCCTACCGCATGACATTCTTCCATTTCTCCATCTTCAGGCGTTATGGTTGTCCGCCCCCCGGTAGCTGAGTGACGCCGGCACGGTAGCTCAGCGCGTTCGGTCAGAGGGTTAGCTCCCCTCTGTAATAAAAAAACTGAGTTAATCGATCAACAACGAACTTGAAACGGATGTCTTACGACGCCCGCCCCGAGCGGATGCAACGAACAAAAGCGAACAAATTGAAATTAAAAAAAAAAAGTGGTCAGCGCGACAGAATGTCAATCCTAAGGGCCCGGGTTCGATTCCCGGCTGGGTCGGAGATTTTCTCCGGTCAGGGACACGGTGTTGTGTTGTCCTAATCATCATCATTTCACCCCATCGACGAGCAAGCACAGAAGTGGCGTTTTCCCGGCGGGGTCAGGGATTTTCTCTGCCTCGTGATGGCTGGGTGTTGTGTGATGTCCTTAGGTTAGTTAGGTTTAAGTAGTTCTAAGTTCTAGGGGACTGATGACCATAGATGTTAAGTCCCATAGTGCTCAGAGCCATTTGAACCATTTAGAAGTGGCGTCAAATCGAAGACTTGCACCCGGCGAAGGGTCTACCCGACGGGAGGCCCTAGTCACACGACATTTACATTTAGGTGTTATGGCTTCGGTATCACATTTTCCTGCTATTAGAGACACATGCATCACTGATGCGTGGTTTTAGAGTTCCAGCTCGCCCTGCTTTTCCCTCGCCGTGGAGGTCCGTTCGGGTACGGCAATGCGGCATTCCGTTCTGCAGGAGCTTGCAGTCCTCTTATTTTTCGTTATAAAAACAACGCTTCACCATCGTCTGTCACGATCACTCAACACACAGTTTCGTTCGCGTCGTGAACTAACAGCTGATTTTTTTCGGTTTTCCTTGTATGCAGTGTAAATCTTCGGTACGGTATCTCTTGAAACACCAAACATTTCGTCTCGCTTGGTTACGGAAAGACCCACCATACGATAACCAACAATTTGCCCATGTTTCAATTCACTTAGCTCCGGCATAACGCACTCACAGCTACATAGAACGCTGTTCTGACCACGGCCGACACTTGCAACGTATTGAGGACATGGCACAGGTGCCGTTAGTGGTCATATACTCCAGCGCAACCTGCAGGCTTTGATAGTACCTGCATTTAAATTCAAGCATGCATTTCTCGCGGTGTTCCGTCATTTTTTACCAATCCCTGTACATTCACCCAGCGCTAACAGGAACTGGAAATTTGAACTAAAGAACTGTAGTAAACCTAAACAAAAGTGACCAAGCCTGGATTTTAATCCTGCTTAGTCTGTTAAGAATTCATTGTTTTATTGCAGTCGTATAAGTACTCTTCATCTTCGGCTGAAGCGTCGCTATCACAAGTAGAGGTACTGTTCGTGGAAGGATCAGTAGTGGCACTTACCTTAGTGACTGCAATTTGCTGCAAAACACCTATCGCGTGAAACTCTCAGCTTGCTCGTTTCGAAGGCTGTGGCAGCGGAGTTCAGGCTAATATCGTAATGTCGACAAGCAGAAAATCATCGATTAAGTACGACGCTATCAACCAGTAAAGAAAATCATGCTTACTGAATATGGGAACAAATGGCTACGTATAGGTGGTGCCTGTTCTATCGGCAGCCCCTACTAATCAAGACTTGCCCGAAAGAATAGACACTACATATACAATTACGGTGATGACGGCGAATGATCCCTTCAGTGCAAATGCACACCAAACTCGAACTCAGCAGAATCGGGGAGATGCCGCGAGTAATGACGCTAATGGGCGGGGACTATATCAGTAGTGTGTGGTAAAAGTTGAGAATTTCGGTCTGTCAGCAGTCGTACTGAGTTAGTCTGTGCGGTTGTGAAGACCACTGCGTCCAGATGGCGTAGTGGTCGGAGCATCTGCATAGTAAGCAGGAGACCGGAATTCGAATCCTGCTCCGGCACAGATTTTCAACTTGCCGCCTTGACAAAAATCAATGCTCATGTGCAGCTAATGTCTGATGTCTTTGATTCCTTTGTGGAATAACCAAGTGATTACTAGGTATAAGAAACAAGTACGTCCTTTTAAAAAGCGAGACATCAACAGAAACGAAGGTAGCTTCGGCTATGCGTCAAGGAATAGGACCGCTACTTTTACGGTAAAGAAAATTACAAAAACTGTATTTCATGGCACAAACAGCAAATAGTCGTCAGCCTTGAGGCTCGTGCAGATAAAATACGAATAATCTTTCTTCCTGTCCTCTGTCCGCGGATGAAAGGGTAGAAACTCTAAAGTATTCTACGGTATAAAACGAAACATCTGTCACACACCCGACAGTGATTCGAAGAGAGCAGATGTCGATGTATATGTGCAGGACGTTCTAAAAATGTTCATTCTGTTTCACAGCATCAGGACTTCCAATAGAATGTCGATAGGAACTTGCGGTGAATTTCAACTTACGCATAGAAGTACAAAGTTTTTATCTTCGAAAGGACCATCAAGCTTAACAATAGCACATCTTCTAATTATTTGCACATACAATTAAGCGGTTTTACATTGGTGTGCAGTACTTGAGGATGGAAGTATCTCCCGCATGATGTGTCACTGATAAATTTCAAAGATAAAAGATCTTACCGGACCAAACTGCTGAGGTCATCGGTCCCTAAGCTTACACACTATTTAATCTAACTTAAACTAACTTACTCTAAGGACGACACACACACCCATGCCCGAAGGAGGACTCGAACTTCTGACGGGGGCAGCCGCCCGGACCGTGACAAGACGCCTCAGACCACGCGAAAAACAAATCTTGAAAATAATGCCACAGTGTGATACAGAAGGTAGTTGAAACAACTACGCAATGAGACGAACAGAAATGGCACTTTTATTCGAAGACAGTAATACTACACTACTGGCCATAAAAATTGCTGCACCAAGAAGAAATGCAGATGATAAACGGGTATTCATTGGACAAATATATTATACTAGAACTGACATGTGATTACATTTTCACGCAATTTGGGTGCATAGAGCCTGAGAAATAAGTACCCACAACAACCACCTCTGGCCGTAATAACGGCCTTGGTACGCCTGGGCATTGAGTCAAACACAGCTTGGGTAGCGTGTACAGGTACAGCTGTCCATGCAGCTTCAACATGATACCACAGTTCATCAAGAGTAGTGACTGGCGTATTGTGACGAGCCAGTTACTCGGCCACCATTGACCAGACGTTTTCAGTTGGTGAGAGATCTCGAGAATGTACTGGCCAGGGCAGCAGTCGAACATTTTCTGTATACAGAAAGGCCCGTACAGCACCTGCAACATGCAGTCGTGCATTATCCTGCTGAAATGTAGAGTTACGCAGGGATCGAATGAAGGGTAGAGCCACGGGTCGTAACACATCTGAAATGTAACGTCCACTGTTCAAAGTGCCGTCGATGCAAAAAAGAGGTGACCGAGACGTGTAACCAATGGCACCCCATACCATCACGCAGTGTGATACGCCAGTATGGCGATGACGAATACACGCTTCCAATGTGCGTTCACCGCGATGTCGCCAAACACGGATGCGACCATCAGAACCTGGATTCATCCAAAACAAATGACGTTTTGCCATTCGTGCACCCAGGTTCCTCGTTGAGTACACCATCGCAGACGATCCTGTCTGTGATGCAGCGTCAATGGCAACCGCAGCCATGGCCTCCGAGCTGATAATCCACGCTGCTGCAAACGTCGTCGAACTGTTCGCGCAGAGTTGTCTTGCAAACGTCCCCATCTGTTGCCTCAGGGATCGAGACATAGCTGCACGATCCGTTACAGCCATGCGGATAAGATGCCTGTCATCTCGACTGCTAGTGATACGAGGCCGTTGGGATCCAGCACGGCGTTCCGTATTACTCTCCTGAACCCACCGATTCCATATTCTGCTTACAGTCATTGGATCTCGACCAACGCGAGCAGCTGTGTCGCGATACGATAAACCGCAATCGCGATAGGCTACAATACGACCTTTATCAAAGTCGGAAACGTGATGGTACGCATTTCTCCTCCTTACACAAGACATCACAACAACGTTTCACCCGGCAACGTCGGTCAACTGCTGTTTGTGTATGAGAAATCGATTGGAAACTTTCCTTATGTTACCACGTTGTAGGTGTCGGCATCGGCGCCAACCTTGTGTGAATGCTCTGAAAAGCTAATCATTTGCATATCACAGCATCTTTTTGCTGTCGGTTAAATTTCGTGTCTATAGCACGTCATCTTCGTAGTGAAGCAGTTTGAACGGCCAGTAGTGTAAAATCACCGCGATTCATGATGGTCCTCTGGCTATTACAACAGGCGGGACATGGTTCTTAAAAGGGTGTGTGATCACCACGGACACACGCTGTGCAACATGATCTCTTTCTGGCCGCAAGGTCGGTAAGGAGTCGTTATGCTATGGCGTCTATTTCCTCCATTCCTGCAGGCCGCGGTGGCCGTGCGGTTCTAGGCGTTTCAGTCCGGAACCGCGTGACTGCTACGGCCGCAGGTTCGAATCCTGCCTCGGGCATGGATGTGTGTGATGTGCTTAGATTAGTTAGGTTTAAGTAGTTGTAAGTTCTAGGGGACTGATGACCACAGCTGTTAAGTCCGAAAGTGCTCAGAGCCATTTGAACCAATAAGTCAGCATTCATGTTATACATTTCCTATATATATATATATATGCGCTGATAACTGCTGAACAAGCAAGATGTTTGATAAAATTTGTCTTATTTGAATGAATGTTGATTTTTTTTTTTTTAATGAAACCCTTACCAGCCAAGATCGTACACAGAAAATCTGATAACTAGTTCCGACCGTAACTGGACTTCTTGAGATCAAGATATACGGAACAGTGTCTAAGATAAGAGATAAGAGGACACTTTGTCAATTGGCAGTTACCTACGAAAGGGAACGTCAGCTTCGAAGTCATACTTGTAACATAAGTAAATAGTATGTACAGACAAGCGCTGTTCTCGTGCCTACAGAGTGACATATACAATAGCCATGCTCTCTGGTGACAGCGACATATTCAAAATTTCCATAAGGCGGCCAGTAGTTAAATTCTGTATGCAGAACGCAGCTTCCGCATTCGTAGAATAATAACGGAAGATCTTGTAGCCCTTCCCCCCCACCCCCCCCCACCCCTATATTTTGCAAAATCTTAATTGAAACAGTTTAACAGTTTTCAACTTTAAGTGAAAAAAAATGCATTCGAAAGATAACACCTCATACCGTTTACTTCCTTTATTGAGGTCATAGGAGACACACTTCCTAACAATAGCTAGACCCAACAACGCTCATACTAGTAGTTAAAAATACACTCCTGGAAATGGAAAAAAGAACACATTGACACCGGTGTGTCAGACCCACCATACTTGCTCCGGACACTGCGAGAGGGCTATACAAGCAATGATCACACGCACGGCACAGCGGACACACCAGGAACCGCGGTGTTGGCCGTCGAATGGCGCTAGCTGCGCAGCATTTGTGCACCGCCGCCGTCAGTGTCAGCCAGTTTGCCGTGGCATACGGAGCTCCATCGCAGTCTTTAACACTGGTAGCATGCCGCGACAGCGTGGACGTGAACCGTATGTGCAGTTGACGGACTTTGAGCGAGGGCGTATAGTGGGCATGCGGGAGGCCGGGTGGACGTACCGCCGAATTGCTCAACACGTGGGGCGTGAGGTCTCCACAGTACATCGATGTTGTCGCCAGTGGTCGGCGGAAGGTGCACGTGCCCGTCGACCTGGGACCGGACCGCAGCGACGCACGGATGCACGCCAAGACCGTAGGATCCTACGCAGTGCCGTAGGGGACCGCACCGCCACTTCCCAGCAAATTAGGGACACTGTTGCTCCTGGGGTATCGGCGAGGACCATTCGCAACCGTCTCCATGAAGCTGGGCTACGGTCCCGCACACCGTTAGGCCGTCTTCCGCTCACGCCCCAACATCGTGCAGCCCGGCTCCAGTGGTGTCGCGACAGGCGTGAATGGAGGGACGAATGGAGACGTGTCGTCTTCAGCGATGAGAGTCGCTTCTGCCTTGGTGCCAATGACGGTCGTATGCGTGTTTGGCGCCGTGCAGGTGAGCGCCACAATCAGGACTGCATACGACCGAGGCACACAGGGCCAACACCCGGCATCATGGTGTGGGGAGCGATCTCCTACACTGGCCGTACACCACTGGTGATCGTCGAGGGGACACTGAATAGTGCACGGTACATCCAAACCGTCATCGAACCCATCGTTCTACCATTCCTAGACCGGCAAGGGAACTTGCTGTTCCAACAGGACAATGCACGTCCGCATGTATCCCGTGCCACCCAACGTGCTCTAGAAGGTGTAAGTCAACTACCCTGGCCAGCAAGATCTCCGGATCTGTCCCCCATTGAGCATGTTTGGGACTGGATGAAGCGTCGTCTCACGCGGTCTGCACGTCCAGCACGAACGCTGGTCCAACTGAGGCGCCAGGTGGAAATGGCATGGCAAGCCGTTCCACAGGACTACATCCAGCATCTCTACGATCGTCTCCATGGGAGAATAGCAGCTTGCATTGCTGCGAAAGGTGGATATACACTGTACTAGTGCCGACATTGTGCATGCTCTGTTGCCTGTGTCTATGTGCCTGTGGTTCTGTCAGTGTGATCATGTGATGTATCTGACCCCAGGAATGTGTCAATAAAGTTTCCCCTTCCTGGGACAATGAATTCACGGTGTTCGTATTTCAATTTCCAGGAGTGTATTACAGCCTACACTGAACCTCTGTGAGCAGCTGCACTTTAATTACAACCACACGGTAGTTCTGCTACGGTATGGGCTACAGGTGCAATGGAGTGTGCAATTGAAATGGCGCTACTACCGGCAACGTACCCAGAACAGTACGATTCTTGTGGACAAAATGTCTAAATTACACACAGGTTCACCGCGAAATGCTGGTGGTATACAGACCATAGACAACATCCCGTACAGGCGTAATAAAATGGTTGAACGAAAAAGAGTCCAAGTTGCAAATTTTTACTTTTTATTCATTCATTAACTAGTTTCGTACCGAGACCCATTTTCAAAACGGCCGGCCGGATTGCCCGAGCGGTTCTAGGCGCATCAGTCTGGAACCGCACGACCGCTACGGTCGCAGGTTCGAATCCTGCCTCGGGCATGGATGTGTGTGATGTCCTTAGGTTAGTTAGGTTTAGGTAGTTCTAAGTTCTAGGGGGCTAATGACCTAAGATGTTAAGTCCCATAGTGCTCAGAGCCATTTGAACCATTTTCAAATCATCATAACAAAGTCGAAACTGGCATTTCTGAATATGTCAAAATTTTGCAATGAAAATTTACAGTGCATGCAGATAAACGTTCATTGCATATTTTTGACATCTTCGGAAATACCATTTTCGACTTTGTTATGATGACTTGAAACCAACGCCCTTGCCACAGTGGTAACACCGGTTCCCGTCAGATCACCTAAGTTAAGCGTTGTCGGGCTGGGCTAGCACTTGGATGGGTGACCATCCGGTCTGCCGTGCGCTGTTGGCAAGCGGGGTGCACTCAGCCCTTGTGAGGCAAACTGAGGAGCTACTTGATTGAGAAGTAGCGGCTCCGGTCTCGGAAACTGACCTACAGCCCGGAGAGCTGTGTGCTGACTACATGTCCCTCCATATCCGCATCCAGTGACGCCTGTGGTCGGAGGATGACACGGCGGCCGGTCGGTACCGTTGGGCCTTCATGGCCTGTGCGGGAGGAGTTCATTTTTTAGTTTTATGATGACTTGAAACTGTGTCTCGGTCCGAAACTAGTCATCGAAGGAATAAAATGTAAAAATTTGCAACTTGGACTGGTTTTTCGTTCTACTGATTAACAGAAGTTGCTGACCCAAGCTACTCCAGCATACTGGAAGCTCGTAAGTAATGAAATGGCTGGATAAACGTGGGTGGTGCTAACTCGGAAGTCCAGACTTCGCACCACCCGATTTCCACCTTTTCGGCAAGCTGAAAGAACACCTGGATTTCTGTCGTCGAGGAATTCAAAGATCGGTAGAAACTTTCGACCGATGTTTACCGAGACTTGGTGCTGAAAAATCGTGTCATGTATCTGTGTCACTTTGAATGGCAGTGCAGCGTTCAGTAAAAGTTACTTGGCCTGCCACAATAATGTGTAACTTACTTTTTGATGTTCCCTCGTAGCCCTACACAGTGCGTTCGGAAAGTTGCAGTGCAATTGTCCGCGGACTACGGATGTATATTACGTTTGAAGTTCAGAACGAAGTTGGTAGAAAACATGTTGGAGAATTCTTTTATCATAGATACGTGATTGTTCATTAATTCATTCTACTGTTGCGTAACTTTTAACTGTCTGGTTCAGTTGATGAAAGCTACGGAATGCAATTTGTAGTGTTTAGATCTGTGGTCGGCCACATACGTACGTATATTATTATTAACTGGTAAACTACACTAATTAGTATGTTATGAGTTACCAGTACAGTAGCCACAATAAGTGCACGATAACTTCGCCAACAGAACACATCGTTTCGACTGTTCTGTTATTTAAGATTGCTGCGACCCTTACCGACCTCAAAGATTTGATACTGTAACTTCCTGATGAACTGTTATGTTTTATGTTTGAGCGAGTGTTTAATTGATTAATAAAAAATGGTTCAAATGGCTCTGAGCACTATGGGACTTAACTTCTAAGGTCATCAGTCCCCTAGAACTTAGAACTTCGTAAACCTAACTAACCTAAAGACATCACACACATCCATGCCCGAGGCACGATTCGAACCTGCAACCGCAGTGGTCTCGCGGTTCCAGACTGTAGCGCCTAGGACCTCTCGGCCACCCCGGCCGGCGATTAATAACAGTAATTGAGCTTATACACTAGCAGAAAAAACTTGACACCAACAAGGAGTTGTGCAACATAAACGAAAGTTGATAGGAGTGTTCCTACATCTTAAAGAAGATGTATATACAGATTTCATGCCAGTCGCACAGGGGAGGCGCTGGTGGCGACAGAAACGCCATTGTCAATGTTGGGTCTTGCCCACTCGTCTCGTA
Source organism: Schistocerca cancellata (assembly GCF_023864275.1). NCBI lineage: Eukaryota > Metazoa > Arthropoda > Insecta > Orthoptera > Acrididae > Schistocerca > Schistocerca cancellata. The sequence continues at coordinate 199,223,677 of NC_064634.1, forward strand.
TAGGGTGCCTAAAGCCGTCGGCACACGGACCGTGCATCCGAGCGTTGAGCGTGCCGAGTTTCTGACGTCATAGCGTGGAATAGCACGTTCGGGAGTCTTTCCGAACGTGCAGAGCAATTTCTGGCATGTCAGATATTCTGAGCGTGCGTCTGAGCGTTGACCAGTGAGACGGCACATAGCCACCTACGTCACACTCACGCCGTCATCTCCCTTCAGTGCAGAGTTGTGAGGCGCCATATTGGCATTCATTTCAAGCCTATATGCCGTTTCTGAGCACCAGCAAACTGAGAATCACTGGAAAACTCGTTGTTAGTTGTGTGATTCGTTCCAATAAAATAATGAGAAACATCATATTCGTGGCAAAAGAATTATTGTAACTTGCGTATTATGAGAGTAGGCTATTTGAAGGCAGCGACACACTGAAGATCCACCCTAAACACATTGTTCTTGGCACAATTTGTTATAATTAAATTTCAATTAATAACATAATTATCTACGATTGACGTTTTTTGCAAGGTGTAACACAAGATTAAGTACAAGGAGCCTGTTGTTGGTTTAGCGTAATGAGTAGCGTCTCTGTCCTGGATTGAGTCTGTAAAGGCAACAGTGATGAATCTAAATGGAATTTTTATATTTTATGAAGTTGCCAAGACCGTTAAGAGTTATAGTTCATTGCTGATAACATGATGTAATATGTTTAAATTTGTTTTTTTGTTTATTCTTTGGCAGCATAGATGTGATGATTCAGAGATAGCTGCTAAGCAAAAGTCAATAAAGAAGTCTTAAGCAGCCCAAGTGGCGTGTGTTCTTGGTGATTTAAAATTAGACTAAATATCGTCAAGCACCATCTTTTGGGAACTGCCGCAAATATTACGTTACAGCAGTTATAAGTCTGTTGGGGCGGTGGTTCGCGTCTTAACACTTCCAATTTTTTTTTCCTAACATTCGCGTATTTATTAGCTTCTGATTCCTTATTATTAGTTTAATATCACTATATGCTATAATATTTGATGTTATGTAAATATAAGTTCACCTTTTTTTTTACTTTGTCCGATTGGCTTAATCTACAGGACAGCTTGCGCTACTTGTATAAAGATAGTTTGCTCCTTTTTCTTTTACGCTTCGTAATTCACATGTTGCAAAGATTCTGCTACTGGGTAGGAACAGAGATCAAGTAAGACTGACCTTGGGGTTTTACTAAAATGTGGGTATGATGGAATAATGTTTATCTTATGCGGAGAAGTATTCCAAATTTGTACCGCACTGTTTGTAATGGAACTTTTATAAGCCTGTGTCCTTATTGATCGACATGGTACTTTCCTTTTCGTGGACGATGGAGGAAATGTGCGTTTTAACAGAGCTAACGTGGGAATTTCACGCGCGCCCGTTGAGTAAACAGTGCGATTTACGAACTAGAAACATCCCTCAACTGCCGCTGGAGTGCGTTGTGATCGCGTATACCACGTTCGGGCCCACGTACCGTATGCACTAGTCGCATCGTTCCTGAACGTTCAGCAGCACGTTGAGCTTGGCACGCTCAACGTTAACGTTCGACAGCACGGTCCGTGTGCCGACGACTTAAGGGATGCTGCGTTCTCGGAATGCTATGCAACAATTCAAGCAAATTACATTAGTAGTTTTATTTCTATAAAGAAAATTGACAATACTTGTATTTACAAAGGTGTCGCAAACGATGGGCGACAAAGTCCGAGTTCTTGCTGTACACAACGTTCCTGCAAGTTGACACACGTCACGAATAACTGAAGTGCGAGCGCCGGTCTACAACCGAGCCTATAGTGACCACTAATGGCCGTAAAGTGTGCCGATCTGAGCGGCCGAGGCTGACAGGAGCGCCGCTTGTATCCTCCTCTTGTAGAGGCCGCTCCAGTCGTGGTGCGGTCCTAATCAGCGCACCATTGGCCGACGTCGTTTTACCGCCTTCTCTGGTCTTGCGTTCTGCATCTTCGTTCCGGCGCTTGTGGTTACGCCAGAACAATCAACACCTCACTGAACTTGGACGAGGTCGTGTAGTAGGATTACGAGAGGCTTGATGTTCCTTCTGCGATACTGCAGAATGACTTGCCAAGAATTTGGCCACTGTACATGATTGCTGGCAACTGTGGCCACAGGAATGTACGGTTGCAAGAAGACCGGGCTCCGGGCGGCCACGTGACACTACAGAGAGGTAAGACCATCGCGTTCGGTGTATGTCTCTGGGACGTCGTACTGCATCTGTTGCCACCGCAGTGACATTGCGAATTGTTTCAAATCTGCCACTTCAAGAATAGCTGCGAGCCAGAAGCCCTGTAGCGCACGTTCCACTGACCCCAAACCACCGCCATTTGCGACTTCAGTGGCGTCAAGGAAGCGCTCACTGGAGGATACATCGGACGTCTGATGTCTTTTCCGATGAAAACTGGTTCTGCCTCGGTGCCAGTGATGGTCGTGTGATGGACAGGAGGAGATCAACTGAGGTCCTGCACCCAACCTGTCTGTGTGCTAGATACACTGTACCGAAGGTTTATAATTTATATAAAAAACAGCTACCAGCCACATGTATGGTTTAAAAAGGTTTATTATCTTCAGACCATGACCGGTTTCGGATTTATCTTTTAAATCCATCTTCAGATGGCAAATCCGAAACCGGTCATGGTCTGAAGTTAATAAACCTTTTTAAACCATACATGTGGCTGGTAGCTGTTTTTTATATAAATTATAAACCTTAAGTACAACAGCCACGTTTCTTAACATGTCGACTTTCGACAAAATAGCGTTAACACTGTACCGATACCTGCAGCTATGATCTGGAGCGCGATTTCGTATATAGGAGTATTCTCGTAGTTGACCCCGCCCCTTGACTGCAAATCTCTTGTCAGTCTGGTGATTTGGCCATTCACGAACAGCATTTCAGTGGGTGTTTTCCAATGGGACAACGCATCCCACATACTGCTGCCGTAACACAACATGGTCTACAGGGTGTCGGCATATTGCCTTGGCCAGCTCGATCACCAGATTTGTCTCCAGTCGAGTATACGTGGGACATCATCCGACAACAACCCCAGCGTCATCCGCAACCAGCATTAACCCTCCCTGTAGTGCAACAAGCATGTGATTCCATCCCACAAACTGGCAGCCGACACCTGTACAACATAATTCATGCACGTTTGCATGCTTGTATTCAACATTCTGGGGGTTACGACGGTTATTAACGTAACAGCATTTCACATTTGCAATGGCTTATCTCGTGCTTGTCCGCCCCTGGTAGCTGAGTGGTCAGCGCGACGGAATGTTGTGCCTAACGACCCGGGTTCGATTCCCGGCTGGGTCGGAGATTTTCTCCGCTCAGGAACTGGGTATTGTGTTGTCCTTATCATCAACATTTCATCCCCTTCGACACGCAAGTCGCCGAAGTGGCGTCAACTCGAATGGCTTGCACCAGGCGAACGGTATACCCGACGAGAGGCCCTAGCCACCCAGCATTTCCATTTCCATCTCGTTCTTGCATTATCCTATGATCTTGCAATGTTATCACTTAAATATGTTGCCTACACAAATGTATTCCCGAAATTGCATTACTCTACATTAGTTATCTTTTTGATGTATAGATTTTTTCCGTCAGCATATTTAAATGCATTATCGAATATGAGACACGACCAGAAATGTTTAATGAACGCTTTTGTCATTTTTCTTCTTTTCGTTGTATTGTATTCAACAGCCTTCATCTATGGTCATTTTCCTTCCCACAAATGAGTACAGCATCCGAAGATGAGTGTCTCTGTTATGCGTATTCACAAATCCATGTAACTGCCGTGTCAAAATTTATACAACAGCAGCTGGTCATTATGAGTCCCGTACATCCGTGCATAGTCAGTACTGAAAGACAAAGAACAAAACATTTCCCCTTTCGCATCCTCTAACCCCACAGTGACCGCGCAGCTTACCCCTCCGCCCGTGACGTAAGCAGCCAACTTTACTTAGTAAGGCCGAATTCACCAACTTGAATTAAAATTAAACACATCTTTATCTGTTGCTATATCTAAGTGTTTTTGTTTGTTCCTGAGCAGGAAAACTACGCTTTCAAGAAACTCCTAACGTTAGTTGACGTTTTTGGATTCGACTGTTAGTTGCTTGATGCATATTATTGTAAAATACGGCTGAAAACCGTTGGCCGCACTGATACTTGATTCGGGTCGCAATTTGGCGACCGCTGGTTTAGATGCTTAGTTTGCTTTAAATTATGATGCTTTGAACGGAGGCGATAAACAACACAGATTTAGTGCAGGAGGTATTTGTTGAAAAATTCCCGGATGCACCTATACCTCATCGGAATGGGGTTCGTCAACTTATTGAGAAATAAACTAAGTTTCGGTTTTCGTTTAACTGCATTAATCAAATCAAACCAATATTGAGAAATTGCGAGAGACAGGCTCACTGTTAGACGCCGAAGGAACTGGAAGACTTCCTAAACTAAACCACTGTGCAAGAGAATCTAGAGAAATCATTGTGCAAATTGGCACTAGAAAAAAGATATCAGGCTTTCAAACACACATAAAACGATTAGGCAAACACTTTGTAAAATGAAAGTTCTCCACAGCAGTTGCTGGATCAACGCTCTTTTATTGCATACACGAATGGTTTCGGAACATTTAAAGTTCTATAATCTGGTGTAAGAAATAAAATCACTGAGTCATCTGAGGTCGTCCTCACCCCATTGTTCTCATGGAACATAAATTCCGTGTCAAAAGAATACAAGGAGGGACACAAATTCCATAAAAACCTCTCCCCCGTGATGCCCGACCGTGAACACTGATAGGCACACATTGAAATTGTCCTCGTATAAAGAGACAGCAGAGCAAGAATTGAAAGGTGCGAATCGTGGTAAGATAGGCCGTTACTGCAAATGGTTTACATCTTTTATTGAGAGGTATATCAGTGACATTCTTGATGTCACCTTGTATTCAGACGAGACCTTATTCCTCGTCTCTGATCACATTAACACACAAAACTCACAATTTTAGTCAACGAAGAGTCGTGCTGTGCTTGAAACACCATGCACGATCATAGCATTGGAGTATGGACTACAATATTCAGACGGCGCGTTATTGAACCATTATTTACTGAAGAAACCGCGAACATTGAAAGTTATAGTTTAATGATCCACAATTTCGTTTGACAGATAAAGGAAGGCGAAATGAACTGCGCGCACAGCTAACAACATTATACGTATTGTGTGACAGTTTTTCGGAGAACATGTCATCTCAGGAAACATATGCTCCCCCCACCCCCCTCTCTCCCCCGTCGCTCATCGGAAAATCCATGTTTCATCGCAAATATATGTTCTTAATTACCGATCTTTTACACACATCAAAAAAAGTTTTGCGTCACCTCGGTTCCGAGAGTTCCGGAACCAGTACAGAAAATTGTAATAGAGATCAACATAAACATCATATCCGCCCTTTTTATTGCTCATGAAAACCACACATTACATGTTGTACCACCATACAGCGAGATCTTCAGAGGTGGTGATCCAGACTGCTGTACACACCGGTACACCACGTCCTCTTGCATTGATGCATGCCTGTATTCGTCGTGGCATACTATCCACAAGTTCTGTTGGTCCAGATTGTCCCACTCCTCAACGGCGATTCGGCGTCGATCCCTCAGAGTGGTTGGTGGGTCACGTTTTCCATAAACAGCCCTTTTAAATCTATCCTAGGCATTTTCGATAGGGCTCTTGTTTGGAGAACATGCTGGCTTGTTGTTGGACCCATCTGTACTGCGCTGCATGGTGTCGTGGTTGCAAAGGTGGATCTCGCCATGGACGTCGGGAGTGAAGTTGCGCATCATGCAGCCTATTGCGCACAGTTTGAGTCGTAACACGACGTCCTGTGGCTGTACGAAAATCATTATACAACATAGTGACGTTACTGCCAGGGATCCTCCGAGCCATAATCCGAACGTAGCGGTCATCCACTGCAGTAGTAGCCCTTGGGCGGCCTGAGTGAGGCATGTCATCGACAGTTCTGCTCTGTAATTCGTCCACGTCTGAACAACATCGCTTTGGTTCACTTCGAGACTCCTGCACACTTCCCTTGTTGAGAGCCCTTCCTGGCACAAAGAAACAATGCAGCCGCGATCGAGTCGCGGTATTGATCGTCTAGGCATGGTTGAACTACAGACAACACGAGTCGTGTACCTCCTTCCTGGTGGAATGACTGGAAGTGATCGGCTGTCGGACCCTCTCCGTCTGATAGCCGCTACTCATGCATGGTTGTTTACATCTTTGGGCGGGTTGAGTGACATCTCTAAACAGTCAAAGGGACTGTGTCTGTGATACAGAATCCACAGTCAACGTCTATGTTCAGGAGTTGTGGGAACCGGTATGATGCAAACCTTTTTTACATGTGTGTATAAAAGGTCGTTAATATAAATTGTTTAAATTAAAAAACATTACAAATTACATTTTTATTCATCTTTATGTGTTTTACGCTTCAGGGTAATGTGCCTTTGTTTAAAAATGTACTTGGTCTGCGACTCGAAGCCAGGCCAGCTGTGTGGCAGCCAAGTTTTCTATCACAAAAGCATTAAAGCAGTTCGAAAGAATGTTTTTTATTAAGTGTATCAAACTGGCTCGGAAAACTTCAAGGTCGTTTTTCTCGAGAATTTGTGAGAGTTGCATAGAAATACTTTGGCAATTGAGATATTTGAGTTCCAGAACTTGGCGTGCCATAAACAAAAATCTGACAGCCGTGTGATATCCTTGTTAACCACAACTGGACTCGGACTTTGGAATCTCTAGCTTTCGCGAGTAAGTGCTCTACCAACTGAGCTTCCCATGCTCGACTTAGGGTCTGTCCCCACAGCTCTGCTCCCACCAGAACCTCGTGTCCTACGTTCCTTACTTCACAGAAGCTCTCCTGCGAAACTTTCAGGTCCAGCACTCCTGTCAGAACTGGTTAGTAAAGGTCCAGGGTTCGAGTCTCTGTCCGGTACAAAGTTTTAAGCTGCCGTGAAATTTCAACAAAAGCACTGTTTACTGTTTTAAGCCCTTACTCTTGTAAAAAAAAGGGGTCGTAGCATTGCGAGCTGACCTGCGATAAAGCTTTTAATTCTGCGCTAACGAGAGATGATACTACGTGACAGTGCGTGGTGCAGAGACGGACCGTGATTCACAGCAGAGGCGCCGAAGACGCTCGGAAGGCAGACCTTGCGTTCAAGGTGACCGGGCCAGTCTCTCGATTGTAATCGCGGACAGCGAGACGGAGACGTGTTGGCGTGGCCGCTTCTCTCGCGTTGCAGCGCGTGGAACCTAATTGCGGCTCCGGCAACCACGCCCGGTGGTCATCAAAGTGCAAACGAAACACCCCAGCGACCTTCGGCTGGGCAACATGTATCGGACCTGTCGTAATGACAGTGTCGGAGGCCGAGTTGCTCAAAATCGCTTCGCATTGACCTTCAATGCCAAGGCCCCGTGCGTGCCGTTAATTGGGCGAGTCATGAGCACCGCGGGCAGAACAGGTTCGTGCAGCGGGCGTGGGCCCAGTGCTGAAGGAGTGCCGCGTGTCATCTGGCGCAACGCGTCACGAAAACACAAAGGGTGGGACTCGCCTCGCCTCGAACCTGCCCCTCTCAGGGTCGGGGCAGGGAAATTCGTTAGCGCCTAGCGGTACTCGCCACAGCTAATTCCCAGCTTGCGGCCGCAGTAATGCGTCTGATCACAGGCTGACGCAACAAGCGCCTCCTTTTGTGGACGTACCGTACAGTTTCGTGATACTTGTTACGAATTTATGGCGAATTAAATTACGCCACCTGACAATCGGGTATACAGGTACCCTGCAGACGAGGTTGCGTAGCGTTGGTCCTGTGGCATTTCCTATCATTTTATGTATAAAAACGATTAAACTACGAGCAGTAGAGTATTCCATGAAGTTTCGGGAATGCAGCCAGCTTACGTAGACTTTTTGCCATTATATTGCTGCTGACAACCATTCAACCGTCTTCAGATGAGTCTTTTGGACTGGAGCTTGCTAGTTTCTATTGCTAACTTTATACCAAAACTTGGCACGGATACGTATGCGTACCCTAACAATATTTGCCCAAAATTAGACTAATCTTAAGGAAACATTATGTCGAAGTACCCTTTCTGCTCACCTTCATAGACTTGTGCTCACCTTCATAGACTAGGTGGCGCAGCTGTTAGCACACTGGACTCACATCCGGGAGGACGACGGTTCAAACCCGCGTCCCGCCACCCTAATTTAGGTTTTCTGTGATTTCCCGAAATCGCTTCAAGCAAATGCCGGGATGGTTCCTTCGAAAGGGCACGGCCGACTTCCTTCGCCATCCTTCCCTAACACTATGAGACCGATGACCTCGCTTTTTTGGTCCCATCCCCCGAATCAACCAACCAACTTGTACTCGTCTCGGTTCAGCAAAGGACTATCTGCGATTGCCGATAGCTGGAATCTATAGATACCTTGCCAGTGTGTCAAAGCCTACATTGGTCAAACAACGCTCACAGTGTGTGAAAGATGCGCTCAGTATTGTCGCCACATTCCCCTTTCACAGCCCAGTAAGTCAGCTGTGGCCGAGCATTGTGTCTCCACAAGACCTTCCATGGATTATTTTGCAGTTATTCTTGGCCTCGACGAGATTCTTCTGGGATTCCATTATTAAGGAACAGGTGGAAATACGTTTGCCGAAAGATCTTATTAATCTTGATGGCGACCTTCATCTGGATAAGGCGTAGGCCTCGGTGATTTCTTTAACTTCTTCAGAAACAAAATATTTTATTGCTAATAATACGTCTAGGCACAGTTAATTTTACTAATTTGGACGTCGAAACTTAAACTCCGCGAGTGCGCCTTCCGATAGAGAGCGCGCACGTAGTGAACAGAGCTTTAATCGTCTGCGCCTGTGTGCCATACATTGAGCAAAATCTCAAGAGCGAGAGAAAATCAACAGAGGTCGTTCATTTAGCGTCTGCCATTTTGCATGCATTTTGGTATAAAGTTATCTACGTGAACTAGCAATCTCCGGTGCAAAACATTCACTTGAAGATAGGTAAATGGTTGTCAGCTGAAATATCACGGCAAGAACTCGACGTAATCCGGCTGCAATCCCGCAACTTCATGAAAAACTCTGAGTCCCTATAAATTAAATTAAATTGCACCACATTTTCATATTATGGATGTCATCGACAATCGATAGTGCTTTAATCGAAATGGCAGAAGTCCAGGACTTTTGGTCCCAGGGTTCACTTGCGTTGACACTATGTTCCACGTACAAGTGATAAGTCAGAACAACTTTCCATAAAGAACATTTGTTACGTAAACACAATTCACATATCTAGTCACTCATATCGACAGGTCTCAACCACGTTTGCCCAATAGTGGTAACTTTGGCAGGCAATCACAGAAAATACATTCATTGTAGGACACACGACCTTCCACAAAGTTAACTCAGCCTGAACTGCCCTCACCTTCTCTCGAAAATCTGTTTATAGACAGGCCTCTGCCCACCTGTTTAGTGTGTGTGAAATCACAAAACCAAAATAAGAATATATAACGCATAGTAGAAGCACGCTATCTTATGGCTTGAAATATTTTAATTTATATTAGATCTTACATCAAACATTTTGCCCTGTATGTATTACAGTAATCTGAATGCAGAGGGTGAGTTGAAAGTTCGTCAATATTCAAAAATTCAACACTTTATGGAATAACCTGGGTAGAGAGGTGAAAATTGACATACATGCTTGAAATAACCTGGGGCTTTATTAAACAAAAGATGTGCACAAAATGACCAACAAATGGCGCTTCACGTGATACAAATGCAATAATTAGCATCACAATTGGTTTTTAGCAAAATAGATGTTCTTTGTAACCAATGCTCAGCTTCTCACCCATCATTCTTCAACAATACCAGTAATAGGGGGACAATGTTGTGACACCACTGTACAGCCTATCAGTAGGTATGGTGATAAATTGCTGACGAATGTTGTCTTCTAACATTTCTAATGAGGTCGGAAGATCACAGTAGACTTGCGACTTCAGATAACCCCACAATCAATAATTAAAAGGATTGAGGTCTGCTTATCCGGAAGACCAAGCACGACAGATGAGGCGGATCAGCACGCGATCCTCGCGAGAGTTATGTGGAAGGTATCTTCCACACGTGTAGCAATATTGGGTGGAGCGCCATCCTGCATAAAAATCGTACCTTCCAGTAGGTGTTTATGTCAGGCTATGAATTATGTGACTTCCTCCTTCTCTACAACTCATTTTCTACACGATTCTCATGCAGCATAACTGAAGTGTTGCTGCCCAGCGCCATCTGTTGACCAGTTTTTGCCATCGTTTCAGGCATGTATATCACTTTTTAGTCTACCTACATTATTCATTAAATTATTGAATTTTCAAAAGTTAACGGACTTTTGGATCACCATGTATATATTGATGTGATGGCGTCAATAGTTGAGTCATCTATCCCTTCTACAAACCGCTCTGCCATCTTAAAGAAATAAATATAATTTTTCGAAAATTAAAATGACAGAAAATTGATGTCCAAAATATCTCACCTTAAAGGAAATTTGTGATTATTCCAAAACTGGTCTTTGATTTAGCGAGTCTGTGATATTTATAAAGTTACGGAGAATTTAATACTGAGATTTAATATTTAAAAAAAATAATTCACCTGATGCGTTTAGGTTACATTCGTTTGCTTAAAATAAATTCTTTTGTCGTCTAGCATTGGCTGAATCAGCATTACCTTTCACAACACTCTTTTAATTGAATTTTGATGTTGTATCAGTACTTCTCTCGTTGACATTTGACAATTTTGGAATTACATAGCGCCTAAAATACAGTTTCAGGACTGTCTGGTATCCATGTAATGAGCAAGCTCTTAGCAATGTAATGCTGTTGTTAAAAAGTCTTGTGTATAGAATTATTGAAATTACGAATTATCAGTATAGGGTAGGGTCAAAGACTTTGTTGTTTATGTTCGTGATCGACTAAGCTATGAAATTATATAGTACTACTGAAAGATGCATGGCTTGGATTATACACTGCTCAAAAACTTAGGGGGTAACATTTTAAACATCAGCATTATTTTCTCAGGAATGTTTGGAGTGAAACAGACTTTTGTTCTGGAAATTCATTTCTTTAACTGTTCTCTTCTAATCACAGTGCTACGGCCAGAAATTCAACACAGTGTCGTAAACGAAAAGGGGAAACTCCTTCACTTAAGTCACATAAGGCACAAAAAGAAACATTTCAGCACCTGGTAGGCCTCCACGATCCGCTTTTTCCTGCCCCACGTCTTCTCGAGCAGCAGCCTAATGTTAGAATCGCGAGGTCCTGTAACGTTCCCATGTTGGTTGACGGTGAATGCGCTCCCGCACTGTCTCGTTGTAGAATAAACTGGAGACCCATTACAACTGCACTCAGCAGGATCTCGTTTATGTACCTCTGAGTATTAAGTCGGCCTCTGATTTTCTACAGGTCTGGCCGGCCATCAACTGTGATGCGACCCCACACCATGACTACGCCGCGGCAAAATCTGTCCGTTTCCCTGACTGATGCTCCATTATAACGTTCATCACGACGTCGATATACACTTATATGTCCGTCGGACCTTGTTAGACGAAAGCGGAATTCGCCTGTAAAAAATACATTGCGCCAGGAACGCATTGCCAATGCGTATGTCCGTGAGCAATTTGAAGTCGATCTCTCATTTGCAAATCAGTTATTAGAGGAACGCGATGAGGTCTCCTTGGTCTTAAATTGGCCTCTTGGAGTCTGTTGTGTATTGTGCGGTCACTGGTACTGCAATCAGTTACTGCTCCCAGATGTAAAAAATGAGCGTATTGCGTCAGTGGCCGGAATTTCCCAGGCGGAAAGTTCGGCCGCCAAGTGCAGGGCTTATTGAGTGCGACGCCACATTGGGCGACCTGCGCGTCGACAATGGGGATGAAATCATGATGAGGACAGCACAACACCCAATTCCTGAGGGGAGCAAATCCCCCTCCCAAGCCGGGAATCGAGCCCCGGCACCCGTGCGTAGCAATCCAGCGCGCTGACCATTCATACTGCTCCTAAATGTTTTTTGAAAGTCCAGGGTAGTCGCAGTGCGCCGACCGAAAACACAACTACTTATCAGTTGTAGTTGGCCTATGTTTTCCGTTTTCTCCCTTGCCCTGGCTTTCTTGTGTGTGTAGCAGTTTCACGAAATAGTTTCCAAACCTTCCCACCAACAGATGAAGTCAAATAAAACTCTGCAGACACTGCACGAATAGTCCAACCTTTCTGCAGTAATGTCACTGCCCGAAAACGTTCTGCCTCAGTCAGATGCCTCATGTTGATTGACGGAACGTACAGAAAGAGACGCGCTCGTCACTTACACGCGCTAGACAGCAGAGTGAAACACTGTTCGTCCATTTCACTCTTCGGCATAGCATAATACATTTGGATACTGTCACTCAGCGACGGCTTTTCAAATGTATTGCGGAGGATTGTTATCGTTACTAAAACACGTCGGAAGACTAAGAGCAACAGTATACAGGGTGTTCTATTGCTGACTAAGACGCTGTACTGAATAACATTATGTCAGTGCTTGCATCATTTGCTACTGCTACTGCAAGTCGTATGATTTTAGGTTGGTAGTATCTCAAAGAACAAGTGACAAGAGCAAGCCATTAATGCTTATTTTCCCCTGGGTGGCAGATCACGTGTTGACGCGTGGACGCTATACGGACAGGCTTACTCCACTTAGTGGTGCGATAACAGCCATGCAGAAAACGTCACGTGGCGAAATTCTGTGACGTGTTTGTGTGAAGATTGTTTAAGGCAGAGAAAATAAGAACCAGTAAACATCAGTGTGTACATATTTAGGTTCCACATATAAAAATATCTGTACTTATACCCGTTACAAATGGTTCAAATGGCTCTGAGCACTATGGGACTTAACTGCTGAGGTCATCAGTCCCCTAGAACTTAGAACTACTTAAACCTAACTAACCTAAGGACATAACACACATCGATGCCCGAGGCAGAATTCGAACCTGCGACCGAAGCGGTCGCGCGCTTCCAGGCTGTAGCGCCTAGAATCGCTCAGCCACTTCGACCGGCTATACCCGTTACACCCAGTATGTTTCAATTACAGAGTATATACACAGTACATTCGATCAAATTCTTCTCCTTCGAACTGTTTTGAGCAGTGTATTATATTTATTTTTTATTTGAATTGCAGGTAATAACAGAGGGAAAGTTAATCGAAAAATATAAAAACGTAAGCACACCACACAAAGAACAGTCATCTTCAGGAGACATTCTGCTAATAGCATGTCACACCACTTCCAGTCTTAATAATTGCGTTCTTTCAGGGAAAAAGAGAGTCTACAGTAATGTATGCCGTATCCAGATGAAGCCACTCATTGATGATTGGACCCCATACAACTACCATATCGTGGGGAAGTCCGCCCCCATTAGCTGTGTGGTCAGCGCGGCGGAATGCCACGCCAAGGGGCTCGGGTTCGATTCCCGGCAGGATCAGGAGATTTTCTGTGCCCAGGGATTGGGTGTTGTGTTGTCCTCATCATCATTGCATCCCTAACTTCGACGCGCAAGTCGCCCAATGTGGCGACGAATGTAATGAGTACTTGCCCTCGTCGGCCGAACTTCTCCGAATGGGGGACTCCCGGCCCACAATGCCGTTCGCTCATTTCCATTCTGGGGAAGTTGATGGCTGCGTTTCACTTGCTGCTCCGAATAGTCCGAGGAATTTTACTATCTGTACTGCCCTGTGAACATGGACTGGAAGACCAGAGTGTCCGCGGCGTGCTCATCATGAATACGTAGAAGAAAGGGCTACATATGGTCACCGACAGTGTTGAAATAGACACCCTAGTTCATATTGGTAACCTAAATGACCTGACCTGGTGTTGTTAAGAAAAACACTCCCAGAAAATCACAGAATCATCTCCCACCAGAACTACACAAGCCACATAATACGGCTTAAACGTCTCTTTGAGCTGGCGTTGTACTCTAAGCCTTGGGTCATTTGTACAGAGACGAACTCGTCAGTCGTCGGAGTAGACTATACGCCTCCAGTCAGCTGTCATCTAGTTTCTGTACTGTTTGGTCCACTGAAAATGAGTACATTTACGTGTTGATGTGAGAAATGGCCTTTTGAGAGGTAACCGAATCCGTTTGTCCATTTCATGCAGCTCTCTTCACAATGTTCGCTCAGAAACTAGTTGAATTGATTCTGAATTCACTAACAGCACCAATTGGTGCCGGTTTTGAAACAGATAGCTACTGCCAAAGTGTGACAATCGTCTTTGGTACATGTCACTTAACATCTGTTTACAACCCCCGTTACATCACGTTGCATGACTACAATGGTACACCGTTCTTTGTAGACACTTTGTACAGCTCATGTTGATACACTGGCAAATCAGGCATCTTCAGTCGTGATGTGGTCATGATCACGTCCAAACACAATACGCCCTCTCTGTCATTTTGTCACGTCTGCATGTCTGTACATCTCATTGTTTCCACACACCCTATTGGAACAAACGCAATACTTCAGTGCAATGGAAGGCTCACATGCCGAGCAGGTACCAGTTTTATACCATCTACAACGCTTCAAAGCAACCAGTGTTATAGTTTGAAGGGCTGACAAACATTTTGTCCGGAGATCTTACGTTAGATTCGTAGATTTGTCGGATACTTTTGGTGACATTAAATGGAATAGTTTTTCTTTCCTAGGCAGTGTGATATCACCAACAGTAACAGAAGGGTAATTCACTCTCTTGATGCGATGTAAACTGTAGTATTCAGCACTGACACAATGTTACAAGAGGTTAAAATGAGCAAACACGTTAGGCAGTGATGCTCATTGTCACCACTTTTACCGTGTATTAGGTGTACAGATAAAGATACTGCAATCATTGGAACCTTAATATGTAGACACTTCGGTGAGTTAGGTGTTTCTACTCTGTATCTAACAGTCTTTCCAGAAACATGTTACCTAATTTACTAACTGATGTTTCCTGCACAGTCATAACTGCCCTACGAAGTGGACTATACCTAGCAGTAGAGAAATTCGTTTACCGCCCACGTGTGCACGCTTCAATACCTGACCTGCTGCCTAGGGGAACATAAACATTAATGGTTTACTTGTGTCTTGCGTATTTGGAGGTATACCAACCAAAAAACATACTACGTAATTACGAGGGTTGGAACTCTAATAGTGGCAACTATTTATTTACAGCTCGTACGAAATAGATACGTGTTTCAAAGTTTTACTCACCTTCACAGTAGTCACCAGCATTGTGTATAACCCACTGCCAGAGATATGGAAGTCGTAGGATACTCTTAGCAGTGTCCGTTGTGTTGACAGTTCGAGCGGCGCGGTCTGTTGCCCGACGAATTTGTAGCAGTTCTGAAGCGAGGGCAGTGAACTGTTTCTTTCGGTTTAGAAATCGAGTTGAACTTTCGAGGGCATATGTCAGGGGAGTTCAGTAGGTGGTATAGCACTTAGCAGCCCTGTCAGTCAAACAAAACAGTAACAGCTTGCACTGTACGTGCGAGAAGCACTGTCCTGCAAAATGATGGTCAGATCCTGCAGAAAGTGTCATCACTTCTGTCTCTAATCTGGTCGTAGGTTGTGTTCGAAAAACGAACAGCATAGAGACAGAAGTGATGACACTCAGCAAACGGAATTATTCATGTGTATCAAAGTGTTACTAGCAGCCCAACTAACAGTACGTAGTGAGTCAAAAAATGAGGTACAATGGCTCAGCAGTTGCTTACAAGCCACACGAACTGTAGTCAATGCTAAGAGATGCTTGAGTTGGTGTGAAGACAGTGGATCACTGGAAACGGTTGATTTGGTATGATGGAGCATGCTATACCTGTGGCAATCAGATGGAAGGCTACGGGTTTGGTGAATGCCTGGAGAACGTTACCTGCCATCAAATGTAGTGCTATCAGTGAAGTGGAGATGAGGTGGTTTTAGAGCGCGTCCCTTCATTGCGCTTAAGAGAACGCTAAATGCTGAAGGACACTAACACATTTTACAACACTATATGCTATGTACAATAAAGGTGGTAAACGATGACTGTATCAGCGTGACAATGCTCTCTGTGATAAAACAGCATCTGTGAGGCAATGGTTTGTGGACAGCAACATTCCTGAAAAGGACTGTCCTGGCCAGAGTCCCGACTTGAGTCCAATGGAACACCTTTGGGATGCATTAAAGCGTCGATTTCACTCCATACGCCAGTGTCCAACAACACTACCCTCTTTGGCTTCGGTTCTTGAGCAACAATGGGCTGTCATTCCTCCACAGACACTCACACAGCTCACTGAGTGTCCCCAGCAGGGGTCAATCCGTCATAAAGAAGAAGAAGGGAACACCATGTATTAATGTCCACTAGTAGACGACCGAACATTTTTGAACAGCTATTGCATCTCGTCGGTCGGACCGCACTGTATTCTTGGTTTGGGAATTTTATTTTATTTCACTTTGGGGCCGGATAGCCTTCTTTTCGACAAAGTCGTCAATTAATCTCAGGGAGGGAAGTGGGGTGGGCCATCTGTCTGTGCATCCTGAAAACATTTTTTTGTGGTTCAACTTATTTTAACTGTTTGTGTACTGTCTTTTCTGCGACGGAGGTTGGGGACCAAATAGGAATTCGCTTAAATGTAAATGTCGTGTGACTAGGGCCTCCCGTCGGGTAGACCGTTCGTCGAGTGCAAGTCTTTCGATTTGACGCCACTTCGGAGACTTGGGCGTCGATGGAGATGAAATGATGATGATTCGGACAACACAACACCCAGTCCCTGAGCGGAGAAAATGTCCGACCCAGCAGTGAATCGAACCCGGGCCCTTAGAATTGACATTCTGTCGCACTGACCACTTTTTTTTTTTTTTTAATCTCATTTTGTTCGTTTTCGTTCGTTGTATATGCTCTGCGCGGACGTCGAAAGACACCCGTTCCAGTTCGTTGTTTATCCATTAACTCAGTTTTTTTATTACAGAGACCGAACACGCTGAGCTTACCACTCAGCTACCGGCGCCGGACAGGAATTCGCCCAATCGAGCATGAGAAAACGACCTAAAAATCACACTCAGATTGGCTAGTGTAGCAGATAAACAGTTGTTAATCCGAATCGTGGAAGCTACTGAACGGTACGTTAAGGTACTCAAACAAGTCCCGGCCAATAACATAACTATTCAGTCGTTGCACATTCTTATTGTTCTTCTTATTGTTCTTCCGCAACGTGTGAGCGTTTTACCTGAAACACAACTGTTCAGTTTATTTGACTGTGGCGCTTTTGTGTCGACTGTAATCTTGTCGACAAGGAAGGCAGAGGGTAAATTCTGATTCCAGCACATAGTAACACGAAGGGGGCTACGAAGTACAGTTTCCCCAACCGTCAGACAAAACATTATCAACACCACATATTCTCTTATTCATCGAAAAAGTACGAACATATACGGATACTGTTGCACAGTCCACTGACCATGAGGTACCTGCAACCCGCTCTCTGCTCCTTGCCGATCAGATCCTAGAGACGAAGAAAATGTTCGAACCGGCTTCCTCCGAACAAACTCATTCGCAACCATCTTTAGTGGGCACGCTCGGCTACGAGAGCCAAAGTGCATGTGCTGACATTCTGCTGGCGTCAAATAAATCGTGAAGTATCGTCGGAGAAAGTGGAGGTGGGATGGGCGTGACAACGATTGGGCGTCACTTCCCAGGTAACTGGAGTCTCATAAAAATACCCTGCGAGAAAGTGAAGCTGCGCAGGCCTACAAGCAGTCCAACATCATGGAAAGGTCAACACCAGAGTTCTGTCTCCGCTTTCCCTATGTCGGCAGAACATATTTTGCGCATCTGTTGTCTCCTCTCTGAAGATAAAGTGCCAGGCGTACCCGGCGCTGCGCCTTTGAACGTTACCGCATACATGTTAGCCACTTGCTCGCAGATATGCAAATGTCCTTCCCAGAGGAAAGCGTGAGCGTTTTAGCCAACGGACAGACTCATGTACTCACTTTTCATTGAGAGAGGGACGTCTCTTAAAGGTGACGCACGATATACGTTTGGCAGTAGGATATCAAAAGAAGTTCGTAATTGGATTTGTTGATAGGCACGGCGCAGCATGTCGCTTTGAATGGAGAGTCGTCAACTGATACACAAATAACTGCAGACGTGCTCCAAGGAAGTGTATCTTAATACGAGGCAAACTTTTTTCTTCCCAACCTCAGACTGGAAGCGAAATCTAAACCACAATGAAAATCAAAAATGTTTTATTTGGGACAGTTAGCTACACCTTCCAGCTACTTCTCTACATAGTCGCGCTCCTACTTAGACGTTTTTCGTAGCGCAGTACTATCTTCCCAATACCAGGGGGAGGAGGAGATTTGTGTTTAGCAACCCGTCGACAACGAGGTCATTAGAGACGGAGCACAAGCTCGGATAAGGGAAGGATGGGGAAGGAAAGCAGCCACATCCTATAGAAGGAACCATCCCGGTATTTGTTTTAAGCGATTTAAGGAAATCAGGGAAAACCTGAATCAGGATGGTCGAAAGCGGGTTTCAGCCATTATCCTCCCGAATGCGTGTCCTCTGTGCCAACCACTGCGCTACTCCGCACGATTTCCAGTGCCGTCGTCATACGTAGAAGTCAGCCGCCTGTGGTTTCTGCCAATTCCTTACGCTTGTCTGTCCCAAAATGTTCTCTTCATAGCCAGCGAGCCATGTGAACGAAGAGATGAAAATCGGAGGAAGCCAGGTATGGGAGAGGGGGGGGGGGAGGGGGTGAACTAACACTTGCCAGAGAAAACGTCTTCGTTGTATCTGCAGTACTCAGCCGAGAATTGTCATGAAAAACGAAACGCATGACAGTTATATTATGTGTGCTGCATGAAATCAGGCAAAACTCTTCAGCAGGCCCTCACACTTCGCGGGAAACGCTATTTCCTAGGCATCTTAATGAGCTCACAGTGCGCTCATAACTGAAAAGTACAACTTGACGTGCCGGCCGGTGTGGCCGTGCGGTTCTAGGCGCTACAGTCTGAAACCGAGTGACCGCTACGGTCGCAGGTTCGAATCCTGCCTCGGGCATGGAGGTGTGTAATGTCCTTAGGTTAGTTAGGTTTAAGTAGTTCTAAGTTCTAGGGGACTGATGACCTCAGCTGTTAAGTCCCATAGTGCTCAGAGCCATTTAAACCATTTTTAAACAACTTGACGCGATAGACATGCTTTCTAGAGAGAGTGCGGAAACATGTGCGCAAAGCATCAACGGATTTTCACGGTGGTTTTAATTTTGCGATCGATCGGAGGTTGAGAAAATATCGCTTGCTTCTACGATATTGCACCTAACGGTAGTGGTGTAGTTGTAGATGATGTGATACGTTGCTCTTCATACTGACAACAAAAGAAAAAGGGCGTTAGTATTTACGGTCCATCTACTACTAATCCATTATAGACGGACAATGAAACATCAGTAAACCTCATATTTTAAGGACAAAGAAGCACACCTGCAAGATATCAGTTCCAGCAATCGATCCCGTGCGAAAAATGGGCCTTAATTCTGATAGTATGCTGTTATGGCCTTCTGAAAGCACGGCTTTTAAACTGTCACGCGCTCTGGTTGTTTGCCACTCGCAACGCTCTGCAGCTGTGAAATGCCTTAGCACGAAGTACTGTGGACTGACAACCAATGCCCTTGTATTCCTGGAATGTTCAAGCTGAGAGAGAAGGAGGCGGGAGTTGGACACATCTGTCAAACGTGTTTTGATATCTTGTTCGAGTACACATGTTATTCTACGCGAAAATAGAATGAGATTATCACTCTGCAGAGGAGTGTGCCCTGATATGAAACTTCCTGCCAGATTAAAACTGTGTGCCGGACCGAGACTCGAACTCGGGACCTTTGCCTTCCGCGGGCAAGTGGTTGAGCACTTGCTCAGTTGGTAGAGCAAAGGTCCCGAGTTCGAGTCTCGGTCCGGCACACAGTTTTAATCTTCCAGGAAGTTTCGTTACGCGAAAATAGCAAGTAACATGAGTCCACGATATGTCAACATCACAGCTATGTTTACGCCTCAAAATCAAAATCAATAAACCTAAGAAAATGAGGAAATGAAATGAAAATAACTTTCTATCGACGATGTAATCATGACAACCACATTGAAAAAAATGGTTCAAATGGCTCTGAGCACTATGGGACTTAAATTCAGAGGTCATCAGTCCCCTAGAACTTAGAACTACTTAAACCTAACTAACCTAAGGACATCACACACATCCATGCCCGCGGCAGGATTCGAACCTGCCTAGAACCGCTCGGCCACCCCGGCCGACGCCACGTTGAAGACTGGCACATCTGCTGCATGGGAACTTCGCTTTAACAGTGCCAGCTTTAAAACCCAAAGAAAATAACGCACAACAGCGACGTTAATAATGAAACAACACTATGCTACATCTTTAATAACACACTCAATCATTTCGTTCATTTGCAATGCATTTGTGAATTGCAACATAAGGGTGTTAAAAACATAAAAAGGTTCGAACACCAGCTACAGGTTAAAAACCGCGCGCGCACTTTGACACAGTGAACAAAGCACGTTAGCAATGTGAAAACAGTATTTCACAAGCTTCTTACTCTGTCTGCTGTACAGTACGTCACTCGCGGGTATTAGGCGGCTGCAATGGAGTGGCAATGTTTATTAGCTGCACATTCAGGCAGCCATAACGGCAAACTGTAAGAAATGTGGCTCAAATTTTCGCAGAGGATTGTTCGCTGTGGCTGATATCTTATTGCAAATGGGCTTTCTTAAAAGACTCTGATGAGCCAAAACATTATGACCATCTGCTTGATAGCTTGTTTGTCTGCCTTTGGAACGAAGTACATCACTGATTCTGCATATCAGGGACCCCGCAGTTTCTTGGTAGACCTTTCGAGATATGTGGCATTAGATTTTTACCCACAGGACTGGTAACTCGCGTAAATAACGGGTCGCTGATTTGCGTACACGGTAATTTAGCCCGGCAGCGACTCAGATGGGTTCAATAGCATTTACAGCAGGCGAACGACATTAACCTGAATTCACTATAATGTTCCTAGAACCACTGCAATACACTTCTGACTCCGAGACATGGACAATTATACTGCTGAAAGATGACATCGCTGTCGGGGAAGACATCAAGAGGAGGGATGCAGGTGGTTCGACGCTGTCAGCGTGACTTCGATTACTACCACATGTCCTATCCAAGCGCAGCAGAATGCCTCCCATAGTGTAATACTGCTCGCACCAGCCTGCGTCCGTGGCGCGGTGCACGTTTCGAGCCGCCGTTCACGTCGATGACGGTGTCTGTGGAGGCGACCATCGACCCTCTGTAGCAAAAATTTAATTCACCCGAAGAGCCGACCCGTCTCCATTGATTGACGGTCGAATCCTGATGGTCGCGCGCCCACTGCAATCGTAATTGGCTATATGGTTGGGTCAACATGTGACCACTTAAGGGGAGCCGGAGGTGGTCAAATCCAAAAAATTACGATTTTTTTTTTTTTTGCTACAGAAAATTAATTGGAACATTTCTCTTTAATGTATACTTTGAATTATTGTTCTACTCGCCCTAGAAGTTGAGTTATTACCATTTTCCCCCACGCCTGCAGAGGAAATGGGCGGCCGCTGAATGCATTTAAAACACCCTCTCGTGACTTCCTGGCGATCTGCTTGGGATTTTCTCGGCCTGTTACGCATACAGCTCCTTATGTTACGCATACAGCGAGTGTGCAAGGGCTGGCTACATTGTTTTCTGTGACAAATGAAGCGCTAAGAGCGCGGAACATCGTCTCTTTGCTGTTTACCGTTTCGAATTAGTTCAGTGTTGCGCCTGTTGTTGGTAGTATTATACTTCTTGTGTAAAGCGTTGTTCTGGTTACGATGCCACGTTTTAGTAACCGTATATATAAGAAGAGGAAGAACGTAGGGAAAAGAAAATTAACACTAATACCAAGTTGCGATACTACAATTACTGAAACAGTGCGTTCTTCTGCTAAGCAACACATGGCCGGCCATAGCCCTGTGACATCTTCTAGCAAGAAGCTGACTGGTGGAAGTGACAGATTTCGTGAATATGCTAGTGACAGTGATGATATTAACGAAGCACTGAATATTGGATTATTATCTTCTGTGCTGAAAGAAAGTGTGAAAAATGTGTTCAGGTGTAGGAGTGGGACTAGAGATAACAAAGCACTTTGGTTTAGCTTGTGAGATGAAGATAATCTGTGCATGTTGCAAGTATCAAGTGACCTTCTACAATTCACATGCCAGTCTCTTTGGTGAAAATGGACGATCTAGAGTGTTTGATGTGAATGTTCGACTTGTGTATGGTCTTCGATCCATTGGAAAACGGTCTGCTGCTGGTAAACTGTTTTGTGGTATTATGAACTTGCCATCGCCTCCAAGCAAATTTGGGTACTACTGTGAACTGGTAGGATCCTCTGTTGAAGATGGGGCTTTGAAAACCATGAAGGAAGCAGTGGAGGAAACTGTAGAAATGAACGGTGGTTCTAGGGATTTGGTAGTGGCATTAGATGGTTCCTGGCAAAAGAGGGGTCATAAATCCCTGAATGGGGTTGTAACTGCTACTTGTGGTGATAGTGCAAATGTGATAGATGTTGCAATATTATCAAAACATTGTAGGTGCAAAAATAAAATCAAAGGAGAGCACAGTGGAACCTGTGAGGCAAATTTTAGTGGATCAAGTGGAGCAATGGAAGTGGATGGAGTGAAACAAATGTTTGAACGTTCAGTTCCCACATACAACGTTAGGTACAAATACTAGCTTGGGGATGGTGACTCCAAAGGTTTCAAGACTATAGAGGAACTGAAACCATATGGAAATGAATTTGTAGTTGCAAAGCTGGAATGCATTGGGCATGTGCAAAAGCATATGGGTGCACGGCTTCGAAGGCTCAAACAAACTTTGGGTTCAAGTAAGCTCAGTGATGGAAAGACAATAGGAGGGAGAGGCAGGCTTACTGATGAGGTGATTGAACGTCTACAGAGATACTATGGGTATGCTATAAGGCAAAATACTAGTAATGTTAGTGACATGCGAAAAGCAGTGTGGGCATTGTTCCTTCATACTGCCTCTTCCAATGAATACCCTCAACACAGTCTGTGTCCAAAAGATTCCTGGTGCAAATATAATGCAAAAAAGGACTATGATCACAAACATGGTTTGCCAGCAGCTCTTATAAATGCAATAAAACCAATTTTTCATGACTTAGCACAGCCAGAATTGTTACACAAATGTCTTCACGGAAAGACGCAGAATCCTAATGAGAGCGTAAACAATTTGATTTGGAAAGTGATTCCTAAAAGGGTGTTTGTAAGCATAAAAACACTGCACTTTGGCATTTATGATGCAATAGAAACCTACAACCAAGGGAACGTGTGAAGTGTGAAGTTCTGGAGGCATTAGGATTTACAGCTGGCGTGAACACTGTACGAGCACTAAGAAATATTGACAGAGAAAGGGTAAGAGGAGCAGATAGAACAGCAAGGCATATGAAGTATGATGGAACAACAGGCCAGAAAAGAAGACAGAAGAGGAAGCTTTTGGAGGATGAAGAAGAAGACCCTGATAATCCATCCCATAGTGCAGGAATGTATTGAGAAACTTTGATAGCCATTTCCCGTAAATTAGAATTTTTCGAATATAAGGAACATTTTCTCAAAATCCATTCAAGCTAGAGAGATGAAATTTTTATACAGCACTCCTAGTGGTCAAAGTTACATTGTAACACAGCCATTTGGCAATATGTTCAGTAGTTTCATTACAGTTTAATTATAAAGCAATTATTTGTAAAAAAATTATGGTCATTAATAATAAAAATAATTGGAAGGAAACTAGAAAAGATACTCCAAAATCCCTCTGTGATAACTGCAATACTAAACCACTCTATATGTAAAAAAAACTCAAATTTTTCTGTTTGGTAGTTTATTCGTAAACGTTCCTCAAACTTAGTGATTTTAACATAGGCAGCACAGGCACCTCCGGCTCCCCTTAATAGTGGTCTGCTGAGGAGCTCCATGTTCAGCAATGTACGATGAACAGTGTGCCGCGCCAGCCGCTGGTGGCCGAGCGGTTCTAGGCGCTTCAGTCTGAAACCGCGCGACCGTTACGGTCGCAGGTTCGCATCCTGCCTCGGGCATGGATGTGTGTGATGTCCTTAGGTTAGTTAGGTTTAAGTAGTTCTAAGTCTAGGGGACTGATTACCTCAGATGTTAAGTCCCATAGTGCTCAGAGCCATTTGAACAGTGTGCCGCGGTACACTTGCATTGCGTGCAACAGCATTGTGCTCTTTCGGCAGAGATGCCACAGATGACCGTCTATCCTAGTTTACAGAGCAGACAAGCCTCCGAACGCCACGTTCTGTGGAGAGTCATGGATGTCCAACATTGTGGAAGTTTGACTGTCCTAGTTTTTTTCCTAGATGCTCACGACAGT
Organism: Schistocerca cancellata; assembly: GCF_023864275.1. NCBI lineage: Eukaryota > Metazoa > Arthropoda > Insecta > Orthoptera > Acrididae > Schistocerca > Schistocerca cancellata. The sequence continues at coordinate 199,248,212 of NC_064634.1, forward strand.
AGCAGGTGAACATTCCATCAGCTTCGCCGTTTTAGAGATAATTGTTTACAGGCTCTGCGTAATAATAATCTGTCCTTCGTCAAAGTCGCTTGTCTCAGTGGATTCCACCATTTGCAGCCCATATCTTCGCTAGGATGATCCCCGTCCGCGTTTGCTCCGTTTACGTACTCTGTTATTGCGTCACGTGCCCGCAGTCCCACCAGCCGGCACCCAACATCGCGGTGCATGGTAGTCTTAATACTTCGGCTTAGCATTGCATTAGGCCGGGTTATGATGTTTCCTTGTGAATACACGCTTTAATAATGCTAGTATGGGCCACGTATTCAGTCTATTATCTTTAAAGTGACGACCAGCCGACAGTCATTAGAGATTTGGGGAGACGACAGAAAACCTAAATTTTGGTGGCAGGACAAGAAGTTGAACCCTGAAACTATCATTTCGCTTGAAATTCCAGTGGCTTAACCAGTGTGTCACCTTGATTATAATGCTCACATTACGAGAGCCTAGTCTACAGCCGGCCGCGTGACCGTGCGTTTTTAGGCGCTTCAGTGCGGAACCGCGCTGCTGCTACGGTCGCAGGTTCGAGTCCTGTCTCGGGCATGGATGTGTGCGATGTCCTTAGGTTAGTTAGGTTTAGGTAGTTCTATGTCTAGGGGACTGATGACCTCAGATGTTAAGTCCCAAAGTGCTTCGAGCCATTTGACATAGTCTACAAGCACAGCTTTAGCGGATCAATACTACCGCATCGTCCTTGCTTGAGGAGATATTTTATTTCTTCCGTGATACAAGGCGGCGGGTGGCAACATGTGTTAAGCACAGAACAGAGAAAGCGACAGCCAGATGGTGCGTGTGGCCTGACTAATTCATGGCCAGTAGGAGTCGTTTCTCCCCTGCGCCGCTTCCCGGTGTAAATTTCCGAGCAAGTGTGTCGAGTGGGCGCTGAGCGCCCTGCGAGGTCGGGACGTTTGTCTCCCGGGCGCTCATGGCCAAGGTTGTCACGACCTGGACGCCTGCGGCCAGAATCACGATCCCAACTGACTGCCGCCTTTCTCAGCAGACACGTCGCGCTACTTGCTGAAGAACCGAGCGCCATGTCCAAAGACTCCGCCACGCGCGTTAGTCCAGACCACGGTACAGCCTTCAGTCGAACACCAACTGGTCTCTCGCAAACTGCGCAACGACGTTCTCCAATGCTAGTAAGTTTTCTACGCTCACGAAGTATTACAAACAAAATAATTCGACGCAAAACTTTTGTTTTCTTGCACAAAAAGATAGTACTCTTCTCACGAATAGGAAATGTTCATCTGTGAAAAGTATAGATTTTTCGCAGAACAAGCAGAATATCTCAGCGAGGTACACAAATTTGTAAGTTCACAGGTACCAACCACTTTCACCTCAGACATGTATAAATCAAACCCACGAGCAGCCGTGCAGATATAACACCAAAAATTTTCGGTTGATTTCCTTTGGCCGCAACACAAATGTTGGAATTGATATATCTTCCCGAACGTTTATGCTTCAAGTTGGGTGATTGTGACACCTATTATCCATTTATGTTATAGTTGTTGTGGTCTTCAGTCCTAAGACTGGTTTGATGCAGCTCTCCATGCTACTCTATCCTGTGCAAGCTTCTTCATCTCCCAGTACTTACTGCAACCTACATCCTTCTGAATCTGCTTAGTGTATTCATCTCTTGGTCTCCCTCTACGATTTTTACCCTCCACACTGCCCTCCAATGCTAAATTTGTGATCCCCTGAAGCCTCAGAACATGTCCTACCAACCGGTCCCTTCTTCTTGTCAAGTTGTGCCACAAACTCCCCTTCTCCCCAATTCTATTCAATACCTCCTCATTAGTTATGTGATCTACCCATCTAATCTTCAGCATTCTTCTGTAGCACTACATTTCGAAAGCTTCTATTCTCTTCTTGTCCAAACTATTTATCGTCCATATATCACTTTCATACTTGGCTACGCTCCCTACAAATACTTTCAGAAACGACTTCCTGACACTTAAATCTATACTCGATGTTAACAAATTTCTCTTCTTCAGAAACGCTTTCCTTGCCATTGCCAGTCTACATTTTATATCCTCTCTACTTCGACCACCATCAGTTATTTTGCTCCCCAAATAGCAAAACCCCTTTACTGCTTTAAGTGTCTCATTTCCTAATCTAATTCCCTCGGCATCACCCGATTTAATTCGACTACATTCCATTATCCTCGTTTTGCTTTTGTTGATGTTCATCTTATACCCTCCTTTCAAGACACTGTCCATTCCGTTCAACTGCTCTTCCAAGTCCTTTGCTGTCTCTGACAGAATTACAATGTCACCGGCAAACCTCAAAGTTTCTATTTCTTCTCCATGGATTTTAATACCTACACCAAATTTTTCTTTTGTTTCTTTTACTGCTTGCTCAATATACAGATTGAATAACATCGGAGAGAGGCTACAACCTTGTCTCACTCCCTTCCCAACCACTGCTTCCCTTTCGTGCCCCTCGACTCTTATAACTGCCATCTGGTTTCTGTACAAATTGTAAATAGCCTTTCGCTCCCTGTATTTTACCCCTGCCACCTTTAGAATTTGTTATAGCTACCCTGAGCAAATCGAGTGGGAAGGAGAGAAACTTTCAGTCCAAGTGGCATTCAACTTTCATGGTTCGTATTGACCTATAATTACTAAAACAAAGAATGAAATAAATTTTCTCATTCTAATGACCCAGTTGGCGATATTTTTCTCACCAAGAACCGCTTGAGAGCGAGATCGAAAGTTTGGTCTTTAGTAAAGCTCTTTTGAAAATCTTGTGTTAAGAATTGTGAGGAAAAATATTAGCTGCTAGTGACTCACGATGCGCACCACGACGGTGACAGAAAGTGAGTTCCCAGGAGTTGCAGAGACCAACCTTCTATTACACTTCAGAAAATTGACATCATCAACATTCAAGAAATGTTCAAAACAAACCATTAACTTGCAGCATGAGCCCCGAATGAAAAATAGTGCGCCACAGTGATCACAAAGGTTCGCACCATCAAGATCGAAGGCGAAGTCCTTGGCAGTTCAAACCGTGCAGGGCGTTCAGCAAGGTATTCACTCAAAAGCAATAAATACAGAACCATATTGGTACAACGGAGTGATGAGAATTGACGGGCTCAAAATGGTTCAGCTGCTCTGAGCACTGTGGGACTTAACATCGGAGGTCATCAGTCCCCTAGACATAGAACTACTTAAACCTAACTAACCTAAGGACATCACACACATCCATGCCCGAGGCAGGATTCGAACCTGCGACCGTAGCAGCAGCACGGTTCCGCACTGAAGCGCCTAGAACCGCTCGGCCACAACGGCCGGTGAACCGACGGGATATGATGGCATGCAACCGATTGCGAAACAATCTATCGTGGAGCTTATCGTGAAACTGGCTATCCTTTAAGTAGTAGCTGCAGATAGTGCAGTAATATGTGTTTTACAGGCATGGAAAAAACAAACATCCGGAGGCTGAATTTGTTCAGTGGTCAAGTGCAATGTCACACACCTTTCAGGAGGAATAGCTTGCTCTAAAGGAGTATAATTTTTATATGCAGACCAAAAATCAAGCAAAATCATGTTACTGTGACCAACTATTGGCCGAGTGTGTGTGTGCGTTTGAAGTTTACGGGCGCTAAAGAGCGTGGTTATCAGCGCCCAAACGCATAAAAACAGGAACACAGGCAGTGAAGGGACTAAGACAAACAGCGAACAAGGAGAACGGCTAAAAGACACAGACCTGACGCAGTTCCAAATCCTCACATACAGAGGCAAAACAAGAGGAGAAGGAACACACTAAAATGAAAAGGAAACACAAGGAAAAGATAACAGAAACCGAAGGGAAACAAGGAGGTAATTGTGACTGGCTGACCTCTTACCTAAAACCTGGGTGAGCCAGTCATCCAGCAGCACATTATAACCCTCTCCCTAAAATCCGAGGCAACAAATTGGACAGGACACAAAACCGTAAGACCTTAACTACAGTCGTTGCGTCATCTTGTAAAATACAGGGCAAATCCGGCGGCAAAGAAACCACCGCCCTCTGGTCAGAGAATAAAAGACATTCAAGTAAAATGTGGCGGACAGTAATCTGGACGCCACAAGAACTGCAGATTGGGGGGTCCTCCCGCCGGAGTAAAAAACCATGCGTTAAGGGACTGTGCCCGATGCGGAGGCGAGTGAGGAGAACCTCACCCCGCCTGCATGACTGGTAGGACGTACGCCATGGCCGCGTGGTAGCCTTGACCAGACGCAGCTTATTTTCACCGACTGCCAGCCACTCCTCTTCCCACTGACGCATAACACGAAAACGCAGGAGTGAGGTAACAGCATGGAGGGTGACGGCACATTCAACAACGTGAGGGAGGGAACATGCACCTTTGGCAGCCACATCCGCCAGTTCGTTTCCCCTAATACCCACGTGCCCCGGCACCCAGCAGAAGGACACCTCCTTCCCTTGCCGTTGCAGGTGGAGGAGGGCATCATGGATGTTCTGGACGACCGTATCCGCTGGGTACAAGTGTTGCATGGTCTGAAGGGCACTCAGGGAGTCAGAACAGACGAGGAACTTAAGACTGGGAACACACCTCATCTGCTCCAATGCCCGCAAGATCGCAAACAATTCGGCATCAAAGATGGTAAACGCCGCAGGAAGCCGTAACTTGACGACTCGATCGGGGAAAACAACAGCACAACCAACAGTGTCCCCCAGTTTAGAGCCATCCGTAAATACTGGTACGTGGTCGGGATGCTGGTTTAAAATATCATAAAATAAGGAGGTAAAAACAAACGCAGGAGTGCAGCTCCTCCGGTACTCCGACAAGTCTAAAAGGACACTGGGCCTCTGGAGCAACCAGGGAGGCAGGCGAGTAAAACCTTGTCGTTGGGGGGCCACACGCTCCACACCAAGGGACTCAAGCAAATGCTTGGCACGAATCCCAAATGGTCTCGTTGCCCCTATTGGCCGAAGGCATTGCTCGTACCTTACCTGTGCTTCTCTGACGACCATTATCCCAACCTTGCTTGCTGTGACGTAAATGTGCGCCACTGTCCTTGTAAGATCACGCACATGAGAAAGAGTCGTAGAGGGCAGAGCACATCCTCAACTTCTCACACTACAATAACTTTCCAGCCAATTTACGATCCAGATTAACTGTCGGCATAATTGTATACGGATGCGTTAAGGCGCTGATGTCAGTCGATCGTGATACAACTTTCTTGGTACCTCTAATTTACAGGGTTCCTTTCATATACATTACTTCTCCAAATCCCGACTGATCGGAGTTGAAAACAAATTCCTTACTCGACGATGGGATAAGTTTGTTTATATCATCTAAAAATTTTCGGGTCGTTTCTGCAGTTTGCTGTGCATCATCAAGCTGACGCTTTGTTTGAAATTTTGTTATGTTACGTCTTCCAATTCTGTCGCACTGATTGAAATTATGTAACCATCCATTGCCTCCCTTGAAATCACTGTTGTACTATGCTGCGGATGATCTTCCATGTACTTAATTATGTTTAGTTTCTGTTCCTTGAACAACGATTGTCCTTTATTACTTTCCATTGGAGAGGAGATTTGTCGTTCCCTGTCCGACAAGGGTGATGAACTACATGGGTCGACACCTGTTTCGATATCACTTACGCTTGTTAAGCACGTATCGTCATCACTGTAGTCCGCATATACATTCTCCGCACACTCAAGCCTAAACGACACCACACATTCCACTGACTCATCTTGCAGAAACGCTAATATCTCATCTGCCACTTCTTTCTTACTCTGCAAAATCCCTAGGGTTCTTTTCTGACTAATTGTCTACTTCGGCAACTGTTTCAGATACAATGCAATGTTTGCTTTGTTTATTGTTTCCATTGCTCTGTTCTGTATCAACACCACTAGCACTATAGCAGCGTTAAGAGTTACTCGTCGGCTAAACCGTTCAACTATGCCCCGTAGCCTCATGCTGTGTTCACCATTGAATACTTCCAGTCCCGCCCCTGTTGTCATTAGCAGCCAATATTATGATTGCATAGCAGACAATGCGTGGAGCGTCGTATGCCGTAAACATCTTCGGCCTTTTGCGACCTCACACTTAAGGGAGTTCCTTGTCAGATATGTCTGTCACGACGGTCTCGCGAAAAGCGATTCGTTTTTAACAACAGTTGCCAAAGGTCAGTCACTTGTGCGGCCGGAAGCTGTTCCTGTTAATTCTGTGTGCGGCAGACATAAATACCCCCAGCGATTTATGTGCAACAATCGCAATAATTTCATTGTAATTAAAGATTTTGAATTCGTTCATGTTGAGGTTTGTTCAGATAGGACCTGTGTGCAAGTGCTCGTTTTTGGCAATCAGTAAAGAGCGTCACGTCTCGAAACAGCAACATAGTGTTCTTTAGATGCAACAGAAATAATGCGCATTTACAGTTAAAATGTTTCGTCCGAATTGTGATATTCCGCAGGCTGCATGTATTTTCCTTTTTTTCTTTTTTAATTTGGGCCTGAGGTTCCGTGTTAGTGAAGTATGTTCAGAAGGATAAATGTGTGAGAACAAACCAACAGTGACCTAGTGGCAGGTATAATACGATGTGTTAGGGGTATAAGTGGAGATATTTTGTCGGTCACTGAGGACATTGTACTGAATAACGTCACACAGTATTTACCTCATTTGCAGACTAATGCCTATAACTATTACGAGGATTATGTTTTTAGGTTGGTTAGTACCTTCAAGTATGAGTGACACAAGCAAGCAATTCATTGGTTATTTTCCCCTGGAGAGCAGGTCAGGTATTGAAGTGTGGACGCGTGAACGCAAAATGGATAATCTATACTGACAAGCGTAGTTCACTTCATGGAGCAATTACGTCCGTGCAAAAATATCGTATAGTACATTATGTGATGTGTTCGCGGGAACATAATTAGGTGCCGAGAAAAAAAAAACAACTAGCACAATGAAGTAGGTACGAATTATTAAAATATCTTTGCCTATATCCCCAACACCTTGTATACTATTCTTCTTCATATAACAAAATCAAAGGAAACCCTAACATCAGAACTGGGGTTCGAAATTTTATCATCCAGAAGACGAGTATAGTGATCCACCGTTGAACTAAACCTGTATCCCATCTTCCGGTTTGACGTTTGTGAGCAATCGTGGACCAACGGTGTTAGGCAAAACGCATGACTGAGCTAAGACTAGCCACGCGGAGTGGCTGCGCGGTTCGAGGCGCTATGTCACGGATTGCGCGGGCCCTCCCGCCGAAGGTTCGAGTCCTCCCTCGGGCATGGGTGTGTGTATGCTGTTCTTAGCATAATTTAGTTTAAGTAGTGCGTAAGTCTAGAGACCGATGACCTCAGCAGTTTGGTTCCTTAGAAATTCAATACATCTTAACATTTGAGCTAAGGCTTATAACACTTCCGTCCTGCTACTGTTATACCATAACCTCAAAACTGGAGGCAATTTGCAAAACAGAATTATTTTGTTGGATTAATAATGGTATAAAGCAACAGAACAGTGTTACTCTCTGAGAGGAATTTTGCTAGGTTGACCGTGTTGTTCCTAACGGAGGTGGCTTATCGGAAATGAAAGTCAGAATTACGTAAATATTTGAACAGTAACAAACAAAATTTTGCCTAGCTGTTTATAGAATAAGGGAAACGGTCGCCAGCCTAATTAGGCAAGAGAAAGATTAACGTTCTCGTTTAAGAAAGTAGGTATAAGTAACTATAACGGACAAACACAACCTAGACTTAGCCACACGCGAGTGCAATGAACTCTGACACACACATATGTTTTAAGATTGAAGCTAACAACTGGAGCAGCACAAACTATTTGCAAAAATATAAGAGATAGCGAAACACACTATTACTTTCGGGGCTTAAAGAAATTATGGTTTTACTAATTAGTGGTCTTTCCGTTACTTGTTACCGCGCATTAATACAACAGACAAACTGTGAATCCTTTTGTACTATTAATATGCACTTCTAATACACAAGGGAGACAAACACTTAGCAAACATGAGTATATTACATTTCACAACTGCAGCCTTCCACTTTTACTACAGTGAGACACAAAATTAACATATATGTAAGACACTGACTCACCTTCAGCGATTTACAACAGGCAGTAATGTGCTCATTTATTAAGCAACACTTTATAAGCCTCAGTCTTAAGAAATTTTAATTTAAAGTTGGCAACAACACATTAATAAGCAGTTTTACTAGGAAAATTATTTTCTGCAAGCATCATTAACTTTAACTCACTCTCTTGTCACATTAACTTTAACTTGCTCTTTACTATGTTCAAGAGGCATTAATTAGAAAAAAACTGGTTTTTAATGTTCTTTCAGTAGGGACACTCGGTAATCACTTTAGTTCAAACGGAGAGGACCCTGCGAGGTGTTATGATAAGGAAAAAAATCAAGGTAGATACTTAAAGTCAGATATAAATTACCTTATATTTGAGCACACTAACACATCCATTAAGCTGATCCTTCACTGCACATCATTGTAGTATTCCGATGTAAAGATTGCGCAATGTGGTGGCAACTGCATGTTGTTAGGTGGAATTGCAGGTAGAATTGCTGGACTCTGTCATTTCTTGGTGGCGATGATCGATACCAATTCCAGAATATTTCCAGCTATTTATCCATTCTTCTGAGGCATTGGAAAGCGGCAGGAAAAGCCTCTCTCGGAACCGGCACAATATGCATCTTTTACATGGCAGTGCACCGACTCGTAGCTCGTCCCTGACTCGTAGCTCGTCCCCGACTGACTATCAGTTCCACCTTTTCTACCTAGGCCAACCACAATTTGCGCGCGCTACACAGTTCCGTTCCCGAGGGGAACCACTACACCTTTTACATACAAATTAACTAAGAACCCTAAGTGAAGGTCAGCAGTTTACATAACAGCAAACAAACACATGAAATAAAACAGAACATTTTCACATATTGACACTTCTACAAAAAAAATTATTCACACAAAATTACAATCATATACATTAAGTTTTGTCCCCTCCAAATGGGACAAAGAATTTAAATAACAGATACACTACATTGCATAGGATCAAATCATGACATCAAACTTTTAACAAAGAAAGGAGTATACAGTTTTGTGTTATCGTTCAATCAAACAATATTTACAGAAGCTTAACGATGCAATATTAAATGAAACAAAAGCAAAATAAATCCGTACAGCATAAGAGCTATGGTGTTACAGGCTATAGTATTTCAGGGTGTATCAAAATTATTTTGACTGTTACATACGAGAAACTCCATGAGACAATTGACGTCATTTGATCTAGTTATTTACAGAGTGATCTGCAACAGCGCTATTCAGAGCCGAAACACACATTTCACTTTGAATAGATAGTATCACATGTTTTTATTCATTCCATCAGTTCGTCGATTACATGAACCTTATGCTGCACTCTACAGACTGAAGGTAGAGGACTGTGGAACCCACTGTAATGGTCTGATACGTTTCATCCAGCGACCTGAAAAGTAGCAATGTAAATGCTTGAAAGTTTTATCAAATGTGGAATTGGTCAGTAGATATCATGAGAAGCGGACTCGCCAGGGTAAAAGAATGCTGGAACTATTGTGCTGTCAGAAGAAAATCAGTAGAATGGCTCAGTCTGGAAAGCTAAGTGACTTCGAACGCGGACCAATCATTGCATGTAATCTGAGTAACAGGTTAATCAGGGACTTTTAAACCTATCTAGAGCTGCCCAAGCTGACTGTCGGTGAAGTGATTGCGAAGTGAGATGCGAAGGAAACACTATAGCTAAATCATGATCAGACAGACCTCATGTACTGAGGGACAGGGACACCGAGCTTTGCGGATGGTGGTTGTCCAAAATGGTATGAAATCATTGGAAGGAGTCACTCGTGAGTTCCAAAGTGCCACCTGCAGTCCACGTGCCACAATGCGGGTAGGGAGGCAAAAAGAACAGGGTTCAGAGGTCGAACAACTCCTTCTAAGCGACGCTTGTTGCGGTGTAAAGCGTGACACCACTGGACAGTGGATGACTGGAAACGAATGATTTGTGATGATGAATCACTTTATAACCAGTAGAGATTTGATGGAAGGGTTTGGGGTTTTGGATTGACGAATGCCTGGAAAACACTGCCTGTCGTCATGTGTACCAACAGTGAAGGTATGGGAAAGATGGTGTTAGGGTCTGGGGATGTTATTGAGCTTTAGAAAACGATAAATGCGGAAGGATACGAACGCATTTTGCAACGTTGAGTATTGCCTGAAGTGGAAGAGCAGTTCAGAACGGATGACTATTTTATCTGGATGACAATGTACCCTGTCATTATGCAACATCTATGAGGCAATGATTTGTGGGCAAAAATATTCCTGAAATGGATTCGCCAGCTCAGAGTCCCGATCGTAACCCAATGGAAAACCTTTGGAAAAAGTTAGAAAGTCAGCTTCTCTCCAGATCCCAGCGTCCAACATCACTACCTTGTCCGATTTCGGCTCTTGAGGAAGCTTGGGCTGCCATTCCTCAGACACTTCATTGGAAGTGTCCCGTGCAGAGTTCAAGTCGTCATAAGGACAAAGAATGGACTCACCATATACTAGTGATTTTGATCAGAAAGCTAAATGTAATGTTGAGCCGTCTTACTGCAGGCACACTACCAAAACGATCTGCTGTGAGCGTTCATCAATGATATTTGGCTGCAACATTTCAAGGTAGACGTCTGTGAATTATCGGCGCGAGTAAATGTTCAAATGTGTGTGAATTCCTAAGGGACCAAACTGCTAAGGTCATCGGTCCGTAGACTGACACAATACTTAAACTAACTTATGCTAAGAACAAACACACACACCCATGCCCGAGGGAGGACTCGAACCATCCGGCGGGAGGGGCCGCGCAATCCGTGACATGGCGTCTCAAACCACGCGGCCACTACGCGCGGCCTTAAAATAAATCACATTGGCACAGTCATAGCGCATAGCATATAATCACCTAAATCGAGTCACCCCAGCGTTCACATGCGGCCAGAGGTTCCTATACACACCACAAGACGTTCTTTCGTCGGTCTTGGTGTGGGTAAAATCACTTCATCGCAGAATAGCCGTTTGATGCAGATTGGCCGGCTGGACATCCAACGGTTTTGCTAACACATGCTAAGTTTCCGTGCGTTCGTTATTTATCACGGTGTTAGTGCTGCATTGCTTGCATGTGATCTGGTTTTTTCGTGAAAATTAGCCATTATTTTTGCAGACAGCACCGTAGACTCGCATCCGGTGGACTCTTGAACAGAGCTTTCTGCTCTACAGTAATGTTCACGACACTTCTGCCTGGCCCAGTTTTTTTTTTTTTTTTTTTTTTTTTTTCCTGCTGGAGGCCATGCAGCCATCAGTCAGTGTTTTAGAAATTTTCTAGTAGTCGACTCGCACGTGTTCGTCCTCGAATAAGCCTAATTTATCATGCGGTACCATAAATGTTTAGGCGGTTTATTGAATGTCATGCTAGATCATTGTACAACGAGCAGCATCAAACACTTTCATCACGGATGTCATAGATTTATCCGCATCAAAACAATTTTGAAACACCAATTACCTGCCGACAACTGATTCACGTGCTGCTTAGCCTTGACACGGCGACGCTATAGTTAATCTGAGTCTATAGGCACTAGCGCCAGCGGGGCGTTAAACCCATTCATAACAGGCAATGAAGTCCACTTAAGGCACGAACAATTGACGCGAGAGCGAACGAAGGTCGTGCTGTTGCGCCGAGCTGTTGCGGTTGGCAGGCACTCCATCGGTGAAACCGCAGGCGCAAATGTGGCAATACGAGCCAGTAACTGAACCTGCGGGCCTTGTTTCAGTTCGGAACATCGACTAAGCGAGCGGTTTATCCCGCCGCAGACGTGTACAACTCTAGTTGTGGTTCGCGGCGCACCCCCCCCTTTCTTGTATCACACGCAGAATATGCGTTGCGAAAAGCCATGGCATTAAAATCTCCAGTCGTTGATTTACATCCAGTGCATTGGCTTTCTGTTACTGTACTGACGGTTTAGGACACAAATATCAAGAAAAACTAGTTATAACAATTTATATTCTATTTATTGTTGTTGTGTCTAGGAATGCACAGAAGCACGGCCCGTAACGTCTGAGATAAACTAGTATACAGGCATCTACATCTACATCTACATCCATACTCCGCAATCCACCTGACGGTGTGTGGCGGAGGGTACCTTCAGTACCTCTATCGGTTCTCCCTTCTATTCCAGTCTCGTATTGTTCGTGGAAAGAAGGATTGTCGGTATGCCTCTGTGTGGGCTCTAATCTCTCTGATTTTATACTCATGGTCTCTTCGCGAGATATACGTAGGAGGGAGCAATATACTGCTGGACTCTTCGGTGAAGGTATGTTCTCGAAACTTTGACAAAAGCCCGTACCGAGCTACTGAGCGTCTCTCCTGCAGAGTCTTCCACTGGAGTTTATCTATCATCTCCGTAACGCTTTCGCGATTACTAAATGATCCTGTAACGAAGCGCGCTGCTCTCCGTTGGATCTTCTCTATGTCTTGTATCAACCCTACCTGGTACGGATCCCACACTGCTGAGCAGTATTCAAGCAGTGGGCGAACAAGCGTACTGTAACCTACTTCCTTTGTTTTCGGATTGCATTTCCTTAGGATTCTTCCAATGAATCTCAGTCTGGCATCTACTTTACCGACAATCAACTTTATATGATCATTCCATTTTAAATCACTCCTAATGCGTACTCCCAGATAATTTATGGTATTAACTGCTTCCAGTTGCTGACCTGCTATATTGTAGCTAAATGATAAAGGATCTATCTTTCTGTGTATTCGCAGCACATTGCACTTGTCTACATTGAGATTCAATTGCCATTCCCTGCACCATGCGTCAATTCGCTGCAGATCCTCCTGCATTTCAGTACAATTTTCCATTGTTACAACCTCTCGATACACCACAGCATCATCTGCAAAAAGCCTCAGTGAACTTCCGATGACATCCACTAGGTCATTTATGTATATTGTGAATAGCAACGGTCCTATGACACTCCCCTGCGACACACCTGAAATCACTCTTACTTCGGAAGACTTCTCTCCATTGAGAATAACATGCTGTGTCCTGTTATCTAGGAACTCTTCAATCCAATCACACAATTGGTCTGATAGTCCATATGCTCTTACTTTGTTCATTAAACGACTGTGGGGAACTGTATCGAACGCCTTGCGGAAGTCAAGAAACACGGCATCCACCTGTGAACCCGTGTCTATGGCCCTGTGAGTCTCGTGGACGAATAGCGCGAGCTGGGTTTCACATGACCGTCTTTTTCGAAACCCATGCTGATTCCTACAGAGTAGATTTCTCGTCTCCAGAAAAGTCATTATACTCGAACACAATACGTGTTCCAAAATTCTACAACTGATCGACGTTAGAGATATAGGTCTATAGTTCTGCACATCTGTTCGACGTCCCTTCTTGAAAACGGGGATGACCTGTGCCCTTTTCCAATCCTTTGGAACGCTACGCTCTTCTAGAGACCTACGGTACACCGCTGCAAGAAGGGGGGCAAGTTCCTTCGCGTACTCTGTGTAAAATTAAACTGGTATCCCATCAGGTCCAGAGGCCTTTCCTCTTTTGAGCGATTTTAATTGTTTCTCTATCCCTCTGTCGTCTATTTCGATATCTACCATTTTGTCATTTGTGCGACAATCTAGAGAAGGAACTACAGTGCAATCTTCCTCTGTGAAACAACTTTGGAAAAAGACATTTAGTATTTCGGCCTTTAGTCTGTCATCCTCTGTTTCAGTACCATTTTGGTCACAGAGTGTCTGGACATTTTGTTTTGCTCCACCTACCGCTTTGACATAAGACCAAAATTTCTTAGGATTTTCTGCCAAGTCAGTACATAGAACTTTACTTTCGAATTCATTGAACGCCTCTCGCATAGCCCTCCTCACACTACATTTCGCTTCGCGTAATTTTTGTTTGTCTGCAAGGCTTTGGCTATGTTTATGTTTGCTGTGAAGTTCCCTTTGCTTCCGCAGCAGTTTTCTAACTCGGTTGTTGTACCACGGTGGCTCTTTTCCATCTCTTACGATCTTGCTTGGCACATACTCATCTAACGCATAATGTACGACGGTTTTGAACTTTGTCCACTGATCCTCAACACTATCTGTACTTGAGACAAAACTTTTGTGTTGAGCCAACAGGTACTCTGAAATCTGCTTTTTGTCACTTTTTCTAAACAGAAAAATCTTCCTACCCTTTTTAATATTCCTATTTACGACTGAAATCATCGATGCCGTAACCGCTTTATGATCGCTGATTCCCTGTTCTGCGTTAACTTTTTCAAATAGTTCGGGTCTGTTTGTCACCAGAAGGTCTAATATGTTATCGCCGCGAGTCGGTTCTCTGTTTAACTGGTCAAGGTAGTTTTCAGATAAAGCACTTAAAAAAATTTCACTGGATTCTTTGTCCCTGCCACCCGTTATGACCATCAGGTCATCATCAAATCGCAGCCAGCCTTTACAGCGATCCACCTCCACTGTGTTGTTTGCAGCCAATCATCCCGAATGCCAGTTTACATCAGAGCCTCAAAAATTCCATCTCCGCATTTTTTTTTCCAACTACCTCGTGACCTCCTTCCGCTGAAAACAAAATCGAGTAGCTTATACGCTATGCTATCGCTGGGCGTCCATTCGATTGACATGGCTTACCCACAGAAGACACTTGCTGCTCATGGGTAATGTACACCCAACAGTGACACACGAAGCACTTAGTTCACCCATGCTGTTGTGTCATTCATCGTTTATCTCTGTCTCTTAGAGAAATAGTATTTAATATACGCCTATATAGATAAATTCCATACCTAGTACCAACATTTAAAAGAAAGCAAAATCCGCAAGATTGACCAGTTTACAGAAGTTCAGAATGGTGGTTTAACTTCAATGCGAGATGCTTTTGATACTTCCCACAACGAAACTCTGTCCTGAACTCTCGCAGAAGACCCAAAGATATTCTGGTCTCATGTAACGCACACCGGCGATAAGACGCAATGAATACCTTCACTGGGCGATAATTCCTCTGTCAGTGCCTCTAAAACTGAGTTAATAACAACAGTTTCCTGAGATTCCTCAACCAAAGAAGACAAAGTTAATATTCCGGAATTCGAATAAAGAACAACTGGTATCATGAGTAACTCAGAAGTACATATTCTCGGTGTAGTGAAGCAGCAGAAATCACTTAATAAATGCAAGGCATCCAGTGCAGACTGTCTACCAATCTAGTTACTTTCAGAGTAATCTGATAAAATAGTTCCACAAATAGCAATCACATACAATCACTCGCTCATCAAAAGATACGTATCTAAAGACTGGGAAGTGGCATAGGTCCCACCACTACCCAAAAAAGGAAATTGCAGCGATCCGCTAAATTACAGATCTATATCACTATCGTCGCGGTAGAATTTTGGAACTTATACTGTGTTTTAATATTATGAATTACCTCGAAGAAGACGATCTGTCGAAAAATGGCCAACACAGAGTGAGAAAATGTCGTTCTTACGAAACAGAACTATCTCTTTATTAAACTTCCTGGCAGATTAAAACTGTGTGCCCGACCGAGACTCGAACTCGGGACCTTTGCCTTTCGCGGGCAAGTGCTCTACCAACTGAGCTACCGAAGCACGACTCACGCCCGGTCTCACAGCTTTACAACTGCCAGTATCTCGTCTCCTACCTTCCAAACTTTACAGAAGCTCTCCTGCGAACCTTGCAGAACTAGCACTCCTGAAAGAAAGGATATTGCGGAGACATGGCTTAGCCACAGCCTGGGGGATGTTTCCAGAATGAGATTTTCACTCTGCAGCGGAGTGTGCGCTGATATGAAACTTCCTGGCAGATTAAAACTGTGTGCCCGACCGAGACTCGAACTCGGGACCTTTGCCTTTCGCGGGCAAGTGCTCTACCAACTGAGCTACCGAAGCACGACTCACGCCCGGTCTCACAGCTTTACAACTGCCAGTATCTCGTCTCCTACCTTCCAAACTTTACAGAAGCTCTCCTGCGAACCTTGCAGAACTAGCACTCCTGAAAGAAAGGATATTGCGGAGACATGGCTTAGCCACAGCCTGGGGGATGTTTCCAGAATGAGATTTTCACTCTGCAGCGGAGTGTGCGCTGATATGAAACTTCCTGGCAGATTAAAACTGTGTGCCCGACCGAGACTCGAACTCGGGACCTTTGCCTTTCGCGGGCAAGTGCTCTACCAACTGAGCTACCGAAGCACGACTCACGCCCGGTCTCACAGCTTTACAACTGCCAGTATCTCGTCTCCTACCTTCCAAACTTTACAGAAGCTCTCCTGCGAACCTTGCAGAACTAGCACTCCTGAAAGAAAGGATATTGCGGAGACATGGCTTAGCCACAGCCTGGGGGATGTTTCCAGAATGAGATTTTCACTCTGCAGCGGAGTGTGCGCTGATATGAAACTTCCTGGCAGATTAAAACTGTGTGCCCGACCGAGACTCGAACTCGGGACCTTTGCCTTTCGCGGGCAAGTGCTCTACCAACTGAGCTACCGAAGCACGACTCACGCCCGGTCTCACAGCTTTACAACTGCCAGTATCTCGTCTCCTACCTTCCAAACTTTACAGAAGCTCTCCTGCGAACCTTGCAGAACTAGCACTCCTGAAAGAAAGGATATTGCGGAGACATGGCTTAGCCACAGCCTGGGGGATGTTTCCAGAATGAGATTTTCACTCTGCAGCGGAGTGTGCGCTGATATGAAACTTCCTGGCAGATTAAAACTGTGTGTCCGACCGAGACTCGAACTCGGGACCTTTGCCTTTCGCGGGCAAGTGCTCTACCAACTGAGCTACCGAAGCACGACTCACGCCCGGTCTCACAGCTTTACAACTGCCAGTATCTCGTCTCCTACCTTCCAAACTTTACAGAAGCTCTCCTGCGAGGTACTGGCAGTTGTAAAGCTGTGAGACCGGGCGTGAGTCGTGCTTCGGTAGCTCAGTTGGTAGAGCACTTGCCCGCGAAAGGCAAAGGTCCCGAGTTCGAGTCTCGGTCGGGCACACAGTTTTAATCTGCCAGGAAGTTTCATATCAGCGCACACTCCGCTGCAGAGTGAAAATCTCATTCTGGAAACATCCCCCAGGCTGTGGCTAAGCCATGTCTCCGCAATATCCTTTCTTTCAGGAGTGCTAGTTCTGCAAGGTTCGCAGGAGAGCTTCTGTAAAGTTTGGAAGGTAGGAGACGAGATACTGGCAGTTGTAAAGCTGTGAGACCGGGCGTGAGTCGTGCTTCGGTAGCTCAGTTGGTAGAGCACTTGCCCGCGAAAGGCAAAGGTCCCGAGTTCGAGTCTCGGTCGGGCACACAGTTTTAATCTGCCAGGAAGTTTCATATCAGCGCACACTCCGCTGCAGAGTGAAAATCTCATTCTGGAAATATCTCTTTATTCTCACGAAGTAATGAGTACTATCGACAGGGTATATCTTATTGATTCCATATTCTTAGATTCGCAGAAGACTTTTGACATCGTTCCACACAAGCGATTTTTAATCAAGTGGCGTACTTACGGAGTATCGTCTGAGTTTTGCGACTGAATTCGTGATTTCTTGTCACGTAGTAGCTAGCAGAAAATGGTCGCTTACAACAGAAATAATATTTGCCGTTCCACATTAACGAGCTGGCCTGAGCAAATGGTTCAAATGGCTCTGAGCACTATGGGACTCAACTGCTGTGGTCATAAGTCCCCTAGAACTTAGAACTACTTAAACCTAACTAACCTAAGGACATCACACACATCCATGCCCGAGGCAGGATTCGAACCTGCGACCGAAGCGGTCGTGCGGTTCCAGACTGTAGCGCCCAGAACCGCTCGGCCACTCCGGCCGGCTGGCCTGAGCAGCCCTCTTACACTGTTTGCATATGATGCTGTCATTTACCGTCTTTTAATGTCATCAGATGATCAAAATCAATTGAAAAATGATTTAGGCAAGATATCTGTTTCATGCAAAAAGTGCCAGTTGTCTCTAAATAACGAAAAGTGCGAAGTTATCCACATGAGTACTAAATCTGCTAAAATTCTGTTACAGCATAAATGACACAGGCCTAAAGACTGTAAATTCAGCTAAATACTTAGACATTACGGTTATAAATAACTTAAACTCGAACGATCACATAGATAATGTTGCGGATAAAAGCAAATGAAGACTGTGATTTATTGCCACAACATCTAGAATATGCCACAGACTTGCTAAGAGAATGCTTACACTACGTCTGTCCTCCCTCTTCTGGAGTATTGTTGTGAAGTGTGGGATCCGTATCGGACGGGATTGACGGAGGACATCGAAAAAGTTCAAAGTAGGGCGGCTCCCTTAGTATTACGGCGAAAAAGGACAGAAACTCACGAATATAAGCGAGTTAAGTTGGCAATCAGTAAAACAAAGGCGTTCTTCGTTACAACAGAATCTTCTTAGAAATTTCAATCACTATCTTTCTCCACAGAGTGCGAAAAAACGTTTTTGGCGAAATACGATCATCAAAATAAAAAAGAGAAATCAGAACTCGCACGGAAGGATTTAAGTGTTAGTTTTTCCCGCTCGCTGTTCAAGAGTGAAAGGTATGGAAATAACTTCAAAGTATCACGGTAAACTCCCTGCAGACTCTAGCGGTTCTAGGCGCTCAGTCCGGAACCGCGCGACTGCTACGGTCGCAGGTTCGAATCCTGCCTCGGACATGGATGTGTGTGATGTCCTTAGGTTAGTTAGGTTTAAGTAGTTCTAAGTTCTAGGGGACTGATGACCACAGATGTTAAGTCCCATAGTGCTCAGAGCCCTCCCTGCAGACACAACCGTGTGTTGGAGAGTAATCATGTAAATATAGATATAGAACTTCAGCAACTAAGTTTTGATTCAACAGATTGTCCAGGGCGAAAATCAATTTACTGCTCATTTTACGCCGAAGAGCCAAAACTCTGGTACACCTGCCTAATATCGCTTATGTCCCGCGCGAGCACGCAGAAGTGCTGCAACACGACTTGGCATGGACTCGACTAATGTCTGAAGTCCGATAAACCAATACCAATCGCCGTTATTTAGGTTTTATTTTTAGGCTACCAGTTTCGACAATGCACAACGCCATCTTCAGGCCTTCGTGTTACAAAATACAGCAGCACTAACTGGTCTCGTAACGATTATTACGAGCATGCGTGCTCCATGGACAACTGTCAGCAACTTAACTCCAGACTGAAGATGGAGCTACAATGAATATCTGAAATAGTGCTGGAGGGAACTGACACCATGAATCCTGCAAGACTGATCATAAATCCGTAAGAGTACGAGGGGGTGGAGATCTCTTCTGAACAGCACGTTGTAAGGCATTGCAGATACGCTCAATAATGTTCATGTCTGGAGAGTTTGTGACTAGTGGGCGTGTTTAAACTCAGAAGAGTGTTCCTGTTGTAGCAATCCTGGACGTATGGGGAGTCGCACTGCCCTGTTGGAATTGCCCAAGTCTGTCGGAAAGCGCAATGGACATGAATGGATGCAAGTGCTTAGACAGGATGCTTACGGACGTGTGACCTGTCAGAGTCGTATCTAGACGTATCAGGGGTCCCGTATCACTCCAACTGCACATGTCCCACACCATTACAGAGTCTCCACCAGCTTGAACAGTTTCCTGCTGACATGTAGGGACCATGGATTCATGAGATTGTCTCCATACCCGTACAAGTCCATCAGCTGGATAGAATTCGAAACTATACTCCTCCGTCCAGGCAACATGTTTCCAGTCATCAAAGCCCATATCGATGATGATTTCATTGAATGGTTCGTACGCTGACAGTTGTTGATGGTCCAGCATTGAAATCTGCAGCAATTTGTGGAAGGGTAGCACTTCTGTCACGTTGAACGATTCTCTTCAGTCGTCGTTGGTCCCGTTCTTGCAGGATCTTTTTCGGCAACAGCAATGAAGATATGATGTTTTACCGGATTCCTGACGTTCACGGTACACTCGTGAAATGGTCGTACGGGAGAATCCCCACTTCATCGCTACCTCGGAGATGATGTGTCTCATCGCTCGAGCGCCGACTATGACACCACGTTCAAACTCACTTAAATCTTGATAACTTGACATTGTATGAACAATAACCGATGTAGCAACTGCACCAGACACCTGTTGTCTTATATAGGCGTCGCCGCGCGCAGGGCAGTATTCCACCTGTTTACGTATCTCTGTATTTGAATATGCATACCTCTACCAGTTTCTTTGGCACTTCAGTGTATTTACGTAATGTACCTCACCAGATTCCGTCTCTAATGGCTTAGCTATCAACCGAGAATTATACTCTTAACGTTTCTTTGTTGACATCTATAATGTTGTTAATATGTCATTAAATTACTCGCATTGTTATACACCGTTCTGCAAAACTCGACGACGAGCAAGATAAAGTAATACAGCATATTAAATACTCGCTAGCAATGAATGGATGTTATCCGACGTCTCCCAGACGTATACAGAGAGTTCGAGCCCACATGGCTTGAGGTCAGCGTCAATACAGCGCCAAATGGGACTGGCCCCGAAACAGGTCACAGTTGAAGGAACGGATAAAGACAGTGTGTTTCAATCAGCTGTGAGCGTGTCCTTCACTATTATATGGCCAGGAGACAAAATTCGGATGAGATCTTACAGAAAAGAATCGTCAGGAAACTGGTAAAAAGACCGAGTGTGACGAGTGAGTTTCGTATTGCTCACAGCATTGCTCACCCGCATGGCGAGCTTTCTGATCCACGGGAACTGCTGCCCAAAGTAGAGGTAGTAGTCGAACACGGTCAGCCACAGTAACAAACGACGACTACATTGCGCAACAAGCAAAAAAGGACTCACGCCAAACAGCGGGTGTTACGTTGAAGAAGATTTCCAGGCACGCAATCTCACGCTCCACAGCAGCACAGCAGCGGCATAGGGGTGGCCTCTTCGCCCGAAGATCAGTTCATTGTTTTCCGTTGGCAACCGCACATCAGCGGCACCGTTTACGATGGTGTCAAGAAGGTGGGGACAGTACAGCAACGAACAATTGGGTCGCTTACTGTTGGCGGATGGGAGCAGATTCAGTCTCGGAGTGATTCTGGATGCAGTCATGGACTGTGCGGCTGGTCCCGGCGGAGGTTAGAATCCTCCCTCGGGCATGTGTGTGTGTGTTTTTGTCCTTGGGATAATTTAGGTTAAGTAGTGTGTAAGCTTAGGGACTGATGAACTTAGCAGTTAAGTCCAATAAGATTTCACACACATTTGAACATTTTGATTCTGGATGCAACCTCACATGGCGAGACGTGGGAACACGTAATACACCCAGATAAATTGACGAACGTGATCGTGTTGGTGGGTGGTCCAGGTGTTATATTTGGGAAAGACATATGTTACATCGGCATATCGACATCCAAATCTTTGAATACGGTACACTCACCGTCCAAGGTTATTATGGCACTGTATTCATTCCCCATATCCGTCTTTCGGGGGTGCATTTGGCCCAGACTTCATTTTTATTGATGACAATGTGTGACCGCATCAACCGGCGCAGGTGGGGGAGCTCTTGGGACGAGAGGGTACTCGGCGAATGGACTGACCTGCCCAATTCCTCCGATTTAAACTTCATCGAGCACGTATGGGATGCGTAGGAGAAATGTACTGCAGCACGTCCACACGCAGAAACGAGCATCCGGCAGCCATCATATAACACTCCTGTCTGCTACTGCTATACCATAACCTCGAAACTGGAGGCAGTTTGCAAACAGAATTATTTTGTTAGAGTAATAATGGTATAAAGCAACAGAACAGTGTTACCCTCTGAGAGGAATTTTGCTAGGTTGACCGTGCTGTACCTAACGGGAATGGCTTATCGGAAATGAAAGTCAGAATTACGTAAATATTCGAACAGTAACAAACAAAATGTTGCCTATCTGCACTGTTCAATGGATAAAGAAAACGGTCGCCAGCCTAACTAGGCAAGAGAATGATTAACATTCTCGTTCAAGAAAATAGTTATTAGTAACTTCAATGGATAAACACAACCTATACTTTGTCACGCGCGAGTGCAGTGAACTCTGACACATACATATGTTTACGGTAAGATTGAAACTAACAGTTAGAGCAGCAGAAACTATTTGCATAATTATAAGAGATACCGAAACACCCTATTACTTTCAGACTTTAATGAAATTATGGTTTTTATAATTAGTGGTCTTTCCGTTACTTGTTACCGAGCATTAACACAATAGACAAACTGTGGATCCTTTTATACTATTAATATGCACTTCTTATACACAAGAGAGACAAACACTTAGCAAACCTGAGTATATAACGTTTCACAACTGCAGCTTTCTATTTTTACTACAGTGAGACACAAAATTAACATATATGTAAGATACTGACACACATTCTGCGATTTACAACAATCAGTAATGTGATCATTTACTAATCAAAACTTTATAAGCTTCAGTCTTAAGAACTTTTAATTTGAAGTTGGCAACAACACATTAATAAGCAGTTTTACTAGGAAAATTATTTTCAGCAAGCATCATTAACTTTAACTCACTCTCTTGTCACATTAACTTTAACTTTCTCTTTACTATGTTCAAGAGGCATTAATTAGAAAAACAAAAACACTGGTTTTTAATGTTCTTTCAGTAGGGACACTTGGTAATCACTTTAGTTCAAACGGAGAGGACCCTGAGAGGTGTTATGATAAGGAAAAAAATCAAGGTAGGTACTGAAATTCAGATATAAATTACCTTGTATTTGAGCACACTAACACATCCATTAAGCTGATCCCTCACTGTACTTCATTGTAGCTTTCCGATGCAATGATTGCGCAATGTGGTGGCAACTGCATGTTGGTAGGTGGAATTGCAGGTAGAATTGCTGGACTCTGTCAGTTCTTGGTGGCGATGATAGATACAAATTCCAGAATAGTTCCAGCTATTTATCCATCCATCCGAGGCATTGGAAAGTAGTAGAAAAAGCCTCTCTTGGAACCAGCACAATATGCATCTTTTACATGGCAGTGCACAATTTGGTAGCTCATCCCCGACTCGTAGCTCGTCCCCGACTGACTCTTGTTCCACCTTTTCTACCTAGGCCAACCACAATTTGCACGCGCTACACAGTTCCGTTCCCGAGGAGAACCACTACACCATTTACATACAAACTAACTAAGAACCCTAAGTGAGGATCAGCAGTTTACATAACAGCAACCAAATTCATTCAATAAAACAGAACATTTGCACATATTGACATTTCTACAAAAAAATTATTCACACAGAAAATACAATTATATATGGTAAGGTTTGTTCCCTCCAAATGGGACAAAGAATTTAAATGACAGATACACTAATTTGCGTAGAAACAAACCACGACATCAAAGTTTTAACAAAGAAAAGAGTATACAATTTTGTGTTATCTATTCAATCAAAAACATTTACAGGAGCTTAACGATGTAATATTAAATGAAACAAAAGCAAAATAAATCAGTAGAGCATTAGAGCTATGGTGTTACAATCAGGCCGGCCGTTGTGGCTGATCGGTTCTAGGCGCTTCAGCCCGGAACCGCGCTGCTGCTACGGTCGCAGGTTCGAATCCTCCCTCGGGCAGGGATGTGTGTGATGTCCTTAGGTTAGTTAGGTTTAAGTAGGCCTAAGTCTAGGGGACTGATGACCTCAGATGTTAAGTCCCATAGTGCTCAGAGCCATTTGAACCATTTGAGCAGACATCAAACGCGCTGATGGAGGAATGGAGCTCCCTACGACAAAAGTTCCCTACCAACCTTGTGTCTAGCATGGGAGTACGTTGCAGAGCATGGATTGCATCCGTGCTGATCACACACTCTGTTAGTTAAAAACCATGTGCCGCCTTTGTAATGTCCAGGAGTCCTTGAAGAATCGCGTTGATTTCAGTGACATTATTGTCTTTGAATAAAAGTGTCATTTCTCTTCCCCTTAGTGCGTATTTCTTTCAGTCGCCTTTTGTACTATACTGCAGCCGTTCTTTCTACGTATGGTTCAAGTTTCATCGAGGTATGTTACTTGGCAGTGACATATGCGAATGTTAAATTTCGTCCTTAAGTTTTGGATCCCAGTACACTAATTACGCTACAGCCCATTAAAATTGCTACACCACGAAGATGACATGCTACAGACGCAAAATGTAACCGACAGGAAGAAGATGCTGTGATAGGCAAATGATTAGCTTTTCAGAGCATTATCCCAAGATTGGCGCAGGCGGCGACACCTGTAACGTGCTGACATGAGGAAAGTTTCCAACCGATTTCTCATACACAAACAGCAGTTGACCGGCGTTGCCTGGTGAAACGTTGTTGTGATGCCTCGTGTAAGGAGGAGAAATCCGTACCATCACGTTCCCGACTTCGATAAAGGTCGTATTGTAGCCTATCGCGATTGCAGTTTATCGTATCGCAACAATTCTGCTCGCGTTTGTCGAGATCCAATGACTGTTAGCAGAATATGGAGTCTGTCGGTTAAGGAGGGTAATACGGAAAGCCGTGCTGGATCCCAACGGCCTCGTATCGCTACCAGTTGAGATGACAGGCATCTTAACCGCATGGCTGTAACGGATCGTGCAGCCACGTCTCGATCCCTGAGTCAACAGATGGGGACGTTTGCAAGACAACAACCCATCTGCACGAACAGTTCGACGACGTTTGCAACATGGCTGGGGCTACCCTTGACGCTGCATCACAGACAGGAGCGCCTGCGATGGTGTACTCAACGACGAACTTGGGTGCACGAATGGCAAAACGTCATTTTTGCGGATGAATCCAGGTTCTGTTTACAGCATCATGATGGTCGCATCCGTGTTTGGCGACATCGCGATGAACGCACATTGGAAGCGTGTATTCGTCATCGCCATACTGGCGTATCACCCGGCGTGATGGTATGGGGTGCCATTGGTTACACGTCTCGATCACCTCTTGTTCGCATTGACGACACTTTGAACAGTGGACGTTACATTTGAGATGTGTTACGACCCGTGGCTCTACCTTTCATTCGATCCCTGCGAAACCCTACATTTCAGCAGGATAATGCACAACCGCATGTTGCAGGTCCTGTACGGGCCTTTCTGTATACAGAAAATGTTCAACTGCTGCCCTGGCCAGCACGATCTACAGACCTCTCACCAATTGAAAACGTCTGGTCGATGGTGTGCGAGCAACTGGCTCGTCACAATACGCCAGTCACTACTCTTGATGAACTGTGGTATCTTGTTGATGCTGCATGGGCTGCTGTACGTGTACACGCCATCCAATCTCTGTTTGATTCAATGCCCAGGCGTATCAAGGCCGTTATTACGGCCAGAGTTGGTTGTTCTGGGTACTGATTTCTCAGGATCTACGCACCCAAATTGCGTGAAAATGTAATCACGTGTCATTTCTAGTATAATATATTTGTCCAATGAATAACCGTTTGTCATCTGCATTTCTTCTTGGTGTAGCAATTTTAATGGCCAGTAGTGTATTTTGAGGTTGTGTCTGTGTGGAGCTGAAAAAAGTGCAATTTATGTTTGGTCTTGTGGCTGCTGAACATGCCATAGTAAAATGAGGTAAAACGCCCACGTCAAAACATAAATTGCATCTTTTCAGTTTCATACAGACATAACCAGAAAATCATTTGTATAATACTTATATGTTGCTTTCCACAAATCACTAGATAATTTTCAAATCTTAGTCGTATATTCGTTGGAAGCTATTCGATTGTCGTAGACAGCAGAGCAATGTGTTTTTACAGCATGATGTAGTTTTCGCATCAGCTAGGCAATTTTCAACTGCGTTGATAATGACAGATTTACAGCCATCTAAGTTTGATCTCACCGTTAGGATATTGTCCGAGATAGCACACAACAAGCCCTGCCAGTCGCTATCATTCTTAAATATGCACTGTTAAGACTGTAAACACAGGTAGGACGACCATCAATCCGCCTACATACAACCTCTACTACATCCTCAGTCTGTTTATTCTCCCGCAGCGTACTTTAAAGATGTAATTTGGTAGATACACGCTCTGTGTTCTCCGATATTATATTCCCTATAAATGCTACTTACGGCTACAGAGCCTTCATTAGCTGCTGCGTGCTGCACATTTTATGTTGTTCTGCGTTACCGCAGGTGGTCGTTTCGTGCATTGCTTTCATGAAATAAGTACGTATCGCTTAACGTACTAATAGCTATTACATGTCCCATCGGATGGATGCTGGTGTTTACGATGTGAAAAGCATTACTTCTACACTAGCGATCAGGTTAAAGTAGCATTAGCTCGGCGTCACAGGTGAAAAGATGCCCCATCCAATGGCAGTTAGCTTTTACACAACTGAGTTCCAGCAGCAAAAGTTCTTATATTTGCTGGCAGTTTCCAAGAACTCTCTCACTCGACAAACATTGTAAGATAATGCAACGGCTACACGGAGAAGGGAATTTTTTTTCTGAGTCTGTCTGAGCTCGTTTATTATTACTCGCTTTCTTTAAACAAGACAATGTATCTTGAAAATTGCAGCACCATTAGGGAATCAAACCCATTTTATTCATATGTAATCTTGATTTATACCAAAATATTTTGTATGTACCTAATAAGAAACCGAAAATAAAATTATGAACGCTAAACTTTCAGACCGTACTGATTGCTCCGTGACATTTCGGGCGAACTGCCGAATGTCTGTGAATTGCTACCACGACATTTCGGCGCAGAGTCTTCTGACCATTTTCAGGTGAATACTGGCGAAAATACACCGAGCTTTACTGTCTAAGACCCCGCCAGCATATGCATGTTGTACCGAGTCGCCACTGAGCATTCGCTGCTTGAGCGCCGATAACCTACAAGCGAAACTGTGACAGTTACAAACTGAGTCTCCCGAACGAATAATAGTCGTCTCAGAAAGTACAGAGAGTGCTACAGACTTAAAACTGCTGAATAAGAAAGGGGCGATCTACACTGAAGAGCCAAAGAAACTGGTACATCTGTCTAATATTGTGTAGTGGCCTGGCGAGCACGCAGAACTGCCACAACACGACCTGGCATGGAATCCACCAATGTCTGAAATAGTGCCAGAGAGAACTGACATCATGAATCCTGCAGGGTTGTCCATAAATCCGCAAGAGTACGAGGGGGTGGAGTTCTCTTCTGAATAGCACGTTGCAAGGCATCCCATACATGTTTAATAATGTTTGGTGGCCAGCGGAAGTCTTCAATCTCAGAAGAGTGTTCCTGGAGCCACTCTGTACCAATTCTGGACGTGTGAGGTGTCGAATTGTCCTGCTGTAATTGCCCAAACCCGTCGGAATGCACAATTGACATGAATGATTTCAGGTGATCAGACAGGATGCTTACGTACGTGTCACCTGTCAGAATCGTATCTGGGCGTATCAGGGGTCCCACATCACTCCATCTCCACAAGCCCGACACCATTACAGAGACCCATGAGCTTCAACAGTCACACGCCCATCCAGTCGATACAATCTGAAACGAAACTCGTCCGATGAGGCAACATGTTTCCAGTCATCAGCAATCCATTGTCGGTCTTGACGGACCCAGGAGAGGCGTAAAGCTTTGTGTCGTGCAGTCATCAAATCATTGGCTTCGAAAGCCTATATCGATGATGTTTCATTGAATGGTTCGCACGCTGACAGTCGTCGATGGTCCAGCATTGAAATCTGCAGCAATCTGCGGAAGGTTGCTCTTCTGCCACGTTGAACGATTCTCTTCAGTCGTCGTTGGTCCCATTCTTGCAGAATCTTTTTCCGGTCGTAGCGATGTCGGAGATTTGATGTTTTACTGGATCCCTGATATTCTCGGTACACTCATGAAATGGTCATACGGGAAAATCCTCACTTCATCGCTACCTTGGAGCTGCTGTGTCCCATCGCTCGTGCGCTGACTATAACATCACGTTCGAAGTCACCTAAATCTTGATAACCTGCCATTGTAGAAGCAGTAACCAATCTAACAACTGCGCCAGGCACTTGTTGTCTTATACAGGGTGTTACAAAAAGGTACTGCCAAACTTTCAGGAAACATTCCTCACACACAAATATAGAAAAGATGTTATGTGGACATGTGTCCGGAAACGCTTAATTTCCATGTTAGAGCTCATTTTAGTTTCGTCAGTATGTACTGTACTTCCTCGATTCACCGCCATGATTTCATATCTGTGCTGCTAGAACATGTGCCTTTACAAGTACGACACACAACATGTGGTTCATGCACGATGGAGCTCCTGCACATTTCAGTCGAAGTGTTCGTACGCTTCTCAACAACAGATTCGGTGTCCGATGAATTGGTAAAGGCGGACTAATTCCATGGCCTGCACGCTCTCCTGACCTCAACCCTCTTGACTTTCATTTATGGGGGCATTTGAAAGCTCTTGTCTACGCAACCCCGGTACCAAACGTAGAGACTCTTCGTGCTCGTATTGTGGACGGCTGTGATACAATACGCCATTCTCCAGGGCTGCATCAGCGCATCAGGGATTCCATGCGACGGAGGGTGGGGTGGATGCATGTATCCTCGCTAACGGAGGACATTTTGAACATTTCCTGTAACAAAGTGTTTGAAGTCACACTGGTACGTTCTGTTGCTGTGTTTTTCCATTCCATGATTAATGTGATTTGAAGAGAAGTAATAAAATGAGCTCTAACATGGAAAGTAAGGTTTCCGGACGCATGTCCACATAATATTTTCTTTCTTTGTGTGTGAGGAATGTTTCCTGAAAGTTTGGCCGTACCTTTTTGTAACACCCTGTATAGGCATTGCCGACCGCACTGCTGTGTTCTGTCTGTTTGCATATCTCTGTATTTGAATACGCTTGCTTATGTTAGTTTCTTTGGCGCTTCAGTGTAAATGACAGCCCGTGTACCATAGAAGGGAAATTTCGGCAAAACAGAATCTTGAGAAGGTATGAAGTTAAAGTGATCATCCGTCCTACAGCGAAAGTCTCGCCACTTTTCGGATCTATCAAAGACAACGGGAGAGATGCGCAACAGGTGTTTGTAGGACTCTGAGCGAGTGTGGCAGTTTTTATACAGGGTGTCTCTCTCAAGAGACGTCGGGTGCATTTTCTCTGGTGTTTCGTCAGATATTTGCAATTTCTTTATTGTAAGGTGTACCCGGAGTCAGCCCTAATGTATACTGCTCCTCACGTCTTTCATACGACGTCCAGCGTCGATGGAAAGCGTCAGTTTGTTTCGCCTTATGAAGAAAATTATTTTTAGAGTGGAATTTTACGTGCTCATTCCATAGAGCGCGCCTAAATTAGTTAAGTTCGATATCCCTTTTACCGAAGTATGTTAAGAGGGATAGTAAAACGCGAAAAATAGTCAGAACACCATCAGCGATACCATCGCCCTGGCCCGCGCTGAATGCTACCTTCCTGCAGAAGCGCTGATCAGTCGCTGCTAGAGTACTGACTTTTATACAAGTTTCACTGTTTCTATTAATACATATCGATAAAACGAGTAACGCGCTGGAATTTTGGACCACTCTATCCAACAGGCACGTACAGTTCCGATTTAAAACTCAATTTGTTTCTAAGGGGAGACAGAAGGCAATTTTGATCCCTATTCTGTTAATGCTATTTTACCCTTTGAATAGGTACACTTTTCAAAAGAACTATAAGTGATAAAACAATGAAACTTTTACTCCATATGTATAACATGTATGCCTCAATTCACAAGTAAACTGAACATAATACCTCTTATGGTTTTGAAGAAAAAAAATTATTCTTTCACTAGTAGAATTTAACCTTTTTTTTGTAGACTGATTATTATAAAACAGTTTATGATTGTTTGGTGGTTCTCAATTTACTTGTAATAACTTATTACCATCTGCAGTACAAATTGCCCAGATTTCGTATTTCTAACCCCATTAGTTTATCAAATAATGGTACCTGAAAGTAATAAAAATGTAGCTTTGAGAAAAATCCATTTAATGTTTAATATTGCAATTCTAGTATAGTTATTGATGAGAATTACTTACAACTAATATTTTCATGCACATACTGAGCATCATATGAATCATACTGATCTTTTCTTCTCTTGGTCCCTCTTCTTTTCTGTCTGGCTTCTTTTGTGAATTTTAAATTAGCAATAAAAACAATATCTGCTTTGCGGATTCTCTCCTTATCTATTTCCACCAAGGATTTTGCAGTATTTCCACTAGATTTTATGCCCAATAATTCCAAAACATCCAGTTTTCTAATTACACCATCACTGAAGCAATAAAATAGCATCATAAACACCAAATTTGAGGGTTGTAAGCTAAAAAATGCAGTTTTCGGTAACTGGTTCCAAATGACAGAATTCACACATTCATTTAAATTTCTTCAACAAGGTATCTTTACAAAGGTCTCTAAATGTGGGTTTAAGTTCATTCATTACTGATGCAGGTAAAGAATGTTTGTCGTCATATCTGGCACTTCTCCTGTACTTGCACCAAGTGTCAGGATCATTCGGGCAAAGACCGTGCACTGGATTTTCATTTGTGGAAAGCTTATGGAAAGCGATAGCTCATACAGCTTTTTTCATGTTTTCTAAATTCCATACATTTCTTCTTATGCCCAAGCATAATAATTCTGTAATCTATCTATTTCAACATTTGTCAGGCGACCTTTATCACCTATCTTCTTGCCATCTTCCAATACTATTTTTGACTTTTCTTTCAATAACCTTCTCAACCTGGACCCCATTCTCTTCTGGACATCTCCAATGCACTCCAATTTAGAAATTGTGACATTAGGACCATAGGATTGTTTTGCACATACCCGGTCATAAGCCTTGCTGTCACCGTCCCCAGATTGCTCAGAGCGTCAGGGAAACCATCATATCTCCAAATAAAATTGTAGTATTAATGTAAAACAAAAACTATTTCACGCAGGAAAGACCAAGCATTTCAACTATGGTAAAATCTAAAAATCCCCTGACGACCCATAGCAGACACCCCATATAGGGAACCCGACGCGTACTTTTAAGAATCGCAGCGTGAAACACCAGCGAAGTACTTGGCTCCTCCAAACCAGGAAGTACCTATCACCGAATACTATCATTCGATTAAATACAGCAAAACAAAACTTGTGTCCATATGTCAAACTTTTGAAGCAGTATCATCAATTAATCAGGCTGGTCTCTTCATAGAATCCCGTCATAGGCGTCGATCTGCGATTTTACAGTACGAAGGCGGTCGACTGATATCGCTGAGGTGAGCACGGCGCAGTGCACAGACTTCCAGCAGAAACCCATGTGCTCAAGCAGCATGAGTACAGCGACAAATAGTTACATCACGCATGTGTCGATGGGGTCTTTAACACGGGAGCTCAGTATGATTTCGCCAGTATTCACATGAAGATGGCCGGAAGACTCTACACCGAAATATTGTGGCACATACAGACAACCGACAGTTCGCCCGAAAGCTCGACTATTTACTAGTTGTTGTCTTCGGTTTTGACTGTATGATCATTTTTGATAGCGCATGGAATGCAACTGTGTCGTAATGTAAGGTTACTACCAGCAGTTTCACGTCTATGAATACGTTCGACATAGGTTACTGATAGCTTAGTACGCGCACAGACACCCTACAAAACAAACGGACAGAATATTTATAAAATGTATTTTCTTCGAACAACGGAGCGTCGCTAGCGTGTTTTTTGGGCCAGAAAGTCCTCCTGGTCGCCAGCTAGGGACGCGACTGGCATGTGATAAACCAGGAAGCCACCGAAAATTAAGACGGGCGTGCATTCGGAACGTGTTTCGGGCTGTACGGAGCGCTAGCACCAGGGCTTGCCAAGTCAACTGTTTGCATATAAAGCGGGACGCCGGAGGAAATTTCAATCAAGACAAGCGCGGCGCCGCCCATTCCTTCTCCGTCTACACTTTCCCGCTGTGGGGTTTACGAAACGTTAATTTCCTAACTGTGACGTCGGCTGCCTAGAGACTGCCAGTTTGGCAGATGTTAGGCGACAGTTCTGACAACTGTCTTGTGATGAATTTGGGCGATATCGTGGTAGCGCTCGATGGCAAATGCTCTAGTGTCCAAACGTCAGCACTAATTAAGAAAGATAGGTTAATTCCGCAATAGAAAGTCGAAATGGTTGTAAAACAGGTCTTTAGTGAATCGCAAAACAACAGCATCCAAAAAACATTATTAAAAATTTTCTGAAAGTAAAGATACTGTAGACCTTACATAGGATTTACTATGTATTGGAGTTCCAGAAGCTGGAGTCGGTGACAGACATCAAGAAGAAGATGTCTCTCTCACGGCAGGGTCTAGACTGTCCCCTTTACTGTAGGGTAACAAACCAGGAAACCTTCTTCCACAAAAACAAGACAGTTAACAGGGGATGTGGCACATTTGCTTAGCAGCCACATGATAGACTATGTGATCAAAAGTATCCGGACACCTGGCTGAAAATGACTTACAAGGTCGTGGTGCCCTCCATCGATAATGCTGGAATTCTATATAGTGTTGGCCTACTCTTGGCCTTGATGACAGCTTCCACTTTCGCAGGCATACGTTCAATCAAGTGCTGGAAGGTTTCCTGCGGAATAACAGCCCATTCTTCACGGATGGCAGCACTGAGGAGAGATTCGATGTCGGTCGGTGAGGCCTGGCACGAAGTCGGCATTCTATAACATCCCAGCCGGCCGGAGTGGCCGAGCGGTTCTGGGCGCTACAGTCTGGAAACGTGCGACCGCTACGGTCGCAGGTTCGAATCCTGCCTCGGGCATGGATGTGTGTGATGTCTTTAGGTTAGTTAGGTTTAAGTAGTTCTAAGCTCTAGGGGACTTATGACCGCAGCAGTTGAGTCCCATAGTGCTCAGAGCCATATAACATCCCAAAGGTGATCTGTAGTATTCAGGTCAGGACTCTGTGCAGGATAGTCCATTACAGGGATGTTATTGTCATGTAACCACTCCGCTACTGACCGTGCATTATGAACAGGTACTCGATCGTGTTGAAAGATGCAATCGCCATCCCCAAATTGCTCTTCAACAATGGGAAGCAAGTAGATGCTTAAAACATCAATATAGACCTGTGCTGGGATAATGTCACGTTAAACAACAAGGGGTACAAGCCCCCTTCATGAAAAACACGACCACACCATAACACCACCGTCTCCGAATTTCCGAATTTTACTGTTGGCACTACACGCGCTGGTAGATGACGTTCACCGGACATTCGCCATACCCTCACCCTGCCATCGGAATACCACATTGTGTACCGTGATTCGTCAATCCACACAACGTTTTTCCGCTGTTCAATCGTTCAGTGTTTACACTCCTAACACCAAGCGAGGGGTCGTTTGGGATTTACCGGCGTGATGTGTGGCTTATGAGCAGCCGCTCGACCATGAAATCCAAGTTTCCTCACCTCCCGCTTAACTGTCATAGTACTTACAGTGGATCCTAATGCAGTTTGGAATTCCTGTGGGATGGTCTGGATAGATGTCTGCCTATTATACATTATGACACTCTTCAACTGTCTGCGGTCTCTGTCAATCAACAGACGAGGTCGGCCTGTACGCTTTTGTGCGGTACGTGTCCCCTCACGTTTGCACTTCACTATCGCATCGGAAACAGTGGACCTAGGGTTGTTTAGGAGTGTGGAAATCTCGCGTACAGACGTATGACACAAGTGACACCCAACCACCTGACCACGTTCAAAGACCCGAGTTCCGCGGTGCGCCCCATTCCGCTCTCTCACGATGTCTAATGACTACTGAGATCGTCGATATGGAGTACCTGGCAGTACGTGGCAGCACAATGCACCTAATACGAAAAACGTATGTTTATGTGGTGTCAGGATACTTTTATCACGTAATGTATGTTTGTAAGAGGCTGTCAAAGAACTATCTTAGCAGTGAAACTTATTCCTAAGATAGTGTCGTATGGATGTCGGAAAGATCTTCCGATGGTAGTTGAAGGCTTGTAACTCATCTCACCAACGCGCCCCACACAACTTTATACGACTGACATGCTGTTTTGTTGTTGTTGTTGTTGTTGTTGTTTTGGTTTTCAGTCCAAAGACTGATTTCATGCAGCTCACCCTGCTCGTCTATCCTGTGTAAGTTTCTACATCAAAACATAACTATTGCGACCTACCTCCTTTTGAGCCTGCATGCTGTGGTCAACCTTGCTCACCTTCCACAATGTTACCTTCATTACCTCCGCACACACACACACACACACACACACACACACACACACCACACACACATAGACTTCCTTCCATTACCAAACAGACGATTTCTTTCCTTCATGCCTCAGGATGTGTCCTATCAACCGATCCCTTCTTTTAGTCAAGTTGTGACATAACTTTTTTTCTCCCTGATTCGATTCAGTATTTCTTCATTACACATCCAACCTACCAATGTAATCTTCAACATTCTGCATTCTGCTACAGAACCACATATCAAAAGCTTCTACTCTTTTCTTGACTTTTTGTACAAGGCTACCCTCAACCAGAAGTTCATGTCAGATATTAACAAATTTGTCTTTTCCAGAAAAGATTTTCTTGGTATCGCCTGGATTTTATATCTTCTTTACTTCGACCATCATTACTAAATGATCTGGTCAAATACCAAAATTCATCTACTGCTTATAGAGTCTGACGTCCTAAACCAATACCTTCCGTGTCACCTGATTTAATTCCACTGCATACTTTTACCCTTGTTTCATATGATAGAAGCTGAAGAAACACATGTCCCCTGCTTACTAGACGGATGTGCGAGCCATTTCAGCACCGTAGCAGTTATTTTACTTTTGTTGATGTTCATCTTATAACCTCTTTTCAAGACGCTTATCCATACCATTCTATTGATCTTCCAAAAAACTTTGGTGTGTGTGGCAGAATTATAATGTCATCATTAAATCTTAGTTGTTATTTCTTCTCTCTGAACAGTAATTGTATTTCCAATTCCTCTTTTTCTTCCATTCCTGTTTGAGCAACGTGTAGATTCAGTAACATAGACGACAGGTTTCTTGTCGGCTCCAGATACAAATATTTAATTGATAAACAATGTCAAGTTCCGCGAGAGCAGAACACTGTGAGCCAATAACAAGGACAAAGTCCAAGTACAATGTAAGGCATAATGGCGTGACTGACAGCAGCTCATGGAATGGGTTGTACTACGCTGAGTCACAGCTGCCGGCCAGGCCCCGCCGATGCGAGCAGCTCGGCGTACGTGACATGCTAGGCACGCCCCTGGTGGTTATCGTCTACCGGGAGTTGTAGAACCTCTGAGCCGCGATCGATATCGGCCATTGTTGGGAATATTAAAATAGGCCGCAATACTGTCTCACTTCATTCTCATTTAGTGCTTCCCTTTCATATCCTTCGATGCTTAAAACTGTTTCTGTATAAGTTGTAGATAATTTTTAGCTGCCTGTATTGTATTCGTGCTACTTTCAGAATTTCAAGAAGTGTTTCCCATACAGCCGTCTCAAATTCTAGCTCCAAGTCTACAGATACCGTAAATGTAGATCTCCCTTTCTTCATCTCTCTTCTGAAATAAGTCGTTGGGTCACTACTGCCTCGCGTGGTCTTACACGTCACTGGAACCAAAACCGGTCTTGCCTAAGGCTAATTTCTGCCATCTTTACATGCGATGTATTCTTCCCCTACAATAACGTTTCTCCTGTAGACAACGGCAATGCAGATCAGAACCATCGTCCTTGAAATGGATGTTTACACTAACTGCACATTCTGAATAATCCCATATGTGATATACACACATCAAAAACAGTTTTCCATCACTTCGGTTCCCACAGTTGCGGAAACTGTACAGAAAATTGGAATAGAAATCAACATAAACATCATTTTCCCCCTTTTTATTGCTCATGAAAACCACACATTGCATGTTCTACCTCCACACAGCGAGACCTTCAGAGGTGGTGGTCCAGGCCGCTGTACACACCGGTACCTCTAATACCCAGCAGCGCGCCCTCATGCATTGATGCATGCCTGTATTCGTTGTGGCATACTATCCACAGGTTCATCAAGACACTGTTGGTCCAGATTGTCCTTCTCCTCAACGGCGATTCGGCATAGATGCCACAGAGTGGTTGGTGGGTCACGTCGCCCATAAATAGCCCTTTTCAATCTATCCCAGGCATGTTCGATAGGCTTCATGTCTGGAGAACATGCTGGCCACTATAGTCGAGCAATGTCGGTATCCTGACGGTAGCCATTCACAAGATGCGCAAGTTGCGGGCACGAATTGTCGTCCATGAACGCGAATGCCTCGCCATTATGCTGGCGATATGGTTACACTATCGGTCGGAGGATAGCATTCACGTATCGTGCAGCTGTTACGGCGCCTTCCATGACCACCAGCGGCGTACATCGGCCCCACATAATGCTACCCCAAAACAGCAGGGAACCTCCACCTTGCTGCACTCGCTGTAAAGTGTGTCTGAGGCGTTCAGCCTGACCGGATTGCCTCCAAACACGTCTTCGACGATTGTCTGTTTGAAGGCATATGCGACGCTCATCGGTGAAGAAAACGTGATGCCAGTCCTGAGCAGTCCATTTGGCATGTTTTTGGGCCCACCTGTACCGCGCTGCATGATGTCGTGGTTGCAAAGATGGACCTCGCCATGGACGTCGGGAGTGAAGTTGTGCATCATGCAGTTTGAGGCATAACACGACGTCCTGTGGCTGCACGAAAAGCGTTATTCAACATCGAGGCGTTGCTGTCTGGGCTCCTCCGAGCCATAATCCGTAGGAAGCGGTCATCCACTGCAGTAGCAGTCCTTGGGCGGCCTGAGCGAGGCATGTCATCGACAGTTCATGTCTCTCTGTATCTCCTCCATATCCGAACAACATCGCTTTGGTTCACTCGGCACCCCTGGACACTTCTCTTGTTGAGAGCCCTTCCTAGCACAAAGTACCAATGCGGACGCGGTCTAACCGTGATATTGACCGTCTAGGCATTGTTGAATTACAGACAACACGAGCCGTGTACCTCCTTCCTGGTGGAATGACTGGGACTGATCGGCTCTCGGACGCACTCCGTCTAATAGGAGCTGCTCATGCATGGTTGTTTACGTCTTTGGGTGGGTTTAGTGACATCTCTGAACAGTCAAAGTGATTGTGTCTGTGATACATCATCCACAGTCAACACCTATATCAGGAGTTCTTGGAACTGGGGTGACGCAAAACTTTTTTTAATGTGTGTTTATTCGCCAAATGTCAAGAAAGAAGGTTCGGGTTGTTTTGGGGGGAAGAGACCAAACAGCTAGGTCATCGGTCTCATTGGATTAGGGAAGGACTGGGAAGGAAGTCGCCCGTGCCCTTTCAAAGGAACCATCCCGGCATTTGCCTGGAGAGATTTAGGGAAATCACGGAAAACCTAAATCAGGATGGCCGGACGCGGGAAACAAAGAAGCTCCAAACATCCATACAGTATGATGTTTTCCCATACGAGGACCTCAACAAATACACTGAGGAAGATAACTTCTCTGCAGATCAGTTATTTGTTATACTCTTTTTTGAGAGTCTAAAAATTTTAAATTCACTGACGGAGAAAAATCGCAACACAAAAAAATTAATATAGCGTAATAAATTTCGGAGATATTTTTACCTAGGTTATATATTTTAATGATTAATATTGCAAGATCACAGTTAATGTACTGTAAGTGCCAGATAATCCATTGTAAATGTGAATTGCTGGTACATTGATAATCAGTGTAATCGCTAGAATGTTAAATGCCAGCATGCAAACGTGCTTGCTTTGAGCTGTACAAGTACCGAACGTCAGTTTGTGGGATGGAGCTCTATGCCTCTTGTACTTGGTCGGTCAATGCAGGGCTCGTTTGTGGATGACGCAGGTGTTGTCGTGTGATAATGTCCCACATGTGCTGGGCCCCAGACAGATATGTTAATAGAGCAGGCCAAGTCAACATGTCAACACTTTATATGGCGTGTTGGGTTAAAACAGCGGTATGTGAGCGAGCGTTATCCTGCTGGAAAACATCCGTTAGAATACTGTTCATGAACCTCAGCATGACAGGTTGCATCACCAGTCAGAGTGCATGGGATGATCACGAGTGCTCCTGCTGTCATGCGAAATCGCACCCCAGACCATAACTCTACATGTCTACGTGTCTAGCACGCAGACAGGTTGTTTGCTTGCCCACAACTAACCTCCTAACCAACACACCACCATCACTGGCACCGAGCCACGGCCATCTCTCATCAGAAAGTACGACAGACCTCCGCCCTGACCTTCAATGAGCTCTCGGTTGACAAGACTGAAGTCGTAAATAGCGATGGTCTCGGGTCAGTAGTCGTCCGGTCTTATTGCGACCGTACATTATCGTGATCACTGCTGCCGGCAGTCACGTACAGTGGCTCTATTACTGCCAGGCCTTTCTGCAGTATCGCAGAAGGAACATCCAGCTTCTCGTAGTCCTATTACACGGCCTCGTTGAAACTCAGTGAGATGATAATGGCATCTTTGTCGCTTTAGAGGCAATCTTGACTAACATCAGCTCACCACGTTCAATCTCAAAGGTAACAAACGCTCACGACCGTTACAGCGTGTATTTAAAGTAAACATGATTTGCATCCTCACAGTGGCGCTGCTAGCGTCACTCTTACGCGACTGGCGCGAAATTTGAACAGTCGTCACCTTTCAGATGTTGAAACACTCCTACGAACTTCCGCTTATGTCGCACAACTCCTTCTATGTGTTGCGATTCCTTTCCCGTCAGTGTATATCTGGACGAAACGCATCGAGCACAACGAAAACTAGGCTGAGAAATGAAATGTTACAAAAATAATTTATTTCACCGTATGATTTCGCCTTCGTAATTAGGCAGCTTTGGGAGCTATTGTTGCCGTTATAAATTTCGGATAAAGTAAATATAGTCGGCCAATTTTACGAGGATTAATGACACGTTAAGTAAGTCTGCATGGCATTGTTTTGTATTTTTTGCGAATAGAGAATAGAGTTCTGTGCATGGTGCAGAACACATTACTCGCGAGCATGTCAGATTTATCGTCTCGCTGAGACCATTCTATGTAAATGCCTGTCGACCTTGGGGGCAGAGCAAGCTGTAATCTGCATCGGGAGATTTGCCAACTTGGCACCAAATATACATTTCTATCGGACTGCATGCCTTTCCTTGTTTCTCCGTACTACTGTTTCGGCTACCATGGATGATGGACGCTGTTGACATTCTTTCTAATACAAGAACAGGTACTTTGTCTTTACTACGAAAACAATAAAAACTGTATCATCACAGTTTTAATTTTTGCCTACGTGGCTACATTGCTACGGATGTCATTTACCTAAATTCTTCACCGTCTTACACATTTTATCACACGTTTTTCAACCTGTAATCTCCAAATAATCTTAGTTTCATTTCTTATAGATATCTCCCCGTAACATCCAGTATTCACATTGTGATTTCTAAGATAAATGTAGCCACGAAGTCGTTGTTTTCAACCAAGTAGGATACACCGATGGTCAAAACAACTGATTTTAACGTTCAGACGCCAGTATGGTGTCCCAATTTAGATTTGCTATAGCTATATGTATTCTTCATAAATCTCCCTTAAGTTTGTATCAGAGGGTATTTTTTGTGTCAGATATCCCCGAAAGTCTCCGTTTTTAAACTTCTACAAGAAAGACAAGGAAGCATAATAGCATACTTTGTAGCACATGTTTACTGGCTAGTATCTGCCATTAAATTTGGATTATTTCCAAAAACAAGAAGAAACATCCAGACAGTACGCGATTATAACGTTAATGGTAAACGTGTCGAACATGTAACATCTTTTAAGTAGGTAGGGGTAAAAGTACGAATCCATAAACGTGGAATGAGTAGCAGAGAAGACGAATCAAAGACGTTAGATTTGCTGAAAGGCTACGGAGAGAGTGCATTGCATCTGTTAAAGAGACTGCAAACAGAACTCTAATGTGATGTATTCCAAAACACTGTTCAAGTCTTTGAGGTCCTTGTCTAGTCAGTCTGAGGGGGGACGTACCTGAAATTGGTTGCCATTCTACAAGCACTTGTCGCACTTCGAGAATTCCAACAGACTGGGATAGTCTGAACGAAAATGTAACAGAGTTTCTGAGAGAGTATAAAATAAAATCGTTGGAAGACAGTTAATAAAACCTTAAAGAAGCTCTGTTGAGTAAATCTACGGATGTTATAATTAAATTTTCCTCGAGATATTTGAGTCTCATCTTTATCTACGATAATGATTGAATCTGATGAAATTAATTAAAATTTGTACCATGGCTGGGATCTGAACCCAGGTCCCCTTTCTTATTAGACAGCAATACTAATTATTACACCACCCCTGTATTAGGGTTAGCGTTGCTGGACTACAGAAGTCCAGTACCCTCCTCAATACAAATTCTATTCCTATCTTCAGCTTATTTTCCCCTTCTTAGATCGTCACTATTGCCGAGGCTCTCTGACATTGCAATAGCACCTATGCATTGGACCTAATGTGGAAATCCTGTACCTATAGATCCTATAATTAAATTTTCCTCGAGGCATTTGAGTCTCATCTTTATCTACGATAATTGTGGAATTTGAAGAAATAAATTTAAATTCATGCCCTGGGGAAAGGGGGCGGGGGGAGGATTTGAACCCAGGTCTCCTTACTTAGCGGGTAGGAATGCTAACCATTACACCAACACAGCACTATGGCCAACAATCCTGCTCACACTACACAAGTTTAATGCCCTCCACAACACAAATTTGAATATCAGCCATTGTGCTGCGGTGGTGTAACCGTTAGCGTTCCTCCCTAGGAAGCAAGGAGACCTGGGTTCACATAATGGCTGTGGCACAAAATTTAACTCATTTATTTCAGATTTCATTTGTTGAGTAAATTTATTCATACACACTCACTGTTCAAGATGCAATGTAAA
The DNA here is from genome assembly GCF_023864275.1 of Schistocerca cancellata. NCBI lineage: Eukaryota > Metazoa > Arthropoda > Insecta > Orthoptera > Acrididae > Schistocerca > Schistocerca cancellata. The sequence continues at coordinate 199,289,190 of NC_064634.1, forward strand.
ACATTTCTGAAGCCCTTATTGAAAATCTCAAATAATTTATGGTAAAAATCTTATGAGTTGTTTGGTTGCGTCATACTCTGTTTCAAACTTCTACGATACTCGACTTTTCCATCCCTTTGCTTGGATCCACTTGTGTACGTTTCAAGTGTCTCTGGGTGGCCAGCTACCAGAAAAACGCTGTGGATTATGGTTTAAATGGTTCAAATGGCTCTGAGCACTATGGGACTTAACATCTGAGATCATCAGTCCACTAGATCTTAGAACTACTTAAACCTAACTAACCTAACGACATCACACATATCCATGGCCAAGGCAGGATTCGAACCTGCGACCGTAGCGCTCGCGCGGTTCCAGACTGAAGCGCCAAGAACCGCACGGCCACAACGGTCGGCCCTGTGGATTATGACACGGCCTAACTACTCAGGTTTTACCTTCACTGGCAATGGTCACGAAATAGTACTGTCTTCCATCAATGACCATTCTTACCGTGGACGACTGTTCCTTCTTCATCGCTGCCTGAAGATTCGGCAGACTGATCAGTTTCGGCATTGTGCACAACTGCTGCAGGAGGGGCGGCTTCAGAATCACTTTTACCAGGAAAGTCACTTATGTCACTTTCAAGACTGAGTTCTCCTACCATCTTGCATAGTATAATGTCGTTTCACCGCGCCATTTTCACATAAATTTACTTCACACACAGTGACTGAACAGTAACACAATGTATGCTTCGGGGACACAGTGACCCTTCAAAGAATATTTCTCTCGAGTGCTCTATTAGGTCTCACCGAAAGCTGAATTTAGATTGTTGGCAGCGGGTTGTGTCTGTGTGATAGCGGATGTACTGCAGCGGACAAAAAACATCAGGGTTGGACTGACACTTGTAGGGGTAAGAATCATGTTCTATCTATTGTAATGTACAGGGGACCATCATGAACCGCGGCGACTTCGGTGAAACCACTGCCTCTGGGTACAAATGCCATTTCTGTTCGTCGCTTTGCGTATTTGTTTCAGTTACTAATATACTATAATGTAGCAGTTCTTTCTGCGTGTGGTCCAACTTTCACTGAGCTATGTGTCTTGATAGTGATGCTGAAACGTCCCATTTGAAAATTAAGAATGACTCTGCTGGTAAACTTCTATGTTATCTGATTTTCAAACAGCTGAGGAAAACTGAACGTACTCAGTTATTTCTCTCTTTACTTATTCTAATTATCACAAAATTGGCACATAATATTTGTAGCGCAACCCAATCTGACTTTCAATAATCCCTGCAAAAGAATGGCCCTGACTAACATTAACCTATACCTTTCATGAATCACTTACCTCACAAAAATCTTCGTTACTCAAACTAATGCAATACAAAATGGTTCAAATGGCTCTGAGCACTATGGGAGTTAACATCTCAGGTCATCAGTCCCCTAGAACGTAGAACTGTTTAAACCTAACTAACCTAAGGGCATCACACACATCCATGTGCGAGGCAGGATTCGAATCTGCGACTGTAGCGGTCGCGCGGTTCCAGACTGAAGCGCCTAGAACCGCTCGGCCACTCTGGCCGGCTACTGCAATACAGCGGGCGCCACTACTGCCAGCTAAATAAAAGATTCTAACTACTGAAGGCACTAACTACTGACAGGCATAGTTAGCAAATGAAAGATTTTGATAGAGAAGAAACAATGTATTTCCCTTAATAGTGTTCAAAAGTCATAATATACAGGGTGTTACAAAAAGGTACGGCCAAACTTTCAGGAAACATTCCTCACACACAAATGAAGAAAAGATGTTATGTGGACATGTGTCCGGAAACGCTTAATTTCCATGTTAGAGCTCATTTTAGTTTCGTTCTTCCACCTTCGCTCAATGGAGCACGTTATCATGATTTCATACGGGATACTCTACCTGTGCTGCTAGAACATGTGCCTTTACAAGTACGACACAACATGTGGTTCATGCACGATGGAGCTCCTGCACATTTCAGTCGAGCGATGGATTGGTAGAGGCGGACCAATTCCATGGCCTCCACGCTCTCCTGACCTCAACCCTCTTGACTTTCATTTATGGGGGCATTTGAAAGCTCTTGTCTACGCAACCCCGGTACCAAATGTAGAGACTCTTCGTGCTCGTATTGTGGACGGCTGTGATACAACACGCCATTCTCCAGGGCTGCATCAGCGCATCAGGGATTCCATGCGACGGAGGGTGGATGCATGTATCCTCGCTAACGGAGGACATTTTGAACATTTCCTGTAACAAAGTGTTTGAAGTCACGCTGGTACGTTCTGTTGCTGTGTGTTTCCATTCAATGATTAATGTGATTTGAAGAGAAGTAATAAAATGGGCTCTAACATGGCCGGCCGAAGTGGCCGTGCGGTTCTAGGCGCTGCAGTCTGGAACCGCTAGACCGCTACGGTCGCAGGTTTGAATCCTGCCTCGGGCATGGATGTGTGTGATGTCCTTAGGTTAGTTAGGTTTAACTAGTTCTAAGTTCTAGGGGACTAATGACCTCAGAAGGTGAGTCCCATAGTGCTGAGAGCCATTTGAACCATTTTTTGACTTCTAAAATGGAAAGTAAGCGTTTCCGGACACATGTCCACATAACATATTTTCTTTCTTTGTGTGTGAGGAATGTTTCCTGAAAGTTTGGCCGTACCTTTTTGTAACACCCTGGGTATCAGTTCATGACATCCAGTCTTACAAATTTCCTTTTCTGACGGACACACGTCCAGATCGTCCGCTCTCAAAACTCTGGCATCTCTCTCCCCACATCCACCACTGCTGGCGGCTCACCTCCAACTGCCCAACGCTACGTGCTGTTCACATCCAGCTGCCCAACACTACACCAGCGAAATGGCTCAAATGGCTCTAAGCACGATGGGACTTAACATCTGAGGTCATCAGTGCCCTGGACTTAAAACTACTTAAAGCTAACTGACCTAAGGACATCACACATATCCATGCCCGAGGCAGGATTCGAACCTGCGACCATAGCATACACAAGCGAATATTCCAACAATGAGTCCAACTAGCCACATACTGCACACACCACAATCAGTGATTTTCGTACAGAGCGCTACGTGGCGTTACCACCATGAAAACCTACACAGCCTACGTACAATACACCACGGAAATTTCTCTGCCTCGTGATTACTGGGTGTTGTGTGATGTCCTTAGGTTAGTTAGGTTTAAGTAGTTCTACGTTCTAGGGGACTGATGACCATAGATGTTAAGTCCCATAGTGCTCAGAGCCATTTGAACCATTTGAACACCACGGAAAAGTTTATTTCGTCGTCAGGCTTTGGACACCAGTGCTGTAAGACCTGACAATGTTCTGATATTTACGGTGCGCTTCACGCCACAGCTGACCGGTGCCGTGTGTGGTTGCAGACGGCGTCGCTGGCCATCATGGTGCCGTCGGGCAAGCTGGAGCCGATCACGCCCCCGGACCCGGCGCCGCGGCCGCTGCCCGCCTACCCGCTGGTGCCGCCGGCGCCCGTCTACGAGGACCCGGAGCCGCACGCCAACCTGGTGCTGCCGCCGCCGCCCGCCAGGGCGTACCAGCCACCCTTCGGCTTCAGGCTCAAGCCGCTGCCCAAGCAGCGCTACCCGGTGAGCCCAGCACTCTCTCTCGCACACCATTACCAGCGTTACGCAACTCTGTGACATCTGCTGTCGTAATGGTTCCCTCATTCTTGGGTTCTCAGTCTACCTCCGTTATCTGCACTACCATCATCATCAACAACACCACCACCGCACCACCTCGATCCCCAACTCCAACATCTACATCTACATCTACATTATTACTCTGCAATTCAAATTTAAGTGCTTAGCAGAGGGTTCATCGAACCACAATCATACACTACTGGCTATTAAAATTGCTACACCGAGAAGAAATGCAGATGATAAACGGGTATTCATTGGACAAATATATTATCCTAGAACTGACGTGTGATTACATTTTCACGCAATTTGGGAGCATAGATCCTGAGAAATCAGTACCCAGAACAACCACCTCCGACCGTAATAACGGCCTTGGTACGCCTGGGCATTGAGTCAAACAGAGTTTGGATGGCGTCTACAGCTACAACTGCCCATGCAGCTTCAACACGATACCACAGTTCATCAAGAGTAGCGACTGGCATATTGTGACGAGCCAGTTGCTCGGACACCATTGACCAGACGTTTTCAGTTGGTGAGAGATCTGGAGAATGTGCTGGCCTGGGCAGCAGTCGAACATTTACTGGATCCAGAAAGTCCCGTACAGGACCTGCAACATGAAGTCGTGCATTATCCTGCTGAAATATAGGGTTTCGCAGGGATCGAATGAAGGGCAGAGCCACGCATTGTAACACATCTGAAATGTAGCGTCCGCTGTTCAAAGTGTCGTCAATGCGAACAAGAGCTGACAGAGACGTGTAACCAATGGCATCCCATACCATCACGCCGGGTGATGCGCCAGTATGGCGATGACGAATACACGCTTCCAATGTGCGTTCAGCGATGTCGCCAGACACGCATGCGACCATCATGATGCTGTAAACAGAACCTGGATTCATCCGAAAAAATGACGTATTGCCATTCGTGCACCCAGGTTTGTCGTTGAGTACACCATCGCAGCCGCTCCTGTCTGTGACGCAGCGTGAAGGGTAACCGCACCTATGGTCTCCCAGCCGACAGTCCATGCTGCTGCAAACGTCGTCGAACTGTTAGTGCAGATGGTTGTTGTCTTTCAAACGTCCCCGTCTGTTGACTCAGGGATCGAGACGTGGCTGCACGATCCGTCACAGCCATGCGGATAAGATGCCTGTCGTCTCGACTGCTAGCGATACGAGGCCTTTGTGATCCAGCACGGCGTTCCGTATTACCCTCCTGAACCCACCGATTCCATATTCTGCTAACAGTCATTGGATCTCGACAAACGCGAGCAGCAATGTCGCGATACGATAAATCGCAATCGCGATAGCCTACAATCCGACCTTTATCAAAGTCGGAAACGTGATGGTACGCATTTCTCCTCCTTACACGAGGCATCACAACAGCGTTTCACCAGGCAACGCATGTCAACTGCTGTTTGTGTATGAGAAATCGGTGCCGGCCGCGGTGGCCGAGCGGTTCTGGCGCTGCAGTCCGGAACCGCGGGACTGCTACGGTCGCAGGTTCGAATCCTGCCTCGGGCATGGGCGTGTGTGATGTCCTTAGGTTAGTTAGGTTTAAGTTGTTCTAAGTTCTAGGGGACTTATGACCTAAGATGTTGAGTCCCATAGTACTCAGAGCCATTTGAACCATTTTTGAGAAATCGGTTGGAAACTTTCATCATGTCAGCATGTTGTAGGTGTCACGTCCGGCGTCAACCTTGTGTGAATGCTCTGAAAAGCTAATCATTTGTACATCACAGCATCTTCTTCCTGTCGGTTAAATTTCGCGTCTGTAGCACGTCATCTTTGTGGTGTAGCAATTTTAATGGCCAGTAGTGTACTATCTCTCTACCATTCCACTCCCGAACAGCGCGCGGGAAAAACAAACACATAAACCTTTGTGTTCGAACTCTGATTTCTCTTATTTTATTTTGATGATCATTCCTACCTAGGTAGGTTGGGCTCAACATAATATTTTCGCATTCGGAAGAGAAAGTTGGTGACTGGAATTTCGTAAATATATCTCGCCGCGACGAAAAACGCCTTTGCTTTAATGACTTCCATCCCAACCCGCGTATCATGTCTGCCACACTCTCTCCCCTATTACGTGATAATACAAAACGAGCTGCCCTTTTTTGCACCCTTTCGATGTCCTCCGTCAATCCCACCTGGTAAGGATCCCACACCGCGCAGCAATATTCTAACTGAGGACGAACGAGTGTTGTGTAAGCTGTCTCTTTAGTGGACTTATTGCATCTTCTAAGTGTCCTGCCAATGAAACGCAACCTTTGGCTCGCCTTCCCCACAATATTATCTATGTTGTCTTTCCAACTGATGTTGTTCCTAATTTTAACACCCAGGTACTTAGTTGAATTGACAGCCTTGAGAATTGTACTATTTACCGAGTAATCGAATTCCAACGGATTTATTTCGGAACTCATGTGGATCACCTCACACTTTTCGTTATTTAGCGTCAACTGCCACCTGCCACACCATACAGCAATCTTTTCTAAATCGCTTTGCAACTGATACTGGTCTTCGGATGACCTTACTAGACGGTAAATTACAGCATTATCTGCGAGCAACCTAAGAGAACTGCTCAGATTATCACCCAGGTCATTTATGTAGATCAGGAACAGCAGAGGTCCCAGGACGCTTCCCTGGAGAACACCTGATATCACTTCAGTTTTACTCGATGATTTGCCGTCTATTACTACGAACTGCGACCTTCCTCACAGGAAATCACGAATCCAGTCGCACAACTGATACGATACCCCATAGGCCCGCAGCTTGATTAGAAGTCGCTTGTGAGGAACGGTGTCAAAAGCTTTTCGGAAATCTAGAAATACGGAATCAACTTGAGATCCCCTGTCGATAGCGGCCATTACTTCCTGCGAATAAAGTTGCACAAGAACGATGTTTTCTGAAACCATCCAGTCTGACAGTCCCAGATTCTGCGTGGTGGATCTACACTGAAGAGCCAAACAGATAGATACACCTGCCTAATATCGTGTAGGGCGAACATGCAGCACTGTCACAACACGATGTGTCATGGACTTGAATAATGTCTGAAGCAGTGCTGGAGGGAACTGACACCATGAATTCTTCAAGGCTGTCAATAAATCCGTAAGATTACGAGGGAGTGCTGATCTCTTCTGAAAAGGCATCCCAGATATGCTCGGGGGGGGGGGGGGGGGGGTTACCAGCGGAAGTGTTTAAACTCAGAAGAGTGTTCCTGGAGCCACTCCGTAGCAATTCTGGTCGTATGGGGTGTCGCATTATCGTGTTGGAATTGCCCAAGTCTGTCGGAACGTGCAATGGACATGAATGGATGCAGGTGATAGATAGCATGCTTACATACGAGTCACCTGTCAGAGTCGTATCTAGACGTATCATGGCTCCCATATCACACCAACTGCTGACGTCCCACACCGTTACAGAGCCTCCTCCAGCTTGAATAGTCCCCTGCTGACATGCAGGGTCTACATCTACATCAACATCTACATCCATACTCGGTAAGCCACCTGACGGTGTGTGGCGGAGGGTACCTTGAGTACCTCTATCGGTTCTCCCTTCTATTCCAGTCTCGTATTGTTCGTGGAAATAAGGATTGTCGGCATGCCTCTGTGTGGGCTCTAATCTCTCTGATTTTATCCTCATGGTCTCTTCCCAAGATATACGTAGGAGGGAGCAATATACTGCTTCACTCCTCGGAGAAGGTATCTTCTCGAAACTTCGACAATAGCCCGTACCGAGCTACTGAGCGTCTCTCCTGCTGGGTCTTCCACTGGAGTTTATCTGTCATCCCCATAACGCTTTCGTGATTACTAAATGATCCTGTAACGAAGCGCGCTGCTCTCCGTTGGATCTTCTCTATCTCTTCTATCAACCCTATCTGGTACGGATCCCACACCGGTGAGCAATATTCAAGCAGTGGGCGAACAAGCGTACTGTAACCTACTTCCTTTGTTTTCGGATTTCATTTCCTTAGGATTCTTCCAATGAATCTCAGTCTGGCATCTGCTTTATCGACGATTAATTTTATATGCTCATTCCATTTTAAATCGCTCCTAATGCGTACTCCCAGATAATTTACGGAATTAACTGCTTCCAGTTGCTGACCTGCTATATTGTAGCTAAATGATAAGGGATCTTTCTTTCTATGTATTCGCAGCACATTACACTTGTCTACATTGAGATTCAATTGCCATTCCCTGCACCATGCGACAATTCGCTGCACATCCTCCTGCATTTCAGTACAGACTGCTCTCCATTGAGAATGACATGCTGGGTTCTGTTATCTAGGAACTCTTCAATCCAATCGCACAATTGGTCTGATAGTCCATATGCTCTTACTTTGTTCATTAAACGACTGTGGGGAACTGTATCGAACGCCTTGCGGTACCCGTGTCTATGGCCCTCTGAGTGTTGTGGACCAATAGCGCGACCTAGGTTTCACACGATCGTCTTTTTCGAACCCATGCTGATTCCTACAGAGTAGATTTCTAGTCTCCAGAAAAGTCATTATACTCGAACATAATACGTGTTCCAAAATTCTACAACTAATAGACGATAGAGATATGGTCTATAGTTCTGCACATCTGTTCGACGTCCCTTCTTGAAAACGGGGATGACCTGTGCCCTTTTCCAATCCTTTGGAACGCTACGCTCTTCTAGAGATCTACGGTACACCGCTGCAAGAAGGGGGGCAAGTTCCTTCGCGTACTCTGTGTAAAATCGAACTGGTATCCCATCAGGTCCAGCGGACATTCCTCTTTTGAGCGATTTTAATTGTTTCTCTATCCCTCTGTCGTCTATTTCGTTATCCACCATTTTGCCATCTGTCCGACAATCTAGAGAAGGAACTACAGTGCAGTCTTCCTCTGTGAAACAGCTGTGGAAAAAGACGTTTAGTATTTCGGCCTTTAGTCTGTCATCCTCTGTTTCAGTACCATTTTGGAGAGTGTCTGGACATTTTGTTTTGATCTACCTACCGCTTTGACATAAGACCAAAATTTCTTAGGATTTCTGCCAAGTCAGTACATAGATGGATTCATGAGGCTGTCTCCATAACCTTACACGTCTGTCCGCTCGATACTATTTGAAACTAGACTCGTCCGCCCAGGCAACATGTTTCCAGACATCAACAGTCCATTGTCGCTGTTGAGGCGCACAGACGAGTCATAAAGCTTTGCGTCGCGCAGTCATCAAGGGGTCGTTCGGGAAAATCCTTACTTCATCGCTACCTCGGAGATGCTGTGTCCTATCGCTCGTGCGCCGACTATGACGCCACGTTCAAACTCTCTTAAATCTGCCATTGTAGCAGCAGTAACCAATCTAACAACTGCACCAGACACTCGTCTTATAAGCCGGCCGAAGTGGCCGTGCGGTTAAAGGCGCTGCAGTCTGGAACCGCAAGGCCGCTACGGTCGCAGGTTCGAATCCTGCCTCGGTCATGGATGTTTGTGATGTCCTTAGGTTAGTTAGGTTTAACTAGTTCTAAGTTCTAGGGGACTAATGACCTCAGCAGTTGAGTCCCATAGTGCTCAGAGCCATTTGAACCATCTGAACTCGTCTTATACAGATGTTGCCGACCGCAGTGCCGTATTCTATCTGCTTACACGTTTCGTTATTTGAATACGCATGACTATACCAGTTTCCTTGGCGCTTCAGTGTATTAGGACTGGCGGGTGGGGGGGAGGGGGGGGAGAGAGGGAGGAGATCAACAAACTACGAAAATCACTTCCCAGTGAGTAGCACAGTTTCTCCCACATCACCATGACTAACATCATAGGTACACAGAGCTACAGTTGTACTTAGTTTTTGACCTGAAATCATCTTTCCACTGGAGACACAGAGGAATTAAAGTGATAAGCTGCCAGTGGGCATCGATTTATACCAATGGGGCAAGTAGAAAATTTGTGCCGTATTGGGATTCGAACCCTGTCCCCCGCTTAGTAAGTAGATGCGCTGACAGCTACGCCATCTGGACACAGTGCTTACTACAATCTCACTGACTATCCTAGCACGCCTTCCGACGTACCCAAATCTCAACTTATAGCACACACTACATAAGTGGTTCCCTTTCCCGTTAGCCTCATTCCTCGAGGCACCTCGCCGGCTACCGTTGGAGTTCGAGCTTGGTAAGCAGCCGCACTGAATGGATCATTGGCCGTCATCGCCGTAATTTAATATATGGTGTCTTTTCTTTCCGACATATCCGAAAAAACAGATGCCACATCTGTTTATTCGTCGGTCGAACGGTCTTGTGTGACGAAATACCATCAGTTTTGAAACGGTAATAACTACGAGACTGAAACTTCCTGGCAGATTAAAACTGTGTGCCGGACCGAGACTCGAACTCGGGACCTTTGTCTGTCGCGGGCAAGTGCTCTACCAACTGAGCTACCCAAGCACGACTCATGTCCCGTCCTCACAGCTTCACTTCTGCCCGTACCTCGTCTCCTACCTTCCAAACTTTACAGAAGCTCTCCTGCGAACCTTGCAGAACTAGCACTCCTGAAAGAAAGGATATTGCGGAGACATGGCTTAGCCACAGCCTGGGGGATGTTTTCAGAGTGAGATTTTCACTCTGCAGCGGAGTGTGCGCTGATATGAAACTTCCTGGCAGATTAAAACTGGTAGAGCATTTGCCCGCGAAAGGCAAAGGTGCCGAGTTCGAGTCTCGGTCCGGCACACAGTTTTAATCTGCCAGGAAGTTTCATATCAGCGCACACTCCTCTGCAGAGTGAAAAATCTCATTCTGGAAACATCCCCCAGGCTGTGGCTAAGCCATGTCTCCGCAATATCCTTTGTTTCAGGAGTGCTAGTTTTGCAGGTTCGCAGGAGGGCTTCTGTAAAGTTTGGAAGGTAGGAGACGAGGTACTGGCAGAAGTGAAGCCTTGAGGACGGGGCGTGAGTCGTGTTTGGGTAGCTCAGTTGATAGAGCACTTGCCCGCGAAAGGCAAAGGTCCTGAGTTCGAGTTCGGTCCGGCACACAGTTTTAATCTACCAGGAAGTTTCACATCAGCGCACACTCCGCTGCAGAGTGAAAATCTCATTCTGGAACTGCGAGGCTAATGATGCGTAAACAGTTGAGTCCATGACGGATAGATCATCTCTGTACATTTTTATCGTGCTGTATTTGTTTGCCTGTGACGTCATCTTACAGAGTAGGCGTATGCGCATGATTGTTAGGAATTAGCTTTGTTTAAAGTCATAAACTGGTGTAGCGTTTAGGTAGAATATTGATTTGGGTGTAATTGTGATAAGCTCTCCCAGCACTATAGCACTATTCGCCAGAATATAAGCGAAAATCGGTATTCATTAAAAATTACGTAATAAATATGCTCGAAATTATAAAAATGCGCAAGTCAGAGGAAAACTCGCGTCGAAAGGAATCCAGAAAGCCTAAAAAGTCCAGTCCCGAAGGAATACGAGAGCTACGGCAGCGTCGAAAATTAAATGAAAATTAGGCGCAAAGCAATTACTGTAGCTGACACGTGGGGCATACAGCAGCCAGCGACACTTCAAATTTGTGATTTATCTATTCTGTAACCGCTATAATACTTTGTGTTATCACTGTATTAAAGAGATTAATTCAATTAAATTATGTACTGAAACGAAACACTTCTTATTTTTTTATCCCGACGTTTTCATGAAGTCATGAAGAATCTACGGCGCGAACGGGAAGAGTCGTCAGTCTTCTAACCTTCTTGCCTAGTCTGACGAAGCCCACGACTCCCTCACCTCTAAAAACATCATCATGCCGTACTAGCACTTACACCAATACCTCATACATTTCATTAACTGTGTTTGTCCACATTTCTTGCCCTCTACGGCTCCCTCTAGCAACATGGAAGTTATTCTCTTAATTAACGTTTTCGTCATAGTCCTTTCCTACGAAGAGGTCCTCCTGATTTTATGTATGTTCGTTTACTATTTGGTCTCCCTCTGCAGCATCAAATTTCGATTTGCTTCTTTTAAGATTTTCCCCAGCCATAATTCCTTCTGTATATTACTTTGCTCCATGTGTACATTCCGACAGGTTCTTCCTCCAGTTAAGGCCTACAACATTTGTGGTCTTTTCTGCGAAGAATGCCCTCTTTGCGTTTACTAGTGTTCTTCTTGTATCTTCCTTGTTTCGTCACACTTTATTTTTTCATCAACTACGGGGTCCCCAGTTTTGATGTGTTTATTATTAACCTCATTTCAGCTACTCGGCATTACTGTGTCTTTCTTTGGTTTACATTTCTTTGATCTACTCTCAGTCCATATTCTCTGCTCGACGCCATCTTTCAAATTTTGTACAGTACCTGTCAAAAACCAACCATAAGACTCGAGCCACAGCCAAGCGAAGAGCGTATTCCTTTTTAACATAAAGCCACTAGCATCGTTTCTCAAGTAACCATTCTCTTGTATCCCGCCTGGAAGGCGGCGCGTGGATCTGCTCCGGTGATCTGCAATATAGGCCGAATGAAGGAAGCGGGTAGGAGCGGGTGAGGTAAAGCACTTCGATACTGCAAGTAAAGTTAAAGCACCTTTACTGGTGTATAAACATATACAAACACACAGATGAGCACGTAAGTGCGAAGCCGTTCATGTATCAAAGCTAACAGTTACTAAAAGCTACAAAGGCAAAGTCTATAAATACACTCCCGGAAATGGAAAAAAGAACACATTGACACCGGTGTGTCAGACCCACCATACTTGCTCCGGACACTGCGAGAGGGCTGTACAAGCAATGATCACACGCACGGCACAGCGGACACACCAGGAACCGCGGTGTTGGCCGTCGAATGGCGCTAGCTGCGCAGCATTTGTGCACCGCCGCCGTCAGTGTCAGCCAGTTTGCCGTGGCATACGGAGCTCCATCGCAGTCTTTAACACTGGTAGCATGCCGCGACAGCGTGGACGTGAACCGTATGTGCAGTTGACGGACTTTGAGCGAGGGCGTATAGTGGGCATGCGGGAGCCCGGGTGGACGTACCGCCGAATTGCTCAACACGTGGGGCGTGAGGTCTCCACAGTACATCGATGTGGTCGCCAGTGGTCGGCGGAAGGTGCACGTGCCCGTCGACCTGGGACCGGATCGCAGCGACGCACGGATGCACGCCAAGACCGTAGGATCCTACGCAGTGCCGTAGGGGACCGCACCGCCACTTCCCAGCAAATTAGGGACACTGTTGCTCCTGGGGTATCGGCGAGGACCATTCGCAACCGTCTCCATGAAGCTGGGCTACGGTCCCACACACCGTTAGGCCGTCTTCCGCTCACGCCCCAACATCGTGCAGCCCGCCTCCAGTGGTGTCGCGACAGGCGTGAATGGAGGGACGAATGGAGACGTGTCGTCTTCAGCGATGAGAGTCGCTTCTGCCTTGGTGCCAATGATGGTCGTATGCGTGTTTGGCGCCGTGCAGGTGAGCGCCACAATCAGGACTGCATACGACCGAGGCACACAGGGCCAACACCTGGCATCATGGTGTGGGGAGCGATCTCCTACACTGGCCGTACACCACTGGTGATCGTCGAGGGGACACTGAATAGTGCACGGTACATCCAAACCGTCATCGAACCCATCGTTCTACCATTCCTAGACCGGCAAGGGAACTTGCTGTTCCAACAGGACAATGCACGTCCGCATGTATCCCGTGCCACCCAACGTGCTCTAGAAGGTGTAAGTCAACTACCCTGACCAGCAAGATCTCCGGATCTGTCCCCCATTGAGCATGTTTGGGACTGGATGAAGCGTCGTCTCACGCGGTCTGCACGTCCAACACAAACGCTGGTCCAACTGAGGCGCCAGGTGGAAATGACATGGCAAGCCGTTCCACAGGACTACATCCAGCATCTCTACGATCGTCTCCATGGGAGAATAGCAGCCTGCATTGCTGCGAAAGGTGGATATACACTGTACTAGTGCCGACATTGTGCATGCTCTGTTGCCTGTGCCTATGTGCCTGTGGTTCTGTCAGTGTGATCATGTGATGTATCTGACCCCAGGAATGTGTCAATAAAGTTTCCCCTTCCTGGGACAATGAATTCACGGTGTTCTTATTTCAATTTCCAGGAGTGTAGCTAGCCCCCTACAAAGTAGAAGCTAAGTTGCTAGGACATCTGCTCTTGATCAACTGGGCAGAAAGTAGAGTGTCGGTCGTTGAGCTCCACAGCGTCGGCTAGAGGGCGCTGTGGTCGGCGTAGTTCGTCCGCTCTCGTAGTGCCAACCAACGCTGTGCCATCGCAACTGTCGATACCACACATTCGGGTTACCGTAGCGGTTTTTTCATAATTTAGACTTCGAGTTAAAGTCTGTGTGCACACTACGTGGCGAGCTACACACACTCCCACGCCACCACCACTGTCACAACAACCACCATCAACAACAACAAAGTCGACATCTTTCCTACGAAACACAAGCCGTTTATAAACATACGCCACACCAGCAATGCTCATTCAAAAGCTCATATTGCCTGAAGTATTCATTCCCGAGCATTGAGTTCTTATCTCAGATTACTCATTTTAAGGTCCTCTGCCATTTGGATAATTTCGACCATAGACATTTGAGACTCCTGAAATATCACTCTTCAATGATGTGTTGTGGATCACTACGCTGCAGAAATATACAGTCCTCTGCTTTGATCATAGTACCCACGTATATCATGACTCTGCATCCACTGTAATTCTCAGGATCTTAACCAGGATTAACAACTCTAGGACCACCTCGATTGTCATTCAACAGTAACGGGAAATGCTGCTGACATACTAATCGCAGATTCCTGTTGCGACTTATCGTGAAGTGACTCACTGCCACTTCTAGTTAGACTAGCTGTCACGTATTTTGCAAAACAGCGGGTACTCTATATCTAGCATGTTGTCATAATACTGTAATGTGACGTGACAGAATACGGCGGACTCGATGAGGTTATTACTGTCATTCCGCATCCGTAAAGACCCGCAGTGATCTTCAGGACCAGAGTTGTGAGATGTTTGTCGAGTGCCCTGACTTGAAAAGGCACCGCTTTAGAATCAGTTTAGCGTTCGACGGGGTGCCTCTGTTAGTGGAGCGCGCAGAGCGAGATATACATTTGGCACGGGCCGATTGGTTCCGTGAAAGCTCTCTGTGGTCCCGGCCCTCGACCCCAATACCGCATAGTGTCCCGTCGCTCGCCGTGGCGTATCGTATCGGCGCACAAGCAGATCTCCTTTGTCCCCTTTTGATGCGTGTCCGAGATCTTTCTGAGCGCTGTAGAGGTGGTTCCGTTTGTAAGGCCGGCGCTCGCCGCAGCGATTCGATATTGCAACAGCGACGGGGACCTTGCAGCGAGCTCCACTACACAGAGTCGTAAACTTATCACGGGCGCCTTCATTACAATGGAAGGAGATAACGTGAGGATCTCGATACACGCTAGAATTGAGATAGTAAGCTGTTGTGGAAAGCCCATGTCCAGGATCTTGTTCAGAAGCTAAATGCTGCTTTATTTACCATTAGAACAGTATCTGAAATAAATGACACTTCAACACGAAAAGTAGTCTACTTCGCATATTTTCATACGCTTATGTCGTATGGTATTATTTTTTGGGGTAATTCTTCTGATTCAAAAAGGGTATTTTTGGCTCAAAAACGGGCTGTTCGAGCTATATGTGGTGTAAGTTCGAGAACCTCTTGTCGACCCCTATTCAAAAATCTGGGAATTCTGACACTGCCCTCACAGTATATATTTTCTTTAATGTCGTTTGTTGTTAGCAATATTAGCCTATTCCCAAGAGTTAGCAGCTTTCACTCAGTTAATACTAGGCAGAAATCAAATCTGCATGTAGAATGCACTTCCTTGACTCTTGTGCAGAAAGGAGTGCAGTATTCTGCTGCATCCATTTTCAATAAGCTGCCACAAGAACTCAAAAATCTTAGCAGTAGCCTAAACTCTTTTAAGTCTAAACTGAAGAGTTTCCTCATGGCTCACTCTTTCTATTCTGTCGAGGAGCTCCTGGAAGAGCTAAAAAATTAAGCAAATTCCAGTGTTACATTGTTGATTGTCTTCATTTAAACTTACGACTTGTCACCTGAATATTTTTTTTTATATTTCATTTTATCTGTTTCTAATATCGTGTTATAATTTCATGTATTGACTCGTTCCATGACCATGGAGACTTCTCCTTAATTTGGTCCCACGGAACAACAAATAAATAAAAAAAATAAATAAATAAAATTCAAAGGGTGGAAATTGACTTTATTACTTAATTCCGCAATTTTTGAATGCACCGCAACTAAAAATGTATTGAAACATAACGATACTACCGCATCAGTTTTGACCGCTGCACAATCCCAAACACGAGAGATATCGATATTAGCACTCACGATATTGAAAAGCAATTAAAACTACTTCAGGCGAACATACCACACTGCTCTGGCGAAAATACCGTTTATATTGAAAAAGCAGTGGAATTAATTGCTTTCCTAGACGTATTTATCGAGAATCTCCTTCGCAGTGGATAGTCCCCCTGTGACTGGAAAAAGCACAGGTCACTCCTGTTTAGAAACAGTAAAAGATCGGCTGCACAGAATTACAAGTCAATATTGCTCTTATCCTAGAGCATATCCTAAACTTAAAATTGTGATGTTCATACAGAAAAAAGCAAAAGATCATCTGGACAGAATTACAGCTCAATATTGCTGCTGTCCTACAGCATATTCTAAACTTAAAATTATGATGTTAATATAGAAAAGCAGGTTTCTCTCAAAGAGTCAGCATGGATTCCGCTTCCTTTATTTATACTGGACATACGCTATCAGATCAAATGTATCCGGGTATCCCTATATAAAGTGGAACTGACCGCTAGATGTCACAGTC
This sequence comes from Schistocerca cancellata, assembly GCF_023864275.1. Classification (NCBI taxonomy): domain Eukaryota; kingdom Metazoa; phylum Arthropoda; class Insecta; order Orthoptera; family Acrididae; genus Schistocerca; species Schistocerca cancellata. The sequence continues at coordinate 199,305,670 of NC_064634.1, forward strand.
TGTGGACCCGCCGGTACAGGCTATTCCCTTTACAAACTTCTAGCATTTGTAGAGGGGAGTGCGAAGACAATATGTGATGATGATGATGTTTGGGTTGTGGGGCGCTCAACTGCGTGGTTATCAGCGCCCGTACAATTTCCCAACCTTTGCTCAGTCCAATTTCGCCACTTTCCTGGATGATGATGAAATGATGAGGACAACACAAACACCCAGTCATCTCGAGGCAGGTGAAAATCCCTGACCCCGCCGGGAATCGAACCCGGGACCCCGTGCTCGGGAAGCGAGAACGCTACCGCGAGACCACGAGCGGCGGACACGAAGACAATATTTTGAATTGGAATCCCGTGCTATACCATCTGAAAACATGTTAGTAACGTGACCACTTTTACAAGTAATCGATTAGGTGTGGCCCAACATACCACTTGTTTTATAGCCCAAGGAACTGCTCTTGTACTCGTTGACGGGTTTTCTTCAACGTCCTCTTCCAGTTCGGGTGTGCGGGGTCTCCTTGGCGCGACACAGTCATGCCTGCCGACAGTAAAGGAAGCCGTTGGATAATTTCGGCGGAAAGGGATGCAATGGAGTCAGACGATGTGGAGAACGATCTTGATGAAGGCGAAAAGCATCTCTTCCATTACCATGAGCTCCACCGTTTAGAAGGATCCTGTCGCGGTAGTCTGCAAACATGTATTCAACCATTCAGAAGGATCATATCGGTGTATTCTGCCAACTTGTATTCATCCGTGTTGCTCTAACATTCACAGGTAGTAAATGAGGCTGGGCTCAAACGAGGCCAGAGAGGAGAAAAATGGTTCAAATGGCTCTGATCACTATGCGACTTAACTTCTGAGGTCATCAATCGCCTAGAACTTAGAACTAATTAAACCTAACTAACCTAAGAACATCACACACATCCATGCCCGAGGCAGGATTCGAACTTGCGACCGTAGCGGTCGCTCGGTTTCAGACTGCAGCGCCGAGAACCGCACGGCCACTCCGGCCGGCCAGAGAGGAGAATGGACGCAAATGACATCAGCCGATCCGGTGTAACCAACCCCCTCACAATGACTACCCTGTTGCATACCTACATAGAAAACACCTCTTCAGGTTTCATTAGCACGGAAACAGTGCGTTTCCTGAGATGTGTTCATATTCAAACTAGTAGGAACTCACTCCCGTCTAGAACTCGTAGAAGTTTGTAACTGGAATTTCCGAACACCCTGTATAAAAAGAGGCGGGGAGGATTGTATTATCAGTAGCGAAACAGTAACAGCAGAATGGATAGTCCAGGAGGGCTCAGTGACCCCGAACGTGGACTAGTCATTGGATGTCACCTGAGCAACGAATCTATTACGGGTATTTCAACCCATCTGAAGCTGCTCAAGTCGACTGTTAGTGATGTGACTGTGAAGTGGAAACGCGAAGGAATAACCGCAGTTAAATCTATACCAGACAAACCCAATGTACTGATGGTCTGGGACAGACCAGTATTGCAGACAGTGGAGGTAAAAAAATTGCAGGAAATCTGCAGAAGAAATCAGTCGTGCGTTCGCAAGTACTAACAGCAGTCCAGCTAGCAAACTGAGCGTGCGCAGGCGTCAAAAACTGGGACACACTGGTCGCGCAGACTCCTGTAAGCTGCACTCTTCTGTGGTCAAAGTTAAGCGCCACTTGAGCTGGTGTAAAGTGCGACTCCACTGGACAGTGACCGGAAACGAAAGATTTGGAGTGATAAATCACGCTATAACCTGTGGAAATTAGAAGGAAGCGTTTGGTTTTTGGCGAACGCCTGAACAAATTACTTGCCACCAAGTGTAGTGCCAACAAAGAACTACGCAGGACATGGTGCAGCTATGTTTTTTGTGGTTGGGTGTGGTCCCCTCATTACGCTTAAGAAAATTCTAAATGCGGAAGGATATGGACATATTTTACGGCAGTGTGTATCTCGTACAGTAGAGGAACAGCGCGGAGACCATGGTTGTCTGTATCACCATGACAATGCATACTGTCATAAAGTAATATCTGAGGCAATTTTTAGTCTATGATAACGTTCCTAAAATGGAGTGGCCTGCAAGTGAACCGACCTGAACCCAATGGAACACTTTTGGGATGATTCAGAAGGTCGATTTCGCTCCAGATCCCAGCGTCCAATATCACTACCTTCTATGGTTTCACCTCCTGAGGGAGAATGGGCTGCCATTTTTTCATGGACATTCAGACACATCATTGAATGTACCCCTAGAATATCTCATGCTGTCATAAAGATGAATGGTGGACGCAACCCATATTAATGTCCACAGATACTTCTGATCAGATAGTGTATAGCAAAAAATTGATGCAATTATGTGACCAACTCCAGGAATATTTGACTAGCAGAACCCAGTATGTTACACAGGGCGGTGAATGTTCTACAGAAACGAAAGTGAAGTGGGGTACGCTCTAAGGAAGCACGATAGGACCTGTAATGTTCTGAATGCACATAAACGACGTCTTAGGTAGGACCAGCAACACTACACCACTTTTCGCTGACAATGCTTCTGTCCACATGAAACTACACTCCTGGAAATTGAAATAAGAACACCGTGAATTCATTGTCCCAGGAAGGGGAAACTTTATTGACACATTCCTGGGGTCAGATACATCACATGATCACACTGACAGAACCACAGGCACATAGACACAGGCAACAGAGCATGCACAATGTCGGCACTAGTACAGTGTATATCCACCTTTCGCAGCAATGCAGGCTGCTATTCTCCCATGGAGACGATCGTAGAGATGCTGGATGTAGTCCTGTGGAACGGCTTGCCATGCCATTTCCACCTGGCGCCTCAGTTGGACCAGCGTTCGTGCTGGACGTGCAGACCGCGTGAGACGACGCTTCATCCAGTCCCAAACATGCTCAATGGGGGACAGATCCGGAGATCTTGCTGGCTAGGGTAGTTGACTTACTCCTTCTAGAGCACGTTGGGTGGCACGGGATACATGCGGACGTGCATTGTCCTGTTGGAACAGCAAGTTCCCTTGCTGGTCTAGGAATGGTAGAACGATGGGTTCGATGACGGTTTGGATGTACCGTGCACTATTCAGTGTCCCCTCGACGATCACCAGTGGTGTACGGCCAGTGTAGGAGATCGCTCCCCACACCATGATGCCGGGTGTTGGCCCTGTGTGCCTCGGTCGTATGCAGTCCTGATTGTGGCGCTCACCTGCACGGCGCCAAACACGCATACGACCATCATTGGCACCAAGGCAGAAGCGACTCTCATCGCTGAAGACGACACGTCTCCATTCGTCCCTCCATTCACGCCTGTCGCGACACCACTGGAGGCGGGCTGCACGATGTTGGGGCGTGAGCGGAAGACGGCCTAACGGTGTGCGGGACCGTAGCCCAGCTTCATGGAGACGGTTGCGAATGGTCCTCGCCGATACCCCAGGAGCAACAGTGTCCCTAATTTGCTGGGAAGTGGCGGTGCGGTCCCCTACGGCACTGCGTAGGATCCTACGGTCTTGGCGTGCATCCGTGCGTCGCTGCGGTCCGGTCCCAGGTCGACGGGCACGTGCACCTTCCGCCGACCACTGGCGACAACATCGATGTACTGTGGAGACCTCACGCCCCACGTGTTGAGCAATTCGGCGGTACGTCCACCCGGCCTCCCGCATGCCCACTATACGCCCTCGCTCAAAGTCCGTCAACTGCACATACGGTTCACGTCCACGCTGTCGCGGCATGCTACCAGTGTTAAAGACTGCGATGGAGCTCCGTATGCCACGGCAAACTGGCTGACACTGACGGCGGCGGTGCACAAATGCTGCGCAGCTAGCGCCATTCGACGGCCAACACCGCGGTTCCTGGTGTGTCCGCTGTGCCGTGCGTGTGATCATTGCTTGTACAATCCTCTCGCAGTGTCCGGAGCAAGTATGGTGGGTCTGACACACCGGTGTCAATGTGTTCTATTTTCCATTTCCAGGAGTGTATCATCGTTGGACGACCGTAAGAAATTTGCAGAAAGACTCACAAAATTTTCACGTGACCTAATGAATATAATCCTTTTTAAACGAGAATGTCAATTCAGGATTGTCCCATACTCAGGGAATGAGCACAGCGGAGCAAATGCATCGCCGTTCTAGGCAATGTCCAAGATGGTTAACCGTTGCCTTCTCCCCATTTGTTATGAAGTACATCTACATCTACATCTACATCCATACTCCGCAAGCCACCTGACGGTGTGTGGCGGAGGGTACCTTGAGTAACTCTATCGGTTCTCCCTTCTATTCCAGTCTCGTATTGTTCGTACAAATAAGGATTGTCGGTATGCCTCTGTGTGGGCTCTAATCTCTCTGATTTTATCCTCATGGTCTCTTCGCGAGATATACGTAGGAGGGAGCAATATACTGCTCTTCGGTGAAGGTATGTTCTCGAAGCTTCAACAAAAGTCCATATCGAGCTACTGAGCGTCTCTCCTCCAGAGTCTACCACTGGAGTTCACCTATCATCTCCGTAACTCTTTCGCGATTACTAAATGATCCTGTAACGAAGCGCGCTGCTCTCCGTTGGATCTTCTCTATCTCTTCTATCAACCCTATCTGGTACGGATCCCACACTGCTGAGCAGTATTCAAGCAGTGGGCGAACAAGCGTATTGTAACCTACTTCCTTTGATTTCGGATTCCAGTTCCTTAGGATTCTTCCAATGAATCTCAGTCTGGCATCTGCTTTACCGACGATCAACTTAACTCATTTTAAATCACTCCAAATGCGTACTCCCAGATAATTTATGGAATTAACTGCTTCCAGTTGCTGACCTGCTATATGGTAACTAAATGATATGAGATCTTTCTTTCTATGTACTCGCAGCACATTACACTTGTCTACATTGAGATTCAATTGCCATTCCCTGCACCATGCGTCAATTCGTTGCAGATCCTCCTGCATTTCAGTACAATTTTCCATTGTTACAACTTCTCGATATACCACAGCATCATCCGCAAAAAGCCTCAGTGAACTTCCGATGTCATCCACAAGGTCATTTATGTATATTCTGAATAGCAACGGTCCTATGACACTCCCCTGCGGCACACCTGAAATCACTCTTACTTCGGAAGACTGCTCTCCATTGAGAATGACATGCTGCGTTCTGTTGTCTGTTGTCAATCCAATCACACAATTGGTCTGATAGTCCATATGCTCTTACTTTGTTCATTAAACGACTGTGAGGAACTGTATCGAACGCCTTGTGGAAGTCAAGAAACACGGCATCTACCTGGGAACCCGTGTCTATGGCCCTCTGAGTTTCGTACACGAATAGCGCGAGCTGGGTTTCACACGATCGTATTTTTCGAAACCCATGCTGATTCCTACAGAGTAGATTTCTAGTCTCCAGAAAAGTCATTATACTCGAACATTATATGTGTTCCAAAATTCTACAACTGATCTACGTTAGAGATATGGTCTATAGTTCTGCACATCTGTTCGACGTCCCTTCTTGAAAACGGAGATGACCTGTGCCCTTTTCCAATCCTTTGGAACGCTACGCTCTTCTAGAGATCTACGGTACACCGCTGCAAGAAGGGGGGCAAGTTCCTTCGCGTACTCTGTGTAAAATCGAACCTTTCCTCTTTTGAGCGATTTTAATTGTTTCTCTATCCCTCTATCGTCTATTTCGTTATCTAGCATTTTGTCATCTGTGCGACAATCTAGAGAAGGAACTACAGTGCAGTCTTCCTCTGTGAAACAGCTTCGGAAAAAGACATTTAGTATTTCGGCCTTTAGTCTGTCATCCTTTATTTCGGTACCATTTTGGTCACAGAGTGTCTGGACATTTTGTTTTGTTCCACCTACAGCTTTGACGTAAGTATCAAGAGTGTCCATTATAATTATCCGGGCTGTTATGCCGTGGTCGGTTACCATCGGGAATCGACACAGAATTCATCAACGGACCACGGTATAAACCCGTATAATTATAATGGACATGATAGTTCCGGCCGTGAAAGTCTACATTTTAGTACCAAGAGTGTGTCTGTGCCGTGTGGTTCAAATGAGCACTATGAGACTTAACTTCTGAGGTCATCAGTCCCCTAGAACTTAGAACTACTTAAACCTAACTAACCTAAGGACATCACACACATCCATGTCCGAGGCAGGATTCGAACCCGCGAACGTAGTGGTCGCTCGGTTCCAGACTGTAGCGCCTAGAACCGCGTGTCGTGTGGCTGACTGTGATCCGTGCTTGTAAAGTGTGGTGTCAGGGAAGGGAGAGGGTGAAACCCGGCACTGGCACATAGCGTACCCCTCGCGAATAGAATCAAGGGAGCGACTTAATAACGTCCGCATCCGACGGATGGATCACCGTCAACAGTGTCAAAGGTCCCAACTTCCCAACTTCATGAGATTCTGTGGAAAGGTTTGGAATTTAATCCAGGATATCAGCACGAAGGCTGGTGATCAGAAACTTCACGAGACCATCTCTCCTCACCTTGCCGGCCACATACTGGCAGCGAAAATTTTTTCACTCCCGGTACTCGAACCGGATCACCTTCGAGTCGAGCACCATCGCCCAGGAGTGCGTTAGGGAGCTCGGCTACGATGTGGGACTTAAATGTGGGAAAACGCAAAATATTTCTTACAACAAAGATAAAAAAACGCGATAATATCCGATTACAAGATTAGTAGTGATCGTCACACAAACCGTATTAGAATTTAGGGATAATACTAACAAGGAAACATCACCAACTCGAAGTTATATTTTAAGGAGAGAAAAAGCACATACAAGATATCCGACAGAGAAATCGATCCCATTTGAAAATTTGGTCAATAATTCTGATAATACACAGTATTGACCTTCTGAAAGTACAGCTTTTAAACTTTCCCGTGCACCGGCTACTTGTCACTCGTTCCGCCCCAGTGCAGTCGCCTAATGACCGAGCGCCGAGGACTGTACAGTGAAGTGAGTAAAGGGTTTGTGAACTACCGTTTTGGCATTGTTTCTATCTTGTAGCTGGTGCCAGAGATATCTTTGCTATGAGCATGTTTATGTTACGGTTCATAAATCCATTGTAAATGAATGAAACGAATTAGTGTGCCATTAAAGAAGCTGTGTAGCTCTTTTTGATTATTAGCATTAAAGCTATGCAGGTTTTTTATTTTTATTTATTTTTTACTTTTTTAAGTGAAACACATTTGCAAGAGATGCGCTACTCTTCAATGTGTCTTCACCAACCTCAAAAATAAAGAGTTAACCAAGTGGCACAAAAAATAACCATTCTATGGCAAAACTGAGCAGATGACAGTATGAATAGAGACTGATGAGTTTGTAGTGTAGGAGCAGAAGACGATGTAAGCCCGTGTGGCTTTCGCTACGCAGTATACACGATTTGGCTTCCTGGGAAATATGTGTCTTTTTTTGAGATATTATTCTAAACATAGCCATTACGGGCTTCAATTAGTCGAGTCCTGGCCTCGATCTGAGGGCCACCGACTCCTGGGGCAGGATACGCCCGCGTCTTTGCAGACAGAGCAGCTGACGTGACCTTGAGGATGACGTGACCTTGACGCGACGTTCGGGCGCCGACCCGGTCTGCAGACGACGCCCGCTCGGCAGTGGCTGGCTACGGCGCGCATGCGCGAGAGCGGCCCTCGTTGCCCGGCAAAAACAGTCTGCTGAATGGCTTTCACCCAGACAGCATAATATAGTGGAGACCGTATCGCCAACAGCTTTGCTCGGCTCATTAGCTTTTCAGCCACGTGAACGCGGGTTCGGCCGGACTTCACACCAGATTAAGACTTTGTTTAGGAACACAGCTTTTGTCCCTCAGTATTCGTTTCGCGACCAAGAGCTTAACGAATCGGCTACATGAGCCCGATTCTCGGTCCAGTTACCAGCAGAAATAAGGAACTCACCTCTCTCTCTCTCTCTCTCTCTCTCTCTCTCTCTCTGATGTTGCAAATTTTCTTCGCCTCCTTTGAAACCTGTGCTTTAACATTTGCTCTAGTAGTGTCAGTTAATAAACGTTTACTTTGGTGTTATCTGCTGTGACTTTTGAAACAGGACTTTGAAGAAAACACCTTTCGTAAATGAAAGAAAGGTAGAAATCGTTTACCAAACTCGAATCCCGCACTTGAATTTCTCTTTATGCTCTGAATCATTCAGATATCAGTTTCGCGTAGTTCCACGAAATTTCAGGCCCACTTGCTGGTGTCCCTCCTAAGAGTCGTCACACGCACTTTCTCTTATGTTTTGGTATTTGACTGTATAGACTATTTAGTTTCTGCAGTTTGTAGCAGGTGTCAGCCCAAACAAATGCCACTCTTCACATCTTTCCATGCGACACTTATTGTCGACGAAAAGCTTCAGTTTGTTTCTCATTAGAAACAAAACTAATTTTGTAGTGAAATTTTACGTTGCTATTTGGTAAAGCGGTCCCAGATTAGTGCAATGCGATATTCGTTTTATCGACATGTATTAATATGGGCAGTAGAACAGGAAGAGCGACCAGTACTCCAGTAGCGGCCGGCCGTTGTGACCGAGCGGTTCTAGGCGCTTTAGTTTGGAACCGCGTGACCGCTACGGTCGCATTTTCGAATCCTGCCTCGGGCATGGATGTGTGTGATGTCCTTAGGTTAGTTAGGTTTAAGTAGTTCTAAGTTCTAAGTTCTAAGGGACTGATGACCTCAGATGTTAAGTCTCATAGTGCTCAGAGCCACTTGAACTCCAGTAGCGACTGAGTAGCACTGCTACACCGCAGTAGCAGCCCGCGCAGGTCAGGGCGTTGCTAAATCGCTGCTGGAATACTGGTTACCCTTCCTGTTCTGCTGCCCCTATTAATACATGTCAATAAAACGAATATCGCATTGGACCAATATGGAACCGCCCTGTCGATTGGGTGCGTAAAATGTCGCGATAAAATAATTTTACTTGTAGCGGGAAACAAACCGACGCATTCCTTCCGCACTGGACGTCGCATGAAAAGACGAGCAGTATTTGTCTGGCCTCATTCCAGCTACAAACTAGAGAAACGGAACTGCAAATACCTGTCGAAACATCAAAGAAAAAAATGTTCAGATATGTGTGAAATCTTATGGGACTTTACTGCTAAGGTCATCAGTCCCTACGCTTACATACCATGTAACCTAAATTATCCTAAGGACAAACACACACACCCATGCACAAGGGAGGACTCGAACCTCCGCCGGGACCAGCCGCACAGTCCACTACTGCAGCGCCTTAGAGCGTTCGCATCAAAGAAAATGCGCCTGACGAATCTTAGGAGGGATACGGGTATAATATTTGCCATACTGGCAAAGAATTTTGTAAAAACCTGCCTTATGCAACACTAAACACCAAACGACCAGTACAATTCAAAAGTCTAAGCTAGCAAATCAAACATCACCGAAAGTTATCTTTATGCTGGTCACATGAAGAATACCAATGAAACAAAAATTATGAGCCGCACTTAATACTTTCGAATCTCAGTTATCAAAGAGTCCGTGAAAATACGACTTTCTGACTCCCTTAGCAATCGGAACAGTTGTTTCCAGTTAGACGCTGCATGGAATCTTATAGAAAACTTCATGCTCTGCGTAATCGGTGTCGTTTTGTAATTATTTAACGAGTGAAGTATCAATAAGTCGTGATCTCGGAACACTCCACAGATGTGCAGCAAAGGCGCATGTGCTCAAGCAGCACTTGCAAACTAACAACTCGGTTCACCACGTATGTGCAGAGAAGTTCCGTATTCTTTCGCCAATGTACACCTGAAGATGGTCGACAGAGAAAGCGTCGAAACATCGTGGCTGAGAGGTGCTGATCTCCAGCGATTCGCCCGGCGTTTCGTGGAACAATCTGAACTCTCGAAAAATTTGGATTTTTCCATCTCGAATAGACTTAAAATTTCAGTCTTGTTAAGACAATCGTTTTTCCAGAAAGTAAGTACCGATCGGTCGCTAAATGGGAACCACAGTGAAAATCAGAATGAGTTAGCTAGACTTTCCAGATACTTCTCTACATAGTCGCCGCTCTGACTTAGACATTTGTTGGAGCATTAGACCAAATTTCCAGCACCATCGTCACAGAAGGCAGCCGCATGTGCTTTCTGACAATTCTCTAAGCTGGTCTATAGCACGTCGCCCGCGCTGATGTGTTGTCTTCGTATCCAGCGTTTCATGTGAACAGAGATGATACTCGGGACGAGCCAATTAGGGCTGTGATGTGGGTGATCGAACACTTCCCGTCGAAAAGGCTGCAGGAGCGTCTTCACTGCCCCTGTAGAGTGCGGCTTAGAATTGCCATGAAGAAAGAAGTGCGTGGCAGTTGTGTTAGCACTAGCACTCCGTCTTCAGGCCACAAGTGGCCCATCGGCACCATCCGACCACCGTGTCATCCTCGGTTTAGGATGCGGATAGGAGGGGCGTGCATCAGCACACAGCTCTCCCGGTCGTCATGATGGTTTTCTTTGACCGGAGCCCCTACTATTCGGTCGAGTAGCTCCTCAATTGGCATCACGAGGCTGAGTGCACCCCGAAAAATGGCAACAACGCAGGGTGGCATGGATGGTCACCCTTCCAAGTGCCGGCCACGCCCGACAGCGCTTAACTTCGGTGACCTCACGGGCCCTCCTACTTGGCGGGAGACATCGTTATTCTAGGCACCTTTATTCGCTCATAGTGTGCTCACAACTGAAAAGAGCGTCTTGATGCGATCGACGGTCATACTAGAGACACTACCCAACACATCTGTGCAAAGCTTCATAGGGTTTTCACTGTGGTGTCCATTTCGTGACTGATCAGAACTTACCTTCTGGACAACCCTTCGTATATATATATATATATATATTTTCTGATTGGCTGTTCCAGCTAACAATATGTCAGCAATATGTAGCTTTTAACACACACATTACTGTATATCTTATCAGCAGAATATTTCGTATATGAGGTGTTTCAAAATTACTCCGACAAACTTTGAGAGGATGTAGAAAGTGACTTGAGGAAAAAAATGAGGATAGGAACCCGTGGCCAGAAACATCATCCATCGTCACTACAGAACCTCGAAGGTATCAGTGCCGACACCTGTATTTGTATGTATATGTTGGATGATTCCGTGATAGGCCGAGCGGATGTAGGCGCTTCAATTTGGAACCACGCGACTGCTACGGTCGCAATTTCGAATCCTGGCTCAGGCATGGATGTGTATGATGTCCTTAGGTTAGTTAGGTTTAAATAGTTCTAAGTTCTAGGGACTGGTGACCTCAGATGAAGTCCCATAGTGCTCAGAGCCATTTGAACCATTTGATTCCGTGATGATGTTACAAACTTTTAGAGGTGTTAGTATGGACCAAAGCAAGATAAAAGTTTTCAGGAAACATGGGCTCTTAAATGCAGGAGCTATGAGCAATTGGTCATCTTCACTACTGTGAAATACATCTCCTCTATTGAACAAGTGCTCTTAGCTCTTAAGGCATGCATTTTAGAGGGCACGTTTACTGGACAATTTTTCTTGTTTTGTTCATACTACCACCTCTAAAAGTAGTTTATCCTACAATCTTAGCAGCAACAATACCGGTATATGCATTCGACTGTCAGGGGTACCAGAACTATCTTCGCTTATAACTTTCGACTCGTTCGTTTCCGGATCATGTCGTTACCTCAGATTGGTACATTCGCTCGTCTCCACCATCTCTGAATGTTTGAAACCTCATCACGGTATCACCAAGTCTGTACATACATATATAGGAGCCGGCGCCGTAAACTTCGATGTTCTGTAGACGACGTCTCCGGAACGCGTTGGTATCCCCACTTTGTTCCTCAAGGCAGCTTGTACATCTCCTACTAGTTTGTCGGTGTTATTTTGTCGCTACAATATTGAACTACCCTGTCTAATAAAAGGGGTGATCGAATTCGAGTGGTGATAACTATTTGCTACAGATCTGCCCCATTTTTGATACGGTATGTTGCATTCGCTTAACTTAACTTACTGGCAACAAAAGTCAAAACTTTAGGTTAACCGCGGCTTTTGTAAATTTTTTGGAAATGCAACAGATTCTTTACAGAGACTAAGAAAGTGCAGATTGCAATATCTATGTAAAATCCTGTATCTCTTATACACTCCTGGAAATGGAAAAAAGAACACATTGACACCGGTGTGTCAGACCCACCATACTTGCTCCGGACACTGCGAGAGGGTTGTACAAGCAATGATCACACGCACGGCACAGCGGACACACCAGGAACCGCGGTGTTGGCCGTCGAATGGCGCTAGCTGCGCAGCATTTGTGCACCGCCGCCGTCAGTGTCAGCCAGTTTGCCGTGGCATACGGAGCTCCATCGCAGTCTTTAACACTGGTAGCATGCCGCGACAGCGTGGACGTGAACCGTATGTGCAGTTGACGGACTTTGAGCGAGGGCGTATAGTGGGCATGCGGGAGGCCGGGTGGACGTACCGCCGAATTGCTCAACACGTGGGGCGTGAGGTCTCCACAGTACGTCGATGTTGTCGCCAGTGGTCGGCGGAAGGTGCACGTGCCCGTCGACCTGGGACCGGACCGCAGCGACGCACGGATGCACGCCAAGACCGTAGGATCCTACGCAGTGCCGTAGGGGACCGCACCGCCACTTCCCAGCAAATTAGGGACACTGTTGCCCCGGGGTATCGGCGAGGACCATTCGCAACCGTCTCCATGAAGCTGGGCTACGGTCCCGCACACCGTTAGGCCGTCTTCCGCTCACGCCCCAACATCGTGCAGCCCGGCTCCAGTGGTGTCCCGACAGGCGTGAATGGAGGGACGACTGGAGACGTGTCGTCTTCAGCGATGAGAGTCGCTTCTGCCTTGGTGCCAATGATGGTCGTAAGCGTGTTTGGCGCCGTGCAGGTGAGCGCCACAATCAGGACTGCATACGACCGAGGCACACAGGGCCAACACCCGGCATCATGGTGTGGGGAGCGATCTCCTACACTGGCCGTACACCACTGGTGATCGTCGAGGGGACACTGAATAGTTCACAGTACATCCAAACCGTCATCGAACCCATCGTTCTACCATTCCTAGACCAGCAAGGGAACTTGCTGTTCCAACAGGACAATGCACGTCCGCATGTATCCCGTGCCACCCAACGTGCTCTAGAAGGTGTAAGTCAACTACCCTGGCCAGCAAGATCTCCGGATCTGTCCCCCATTGAGTATGTTTGGGACTGGATGAAGCGTCGTCTCACGCGGTCTGCACGTCCAGCACGAACGCTGGTCCAACTGAGGCGCTAGGTGGAAATGGCATGGCAAGCCGTTCCACAGGACTACATCCAGCATCTCTACGATCATCTCCATGGGAGAATAGCAGCCTGCATTGCTGCGAAAGGTGGATATACACTGTACTAGTGCCGACATTGTGCATGCTCTGTTGCCTGTGTCTATGTGCCTGTGGTTCTGTCAGTGTGATCATGTGATGTATCTGACCCCAGGAATGTGTCAATAAAGTTTCCCCTTCCTGGGACAATGAATTCACGGTGTTCTTATTTCAATTTCCAGGAGTGTATATGATATTATCACGCGCTGAGTGTAGGCCTGAAACTAGAGTGTAGTGCACGAGCCGGCTGCATGTTGCCACTTTCACAGAGATTGGCATAGAGTACTTTGAGGCGCTGTCAATGGATTTGTGTTTCCCTTGCTTACTTGTAATCGTGACGTAAAGTCGCTCGAGAAGAATGCGGCCATTCTGCAAATCAATAGGAGTATTGCACAACTGCTGTATTAGTCACTAAATAAGAAGCCATCAGCTGATAAACCAATGATTTTATTTGACAAGTCTCAGGTAGAACCTATCCTCAGATTGTCATGAACATGTAGGTAATCGTATGTATAAAGACAGTACATTGAGTCTGCCATGACAGCTTTGTTTGTTACATGCTGTCTTCATATACACTGAAGAGACAAAGACACTGGTACACCCGCCTAATATCGTGCAGGGCCCTCGCGAGCGCGCAGAATTGCCGCAGCACGACGTGGCGTGAACTCGACTAATGTCTGAAGTACTGCTGGAGAGAATTGACACCACGAATCTTGCAGGCCTGTCCGTGAATCAATTCTGAACAGCACGTTGCAAGGCATCCCAGATATGCTCAATAATGTTCATGTCTGGGGAGTTTGGTGGCCAGCGGAAGTGTTTAAACTCAGAAGAGTGTTCTTGGAGGCACTCAGTCGCAATTCTGGACATGTGGAGTGTCGCATTTTCAAAAATGGTTCAAATGGCTCTGAGCACTATGGGACTTAACATCTGAGGTCATCAGTCCCCTAGAACTTAGAACTACTTAAACATAACTAACCTAAGGACATCACACACATCCATGCCCGAGGCAGGATTCGAACCTGCGATCGTAGCAGTCGCGCGGTTCCGGACTAAAGCGCCTAGAACCGCTCGGCCACAACGGCCGGCTGTCGCATTTTCCTGCTGGAATTGCCCAGGTCCGTCGGAATGAACAATGGACATGAATGCATGTAGGTGATCAGATATGATGCTTGCGTACGTATCAACTGTCAGAATCATATCTAGACATATCAGGGGTCCCATATTACTCCAACTGCACACGCCCCACATTATTACATAGCCTTCACAGCTTGAACAGTCCCCTGCTGACATGCAGGGTATGTGGATTCATGAGGTTGTCTGCATACCCGTACACGTCCACCCGCTCGATACAATTTGAAAAGAGATTCTTCCAACCAGGCAACATTTTTTCAGTCATCAACAGACCATTGTCGGTTTTGACGGGCCCAGGAGAGGCGTGGAGTCGTCAACGGTGCACGAGCGGGCCTTCGGCTCGGAAAACCCATATCGATGATGTTTCGTTGACTGGTTCGCACGCTGACACTTGTTGATGACCCATCAATGAAATCTGCAGAAATTTGCGGAAGGGTTGCACTTCTGTCACATCGAACGACTCTCTTCTGTCGTCGTTGGTCCCGTTGCGGCGGCTTGGTTCTTTCCGTCCCTTTACGACGGACCTGCACCTACCTGTGAACATTGTCTCAGCAGATCATCAGTAGGGAAGCTGAGTGAAACCTACTGTACTTCGACGTGAACCAGGCTGCAATTAAAGTCACTAATCTACGTTTCGGGATAAAGTTTTATCACTAAATGAAAGGTTGAAAATTTTGTCCTCATTTAATATTTTCTGAAACTTAGGTGAACAAGTATCACTGCCAAGCCCGTGCTAGTCTTAACACAGTCACTCACAATCCCTTTCACTCACGTTAGCAAGTTTATGGTGTTGCATTTCCCGAAAACGTAATAGCTACAAAAATACTGATTGTTTTTGATTGACAATGCTCGCCAGATATTAAGTCTGTCGGCACCAAATGCAGTCACAGTTTTTTTAGCCACCGATCTGCTGAATACGCCACGCGGAATATATGTCTTTTCTCGTCACAAAATTCACTTAAAAATTCCGAAATTTCTACACACCCATCGGAGTAATTATGCCGTCACTTTGCCACACTTTTGATGCATGAAACACTGCTAGACCGGGCAACTTATCGTTTCCATCGGAACTACTGCTACACACATCCGAACTGTTTCATGGCTAGGCTCCCACTCCTCTCTAGAATACTCTCAGTCTTCTCTACCAGCAGAGAAAGGCGAGCGTAGAATATTGCTTTACCATTGGTCAGTTTACTCAGCAGCCAATAGCAAAACAACATTCTCCCGCGTCAGTCCGCGCTTTTCATCAATAACCAATAGCAAAATAGTAAACCTAACGACTGCACTTTTTACCGACGTAATTATCTAATATGCTGAAATTTTGCTTATGCATAAAGTTATTTACTATTGTTATTTATACCTGAATTAACTTTCCCTTTACCATAAACTTACTTTACAAATCTGTTCCACAAAAATCCCCTTTGTTCATAGGTTGGTTGGTTGGTTGGTTTGTTGCGGGGGAGGAGACCAGACAGCGAGGTCATCGGTCTCATCGGATTAGGGAAGGAAGTCGGCCGTGCCCTTTCGAAGGAACCATCCCGGCATTTGCCTGGAGCGATTTAGGGAAATCACGGAAAACCTAAATCAGGATGGCCGGACGCGGGATTGAACCGTCGTCCCCCCGAATGCGAGTCCAGTGTGCTAACCACTGCGCCTCCTCGCTCGGTCCTTTGTTCATATCCATACTTCTTCGAAATGTTCCCACACTGAAGCCTACTACATAACTCGTTAAATAATTTTCTTCATATTAACCTTAAACCACACTCACGCATCATTCATACTGCTAAAACATATTTATAACATTTTACATACACAAAAAGACATAATAACACTATGAAAATACTAGAACAGTTTATGAAAAACATTCTATTACTTTAGTGCACTCTAATGAGCACAATCGAAACTAAATTCACAGTCCTCCTATCCAATATTGTCCTTTATCGGCTGATACATAAACTACGTGCGCGTCCAGTCTCCCGTCGCCACCTGTCACTATCCAGCTCTGAGAGACATCTCCCACTTAACCGCCTCCAAGGCAGGGTTGTTATACGGCGTTAGCCTCACCGTTCTTGCAGGATATTTTTCTGGTCGCAGCATTATTGGAGATTTGATGTTTTACCGGATTCCTGATATTCACGGAACACACATGAAATAGCCGTACGAGAAAATCCCAACTTCATCGCTACCTCGGAGATGTTGTGTCCCATCCCTCGTACGCCGACTGCAACACCACGTTCAAACTCACTTAAATCTTGATAACCTGCCATTGAAGCAGCAGTAACCGGTCTAACAACTGCGCCAGACACTTGTTGCCTTATATAGGCGTTGCCTACCGCAGTGCCGTATTCTGTTCGTTTAAGTATCACTGTATTTGAATATGCATGCCTGTATGTGCCAGTTTCACTGTATATCTGATCACAGTGATATTCACGACGATCTGAGGGTGGGTTCTACCCGAAATGCGTCAAGTTACGTCATTGGTTTATCAGCTGGTAGCTTCTTATTTAGTGACCAATACAGCAATTGTTCAGTACTGGGCTCTGAGCACTAAGGGACTTAACATCTATGGTCATCAGTCCCCTAGAACTTAGAACTACTTAAACCTAACTAACCTAAGGACATCACACAACACCCAGTGTTCAGTACTCCTATTGATCTCTTCCTTACCACTTGGATCAATTGTTTCCTTCCCTAGCAACTGCGGAACGATTTCACACTCATCTCGGACACATTGTTTCTGTTTTTCTGTCGAAAATTAGTTATCTAAAAACCTAAATTGTATTGGCTGCAGAGGATGCTAAACAGATCTTTTGAGATAAGTTGCCAATGGTAGACTGTGAGAGTTCTTAAATAACCACGTGAATGAGGCACGTTTCTATAAATTGCTTATTTTTCACAGTAAAAATTAACCTGTTCCGTTTGTGGCGCTCCCTTCAAAAGCCGGCCGCGGTGGTCATGCGGTTCTAGGCGCTGCAGTCCGGAACCGCGGGACTGCTACGGTCGCAGGTTAGAATCCTGCCTCGGGCATGGATGTGTGTGATGTCCTTAGGTTAGTTAGGTTTAAGTAGTTCTAAGTTCTAGGGGACTGATGACCTAAGATGTTAAGTCCCATAGTGCTCAGAGCCATTTGAACCATTTTCCCTTCAAAACCAACACCCTGTCGTCTGCGATACTTCCGTGGTGTAATTAACCTCAGATCACAGTCTATGACTGGTTGTCAGAGATGGAGTATTACTTGCTACACCTACTTGAAGACTTACATTTGATATAAGCACACGAGACAAAAAATTAATCACCAATAGGAGGTATCACGCTAATACCCGGTAACACCTCCTCTAGTATCCATACAGTTCTCATTTCCGCAAGGATGTATGTTCACAAGTTACTTTAGATATGCAGTAGCCTGCTTAATCCACTGCTTGATGATTAGATACCAAAGTGCGAATTACTGACTGTCACGTTTCACCCGCTCTCACGAATAGTCCAAGTCAATTTTGTGGGATTAAGATCTGAGGACGGCGATAAAAAGGAAATATCACTCGAATGTTTTGGATAAATGATTTCTTTACGGTTTCCGTAAAGGAGTAACTTAATAATACTGCACGAAGTCGTTACAGCTTTTGGTAATAAAATGCCTTCGGAAACAAACGTTTGCAATTGATTCGTAGAATTTTGCAGTGGTTATGGTTTCTACAGTGACGATTTTTGTAGAAGTCGACCAAACTCGATTGTCTAAGCTGGTCGTAGGCTGTGTTCCAAAAATGAACAGCGTAGACACAGAAGTGATGACACTTTCTGCAAGACCTGACCATCATTTTGCAGGACAATGCTCAAGCACGTACAGTGCAAGCTGTTACTGATTTGTTTGACTAATGGGACTGTTAAGTGCCATACCACCTACTGCACTCCCCTGACTTAAGCCCTCGTAAGTTCAACTCGATTTCTAAACTGAAGGAAACACTTCACGGCATTCGCTTCAGAACTGCTACAAATTCATCGGGCAATAGACCGCGCCGCTCGAACTGTCAACAAAACTGGTACTGCTAAGACTATCCTATGACTTCCACATCGCTGGCAACGGGTTATACACAATGCTGGTGACTACTTTGAAGGTCAGTAAAACGTTGACACACGTATCTATTTTGTACGGGGCTGTAAATAAATAGTTGCCACTATTAAAGTTCCAACCCTCGTATGTGTAGAATTGTTTCGAACACATCAAAAGTGTTTGATTTTAAAGTTGAATATTTTGAGAAAGAGTTAAACGATTTGTACCAAAAATATTATTTTATTGTTTCCTAATTAAACTATCCCTGACAGTACTGCACTTTTTTGCTCTTTCTAACAGCAGCTATTTTGTTAATTCCAGCAGTGAGAGTGGCGTCCTGTTCCGGCAGCAAATTTTGCATAACCTTTACCCCCCACCCCCACCCCCCACCCCCCACCCCCCACCCCCCTAATTCTTACCCGATCATTCCACATACTCACGGCAGTAATTTCATTCCTTCCAAACCTTGCAAGGGCACAGCGTCCATTTTTCCACTTGCTGCTCTCAATTTACCCGCAGTTTATTTATTACCCATTGCTAATCAATGTTCCCCTTATGGTCACAATGCGGCGTTACAAATTGGTTCGCAGTTCTGGATAACGGAATCAGAAGAATGTTCCAGACTCGTTCTTTACAGAGCTGCTCTGTCTCATATCTCTGACTAGCTGAAAGTACGACATTACAACTGACTGCCATCTAAGGGAAAACAGCTCTATACATTTCCACTCGCCACCATTATAGCAACTAATCCAAGGTCTGGGTGTGAACAATTTTCTGTACTCACAGAAAAAGATCTACTGAGCTAGATAAACGCAAACGCTCCTTTGTACTTTCCTTGACCTAGAGTTTTGTGTAAAAGAACACGACCTCGGCTCGAATTGCGACTTTTACAAGATCAGCAAACTGATATAAAACAAAAAAGTAACAAGGGCGTACACAATGTTCAAATGTCGCGTAAGGAAGTGAGAGTACCGAGACTGGATTACAGTACTGTCGGTGAGCGAATAAATACTCCAATGCGACGCAACAGGAACCGTGAAATATTATTATGCATTGTAGTTGTGGTATTCTTTCGGTGTTTTCGCGACTGTCCGCGTACGTCAGACCAGATGTCGTTGTTATTGAAAAGGAGGAAAGAAGAAAGTCATATTTCATCGTCACGTCGATATCTATGTCAATTACAAAGTCCTATCGCAGGAGTCCATGGGTTGGGCAGGATATCGGAACCAGCTGCAGGATGGCAGGAGGGAGGAGTCGATTAGCTGGTGGTAACTGGTAAGGATGTTGTCGTGCAGGTGAAAATTATTCACAAGCAACTTTTATGACTGAATATATGTCCATCGCACAGGTAATTCGGATTTCTTTTGCTATCTGCAGGGGACCGTACCTATTAGTAACAAGAAATAACGTGACTCCTAAGTTTTATGCTGAGACTAATATTCAGTGTAAGTGTGTAAGTGCAATTTTGTTTTTAAAAAAAGCATCTCAGTGAAACGTTTACTTTTATCTGTCTGCGTAGAAAATGTAACATGATGCTCACGAGTGGCTGCATGTAATAGTTACTTATTTTGCATATGAAGCTTCTGTGTTGAAAGTACCTACGTTCATAATTACGTAGACTGTATACAGTCCTCATGCACAATTCGCATCTAACCTAGCACATGTGACAATTATATTGTTGTGTAAAATTTATACGTAATATCAGTGCTTACGTTAGCAATGAAAAACAATTACACAGCCACTGAACCAAAAATAACATCACAATGAAAATGTAATCTGAAAAGACAATCATTGTTCCCAAGTGAATAAACAATGTTCAATTCTAACCCTAATAATCACTTTGGCTTACCTGTATGACAACGGATAAGTAAGCTGTGCATTGCAACTGCATGCCATCGCTGCAAGCTGAAATAAAATTACCCAAATAACTCTTGCCAAGTGCAATGAAGAGTCACAATGAGAATGTAATCTGAAAAGACAATCATTGTTCCCCAAGTGAATAAACAATGTTCAACTCTAACCCTAATAATCACTTTGGCTTACCTGTATGACAACGGATAAGTAAGCTATGCATTGCAACTGCATGCCATCGCTGCAAGCTGAAATAAAATTACCGAAATAACTCTTGCCATGTGCAGTGAAGAGTATTTCACGCCGTCATGACACAAAGTTAACAGTCTGACCTCCCGAATTACAATGTGAGGCCCTATTACATCGTTTCAAAACTTTTAGACAGCAAGTGGAGTTTGGAGGCTTCATGCCGAATACTTCGACATTAATTTCACTTCAGATTTGTATTTGTTAGCGGAAGTTAAAAGATAAAAATATATCCACATCATAAGAGCTTGTTAATAACAAATAGTTGATATTTGCAAATAAACAGCCAATTTACAAGATAATTCTATAACCAAAACTTTCATCAAGATTAATTCTTTAAACAAGATCTGCATTCAGTAAATGAAATTGGGTTAAGAGTGATGTATTCCTTTCCTGATTTCATGCATATACGAGATAATTAAACAATAATGTCGTGACAGTCAAACAAATCGATTTATGAACATTTACGAAGCAAAACTAAAAATGTTCCATAAGCACGACATCATACTTTCTGCAAAGCTAACGCACGCGGCTGGATATTACTTTCTTTGATAAGTTCCAAATTACAGCATTCAGAAATCAAGCTTCCACAACTCACGTCTTCTTTCAACCACGCTCGACTACCAAGTACCTCTCTCTGCCGCGGACTGACTGCTTGGCAACAACTGAAACTTTGGATTCCAGATGACCTCCTTCATACATGCACTCGGGTAAAGTCTTATCTGTGACCAATATCGCACACAAAACTGCCACTTCTCAAAATATAACAACATTTTAAAAATTCTCCCAACCGTCATTACACAATACAATAACAAGTACATATGTGTCACTCAAAAACAGGTACCAGAAGCAAATAATGGAGTTTAGCAATGTGCACATCATTGGTGTACTAGAACCGTGTTCATCATTTTTAACATGACACCTAGCTGTGGGCGAAAGAGGTCCTGAAATTCTATAAAGCAATGCAGCGGAGCACACACATACACATTATACAGCAAACCTGGATACAGCACTATACTCTGCTGCAGTTAGTCATCCCAAGAAACACGTTATGAAGGGCCTAATCCGACTGGACATGATGTAGGATGCCACAAGGGAGAGTAATGACGGGGCCGGGTTGGCCTCATGGGAAGCTGCTCTCATAGTGAGGCGATGGCGGTGGATCGGGAAATACCGCGTGACTCAACTGAGGACTGAGAAAAAATGAGAGAGTTAACAATGGTATGCTGCCGGCTGTATAGACTAGCCATTACAATTTTTCCGTTGAGTAGGTCTCCCACACCTAGCTCCGGACACCAACTCAAGCAGCTGTGACCTGTAAAAACCGCCCCCGACTCTTCAAAAGCCTAAGAAAACGGCGAGCATCCCCTACGGTTGGTAAAACGTGGCCCTTTTTACCGCCAACGTTTCCGAAGCAGCTTTCCCGCTCCTATTTGCAACATTGCTATTTATTCACTTAAACCCGCTATCGATGTCGCACTTCACGCGACATAGGTGCAAGTGGGGGACAGTTCCGCGAGATGACTATAATAGCTGCTCCTGCAATTTACGGTGAATATATTTCATTGTCCGATTAATTTTGATATTTAAGCTATAATATTTTAAACAGAGGACAGCGGTTTCTCTTTCGCATCCATTTTAGGAACGAAGTGCTACACTGTACATGCTTGACGTAAGACTATTTGTACCAGTTTAATTCTCGTACCACTGAAAATATAAATGAAATGGATATTAGCGTCAGTGGCATAAAGTAACAGCTGATAACATTAACAATGATCAAAGCCGCGAGGCTCTATGGAATCCCCATGCCAAATTTGCAAATGAGTTGGTCTCTGTGTTAGCTATAATCTATCTTAGATCCCTCAGACAAAATTATCATGTCCAGTAGCTCGATGAAAGCACAGATCACAACCGAATAGAAGAAGGGTAGCAGAAGCGATCGGCAGAACTATTGTCCAGTATCCTTGACATCCTTTAGTTGTAGAATCTTCGAATATATTCTGAACTCAAACATAATAGTATATCTCGAACAGAATGCCCTCTCCCTGCCAACCAGAATATCGGTCATGTGAAGCCCAAACTCTCACTTCTCTCACATGCCACATTAAAAGCCATAGTTCAAGCAGGCATGTAGATGCAGTATTTTTCGGCTTCTGAAAAACATTTGACTCAGTACCACAACTACGATTATTATAAAAAGTACGATCGTATACGGTATCAAGAGAAATTTGTGACTGGTTTAAATATACCTTGGTAGAGGGAACACAGCAATTCATCGACAGATATAGATGAATTTTGAGTGTACCCCTGGGATGTGCGTTGGTTCCCTCGGTATGCTATGATCTGGCGGACAATATTAACAGTAACCTCAGACTTCTCGCAGATGATGCAGTTGTCTGCTATGAAGTACAGTGTGAAAGAAACTGCCCAAATATTCAGTCAGATCTTCATAAGTTTTCAAAGTGTGCAGAGACTGACAACTTGCTTCAAATGTTCAGAATTGTAAAATTGTGCACTTCACAAAACTAAGAAAACGTAAATCCTCTGGCTATAAAATCAGTGAATACCAAATGGAGTCCATAAACTCATAGAAACATTTGGGAGTAACACTCCGTAGGAACAAGGAACAACCACAGAGGCTCAGCTGTGGGTAAAGCAGGTGGCAGACTTCTGTTTATTGGTAGAATACTAGGGAAATGCAATCAGGCCACAAAGGAGGTTGCTTACATCACCTGTGTGACCCATCCTAGACTATTGCTCATGTGAGTGAGACTCTTACCAGATGGGACTGACAGGGGCTATTGAACGTGTACAGAGAAGGGCAGCACGAATGGTCACAAGTTTGTTTGATCCGTGGGAGAATGTCACAGCGATACTGGAGAAACTGATCTGGCAGACACTTCAAGATAGAGGTAAACTAGAAAGTTCCTTGCAAAGTTTCAGGAACTGGCTTTGAATGATTACTGTACGAATATACTACAACTCCATACTCATCCCTCTCCCAAACGGATCTTGAGGACAAGATCAGACTAATTACAGTATGCGCAGAGGCATTTGAACATTCATTCATCGCTCCATATGTGAATGGAATGGGAAAAAGCCCTAATAACTGGTACAATGGAACGTACTCTCTGCCATGCACTTCACAGTAGTTTACAGTCTATGAATGTAGATGTAGATGCAGATGCAGATGTAGATTAGCGATATCCTGCCCAATTTCCTTGGCTTATGGGGTGAGGGATAAGTAGCTGCATCTATCCCTTGACAAGCGTTTTCTTTAATAAAAGAGCTGTACTGGTTTCAGATAATCATGCAGAAATTAGAAAGGATTTCCCAGAAATATACGTCGGGAGCGAAGTATTATAGTGAAGGGAAAGAGGGTCATCGGAAAACCAAATATGAAGAAACTGGAAGCACTTGAAATGTGGTGCTATCGACGATTGTCAAAAAGTAATTAGACGTGTAAAGCATGAAAGGTAAAAGTACTAAAAAAGTAGGTTAGAAAAGAAGTCTATTGAAGAGACAGGTTAGTGGGACGTCTACTATGGAGAGCTCTGGAGCAGTAGAGAGGAGAAAGAGTAGGGGAATACTGGAAAGCATTGATGAACCAATTGATGAAAGGAGAAAATATAAAAATGCAGTAAATGAAGCAAGCAAAAAGGAATAAAAACGTCTCAAAAATGAGATCGACAGGAAGTGCAAAATGGCTAAGCAGGGATGGCTAGAGGATAAATGTAAGGATGTAGAGGCTTATCTCACTAGGGGTAAGATGGATACTGCCTACAGGAAAATTAAAGAGACCTTTGGAGAAAAGAGAACCACTTGCATGAATATCAAGAACTCAGATGGAAACCCAGTTCTAAGCAAAGAAGGGAAAGCAGAAAGGTGGAAGGAGTATATAGAGGATCTATACAAGGGCGATGTACTTGAGGACAATATTAGGGAAATGGAAGAGGATGTAGATGAAGATGAAGTGGGAGATACGATACTGCGTGAAGAGTTTGATAGAGCACTGAAAGACCTGAGTCGAAACAAGGCCCCCGGAGTAGACAACATTCCATTGGAACTACTGACGGCCTTGGGAGAACCAGTCCTGACAAAACTCTACCATCTGGTGAGCAAGATGTATGAGACAGACGAAATACCCTCAGACTTCAAGAAGAATATAATAATTCCTATCCCAAAGAAAGCAGGTGTTGACAGATGTGAAAATTACCGAACAATCAGTTTAATAAGCTACAGCTGCAAAATACTAACACGAATTCTTTACAGACGAATGGAAAAACTAGTAGAAGCCGACCTCGGGGGAGATCAGTTTGGATTCCGTAGAAATACTGGAACACGTGAGGCAATACTGACCTTACGACTTATCTTAGAAGAAAGATTAAGGAAAGGCAAACCTACGTTTCTAGCATTTGTAGACTTAGAGAAAGCTTTTGACAATGTCGACTGGAATACTCTCTTTCAAAATTCTGAAGGTGGCAGGGGTAAAGTACAGGGAGCGAAAGGCTATTTACAATTTGTACAGAAACCAGGTGGCAGTTATAAGAGTCGAAGGACATGAAAGGGAAGCAGTGGTTGGGAAGGGAGTGAGACAGGGTTGTAGCCTCTCTCCGATGTTATTCAATCTGTATATTGAGCAAGCAGTACAGGAAACAAAAGAAAAATTCGGAGTCGGTATTAAAATCCATGGAGAAGAAATAAAAACTTTGAGGTTCGCCGATGACATTGTAATTCTGTCAGAGACAGAAAATGACTTGGAAGAGCAGTTGAACGGAATGGATGGTGTCTTGAAGACAGGATATAAGATGAACATCAACAAAAGCAAAACGAGGATAATGGAATGTAGTCGAATTAAGTCGGGTGATGTTGAGGGTATTAGATTAGGAAATGAAACACTTAAAGTAGTAAAGGAGTTTTGCTATTTGGGGAGCAAAATAACTGATGATGGTCGAAGTAGAGAGGATATAAAATGTAGACTGGCAATGGCAAGGAAAGCGTTTCTGAAGAAGAGAAATTTGTTAACATCGAGTATAGATTTAAGTGTCAGGAAGTCATTTCTGAAAGTATTTGTATGGAGTGTAGCCATGTATGGAAGTGAAACATGGACGGTAAATAGTTTGGACAAGAAGAGGATAGAAGCTTTCGAAATGTGGTGCTACAGAATAATGCTGAAGATTGGATGGGTAGATCACATAACTAATGAGGAAGTATTGAATAGGATTGGGGAGAAGAGAAGTTTGTGGCACAATTTGACCAGAAGAAGGGATCGGTTGGTAGGACATGTTCTGAGGCATCAAGGGATCACCAATTTAGTATTGGAGGGCAGCGTGGAGGGTAAAAATTGTAGGTTGAGACCAAGAGATGAATACACTAAGCAGATTCAGAAGGATGTAGGTTGCAGTAGGTACTGGGAGATGAAGAAGCTTACACAGGGTAGAGTAGCATGGAGAGCTGCATCAAACCAGTCTCAACACTGAAGACCACAACAACAACAACAATCACATCGGAAACAATGGACCTAGGGACGTTTAGGAGTGTGGAAATCTCGCGTACAGACGTATGACACAAGTGACACCCAATCACCTGAGCACGTTCGAAGCCTGTGAGTTCCACAGAGAGCCCCATTCTGCTCTCTCATGATGTCTAATGACTACTGAGTTCGCTGAAATGGAATACCTGGCAGCAGGTGGCAGCACAACGGACCTAACATGAAAAACGTATGTTTTTGGAGGTGTCTGGCTACTTTTGATTACATAGTGTATATCAACGCTCTGCAAAACACTGAAGTGCGTGGAAGAGGGTAGTTCCCACTGTACCACACGTCGTTTTATCTTTTTCCATTCACATATGGAGCGCGAAAAGCATGCTTCAACACTTCTGCTCTCGCTGTAATTACCTAACCTTGTCTCCACGGTACCTAAATAGGACTGTAGTATATTCCTACATTTCTCACTTAGAACTGGTTCTTGAGACTTCGTAAACTTTGTAAGCAGACTTTCGCGGGAAACTTGACGCTATCTTCAAAGCCTCTGCTGGTTCAGTGTTCATGTTTTTCAGGATCTCACTGACGTCCTCCCGGTGTCGTGGACTTTCTAATGCGGCCTCTCTTTTTCATCGGTGACGTCATCGTGGAGTTTCCGACCACAAATAGTTTATCCGTGGGTTTTCCGACCATCAAAGAAAGCTGCAATAGTGGGCGACGCTCTGCCAACCGTTTCGTAATAAGACCATCATCCCTTCACATTTTATCCACGCTGCATATACATATTGCAAGTAACCACATTCAAGTGTTCTTTTTTTTAATTTCTCATTTTATTTTTGTCTTTTTTCTTTCTAAAACATTACTGCGGGAAATTATTAAATTTCTTTCCCTATTCTATGAATTTTAATTTCTCACTGTATTTCTTGTAACAAAATCGGACATTTTAAACATCCTCTTAAATACACCGAGTCGTTATAACTCTTATAACGTCTTCCAAACTTTTGTGAAAATATATGTGTGTTTTTTTTCTTATTTTTTGAAGAGACGGGCTAATGGACTCTTTTTTAATTTCAAGTATACCGTTCACTGCTTCCTCCTTCAGCTAACTTATCACAAAGTATACGTTGGGATGCTTTTGATTTATTGGGGAGTTAAGTTTCCTATGCCAACTGTAAACAGCGAACAGCGTTCGTGGTCCTGTGCCTCTGCTTAGAAACATTCTGTATTTCAATTGGTATAGTAGGATTTTCTGTCCATTTATTGACAGTGTAGCGTGCGAATTTCATGATCTTTTCTTCTCTGGGCATTTCCTCCGTTATTAGCAGCCACGCGGTCTAGTGGAAAATATGTCACTGCTGCACAAAACATGCGGCGAAACAATCGGACTTCTTTTCTATCTCCGTATTCCTCCGTTAATCCCAGTTCTATTGTCTTCCACAGACATTGGTTGAAGCGAAAACAGCAAAGGGATTTTTCGGGGAACACTGTTCTCATAGCTTAAACTGAAGCCATTTCAAAGTCTATCCCTACAGTTTTCGATAACTACCCAGGCATTCTTTTTCAGTCTAATAAAAATTTGTGAGAATTCGTGTTGCACTCTTTTGCATTCGTTCAGTGTCCTCCGTTAGTCCTCTTTTTGTGCGTGTCCCATGCCTATGAGTAATTATCCTGCCAAACGGTAGGGGTTTGCACATAAGTGGTATTGTTTCTTAAATTTAGCATACAGTGCTACCGTGGGGAATGGATAAAAAGGGGTCTGGAGTCTGACCGAAAAAGAGGCAACGGGAGCAAAAATAAACAAGTTGAACTGAGTGTACAGATTCTGAACGTCTACAGCAGGAGTAATTCTTCGATAAACGCGAAACTGATCCGTTGCCAGAGAGTAAAGAGGCTACAACGAAGGATCCTCTGGTGGATATTGGGACCTCGAAGAACAGTAGACGGTGATTATACAGTATAAGACGAGGGAACCAAGAACTGTGTAACCAGACCTTGGACACCATCAGAAAAAGTAGGAGCATGTTCTTCTTATATGTGCTTAGACTAGACCAGAGGAAGTCGCTACATCAGATATTACAATTTCTTACGAACAAGAGAAGCAATTTTCGCTGGATCCATGATGTAGATAAACGACTAGAAGAAGTGGGAATACGTGAAACAAAGCTTTGCAACAGAGTGACTTTCAAATCAAAAGTTCAGGCTTAAGTTTCGAGGGCAAAACTAGAGCGACAGGAATATTATCAGGTACAGCACAGCGAAGAAACTAGGATGGTACGAGAGTGAAGAAATATTGGACAAAGATAAAGGCCATAAGAAACGAATGTGAACCGAATTAACGTGATCTGCAGTGGCCAAAACGGAAAAAAGAAACTATTGCAAGTTTTTCTCGTTTCATGGATGCTATATTTTCGATAGATATTCTGAACGAATTTAACTATCTGGAATTTTAAATTATTGTGATTAAAGACAAGCCTAAATAATTTGAACTGAAGAACACTTGGCTCCAACATCATAACAATATGTCAAAGTGTAGATGGTCGATTGGAATCAAAAGTGGTTTTTTTTTTTCATTTGATCTGACTGGCTTCTGACGCACTTCGGTAAGCGTGAAAAGTATCAGGTTGCACTGAAGTTCAGTTCCACATTAAACTTGTGTCTCACTAACTGTCTGGGTAGGTCTGATCGCGAATCGGAAAATGCGCATACTAGTTGGGGTCGGTGACCGCTGTACTTGACGATAGGAGTACAGCTCAGCTGAAAAGCATGCGTGTCGCCGAGCGGCTCCTTCACTGGACTACTTTGCAGCCGGCCCCTGGCTAGATGACTGGTAATGCCGCGTGGGTCAGCCAGGCCACTCGCTTATACAGTCGCCGCAAAGGGCGCCGGGCGAACACAGCGCGTGTGGCAACACTCTCACACCGGAGCCTTTGTATGACGTCAGAGGCCGGGCTGACACGGCGTTTCCTCGCCGCACGGACACAAAACTGGGCGAGAAAGCCGCCTATTCGTCATCCTGGACAATCTCAGACGCCCATAGGGCGTGTATTCACTTTCCATGAGGGTTTTTTTTCTGCTGCGTGAAACACTTTCAGTGTCACGAAAGAAATACTTCATGCATACGCAATCAGCGATAAAAGTCTCTAAGCCAGGGAATGGTCGGCACAAAGCTTCCAAGCCGCACTATGAGTAGGCAACATGCGTATTGCGTTATTTTTTTTATTTGGCCTTACGAGATTACACCGTCCGTATAGCCGAGAGCGTTGCCAGAACGGTAGCTCAGCGTGTTCGGTCAGATGGCTGGCTGCCCCCTGGAATAAAAAACCTGAGTGAAGTGTTCAACGATGAATTTGACGGGGTGTCATATGATGTCCGCCCAGCATAAGTAAAAATTAAAAAAAATAAAAAAACGGCCGCTTTCGGGACACAGGGAGCCGCACTGCCACTGATCGAACCCACCCGGTGGATTAACGGGGAGCCAGCGCGTCTGGATGTGGTTTTTAGGCGGTCTCCACCGCAGTAGGTACACTACTGTCTATTAAAGTTGCTACACCAAGAAGAAATGCAGATGATAAACAGATATTCATTAGACAAATATACTATACTAGAACTGACATGTGATTACATTTTCACGCAGTTGGGGTGCATAGATCCTGAGAAATCAGTACCCAGAACAACCACCTCTGGCCGTAATAACGGCCTTGATACGCCTGGGCATCGAGTCAAACAGAGCTTGGATGGCTGCCCATGCAACTTCAACAAGATACCACAGTTCATCGAGAGTAGTCACTGGCGTATTGTGACGAGCCAGTTGCTCGGTCACCATTGACCAGACGTTTTCAGTTGATGAGAGATCTGGAGAATGTGCTGGCCACGGCAGCAGTCGAACATTTTCTGTATCCAGAAAGGCCCTTACAGGACCTGCACATGCGGTCGTGCATTATCCTCCTGAAATGTAGGGTTTCGCAAGGATCGAATGAAGGATAGAGCCACGGGTCGTAACACATCTGAAATGTAACGTCCACTGTCCAAGGTGCCGTCAATGCGAACAAGAGGTGACCGAGACGTGTAACCAATGGCACCCCATACCATCACGCCAGGTGATACGCCAGTATGGCGATGACGAATACACGCTTCCAATGTGCGTTCGCCGTGATGTCGCCAAACACGGATGCGACCATCATGATGCTGTAAACAGAACCTGGATTCATCCGAAAAAATGACGTTTTGCCATTCGTGCACCCAGGTTCGTCGTTGAGTACATCATCGCAGGCGCTCCTGTCTGTCATGCAGCGTCAAGGGTAACCGCAGCCATGGTCTCCGAGCTGATAGTCCATGCTGCTGCAAACGTCGTCGAACTGATCGTGCAGATTGGTTGTTGTCTTGCAAACGTCCCTATCTGTTGAGTCTGGGATCAAGACGTGGCTGCACGATCCGTTACAGCCATGCGGATAAGATGCCTGTCATTTCGACTGCTAGTGATACGAGGCCGTTGAGATCCAGCACGGCGTTCCGTATTACCCTCCTGAACCCACCGATTCCATATTCTGCTAACAGTCATTGGATCTCCACCAACGCGAGCAGCAGTGTCGCGATACGATAAACCGCAATCGCGATAGGCTACAATCCGACCTTTATCAAAGTCTGAAACGTGATGGTACGCATTTCTCCTCCTTACTCGAGGCATCATAAAAACGTTTCACCAGGTAACGCCAGTCAACTACTGTTTGTGTATGAGAAATCGGTTGGAAACTTTCTTCATGTCAGCACGTTGTAGGTGTCGCCACCGGCGCCAACCTTGTGTGAATGCTCTGTAAAGCTAATTATTTGCATATCGTAGCATCCTCTTCCTGTCGGTTAAATTTCGCGTCTGTAGCACGTCATCTTCGTGGTGTCGAAATTTTAATGGCCAGTAGTGTAAATTGGGGGCATGTGAAGCTGTTGAAGGTGGTTCGCCTATCGAATGGGGACATAGAGCTCGGTGGTCCCTTACATCTACAGACATATTCCGCAATCCACCCTACGGTGTGTGGCGGAGGCTATCCTGTACTGCTGACAGTCATTTCATTTCGTGTTTCACTCACAAATACAGCGATGGAAAAATGACTCTCTAGATGCGTCCACACGAGCCCTAATGTTTCGCATCTTACCATCATCGTCCTAAAGCTAAATGTACATTGGTGACTGAACAATCGTTCTGAGATCATCTTGAAATACCAGTTCTCTATACTTTCTCTATAGCGTTCCCCAGAGAAAAAAAAAAGTTGTCTTACCTCAGGGACCCCCACTCGAGACCCAAAGCATCTTGCATGTTGTTCGAACCTACCGGTAACAAATCTAGCAGACCGCGTCTGAATTACTTCGCTGTCTTCCTTCAATCTGACCTGGTGCGGATCACAATCATTCGAGCAATAGTCAAGAATGTGTCGCACTAGTATCCTATATTATGTGGCCTTCTCTATTTACCAGCCATCGATGCCATGCGACATATAATTTGTTTTTATCCCATAAATACTGCAAAGAAATTGGAAATTACCCTGGACACTGGCACAGAGTCTGCCTATCAGCGACTGTATCCAGACGCTTGTCCTCTCGGTGCTGGCAAAATACTAGTAATGATACCCACCTGCGTAGCTGGGATCGCTAACCAACGATTTTGTGGGGCTCTCGACTCGGAGCTACCCGGTTTAGAGCCTCGTAGTGGGAAAAATTGCCACCACCAGTATTTGGCAGACAATGGGAGCATTGAACACTCTCCTTGCGTT
Organism: Schistocerca cancellata; assembly: GCF_023864275.1. Taxonomy (NCBI): domain Eukaryota; kingdom Metazoa; phylum Arthropoda; class Insecta; order Orthoptera; family Acrididae; genus Schistocerca; species Schistocerca cancellata. The sequence goes on from NC_064634.1 coordinate 199,337,524, forward strand.
AGCAAGACTGATAACAGAACCTATTGGTGACAGACTGAACTCTGCGAGGTTGATGGAGACACATTCGTCCGTCGTAGAAAACTAAGATTGATAGAAGATCGCAACAAACGGTATGCTTATTGTGAAAGCTGTAAGAATTTTTTGGAGGAGTTTCGAAAAGCTGCCATCAAATGGCGCCGCACGCTAAGCAGCTAATACTGCATCAGTGTGCATAATTAAATTCGTCTTCTGCAAGCAGTCTTTACGATCACATCAAAATCCTTTCGAAATGTCCATCACTCACACTATGGAGGCGGCGCTAACGAACAATGAAATTTGCCATCACATCCGGTTGTGTCTCAACGGAAATGGATTCAGATACCATACAGATCGTCGAAGCAAGCTCGTCCAGAGTGATGGGGTGGTTATCGTAGACAGTGTCGTTTAATGTGCCCCTCGGAAAGTAGTCACAAGGAGTCGTACAGGGCGTATATGGAGCTCAGTCTATCCCTGTGCCGGTAAACCTGCAATAATCCAGCGCAATGACTATTCCTGAAATAGCCATCAAGAAAGCGAAACACCTGTCCAGTGAAATGGGCCCTGGCCCTATCTTGCATGAACCACTCGGTGCTTGGTCGATCCTCCAGCGCTAGCTGTGTGGCGATAAACTGATCGTATTTCGCATGAAAAAAGGGCCAATAATGCTTCTGCTGCTGACTGCAGCCTAAACAGTAGCTTTCGAAGACTACTGTGCTGTCGCTTCATAGAAATGGGGATTTTTGGGAAACCCAAAATCGCCAGTTTCGTTTATTCACTAGAGCAAGTTCTGTCGCAGTATTTTCTGTGCACTGGAGCCCTTCAAACCAGTCTCTACTACAATTTATCGGACGGATTTCCTTGGATTTCTCTGCATAATTCTGGAAACAGTGCCGAAGTTTTCAGGTGTAGCTACAGTTTGACCAGGGGCCAAAGTTACCCATATATCATCGGCCATGCTGCCTGCCCATTGCAAGAGCTTGCGAACAGTTTTCGTATCGGGTTCTTTTAGATCATTAAACGGTATTTGAAAACTGCGCACTATTGCCATAGAACAGTGTTCTAACCTGTGGTGTTCCAGTACCAGGAAAACACAATGTTCAATGAAATACACGACTTGACCTCCTCCTTCGGTACGCTAACCTCCTTTCAGGTATCAGTGGTGAAACTGATCGCTCTGAGCTGGGCACACTATTTATAGGCACCACTTATTACGAGTACAGCGCCGTCTGGTTGCAGCTTTTCGAACTTTTTCGAAACTTTTGCATAACTTCTCTATAAAACTCTTAAAGCTTTCGCAATAAACACGGGGTTTGTTGCACTCGTCTATTGCTCTTAGTTTTCGAACTGTTTATTTTTGAAATCATGGACTACTTCGCTGCACACCATGCACATCACTAGGCAATGCCCTATAGCAATCCAACCACTATCACAAGACTCCTAAACTGGACCACGAACATTGCTCTCACTCACACTGCGGAAGCCGATCGCCGTGTCTTTTTCAGGCAGTTGGCTCGCCAGTGAAGGGTAAGCCAGATGACCGTGTGGAATATTCTCCATGACAATTGCCACTTTCCTGATCGCTTACAGAAAGCGCAGGGCTTAAGCCTAGAGACAGACTTTCCACATCGGAAGCAAGTTTGTCAATGGTTTCTTCACCAGACAACCTCAATTCTGGGATTTGTGCCACAGATGAGACCACCCTTACGCGGAGTGGTTTCTTCAACTTTCAGAACGGTCATCTTTGGGATGGTATGCAGGACCCCCATGGTATGGTGGCAGCGAATCATCAGCATCGGTGCAGCCGGAATGTGAGGGCTGAGATAACTGGTGACTGTATTTTGGGACCAGTCTTCGTTCCACGTCGCCTAACCGGCCGGAACTATCGGTGTTTTGCGGGTGACTTTGCTTCCCGTGCTGGAAGAGGTGGCATTAATAGTTCGAAGAGTTCACCAGACAACCTCAGTTCTGGGATTTGTGCCAGCCATCCTATTCACAGATGAGACCACCCTTACGCGGAGTGGTTTCTTCAACTTTCAGAACGGTCATCTTTGGGATGGTATGCAGGACCCCCATGGTATGGTGACAGCGAATCATCAGCATCGGTGCAGCCGGAATGTGAGGGCTGATATAACTGGTGACTGTACTTTGGGACCAGTCTTCCTTCCACGTCGCCTGAAACGTCCCCTTTGAACAATTTGTACAAAACTGTGCTTAAACTGACACACAATATTTTTAGCGCAACGCAATCTGACTATCAAAGATCCCTGCAAAAGAATGGCCCTGAGTAACATTAAACTATACCTTTCAGAAATCACTTACCTCACAAAAATCTTCGTTACTCGAACTACTGCAATACAGCGAGCGCCACTACTGCCAGCTAAATAAAAGATTCAAACTACGGAAGGCACTAACTACTGATAGAGATAGTTAGCAAATGAAATATATTAATAGAGAACAAACAATGTATTTACCTTAATATTCATAATTGACATCCAGTATTACAAATTATCAAAACTCCGCCATCTCTCTCCCCACATCCACCACTGCTGGCGGCTCACCTCTAACTGCGCAACGCTACGCGCTGTTCACATCCAGCTGCCGCTCTACAATGGCAGACAACAATGTAACTAGCCACAGACTGCACACAGCACAGCCAGTGATTTTCATACAGAGAGCGCTACGTGGCGGCGGCGTTACCAATATAAGAACCTAAACAGCCTACTTACATAAAGAAAACATAAACAGCCTACTTACACGCCTAACCGGCCGGAACTATCGGTGTTTTGCGGGTGACTTTGCTTCCCGTGCTGGAAGAGGTGGCATTAATAATTCGAAGGGTTATGTGGCTGCTACATGATGGTGCTCCACCCCACTTTGCCGTTAACGTCCGGACGCATCTCTGCCGTGTCTTCCCTGTTTGATGAATCGGACGAGGGGGTCCAATTGCATGGCCTGCTCATTCACTGGATCTCAACTGATGCGATTTCTGGTTATGGGGCCCTCTGTAAAGTATCGTGTATGCAGAGCCCATTCCAGATGTGGATTGACTGGAGCAACGTATTCATGCTGTCTTTGGCAGTGCTCGGATGCAGCCTGGTCGATAAGAACCTGTGAGGTAGATCCTGCTACGGTGCGCACATGCATGCTTTGAAGCACATGGAAACCATTTTCAACACAAACTGTAACTGTGGCTGCGTGGTACAACATGTATTAGACCGCAGTCTCTATAACAAAACGCCGCCCGCAGTAGCCGCCCAGTCTAGGTGCCTTGCCACGGTTCGCACGGCTCCCCCCGTTGGAGTTTCGAGTCCTCTCACGGGCATGAGTGTGTGTGTTGTCCTTAGCGTAAGTTAGTTTAAGTTAGATTAAGCAGTTTGGTCCCATAGGAACTTATCATCACCACCATCTGTAACAATGCATGATTGAATAAATGGTCTGTAGCATGAAAACCATGCATTTCCGGACATAAGTTCATTAGACCGTTTTTGTTCCGTATCCTCTCATTGATCAATCCCTAGAGTTTGTACACGGTGGAAAAAATAATCATGTATAAAACACTCCTGGAAATGGAAAAAAGAACACATTGACACCGGTGTGTCAGACCCACCATACTTGCTCCGGACACTGCGAGAGGGCTGTACAAGCAATGATCACACGCACGGCACAGCGGACACACCAGGAACCGCGGTATTGGCCGTCGAATGGCGCTAGCTGCGCAGCATTTGTGCACCGCCGCCGTCAGTGTCAGCCAGTTTGCCGTGGCATACGGAGCTCCATCGCAGTCTTTAACACTGGTAGCATGCCGCGACAGCGTGGACGTGAACCGTATGTGCAGTTGACGGACTTTGAGCGAGGGCGTATAGTGGGCATGCGGGAGGCCGGGTGGACGTACCGCCGAATTGCTCAACACGTGGGGCGTGAGGTCTCCACAGTACATCGATGTTGTCGCCAGTGGTCGGCGGAAGGTGCACGTGCCCGTCGACCTGGGACCGGACCGCAGCGACGCACGGATGCACGCCAAGACCGTAGGATCCTACGCAGTGCCGTAGGGGACCGCACCGCCACTTCCCAGCAAATTAGGGACACTGTTGCTCCTGGGGTATCGGTGAGGACCATTCGCAACCGTCTCCATGAAGCTGGGCTACGGTCCCGCACACCGTTAGGCCGTCTTCCGCTCACGCCCCAACATCGTGCAGCCTGCCTCCAGTGGTGTCGCGACAGGCGTGAATGGAGGGACGAATGGAGACGTGTCGTCTTCAGCGATGAGAGTCGCTTCTGCCTTGGTACCAATGATGGTCGTATGCGTGTTTGGCGCCGTGCAGGTGAGCGCCACAATCAGGACTGCATACGACCGAGGCACACAGGGCCAACACCCGGCATCATGGTGTGGGGAGCGATCTCCTACACTGGCCGTACACCACTGGTGATCGTCGAGGGGACACTGAATAGTGCACGGTACATCCAAACCGTCATCGAACCCATCGTTCTACCATTCCTAGACCGGCAAGGGAACTTGCTGTTCCAACAGGACAATGCACGTCCGCATGTATCCCGTGCCACCCAACGTGCTCTAGAAGGTGTAAGTCAACTACCCTGGCCAGCAAGATCTCCGGATCTGTCCCCCATTGAGCATGTTTGGGACTGGATGAAGCGTCGTCTCACGCGGTCTGCACGTCCAGCACGAACGCTGGTCCAACTGAGGCGCCAGGTGGAAATGGCAGGGCAAGCCGTTCCACAGGACTACATCCAGCATCTCTACGATCGTCTCCATGGGAGAATAGCAGCCTGCATTGCTGCGAAAGGTGGATATACACTGTACTAGTGCCGACATTGTGCATGCTCTGTTGCCTGTGTCTATGTGCCTGTGGTTCTGTCAGTGTGATCATGCGATGTATCTGACCCCAGGAATGTGTCAATAAAGTTTCCCCTTCCTGGGACAATGAATTCACGGTGTTCTTATTTCAATTTCCAGGAGTGTATATAATATGTGTATGGTTCATTGTTGTTTGTTTGCTTTAAGAACTAATTCGGGAATGATATGTTCCCCTTAATGAACCAGCTGAGCAAGACACAATCGATTGAATTCAAGACCGTCCTTGGAGGCTGCGTGAATAAACGGGTATTGTATTGTATTGTATGTTAACCGGGGACCTAGAAACGACGGAGAGGCTCCGTCCCCGCCGCAGCCGCAGTGGTCCACAACCCCACGACGACTACGGCAGTCCACTTCACCCCTCCGCCGCCCCACACCGAACCCAGGGTTATTGTGCGGTTGGGCCCCCGGTGGACCCCGCCAAGGAACGTCTCACACCAGACGAGTGTAACCCCTATGTTCGCGTGGTAGAGTAATGGTGGTTTACGCGTACGTGGAGAACTTGTTTGCGCATCAATCGCCGACATAGTGTAACTGAGGCGGAATAAGGGGAACCAGCCCGCATTCGCCGAGGCAGATGGAAAACCGCCTAAAAACCATCCACGGACTGGCCGGTTCACCGGACCTCGACACAAATCCGCCGGGCGGATTCGTGCCGGGGACCAGCCGCTCCTTCCGGCCCAGAAATAAACGGGTATACTTGCTGGTCGACCGAAGCCACTTCACGGACAGAAGTACGCAAAGCCACCAATATTATTAACAAGCCACACAACTGGAATTTTACTGAGAACAAACTCAAATTTTTCTCATTCATTTATTCTGTTAAACATTTGTGTAAACCTTCAACGGACATCGATGGCTAGATGAAAAAAGTAAATAAATAAAATGAAAACAGCAACTGGGATTCGAACAAGTGCGCACAAATGTGAAGGGGCGAAGCTACCCTGTGTGCCAAAGCTAAGGTGCTTATGTGAGGAACGGCGTATAAAGTGCCTCATAAACTTCAACTATCGGTTTCTCAGGAACGGTAGAATAACTACAAATAATCTGAGACACTTGTTCACTCATTTTGACTCCTCTTCCACTGAGTGAAGTTTCTGTCAGATCGGGTAACGGTACTTGCCAAGTTCTCCTCGTTATCGATACCTGTGCGAAGCCGGGGCGAGTCGTTAATTTACTTACTTTGTGTTCTCTTGTTCGATGTTTCCTTTTTGGTGCTGCGTGTACTTTGGACAACTGTTAAGAGTAGCGGTAGATAATGCGCCGACTTCTCCACACAGAAAACCGCCCCCCATCTAGATTTTTCGATTTGGTAGGCGAAAGTACGCACACGCGACACCAATTACCGGGCAAAAGCAAAGCGGTGAGCGGTGCTGGCGATAGGGATCTGAAAGTCCACCGGCCTACCTCACCTACCTGCTCGTACAGTATACGTGCGACGGCCGTTCTCTAGCCAGCGCTAGTCGCATAAACAACGGGCGTAAATCAGCCGCGGAACAGATAAGCGGCGACTGTCCTCGGCCAGTGGCTGGCTGCGCACCCCCACCCCCATCACAGCTGCCGACGCGCGGTTTTTCACTGTTTACGGCCGCCTTTCTACCTCACAAGTTGTCCAGCCTGGCACCTGACATTAACGGTGATATCAGCCCGCCGATTATGATTGATTCTGTTTCGCATTTGTGGCTTTTGCTTTACGAATAAAACCGTCTAGATCGCTGAATGAAATGGGTTTACTTATTACGACGTTTCGGCATTTGCCATCATCAGACATCTGGAATTAAGATGCAATGACCACAAAGAGTGACGGAGGTTAGTCGTACAATATCAATCTCCAAAAGTTAAAAAGTTAAAAAATGTTTTAATTGGTTCACCCACCAAAAACCTATGACCCCGTGTAACTAGGTTCAAGATTCAGAGTCAATAGTAAAATCAATGCCCAATCTGTGTGCCAGTTAACAAATAGTTTAAAAATTATGCAAATATACAAAGTCTAGGCGACAGACAGCGATTGTAGGGTGGACGTTGCCTTCAAATTTTACTTTTATTTCGTTACTACTATATTTCTCGCTTTCACTTTTATTTTAAAAATAGAGACTTACTTTAAATTACAAGCACACACAATCAAATTATAAAACACTATTAAAATGAGAATAATTGCATAGTAATGACTTTTAACTTTTCAGATGGGGAATTTTCATTTTGAATTGCTTAGGTTCTTTTCACTTCGGTATATACTAAACACAGAACCTCTCTCTCTCTTTCGTGTTAGTTTGCAGCAGTTCGCTATTCACCTCTTCTGTCTGCCTTCCTCTTCATTTCCTCGTTTGTAGTACGTTTTACATCACACATAATCCGCCACAGGTACGACATCTTTGTTCGTCCCTGCTTTTCCAAATAGGTCCTTCTGGTATTGTTCCGATGACGTTGGTGTGTCTTTAAATTTCTCTCTTCTTGTTTGGATGTGCCTCCACAGAGATCTGGTTTCCTGTACTCTTCTCAGCACCTCTTCATGGGTAACTCTGTCTTTCCAGATGATCTTCACCATCCTTCTGCAGCACTAGAGCTTCTAGCCTCTTCCCTCTTGTCTTCCTGTTGCTCAAGTATCACACTCCAAACAAATGTCTTTATGATCCGTTCCCTTATTTCCAAACTGATGTTGTTGCTAGTGAATAAGTTCTTTCTCAAATTAAATACAACTTCGGACTGCTTTATTATGCCCACAATTTCTTTCCGGCTTCTACCGTCCCTTGTGATCCTGCTTCCCAAATGCGTAAATTTCTGCATCACTTCTAGCTCCTGTCTTCCAATCCTCGTTCTTAAAAGTTCATACTCTTTTTCATTACTCCATACCATCACTTGAGTCTTTCTCTTGTTTATTTTCAAACCATACTGACTGCTGAAAATCCTTTCCATTGCGCTGAGGACCTTCTATACATCTTGTTTCGTCGCCGTGACCACAGCAGTATCATTTGCGTAATGCAACATGTCTATTTATGTCTATTAATTTTGGTCTGCACCATAGTACTGTCACGAACTACGTCTATAGCTTCCTGGATGCAAGTATTGAATATGAGAAGAGAGAAAGCTCCATCTCCGTATCACGTCTTTTCTAATACTCGATTCTTGTTGCTGATGAAAATTCCTAAACACAGCCACCCCTTTATTGTAGAAGCTGAGTATCGCCCGCATGTCTTTGTATTTCAGATCCGCTTTCTTCAGCACTCTGAACGTCTCTCGCCAAATAACATTTTCAAATCCCTTTCCGAATCTACTGTATTTGATTTTCGATAAGAATCCTCAGTCACAGAATCACCTCTCTGGTTCCTAATACCTCCTGAATCCAAAATGATCTTCACTCAGCATATCTTCCACCTTCTCTTCAGTTCTCTGTCCAAAGGTGTTCCAAATATCGAAGGCATAGCACAAGTTTTACTAGTTCAGTATCTCATTTTCCTGTAGTGAGATGTCCGGAACCTCGCGACTGCTACGGTCGCAGGTTCGAATCCTGCCTCGGGCATGGATGTGCGTGATGTCCTTAGGTTAGTTAGGTTTAAGGGGCTCCGGAACGCCCTATACTTGCAATGTTAAAATAACGCTTATAAATTACATCTTTCCTCACAAAGTATTTGAGGTAGGAAGTTGAACTTTTTACAGATTATTTATTGGAATATGGGCTACAACTTAACACAGGGATTTTACAAAATTTTAGTTCAGTTATTAAAGATGATTTTTTTTTCAATTGTAATGAAAATTCACAACATTTTTTTGCAATTTTTTATTTATATATTCAAAAATATACAGTTTTTTGGAAAAATGCTGTGTCAAATTATGCAGAAGGTACTGTGTAACATTTACTGAAAGTTTGAAACAAATATGTTTGGAAGATCCTTAGAAAACATGTAATTAGTATGAGAAAATAAAAGTTTTGGTAATCGAGCGACAAAGATTGGATTAACTTTTTAGTGCATTCCAGGTCCATAGGATGGATTATCTTCATCCTCTGCAAACTCCTCCTCCAGCTTCCTCTTGTTCCTCTTTCTGTTTACTCTTGCTTGTATTTCTAGACTCTTTACAGCCCTGTCTGCAGCCCGAAGGCGTTCCTTGTCTAAAGCAAGCATCGCTCGTACCATGTTAGAATGTTATTATTTACAGTAATAACTCATACCTTTGGCTTTCCAACATTTCTCCTTTTCTTAAAAGCCTTCAGAGGATTTCTAATAACTTTACTTTTACTCATTATTATACTTCAACAAAACAGAGACTCAAGAAACAGAATTAATTACGAATATTTTCGAGATAACGACAGAGTAAATAAATATGAAACAATCGACAATCACACCAGCGATATATATTGAACCATCACAGGTTAGCCACAACACATACTTTATCTCACATCACTAAAATGTACCTAATGAACAAGGACGTTAATAATAATACCATTTGACAGCAGTTTAACAGCGCCACAGTGGGTCACGCCCATGTAGAACACATTTCAAAAAAAATTTAAAAATAGTTGTAGTCTTCGGAATTGAATAAATTATATATCTATTAAAAGTTAATAGTCTGATGATTCAGAAAACGCAAAAAAGTAAAAATTGAACTTCTCATGATTTTGAGCCTTTCCGGAGCCCCTTAAGTAATTCTAAGTTCTAGGGGACTGATGACCTCAGCTGTTAAGTCCCACAGTGCTCAGAGCCGTTTGAACCATTTTTGTAGTGATATGTTCGTGTTGACTAGACTTGTATAATTGCTAACAGAGAACTTCAATGCACTGTTTCAGTTGTCTTCGACGGGGTTCGCCAAACACCTCGACTACATCATGGGCTATTAAGGCGCGCGAGCGGAGAAGGGAACCTTGCTGGCACAGCCCGTGTCGGCGCACTGGTACCTGGCATCTTCGACGCGTCGGCGCAAGCGGCACCGTATCTAGGAGTTCATCACCATCGGCATAAACCCACTTTACACTAAAGCCCCACTTTCCATACAAAGCGCACACTCTAGCAGAGAGAAAATGTTTCCCAGTACCCTTGTATCTGGCGGATCTGCGAGCTGTAAATAGAATTAGTAGATACGACTGAAATCATTATCTACTCTGCAGAGGAGCTAGATTCAACTCATTGTATTAATTTCGGAATTCAGTCCGTCAATACGACAGACACCATTGCCATATGTTTACTACAAAATCTTCTTCTCCTGTATTAATCCAACACAAAATTTTATTTATCTCCTATTTCTTCTTAAAATTTGAGTTTACATCTGGTTGGGTATCTAACAGACCCAGTGCTGTGTATGTTTACTATGTTGGGGTTGGAAAGCGGGGGGGGGGGGGGGGGGGGGAATGATTTCTGGGCGAATCTGTTTGTATTAAGCAGACTTGGTGGTGTGAATACTTCTTCTCGGTATATATGGGTAGTATATGTCCCATGACTACTAACACTCTAAAGAGCTCTAGCCCCGAAGATATTGTAATACGGGAGTACCTCTGTTCTATATACACCCTTTTATTTGCGGTAATGGCTGTGCTACTCATTCGCCCAAGAAAATGATATGAAAACATTTAATAACTGAATTATGTGGTGTAACTTCGAAGTTGGTATGTTAGTTTACTGCAGTCAATTTATTCTTGTTCGCACTGTGTCTTTCTGTTGATAAACGAGTATTAATTCCCTCCAAAAATAAACAGTGTATTGAGAGACAATTCTAAGAGCATTAAGAGTAAGAAGGACTGCTGAAAGTCGACCAGCGCAAAGTACATTCACTACGTTTCATGCTTCCTCTTCACAATATTGCACTGCTGCTGTGTATTATAAATTATTCATGGACTGAAAATTAAGTTGCGCTCTGATGAAGTAGTGACTATTATAGGTAAAAATAATCTAATTGTTGTGAACTTTGATTGTGTATGTATCGTAAGTTATTTGTTTGTATAATTAAAATGTTAAGTTTGATATATTGTAAGATAGTTCTTAAGCGTGTCTGTTAACATATAGTTAAGTCTGGCATTATTCGAACTGGTGCCAGAGGTATATTAACGATGCTTACAAGTGAGAACTGAACTATTGTAGTTAAAAAACTGTAAATAAAGAACAGACGACAAAAAATACTATTGTCTGAACACTAGAAAGAATGTGTATAACTTTCTGTCACTTGTAACAATGACGAAAGTGAATATCATAATCGACAAAGAAATCAATAAACTGATTTTATCCTCGAGAAGACGATGTAGAAGTATTAAGAACATTTTTTTTTACCTCGTGGAGAGTGTTTGAAAAACTTCTGAGAGGTTTCCTCACACCGAAACAAAGGAAGACTCTCTTCAACGTAAGTTAGGCAATCAGTTTTTTTCCAATTATTATTAAACTGTACAGCAAGGGTTCCCAAACTATTCTTCCAAGGGAACACTTTGATGATCCTGGTGTTCAGATGAAATACCTTATTTATTTCAAATCACAATAAAAAATTTTAGAAATGAAAAAACTTGTTTTATTCAATTAAAATTTTTAAAAAATAATTAGTATAGTGATAATATCGGAAAAAAACGTCATGCTATTAATAGTTTTTCGCGGAGCACTTATTCACTTGCCACGGAACACGGAGGAACTCAGTTTGGGAAACATTGTTGCACAGTGGCACAGACCGGTTCTCACAGCTTAAGACTAAGCGCGCTAGTTTTCAAGGCAAGGATGTGAGTCAGACCCATATTGAACCCCTACGGCGGGTTAACGACGGCTGGTCCGGTACACAGGCTATCCTGAGCGTAAATTTTAGGTGGTTTTCTACACTCATTTACACAAATGCTGGGCTGGTCGAATCTCCACCTCGGAGAATACGATACGCAGACAGTTAAAGCACAACACACACAACAAAGTTTACACGATTCATCGACAGATGGTGAACACGCCTCCCTCTCTTAGGTTAGTTAAGGACTGTGACGAAAGGAAGTTCATTCGACGACAAAGTTAAAATAAATTTGCCAAATCGAGAAAAAGAACGAATCCTGTACGATTGAGGAAGGAAAATGAAACTGTACAATGACAAATTATCTATTTGCAATTGTCAACTCATAGTAATTGTTAACGATGTTAGTCACTCATAGTAAGTATTCAAAATGCGTTTCTGTTTCTTCCGCGCATGCATGAACTCTTTGTCATGAGCTCTCCAAGACCCCAAACATTGAGAGAAACTTTCACAAGTTTACCGCAAGTACCAATGAGTAGGCGCCAGTCCTATTAGGTTAGTGCGTTTCTGTTTTGCAAGTTGCTTTTCCGTTTACTATGGGTTAACTTATCGATTCTCATATTTATTTGTGCTTCACTGTAGCTATTTAAGTTTAAATATGTCATTTTGTCATTTGGAGATAGTGAGTGCCGCTGTGGACGCTAGAAAATGGAGTGGCAAGTGGAAAAATCGGACCATTTCCGACATATTCTTCTGTTTGAATTCAATAGGGGGCTGACAGCAGCAAGGCAGCGAGAAACATTTGCGCCGTATATTAGGATAACGCATTAGACAGAGTACGGCAAGAAAATGGTTTTCTCGTTTCCAGCAGGATCTTTTTGACATTAGTGACTCTCCACGTTCAGGAATACCTTCGGGGTTTGATGATCCGCAATAACCCACGTCAGAGTACCCGAGAAGTCGCAAATGTGAACTGTGATATTCCACCATTGTACGACGTATGCATGCAGTGGGGGACGTTCAGAAATCGGGTTTATGGGTACAGCATGCTCAAAGCCGAAGTCAGAAAATCATTGGGTGGCATCTCTGTACGCTCGTCATCGATTGCCACGTGAACAACGCCGAACATTGCTATCCTGTATCGTCACTGATGAAGAGAAATGGTTCCTAACATAAGGAAAAGAAAGGAGTGGTTGAGCCCAAACAAGCAGCAACTCCCCGTACAATGAGCTGCGCACATCCACGAAAGATAATGTTATGCATCTGGTGGAACACCTACGTTGTAATGTGCAACGAATTGCTTCCTCGAGATGTGACTGCTGACATTTTTGTCAACAACTGAGACGTCTTGCAGACGCAGTCCAAGAACAACGACCAGGAACGCTGCGTGAAGCTATGCTACTCCACGACAACACCCTCTCGTGATATAATATACTGACAAATAGCACTATACAGGAGCTGGGCTTGGAAGTGATGCCGCACCCACTTTATTCGCCTGATCTTGCGTCCTCAGATTTTTAACTTTTCCGCTCTCTATCCATCAACTTTTAAGAAACTTCTTTTTCGGATGAAAATATGCTCCGAACATGGCTCGACCTTCGCCTCAAAACCACGTGATTTCTACAGTCGCATGATCGATCCGGCGTTGGCAGACTGTTGTAATAATCAAGGAGAATTTATTATTGGTTACTGAAGTCTCTATTACGGGTATCTGTTGTGTTCATTACACTTACGGAAAAACGCAACGAACGTATGCACCAAGCCAATATAAAATAGCTCTTGCATAAAAATTCGGTAATACAGAACGATTGTTATGGAGAAGGACTTAAACTGACATGACTATTTCATGTTAAAAAGGAAATGCCGAAATGAAATTTCCAAATGTAATTACCCTACATCACAATGTAACGGATAAAAGGTATATTTCTTTCTCATCGTGCTTTGTGTTGGCATCTGCCCGATTTATACTACTTTAATCTTAACTTTTTCATCAGCTTCTGGCTCCTTAGCCGCAAAGTCTGAAAACAATGCCTCTTCTTTTCTCTACTAATAGTCATTTCGATTAAATACTGCAAAACTCGATAAAAGTGTATTTCTGTTCTCCTACAAAAAAAATTTCTTCTCCTTTTCAGCCGGCCGGAGTGGCCGAGCGGTTCTAGGCGCTACAGCCTGGGACAGCGCGACCGCTACGGTCGCAGGTTCGAATCCTGCCTCGGGCATGGGTGTGTGTGATGTCCTTAAGTTAGTTGGGTTTAAATAATTCTAAGTTCTAGGGGACTGATGACCTCAGAAGTTAATTTCCATAGTGCTCAAAGCTATTTGAACCATTTCTCCTTTTCAGCTACAGTTTCAAGACACTTGATTAGTAGATTCTCAAAATCCTGTCATAACATGCTACTAAGTGTAACAAAAATGATGATGATCGACCTAAGTTTAATAGTAGAATGCATCATGTATGTAATTGGTGGGCTGAGCTCGTTTTCTTACAAATGTTGCTATTCGAATATGGTAGTCAAAACCGACGTAATTCGAAACGTAACATACAAAAAAAAAGATTAATTTACTGTTCAACTCCTCGACTGCATTATTTTCTGACTCGAACATCTACAACAGTTCGTCATATATGAAAATATAGACAAAAACTTCCAAAGTTATTATACAGGGTGTTACAAAAAGATACGGCCAAACTTTCAGGAAACATTCCTCACACACAAAGAAAGAAAATATGTTATGTGGACATGTGTCCGGAAACGCTTACTTTCCATGTTAGAGCTCATTTTATTACTTCTCTTCAAATCACATTAATCATGGAATGGAAACACACAGCAACAGAACGCACCAGCGTGACTTCAAACACTTTGTTACAGGAAATGTTCAAAATGTCCTGCGTTACGAGGATACATGCATCCACCCTCCGTCGCATGGAATCCCTGATGCACTGATGCAGCCTTGGAGAATGGCGTATTGTATCACAGCCGTCCACAATACGAGCACGAAGAGTCTCTACATTTGGTACCGGGGTTGCGTAGACAAGAGCTTTCAAATGCCCCCATAAATGAAAGTCAAGAGGGTTGAGGTCAGGAGAGCGTGGAGGCCACGGAATTGGTCAGCCTCTACCAATCCATCGGTCACCGAATCTGTTGTTGAGAAGCGTACGAACACTTCGACTGAAATGTGCACGAGCTCCATCGTGCATGAGCCACATGTTGTGTCATACTTGTAAAGGCACATGTTCTAACAGCACAGGTAGAGTATCCCGTATGAAATCATGATAACGTGCTCCATTGAGCGTAGGTGGAAGAACATGGGGCCCAATCAAGACATCACGAACAATGCCTGCTCAAACGTTCACAGAAAATCTGTGTTGATGACGTGATTGCACAATTGCTTGCGGATTCTCGTCAGCCCACACATGTTGATTGTGAAAATTTACAATTTGATCACGTTGGAATGAAGTCTCATCCGTAAAGAGAACATTTGCACTGAAATGAGGATTGACACATACACTCCTGGAAATGGAAAAAAGAACACATTGACACCGGTGTGTCAGACCCACCATACTTGCTCCGGACACTGCGAGAGGGCTGTACAAGCAATGATCACACGCACGGCACAGCGGAAACACCAGGAACCGCGGTGTTGGCCGTCGAATGGCGCTAGCTGCGCAGCATTTGTGCACCGCCGCCGTCAGTGTCAGCCAGTTTGCCGTGGCATACGGAGCTCCATCGCAGTCTTTAACACTGGTAGCATGCCGCGACAGCGTGGACGTGAACCGTATGTACAGTTGACGGACTTTGAGCGAGGGCGTATAGTGGGCATGCGGGAGGCCGGGTGGACGTACCGCCGAATTGCTCAACACGTGGGGCGTGAGGTCTCCACAGTACATCGATGTTGTCGCCAGTGGTCGGCGGAAGGTGCACGTGCCCGTCGACCTGGGACCGGACCGCAGCGACGCACGGATGCACGCCAAGACCGTAGGATCCTACGCAGTGCCGTAGGGGACCGCACCGCCACTTCCCAGCAAATTAGGGACACTGTTGCTCCTGGGGTATCGGCGAGGACCATTCGCAACCGTCTCCATGAAGCTGGGCTACGGTCCCGCACACCGTTAGGCCGTCTTCCGCTCACGCCCCAACATCGTGCAGCCCGCCTCCAGTGGTGTCGCGACAGGCGTGAATGGAGGGACGAATGGAGACGTGTCGTCTTCAGCGATGAGAGTCGCTTCTGCCTTGGTGCCAATGATGGTCGTATGCGTGTTTGGCGCCGTGCAGATGAGCGCCACAATCAGGACTGCATACGACCGAGGCACACAGGGCCAACACCCGGCATCATGGTGTGGGGAGCGATCTCCTACACTGGCCGTACACCACTGGTGATCGTCGAGGGGACACTGAATAGTGCACGGTACATAAAAACCGTCATCGAACCCATCGTTCTACCATTCCTAGACCGGCAAGGAACTTGCTGTTCCAACAGGACAATGCACGTCCGCATGTATCCCGTGCCACCCAACGTGCTCTAGAAGGTGTAAGTCAACTACCCTGGCCAGCAAGATCTCCGGATCTGTCCCCCATTGAGCATGTTTGGGACTGGGTGAAGCGTCGTCTCACGCGGTCTACACGTCCAGCACGAACGCTGGTCCAACTGAGGCGCCAGGTGGAAATGGCATGGCAAGCCGTTCCACAGGACTACATCCAGCATCTCTACGATCGTCTCCATGGGAGAATAGCAGCCTGCATTGCTTCGAAAGGTGGATATACACTGTACTAGTGCCGACATTGTGCATGCTCTGTTGCCTGTGTCTATGTGCCTGTGGTTCTATCAGTGTGATCATGTGATGTATCTGACCCCAGGAATGTGTCAATAAAGTTTCCCCTTCCTGGGACAATGAATTCACGGTGTTCTTATTTCAATTTCCAGGAGTGTAGTTGGATGAACCATTCGCAGAAGTGTACCCGTGGAGGCCAATCACCTGCTGATAGTGCCTGTACACGCTGTACATGGTACGGAAACAACTGGTTTTCCCCTTAGCACTCTCCATAGAGTGACGTGGTCAACGTTACCTTGTACAGCAGCAACTTCTCTGACGCTGACATTAGGGTTATCGTCAACTGCACGAAGAATTGCCTCGTCCATTGCAGGTGTCCTCGTCGTTCTAGGTCTTCCCCAGTCGCGAGTCATAGGCTGGAATGTTCCGTGCTCCCTAAGACGCCGATCAATTGCTTCGAACGTCTTCCTGTCGGGACACCTTCGTTCTGGAAATATGTCTCTATACAAACGTACCGCGCCATGGCTATTGCCCCGTGCTAATCCACACATCAAATGGGCATCTGCCAACTCCGCATTTGTAAACTTTGCACTGACTGCAAAACCACGTTCGTGATTAACACTAACCTGTTGATGCTACGTACTGATGTGCTATCAGTGATGCCTAACACCCTCCTTCAATTGGGCCAACTGGCGGTGAATCGAGGAAGTACAGTACGTACTGACGAAACTAAAATGAGCTCTAACATGGAAATTAAGCGTTTGCGGACGCATGTCCACATAACATCTTTTCTCTATTTGTGTGTGTGGAATGTTTCCTGAAAGTTTGGCCGTACCTTTTTGTAACACCTTGTATTGCAGCACTGAATGTAGTTACTCAGAGACATGGCAGAAGTACTGACCGATTACGTGATTTCAGGTACCCATACACACATTAGCCTACGAGAAAACAACAACTGAGTAAACAAAAACAAGTCACATAAAACTGAAAACAAAATAGTAGTACGACTGTCAACCATGTGGCAAACTTGAATATAATTTCTGGAGTGTGAGTATACTATTGCAAAAAAAATTACCAGCAAAATTGTAATAAATGAACAAGAATCAAAATTAACTTTGTGATGGGCTTTGTTGATATAATGGATAATAGCGAGACAGTTAATGATTGCCACTGAATGGATCAGTACCAATTTTTACAACATTAAGTGGAATATTATATCATTTATCAAACACTATTTTTTTACAGTGTCATACTAACGATAAGGATTTGGAAATCAATACTACTGGTGGAATTGTGTTAATAATCTAGAAAATAGACAGTTAATGATTGTCACTGAATTTATCAGTACTAGTTTTTGCAACATTAAGTGCAATATTATATCATTTATCGAATATTATTTTTATAATGTTATACTAACGATAAGCATTTGGAAATCAATACTACTGATTGAATTGTGTTAATAATCTAGGAAGTTCACTACCTCTTTGCTTTGATTTACAAAACAAAATAATTTTTTCGTTAAACTGATTCTGTAAATGATTATCCTGTTTGATTCTATGATAATTAAATAAATTTCAGCAGTACGCATAACTTAATAAAGGTAGGGTAAGATAAAACAAATTTTATTAATTGCGAAATCAACGACGTGTGCACACATTGAATTCACTTACTACAAGAGAAATATCTCATTTTTTTTAAACAGAGAGCAGTTAATACACAATCTGCGCATATGGGAGCTTGCTCCCCATAAGTGTCCGTCACAAAAGTCTTTGCGATTTATATTGTGGCTGAATTTCAATGTTACGTAACAACAGTGGCGATACCGGCTTTCTGCGATCTTAAATTTGAACACGATGACTCCGGCTCTTTTATCTACCATTCCAGGTAATGTTCTGACTAATTTTCCTATTGGTTTTATCGATGAAACTTTAATATTGTAGATTTCCTATTACAAGACGTACAGGTACACTACGTGAACGTACTCTATATGGCTAATTATGGAACCTAACTGCACGTTCAGCAATAAATTTCAGTTAGTAATAATGAGTACACTGTTCAAAAACACAAGGGGAGACGGTATACTTGAAAAAGTCCTAGAGACACGGAAAGATTCGAAATGCATTACATCACCATCAGACAGAGATTCCGAAATCAGATACTGGATTGTAAGGCATACCCAGGAATGAATATAGACCGCATAAAAATTTAGTAATGATAAAGGATAGGGTAAATTCTAAGAGACTCGACTGGAGGAATCAGTTTGCAAAGAAATAAGATTCTGAGGAACTGAGAAATGATAAGATGTGTTCAAAGTTTTCTGACGCTATAGATTCTCCAATTACGGATACCACAGCAGGCAGATCAGTTGAACAGGAATGGACATCTCCAAAAAAGTCACCACAGAAGCTGGTCAGACAAACATAAGAACAAGAAAAGTAGCTGCGAAGAAAACGTGGCTAAGAGAAGGAATACTTCAGTTAATAGACGAAAGACGGAATCTCAAATATGTCCAGGGATACTCACAAGGGAAACTTCCCATCGCACCCCCCCCCCCCCCCCCCCATGCTTTGACCGTTAACGATTTCTATTTTGCTTCTTTTCTCTCAGTTCAGTACATCTTCTTCCTGTTTTCGTGCTTGATCTGTGTTCAGTTTTTGACGCGCTGTCCGCTACACAATCTTACACTAAATATGAGTTGAACTTAAGACGGCTTAAGTCAGGGGAGTGCAGTAGGCGATATAGCACTTATAAGCCCCATCAGTCAAACAAATCAGTAACAGCTTGCACTGTACGTGCTTGAGCATTGGCCTGCAAAATGATGGTCAGGTCCTGCAGAGAGTGTCATCACTTCTGTCTGTATGCTGTTTATTTTTGAAACACAACTTACGACCAGCTTAGAGACGGAAATGATGACAATTTCTGCAGGACCTGACCATCATTTTGCAGGAAATGCTCAAGCACGAACAGTGAAAGCTGCTACTGATTTGTTTGATTGATGGGGCTGCTAAGTGCTATACCACCTACTGCACTCCCCTGACTTAAGCCCTCGTTAGTTCTACTCGATTTCTAAACTTCAGAACTGCTACAAATTCGTCGGGCAATAGCCCGCACCGCTCGAACTGTCAACACAACTGGCACTGCTAAGAGTATCCTACGACTCCCGTATCGCTAGCATCGGATTATACACAATGCTGGTGACTACTTTGAAGGTCAGTAAAACTTTGAAATACGTATCTATTTTGTACGAGCTGTAAATAAATAGTTGCCACTATTAAAGTTCCAACCCTCGTATTTAAACGATGCGACTGTGTCATGCGGGGCACCACTAATACTGTATAGAAACTTTACAGGTTTGTTTTCCCTACTCATTCACGTAAACTTTCATTTTTCTACATTTAGAACAATCTTTTATCCATCACCAGCTAAAAATTTTGTCGAAGTCACTTTGTATCACCCTACAGTCACTTATCTTCGCATCTTCCTCTGCACCACATCATCATCAGCGATCAACCGCAGATTGCTGCCACCCTTGTCTGGCAGATCATATACGTGTATGTAAAATAGTAATGGTCCTATCACACTCCTGATGTTTCCCCTATCTCCGATGAACACAACTTAAGAAGTTTTCGAGCCAGTCACATATCTGGGAACCTACTTTTTATGCACTACCTTCGTTAACAGTCTGCAGTGGTGTACCCTGTCGAAGTGGATTAAGGACAGAAAAGACCCACAGTGGTTTAATAACGAAATTCTGAAAATGCTGAGAAGCAAAGGCTGTTGCACTCTTAATTCAAAAGAGGACGCCCAAAAGACGATAGGCAAAGATTAGTAGAGATTCGTGCGTCTGTGAAAAGATCTATGCGCGAGGCATACAACCGCTACCATCGTCATACCTTACCTAAAGATCTGGCAGAGAACCCGAAAAAACTATGGTCCTATGTAAAATCGCTATGCGGGTCTAAGTCTTCCATCTACTCACTCTTTGACCTGTCAAATAGAAGGTAGCAAAAGCAAGGCCGAAGTTATAAATTCCACTTTTAAGAAATCGTGATGGCTAGAGGACAAATGTAAGGATGTAGAGGTGCATATCACTAGGGGTAAGATAGATACTGCCTACAGGAAAATTAAAGAGACCTTTGGAGAAAAGAGAACCACTTGCATGAATATCAAGAACTCAGATGGAAACCCAGTTCTAAGCAAAGAAGGGAAAGCAGAAAGGTGGAACGACTATATAGAGGATCTATACAAGGGCGATGTACTTGAGGACAATATTATGGAAATGGAAGAGGATGTAGATGAAGATGAAATGGGAGATACGATACTGCGTGAAGAGTTTGACAGAGCACTGAAAGACCTGAGTCGAAACAAGGTCCCCGGAGTAGACAACATTCCATTGGAACTACTGACGGCCTTGGGAGAGCCAGTCCTGACAAAACTCTACCATCTGGTGAGCAAGATGTATGAAACAGGCGAAATACCCTCAGACTTCAAGAAGAATATAATAATTCCAATCCCAAAAAAAGCAGGTGTTGACAGATGTGAAAATTGCCGAACAATCAGTTTAATAAGCCACAGCTGCAAAATGCTAACACGAATTCTTTACAGACGAATGGAAAAACTAGTAGAAGCCGACCACGGGGGAGATCAGTTTGGATTCCGTATAAATACTGGAACACGTGATGCAATACTGACCCTACGACTTATCTTAGAAAATAGATTATGGAAAGGAAAACCTACGTTTCTAGCATTTGTAGACTTAGAAAAAGCTTTTGACAATGTCGACTGGAATACTCTCTTTCAAATTCTGAAGGTGGCAGGGATAAAATACAGGGCGGGACTGCTACGGTCGCAGGTTCGAATCCTGCCTTGGGCGTGGGTGTGTGTGATGTCCTTAGGTTAGTTAGGTTTAAGTAGTTCTAAGTTCTAGGGGACTTATGACCTAAGATGTTGAGTCCCATAGTGCTCAGAGCCATTTGAACCATTTTAACCATAAAATACAGGGAGCGGAAGGCTATTTACAATTTGTACAGAAACCAGATGGCAGCTGTAAAAGTCTAGGGGCATGAAAGAGAAGCAGTGGCTGGGAATGGAGTGAGACAGGGTTGTAGCCTATTCCCGTTGTTATTGGTTGGTTGGTTGTTTTGGGGAAGGAGACCAGACAGCGAGGTCATCGGTCTCATCGGATTAGGGAAGGACGGGGAAGGAAGTCGGCCGTGCCCTTTGAAAGGAACCATCCCGGTATTTGCCTGGAGCGATTTAGGGAAATCACGGAAAACCTAAATCAGGATGGCCGGATACGGGATTGAACCGTCGTCCTTCCGAATGCGAGTCCAGTGTCTAACCACTGCGCCACCCGTTGTTATTCAATCTGTATATGGAGCAAGCTGTAAAGGAAACAAAACTCCGCAGCTCGTGGTTGTGCGGTAGCGTTCTCGCTTCCCGCGCCCGGGTTCCCGGGTTCGATTCCCGGCGGGGTCAGGGATTTTCTCTGCCTCGTGATGACTGGGTGTTGTGTGATGTCCTTAGGTTAGTTAGGTTTAAGTAGTTCTAAGTTCTAGGGGACTGATGACGATAGATGTCAAGTCCCATAGTGCTCAGAGCCATTTGAACCATTTTTGAAACAAAAGAAAAATTCGGAGTAGGAATTAAAATCCATGGAGAAGAAATAAAAACTTTGAGGTTCGCCTATGACATTTTGATTCTGTCAGAGACAGAAAAGGACCTAGAAGAGCAGCTGAACGGAATGGACAGTGTCTTGAAAGGAGGATATAAGATGAACATCAACAAAAGCAAAACGAGGATAATGGAATGTAGCCGAAAAAAATCAGGCGATGCTGCGGGAATTAGATTAGGAAATGAGACGCTTAAAGTAGTAAATGAATTTTGCTATTTGGGGAGCAAAATAACTGATGATGGTCGAAATAGAGAGGATATAAAATGTAGACTAGCAATGGCAAAGAAAGCGTTTTTGAAGAAGAGAAATTTGTTAACATCGAGTATAGATTTAAGTGTCAGGAAGTCGTTTCTGAAAGTATTTATATGGAGTGTAGCTATGTATGGAAGCGAAACGTGGACGATAAATAGTTTAGACAAGAAGAGAATAGAAGCTTTCGAAATGTGGTGCTACAGAAGAATGCTGAAGATTAGATGGGTAGATCACATAACTAACAGGAGGTATTGAATAGAATTGGAGAGAATAGAAATTCATGGCACAACTTGACTAGAAGAAGGGATCGGTTGGTAGGATGCGTTCTGAGGCATCAAGGGATCACTAATTTAGTATCAGAGGGCAGCGTGGGGGCTAAAAATCGTAGAGGGAGACCAAGAGATGAATACACTAAGCAGATTCAGAAGGATGTAGGCTGCAGTAGGTACTGGCAGATGAAGAAGCTTGCACAGGATAGAGTAGCATGGAGAGCTGCATCAAACCAGTCTCAGGACTGAAGACCACAACAAAAAGAAATCGTTCACGGAGGAGAATCGTGCAAACGTACAGTCGTTTGACCATCGCACAGAGTCCCGTATAGATGCCATAGTAATAAGAATCCCTGGCTTAGAGGAACAGTTGAAGACAAGTAAGTCGTGTGATCCGGATGGAAGCCCAATACGATTTTACAAAGAGTCCTCTACGTATTTGGCCCCTTGCTTAATTTAGATTTACCGCGGATCTCTCGACCAGCGCAAAGGGCCAAGTGACTGGAAAAAGGAGCAGGTGTATAAGAAGGGTAGAAGAACATACCCGCAGTACAGAGGTGTCCATCGTCGTTTTGAGAGTGGTGCACTGAAGAAAAGGAGACTGGTATGAACACATTTTGCAGTACTGTGTACTGCGTACAGTAGAGGAACTGTTCCGAGACAAGGATTCTGCCAGCAGGACAATCCGTTCTGCTTTAAAGCAGCATTTGTGAGCGGTTTGGGGACAGTAACATTCATGAAGTGGACTGGCCTGCTCGGATCACGACCTGAACCCAATGGAACATGTTCCGAAAAAAAATTTGGAAATTTGTGGTAAGTTCCTATGGGACCAAACTGCTGAGTTCATCGGTCCCTGTGCTTACATACTAATTAATCTAACTTAAAACTAACTTACGCTAAGGACAACACACACACCCATGCCCGAGGGAGGACTCGAAGCTCATTTGAAAAAAATATCAAATGTTTTGCGCAATGAGCTCTCTAAAAGTACGAAATGAAGTAGATTATTGAAGCATTTGAAGCGCCTCTGAATGATTCTCGAAATCATGTGAAGTAAATGGAGCTGCACGCTCTACACAATCCTTCAGACGAGTATCTTCTAGTACTCTAAAAATCTAAGATTCTAAGTTAAACCTTGAATTTTCAATTCTCAGTCTGCACCTCACTTGTTCATGCTTTCGAACTACATTCAAAGGCGCGTCAAACGTTTCTCTAATCGGTTTCATTTCTTACTTTTAGATAAACCATTTCACAATTTCACAGTTGACCTTTTTTCCATACTTGTTTCATTTCAAACATTTTTACGGATAAGTACCACACCAATGCAATTTTTTATGCACAAAGTAGCTGGGCCTTGAACAGATAAACTTCTTAATACATCATGTACATAACTACCAGTTGCTGTTTCAATTTTCCCTCGGATCTCAAATTATGTTTTTCTTAATTACTATTTTAAAAGCGTTTGTAGGTTGCAGAAAGTTCTTTATCAATTCACCCACTTACACTTTCTCCTCCTCTTTACCCTTCACTCTTTTTCTAGCACTGTTCTGTCGCTATAAACTATGTTTCAGTGCCAATTTTTCTCTCTCTTTCTCTCACTCTGCCACTGTTTCCTTTCTAGTCCACAACCACTGCCTACTATCGCCAAGTATTTAGTACCTTTCCGTCGCCTTCCCACTGCCACTGTCTCCTTCTCTCTCAGCATAAAAAACGCTAATATGTTCGGATGCCAAGATATTTGGGAAAATTTTTAGAGGTGCTGCGGAAGACAGAATGAGGCAGCTGGTACCCCGCTTTTCAGTCAGAGTCTTTTAAACAGGAGCACATTCGCCTTTTCGAGTTCTGATAGCAGACTTACCCCGCTGGTTCCCTTCTTTTTCCTGCCACAGCAGAGTGTGTCATTCATTTGAAAAGAACTTTACGGGTTAGTCAAATTGTGATACTTAGCTGAAACTGAAATAACGCGAAACCAATTTTGCATCTCAGGACAGATGGTACGTGCACAAAACTTTTACATGTGCTTCAGTACTACAACACTGCGTTTCAAGAACGCTTCTGATGACAATGGAGCATATTTCTCCGTGCTACGTCACTTCATAAACTACGTTTTCGCCTCACACAGGATTTTATATACTTATTTTACGTGTACAAGTAGGATCACTTTGAACCTCTGTATCGCGGAAATGGATAAAGAGAACAGGAAAATTTTCAATGTTGTTAGAGATCGGGAGATTAAAAAAAAAGAAAAAAAAGAAAAACAGTGTAAAAATTTCAGTTATTTGCTGTGCATAGTCGTCTTGGAATCTGCAGCTTCTTTGGCGTGTTTCCCGATAATGGATAACATTTTTGGAAATGAGAAGATGACACATCTAGATATATGCTTAGAGAATATAACGTTAACATCTGAGCAATTTTCTGCAGTTATTTATTACGCAAATTTCGCTTCACACCGGATATTACGTCCATAATTTAGGTGAACATGTAAGGTAACTTTGAACCTTTGTAAATTTTTAACATTATTCGAGACCAGGATCTTAGGAATATGTTGTAAAAATTTCATCGATTTGCTGTGCATAGCAGTCCTGCAGTCCGCTACTCGGTTTTGGCACAAAAAATTGTCAAAAAAACATTTTTTTGAAGTTTCCTAAGGTACCGCCCATAAGCCTCTTAAGTCGCATCGTCGACCACATTAAATGCAAAAAAAAAACAACTAATTAGTTCCATTTGACTAAGGAGGGAGAAACGTGTAATATTCATATTTTGACCCTGTAGTGCAGGACAGTTACAGTAAGACGGTCCTTCTGTTGGGTATATAAATGGCCACTAGCCCAAGGGCTTTCCAAAACATTTCACTCTGCCTTTCTATCATCAACAGAAACCGAAATATGCGTCCCGGAAGAATCCTATTTTTATGTGTGGCATTTTGGAACAAAACAATTTTGCATCGTACTCGTCGGAATAACACAGATACTGCAGTATCATATTTACCCACCGACACCGAGCAAACGACTTTTAAGTAAAATGTCTCACCTGTACAGGAATATACACAATGGAAGTGTGAGTACAGGTTCTCGACACGTGGTTGATAACATGTGGGAGTTCGGGTCTAGCTGTGAGTCGTGCACGGATGGCCAAACGGTAAGGCAAACACTCGCGATAAGTGGGAACTATGAGTTCGACTCCTGGTCCGACACGAACTTTCATTATCGTCATTCCATTCTACAGCTGATGGTTGTCCTTATTCGCACTTGCAAATACATTTAATTTATTTCATAATGGCTATAGTCACCGTATTGTCTGTTCCTTTGGACATGGATGCATGTCTAAATAAACTTTGCATCGTATTCGGAATAACACACCCACAACATCGTATCGTGCCTTACATACAGTCTTATGTGGAAATAAAATACCACCTCTTTTGCTCCACAGTTTTTACTCTCAACTCTCTACTACCATGGAGGTTATTCTCTCATATCTTAACACAAGTCCTATCATGCTGTTCCTTTTGCTTGTCATTGTTTTCCATTGGTTTCTTTCTTTGCCGATTTTGAGGAGAGCCACCTCACTACTTACGCTATCAGTACATCTAATTTTCAATATTTTTCTGTAATATTATAGCTGAAATGCTTCGATTCTCTTCTGTTCCCGTTTTCTAACAGTCCACGTTTCATTAGCATAGAGTGCTGCGCTCCAAACGTACTTTCTCAGAAATTTCTTCTTCAACTTAAGGTCCCTGTTTGTATTAGTAGACTTCTCTTGGTCACAAACGCCCTTTTTGCCAGTATTAGTCTGTTTTTTATGTACTCATTGTCCGTTCGTTATCGGCTGTTTTGGTGCCTAGGCGGCAGAATTCCTTAACTTCGTCTACTTCAGGATCCCCAAATTCAGATGTTAAGTTTTTCGTTTTTCTCATTTCTGCTACTTCTCATTACTTCCGTCTTTTTCGGTCTAGTCTCAGTCCATATCGTGTGCCGGCCGGTGTGGCCAAGCGGTTAAAGGCGCTACAGTCGCAGGTTCGAATCCTGCCTCGGGCATGGATGTGTGTGATGTCCTTAGGTTAGTTAGGTTTAAGTAGTTCTACGTTCTAGGGGACTGATGACCTTAGAAGTTAAGTCCCATAGTGCTCAGAGCCATTTGAACCATTTTGTGTACTCATTAGACTGTTCACTCCATTCAGCAGATCATGTAATTCTTCTTCACTTTCACTCAGGACAGCAATGTCATCAGCGTATTGTATCATTGATATCCTTTCACCTTGAATTTCAATCCCACTCTTGAACCTTTCTTTTGTTCCCGTCATTGTTTCTTCGGTGTATAGATTGAACAGTAGGGATGAGAGACTACGTCTGTGCCTCACACTCTTTTTAATCCGAGCACTTCGTTCTTGATCTTCCACTCCTATTTTTCCTCTTGGTTCTTCTACATATTGTATAATACGTTACAAGTGTTTCCTATAGCTTACTCCAGTTTTCCTCAAAATTTCGAACAACTTGCACGATTTTACATTGTCGAACTCTTTTCCCAGTTCGACAAATCCTATGAGCGTGTTCTGATTTTCCTCCAGTCTTGCTTTCATTATGAATCGCAGCGCCAGAACTGCCTCTCTGTTGCATTTAACTTTCCTAAAGCCATTAAAGTAATCATTAATATGTAACTTACGTCACAACATTATTGAAAATCGCTGAAGTCAAAGGAAACCAACAGCACAGTGGTTTAAAAAGTTACTGCTATCTGTAGTTCGCACACAAACGCCAAAAAGTTCAACAAATGAAAACGTGGTCCGTTGTAGGCTGTATTCTAATGTTCTTTATGTTATCTGAGTGATTACGTAATTTCGACTTTGCGTCATTTTCAAGCAAATGCATGACATTAATTTATATAGATCACGTCCTACATCGTGTAAATCTCGGATTCGCAATGTACACAACGTAAAGCATGATGTTCATAAGTTGATGTCATCCATGTGCTTGAGATGACGCATAGTCGAAATTAGCTTTTCGCACAAATTACGTAAAGAACATAAATATACAGCCTAAAAAGGATCATGTTTTGGTTGTAAAAGAATAAATGGCTGTGGACCCCAACGAAAAAAAAAATATTATGAAGGTGAACTGCTGAACTGAATGAAAGAAAAAGAAACATCGTACACTGCAGAGAAGCTGACGCTGTGTGGAACTACACGGCAGCTCTTTTTGTCACAATGTCCCACTGCTGACAGGAAATAATAGCTCTGATCGGTTGCTTCTCTGTACTTTTCACGCAAGAAAGGATACCCATAGCTGCCCGCATCTCGTGGTCGTGCGGTAGCGTTCTCGCTTCCCACGCCCGGGTTCCCGGGTTCGATTCCCGGCGGGGTCAGGGATTTTCTCTGCCTCGTGATGGCTGGGTGTTGTGTGCTGTCCTTAGGTTAGTTCGGTTTAAGTAGTTCTAAGTTCTAGGGGACTTATGACCACAGCAGTTGAGTCCCATAGTGCTCAGAGCCATACCCATAGCTGAATTGGTTTTGACTTGTCTTGAAGTTGTCATCTAATGATTACAGAGATGTTTTTCGCTACAGGCTAGATAATGTGGACACTGATGTCACTATCTATGCATTTAGAACGTAAGTTGTGACTGCATTCACTTTATATTTTTCCACTGAGATTAAAAAAGTTGCTCATGCAAGTAAAAAAGTATCGTCTCCTGAGAAATATGTTGCGGTGAATATACACATCAAAAAACGTTTTTCATCACCCCGGTACCCAGAACTCCTGAACATAGACGTTGACTGTGGATATTGTAACACAGACACACTCCCTTTGACTGTTCAGAGATGTCACCAAACCCGCCCAAAGATGTAAATAACCATGCATGAGCAGCACCTGTTAAACGGAGGGGATCTGACAGCCGATCAGTTCCAGTCATTCCACCAGGAAGCAGGTACACAACTGGTGTTGTCTATAACTCAACCACGCCTAGAAGGTCAATACCGCAGTTCGATCGCGTCCGCATTGTTACTTTGTGCCAGGAAGGGGTCTCAACAAGAGAAGTGTCCAGGCGTCTCGGAGTGAACCAAAGCGATGTTGTTCGGATGTGAAGGAGATACAGAGAGACAGGCTACTACAGCATTGGATGACCGCTACCTACAGATTATGACTCGGAGGAACCCTAACAGCAACGCCACCATGTTGAATAATGCATTCCGTGCAGCCACAGGACGTCGTGTTACGACTCAAACTGTGCGCAATAAGCTGCATGATGCGCAACTTCACTCTCGACGCCCGTGGCGAGGTCCATCATTGGAACCACGAACCATGCAGCGCGGTACAGATGGGCCAAACAACATGCCGAATGGACCGCTCAGGTTTGGCATCACGTTCTTTTCACCAATGAGTGTCGCATTTGCCTTCAACCAGACAATCGTCGGAGACGTGTTCGAAGGCAACCCGGTCAGGCTGAACGCCTTAGACACACTGCCCAACGAGTGCAGCAAGATGGAGGTTCCCTGATGTTTTGGGGTGGCATTATACGGGACCAACGTACACCTCTTGTGGTCATGAAAGGCGCCGTAATGGCTGTACGACACGTGAATGCGATCCTCCGACCGATAGTGCAACCATATCGGCAGCATATTGGCGAGGCATTCGTTTTCATGGAGGACAATTCGGGCCCCCATCATGCACATCTCATGAATGACTTCCATCAGGATAACAACATCGCTCGACTAGAGTGGCCGGCATGTTCTCCAGACATGAACCCTATCGAACATGCCTGCGATAGATTGAAAAGGCTTTTTATGGATGACATGACCCACTCTGAGGGATCTACGCCGAATAGCCGTGGAGGGGTGGGACAATCTGGACCAACAGTGCCTTGATGAACTTGTGAATAATATGCCACGACGAATACAGGCATGCATCAATGCAAGAGGACGTGCTACTGGGTATTAGAGGTACCGGTGTGTACAGCATTCTGGACCACCACCTTTGAATGTCTCGTTGTATGGTGGTACAATATGCAATGTGTGGTTTTCATGAGCAATAAAAAGGGCGGAAACGATGTTTATGTTGAACTCTATTCCAATTTTCTGTACAGGTTCCGGAACCCCCGGAACCGAGGTGATGCAAAACATTTTTTGATTTTTGTATATGATCGTTACCAGATAACTAAGCAAAACGCGTCTCGAACTAAATGAATAGGTCGTAAATTGAGAGGAAGAATTTTTAATGATAATTTTACCGATAGTTATTCGGAAAGATATGGAGTGACGACGAGCGACAACCACGGCAGACGTCAGGTGATCACCTGATCATTAGGCATACGTCAACAGGGCTCATGCACTGGCCAACAGAAGCGCTGTGAAATGTCTTCTCCTTGCTGCTATGTGACCTTTAATTCGTCGGTACTTTTGTTTTGCCTTGTTTATTCGTTCGTTTGGTTACCGAACATAACTTGTGATTGCATATGCTTTGTGTTACTGAGTACATCGCATTTTCCTTTTATTATGTTGAATGTGACAGCGTGCGATTTGTTAAAGTGTTTCTCCGAAACCACACATTCGTTCGTGTCTGATTCTCGCTGTGACCTGAACACAATATCGAGTTTGCAAGCCTAGTAACCCGCAGACTTGTGGCAATGGTGACCCCGAGACGATCAGCGCTAGAGAAAATAAGCTAGCAACACTAAAGTATTGCGGCGAACCGTCGAGGGTCTCAGAAATTAGTGAAATGACGGCACATCAATAACATCAAGATTTGGAGTGAGGTTACCACCGTTCTGGACACCCAGATCGACACTATGGCTCGCGCAGACGGAGGAAAGTTTCGTCTGCGCCGGAGTAGCCACCGTTTACACTAAATTCGCGCCGGTGATCAGTCAGCTGGACGCAGCCGAGGTTCAAGACAATACAGTTTCACCTCGGGGCACGGACTCGTACGCGAAGCTAAAGACCCAGTTAATTCGAAGAGTGTTTCCTCTGCAGGGGGAATGAATACGGCAGGTTCTCACGCAGAAGGACGTCGGCGTAGAAAATAATACCTCCGTCATTTGATGCGACCTGCTTCGAATGCTTCCCCTGCGCCAACCTCTTTATCTCGGAATAGCACTCGGAACCTACGTCCTCAATTATATGTGGGATGTATTCCAATCTTAATCTTCCTCTACAATTTTTACCCATACACCTTCCACTAGTAGCATAGAAGTTATTCCCTTATGTCTTAACTGATGTCCTACCAACCTGTCCCTTCTTCTTGTCAGTGTTATCCATATATTCCTTACCTCACCGATTCTGCGGAGTACTTACTCATTCCTCACTTTATCAATCCACCTAATTTTCAATATTTTTCTGCAGCACTACATCTGAAATGCTTCGACTCTCTTCTGTTCGCCGTTTCCTACAGTCCATGTTTCACTACCATCCAATGCTGTGCTCCAGACGTACATTCTCAGAAATTTCTTCCTGGAATTAATGTCTACGTTTGATACTAGTAGACTTTTCATGGCCAGGAATGCCCTTTTTGTTAGTAATAGTCTGTTTTTTTTTTTTTGGTCCGTCCATTATGGGTTATTTTGCTGCCTATGTAGCAGAATTTCTTAACTTCATCTACTTCGTGATCACCAGTCCTGATGTTTAGTTTATCATTGTTCTCATTTCTTATTCTTCTCGTTACTTTCGTATTTCTTTGATTTACTGTCAATCCATAATTTGTACTCATTAAACTGTTCATTCCATTCAGCAGGTCCTGTACGTCTTCTTCACTTTCACTGAGGACAGCAATGTCATCAGCGCATCTTATCATTGATCTCCTTTAGCTTGAAATTCGAGTCTTGAACCTTTCTTTTATTTCCATCATTGCTTCTTCGAGGTGTAGATTGAAGGGGCGAAAGGCTACATCCCTGTCTTACACCCTTTTTAATCCGAGCACCTCGTTCTTGGCCTTCCACTCTTATTATTCCCTCTTGGTTCTTGTATTCTCGTATATTGTATATTACTGTCTTTCCCAATAGTTTACCCTCATTTTTCTCAGATTTTCGAACATCTTGCACCATTTGAAACCGTCGAACGCTTTTCCCAGGTTGACAAATCCCATGAACATGTCTTGATTTTTCTTTAGTCTTGCTTCCATCATGAACCGCGGCGTCAGGTTGCTTCCCTGGTGCCTTTGCCTTCCCTAAAGCCAAACTGCTCGTCATTTAACACATCCTGAATTTTCTTTTCCATTCTTCTGTATATTATTGTTGTCAGCAACTTCGATGCTCTTGCAATATTCGAAACTGTGTGATGATGTTTTTCCGATAGTCAGATGGTATCAGACATATACATTCTACACACCAACGTGAATAATCGTTTTGTTGTCAATTATTTTAGAAATTCTGGTGGAATGTTATCTATCCCTTCTGCCTTATTTGATTTTAAGCCTTCCAGAGCTCTGATTCTACTTACTGGATCGCCTATCTCTTCTATATCGACTCCTCTTTCTTCTTCAATGACGTCATCACACATGTCCTCCCCCTCAAAGAAGCCTTCAGCGTATTCTTTCTATCTATCCGCTCTCTCCTCAGCATTTAACTGTGGTAGTCCCACTGTAGTCTTAAGGTTACCGGCCTTGTTTTTAGTTTCAGCGAAGGTTGTTTCGACTTTCCTATAAGCTGGGTCAGTCTTTCCGACAATCATTTCGATTTCGGTTTCTTCACGTTTTTCATGCAGTCGTTTTGCGTTAGCTTCCCTGCACTTCCTATTTATTTCGTTCTTAAGCGACTTTTATTTCTGTGTTCCTGACTTTCCCTGAACATTTCTTCACTTCCTTCTTTCATCGATCAACTGAAGTATTTCTTCCGTACACATGGTTTCTTCGCAGTTACCTTCTTTGTACCAACGGTTTTCCTTCCAACTTCTGTGATTGCCCTTTTTAGATACGACTGTTCCTCTTGAACTGCCTTTATAACATCACAAACGGACATGTCCTTCGACGCCGTAGGACACGACTCAGGGCGCGATCATACCAACATCCTGCCTGGAACTTTGACGGCATGTAGTACTAAGTCTGTGGTAAAACGAGAGGATTATGAACAAGGTCGACGCGCTGAGTAAGCAAATGGGCGAACTGCTCTCTAACAGCCGGCCGCGGTAGTCTCGCGGTTAAGGCGCTCAGTCCGGAACCGCGCGACTGCTACGGTCGCAGGTTCGAATCCTGCCTCGGGCATGGATGTGTGTGATGTCCTTAGGTTAGTTAGGTTTAAGTAGTTCTAAGTTCTAGGGGACTGATGACCACAGTAGTTAAGTCCCATAGTGCTCAGAGCCATTTGAACCATTTTTGCTCTCTAACTGGAACGCTAGAGGATAGTTCCGCAAAAGATCGAGAAGACGTTCCTCAGCGAACTCCCCAGCAGTTAACCATTGAGCCCGGACACCACAAGAAGTTCACAGACCGCGCACACAAGTATACCTTCCTCAGTGGCAAATGAGAGACGGAAGTAATGGCCCGCATAGTCAGCTGTCGTCCTTGCGCCTCTTCAACACACGCAGCTAGCCAAGACGGAAGTTTTTGGTGAACATAGGTTCCAACCTAAAAATTTTCGCCTTACAGAAATACCGACGAGCCACCTCGTTTTGTCTTTCCGTGGCAAATAATTCAGCCATCGCGACGTATGGCACACAGCACACCGAGTTGGACCTAGGTCTACGATGCACCTTCGTGTGGAATTTCACCGTGGTGGATGTGACGGAATCAATGATCAGAGCCGATTGTTTAGAGCATTGTCATCTGGTACCGGACATCGCCAACTCTCTCTCCTAACGCCCATCCAGTGGAGCTCGGTCCTCAGCCCGACCCCCCCGCCTCCCTACATTTACTATCAAAGAAGAACGGTGGATAGCGGCCATGCGGTGATTACCGTGCCGTGAATGTTAGAATTATACGGTTTCACTACCTTGTTCCTTTATTGAGGGATTATAATTATGCGTTATGTGGGAAAAAGATGTGTAGCGTACAAGATTGCGCGAAGGCATAAGCACAGATCCCTGAAGCTGAAACAGATATTCCGAAAACGCCTACTATAATGCCGTTTGGTCTCTTCTAAAGCCTGTCTATGATGTTTGGATGACAAAGACTGATAGATTCTGTTTTACAAGCTTTGCAGTATTCCTTTGCATATCTGGATGATCTACTCATTTTTCAAGTAACCCCAGAGAAACACAGTATCTGACTGAGCTGAATAGCCTTGACAAATACGTAATAGTGTTGAACTCCTCAAAGTGTGCTTTTTGCCACTCAGAGATTACTTTTTTAGGCCATCTCGTATCACCAACGAGAGCAATGCCATCACCGGAGAAAGTCGAAGCTATTTTAAATAATCCACGGCCGGAAACTGAGAGTTTTTACCTTTTAGTGACATCACCTATCTGATACGACAGAAGTCCAAGCGCTTCTTACCGCAGCTTTAGTTGGTCGTAAGGTAAAACACTGGTGCTGTGGACAGATTAATAAAACGCGTTGGAAGCAAATAAGAAATCAACAGCAGGTCGGGCCTTCTTGCATACTCGAAGCGCTTTTCCCGCTCGTAGTACACGCTAGCCAATCGGTGCTGCATTGCAACAGTACGTAGACGAGGCCTGGCAGCCTCTCGCATTCTTTTCACGAAAACTCTCTTTGGCTCAGCCACGATTGAGCATGTATGATGACGAGTTGGCGGTTTATGAGTCCATTAAATTGTTTCGTACACAGTTGGAAGCGATAGATTTCATCGTTTATACAAACCATAAACCCCTGAACTATTCCTTTCGGCAAAATAATGACAAATGTTCCCTAAGACGACACAGTCAACTGTAATTCATAGCCCAATTCACCACTGATGTAAGGCATATATCAGGAATTGACAGTGTAGTGTCAGACAGCCCGTCCCGGGTGAGCAGTATCATGGCAATAGTTCACGCAGCTACGCCAAGTGCAATATTCTGTTCGGGAACTTCAGGATGTTTTTAAAAGAAACTACAGCACTACTTCGAGAGAGGATACATTATACAAGACGAGAGATGGATTCTGTTGACCGTAAGTTACTGCAGCTACATTTATTCCTTGCTAGTAAGATACAGATAGACCTATGGAATAAAATAGATTGCCTTACATTTCGATCTATGGAAACCATGATGGAAACGACTACTAGAAGGCATAAGAAGAAGTTCGAAAAGTTACAAACGTATGCAGAATCTACAAATAATACAGTGATGTCCGAAACTGTTATTAACAGGTCAGACAGAGTTTTATCTCAAGACGAAATTTCAGTTCTTGCAAAAGGAGGAAACTACGCTATAACACCTCCGAAAGTTCCTGTTGAGGATATTATTGCAAATGTAGAAGCAGGTATACGTACTCTCCCCAAAGAAACTGCAAATGCAATACGGATCGAAACCACCAGAGTATTATGCCGCAGTAAACCTCTAGAAAGTAATTTATCCAATGGCGAAAGAAAGGCTCTGAGAGATTTAAATGCAGATGAATACATAGTGATTGTTCCTGCTGATAAAGGGAATGCTACTGTCGTTTTAAATACAGAGGTTTATCAAAGCAACATTTTGAATCTTTTAACGTCAGGACAATACAAAAAACTTAAGAAAGATCCCACAGCCAGCGTACTAAGGAAAACAAATAATCTGATAAAATCGGCCACTTCTATTCAAAAAGAAGAAAAAAGAGCTTTATTGAAGACTGAAGCTATGTGTCCTAGACTCTATGGCCTACCCAAGGTACATAAAAGGGACCTTCCTCTGAGACCGATTGTTAGTGCTATCAATTCTCCTACGTATGAAATAGCAAGATATCTAGCAACTCGTTTACAATCATATATTGGAAAAAATTGACTCATATATAAAGGACTCACGTCATTTTATAGAGAAAATTGAAGGTTTAATTCTGACTCCTGAAGATATTTTAGTACGTTTTGATGTAGTATCTTTATTTACTATGATTCCAATTAACGAAGTTATGGATTTTATAACGGATATTTTTCCAGAAGATCTGACTGCTCTTTTCAGAGATTGTCTTACTTCCAGTCAATTCCAGTAGAATAATGAATTTTATGAGCAACTTAATGGCGTAGCAGTGGGTAACCCATTGGGTCCTGCAGTAGCTAATTTCTACATGGAGAAATTCGAACAGTCAGCCTTGGAAAAAGCAGATAAGAAACCATCTCGCTGGTATCGATATGTAGACGATACATTTGTGGTCTGGCCACATGGTAGAGAAGCCTTAGACGCATTTTTTGATTACCTTAATAATATAAATCCAAGAATCCAGTTTACCATGAAGAGAGAAAATGACAACAAAATACCATTTTTGGATGTTTTAGTTATGAGACAGATGGAAGATTGAAACAACAGATTTTTAGAAAAATAACGCACACAGACAGATACTTACATAAGAACTCTAACCACCATCCACAGCAAAAGAGAGGTGTGATTAAAAGTCTCGTTGACAGAGCCAGACGGATTTGCACGCCAGAGTATCTAGACGCCAAATTAAAACATCTGAAGCACGCTTTTGAGAAAAATGGCTACTCAAAGAAAGAAGTAAGCGGAATTCTGCACCCAAACAACAAAAAGCCTAAGGACAAGCCCGAAAAACGATGGAAGAATACAGTCTCTCTCCCTTTTATAAAGAAAGTAACGGATCAGATAGGAAAGATTTTAAGTAAACATGATATTAGTCCTGTTTTTAGACCAACGAAGAAAATTTGTCATGTTCTCCGGCCTGTAAAAAATAAACGCGCTCCTCTATCAGTCAGTGGCGTATATAAAATTCCGTGCACATGTGGTGAAGTTTATATTGGTACAACAAAAAGAAGCGTAAATACACGCGCAGCTCTGGACGAAACATTAGGAGCTGAAGAGTTTCATGGACCACGACCTTACATCCCGGAAGGTTTACCAGAAGATCTGTCTCTTTTCTTGTAAAGTAGTACACTTACAGCGTTTTGGATATTTTTGGGAATCATCTTGTCCAGTATGCAGCCTGTTAACAATTTCTTAGAGATGTGCATAATTTCAATATTCGACATACTTTCCCTTTCGCTCACTGCTAGGGATATAGCGACAATGAATTTTTCTGCACCGTCTTCAAGTCTACATGCACGGCGGTGAGGGAAAGTTCTTGCGTCACTACAGAGCGATGTCATTAAGGACGTGTATTGTATCAGTTCAGCTCGTTGGGAAATCCAACTTCATTATTCTCGCACTTATTACTAATTTTATTCGTATTGTTCCTCTCCCTTTTCTCTCCGTCACACAGTTAACGAGAACTGATGATGAAAATCAGCTCCACCAAAATCCACTGAATAGTCATTGCACGTCAAATTCAGCAAGTTTTGTATCTGTTTAGAAAGCTAGATCTACATCTACATATATACTCCGCTAGCCACCAAGCGGTGTGTGGCGGGCGGAGGGCACAATTCGCGCCAAAGTCATATCCACCCCTGTTCCACTCGTGGATAACGCTAGGAAAAAACGACTGTCTGAACGCCTGAGTACGAGCTCTAATTTCCCTTATCTTTAAATGGTGATAATTGCGCGATTTGAAAGTTGGTGGTAATAATATATGCTCTACATCCTCGGCGAAGATCGGATTTCGGAATTTAGTGAGCAGCCCCTTCCGTTTAGCGCGTCGTCTATCTGCGAGTGTGTCCCACTTCAAACTTTCTCTGAGATTTGCAACGCTCTCGCGATGGCTACCAGTCATGAATCTTGCCGTTCTTTGCACCTTCTCAATCTCTTGAATCAGACCCAACTGGTAAGGGTCCCATACGGACGAACAATACTCTAAGACTGGACGAACTAACGTATTGTAAGACATTTTCTTTGTTGAAGGACTGCATCGCTTCTGGATTCTACCAATAAACCGCACTCTAGAGTTCGCATTGCCCGTTACTTGTGTAATCTGATCATTCCATTCGAGATCATTTCGAATAATCACACCCAGATACTTGACGGATGTTACCGCTTCCAAAGACTGGGCATTTATTTAGTACTCGTACATTAATGGGGATTTTTGCCTTGTTATACGCAGTAGGTTACACTTACAAATATTGAGAGATAACTGCCAGTCATTGCACCACGCATTTATTTTCTGCAAATCCTCATTATTTGTTCACAACTTTCGTATGACACTTCCTTTCTATAGACTACAGCATCGTCGGCAAACAGTCTAATGCCACTGTCAATACCATCAACCAGATCGTTTATGTAAATCGTAAAAAGCAGCGGACCTATTACGCTGCCCTGGGGCACACCTGAAGTTAAGCTTGTTTCTGTTGAAGTCACCCCATTCAGAACGACATACTGCTCTCTGTCTGTTAGAAAACTTTCTACCCAACAGCATATTTCATCGGATAGACCGTAAGCGCGCACTTTTTGGAGCAAGCGACAGTGCGGAACTGAGTCGAACGCCTTTCGAAAGTCGAGAAATATGGCATCAACCTGGGAGCCGGTATTTAGACATGCAATAACTTTATTTCCTATAAGCTGTGCTTGTTGGCGGTCTTTACAAACATTATTGCAATATCTACCATAAAAAATGTAAAGAAACTCTAAATAACGTAATTATCTCGGTTGTTTATCTTTCCTGTTTCCCCAGCTTTGAAGATGCGCCTATCGAATATTATGTATGCAGCCCATATGACAAAGTCGTGGTGCTTGTTGCAAAAGAACAGGCGCGATTGCCTTAGCTCGCGCAGTGAGTTCACTATCTACATTTCATCTACACTCACCTGCACGGATTACTTCTCATTAGTGGAAATAAGCTTCCGAATGTCACTTATGTCAGCAGTATTGAAAAGCAGTCGAAAATCACCAGAACAGCACAATACCTCAGCACACGGTTGACACACGCTTCTGTATAGAATTTGTAGCTGAGTTAGTCCATGTTTTAACCATCTTATACCGTAGACTCATCGAACAAAAACTTTGACCAACAGTTGGACAAAGGCACAGGTCAGACCCGTCTAAAAGGAAGGACAGCAGAAATTATCCACAAAAGTACCATCCAGTCTCGTTGATGTCCATCTGTTGTAGAATTCTAGGACATATTCTGAGATTAAACATAATCTCTCAGATCTCAGCAACGGTAAAAGCATCGCTCAGTCGAAACCCAACTCGCACTTTTCTCACACGACAACCTGAAAGCCATGGGTGGAGGTAATCAGATGTGTGCATTGTTTCTTTGCTTCAAAGGGACATTTTACTCAGTACTAAATCAACACTTATTTATTATTGTTCAATCAGATAGGGTACCAAATGAAATTAATGATCAAATTTCTTGGTAAGGAGTACACAACATGTTATCTGGCTGAAAGGTCGTCGACAAACGTAAACTTCAGATGTGTCCCAGAGAAGTATGTTGCGACCCTCGTTATCCATGTTGTACAGTAACGATTTCATGTAATATAATAATCAAATTGATAATTTTGAGGGATGATGCAGTTATCTATAATGAAGCAATGTCTGAAAAAAGTTGTCCTAATATTCATTCAGATCTTGATAAGGTTTCAAAGTGATGACTACAATATCAATGAGCCACAATTAGAAACAGTCAACTCACGCAAATATATTAAGTGATCAAGAGTATCCGGACACTTGGCTCAAAATGACTTACAAGTTAGTGGCGTCCTCCAACGGTAATGCTGGAATTTAATGTGGTATTGGACCACCCTTAGCCTTGATGAAAGCTTCCACTCTCGCAGGCATACATTCCATCAAATGCTGGAAGGTTCCTTGACGAAAGGCAGCCCATTCTTTATGGAGTGCTGCACTGAGGAGAGGTATCGATGTCGGGAGGTGAGGTCTGGCGCGAAGTCGGCATTCCAAAACATCCAAAAGGTGTTCTATAGGATTCAGGTCAGAACTCTGTGCAGGATAGTCCATTACCGGCATGTTATTGTCGTGTAACCACTCCGCCACAGGCCGCGCATTATGAACAGGTACTCGATCGTGTTGAAAGATGCAATCACCATTCCCAAATTGCTCTTCAACAGTGGGAAGCAAGAAGGTGCTTAAAACATCAATGCAGGCCTGTGCTGTGATAGTACCACGCAAAGCAACAAGGGGTGTAAACCCCCCCCCCATGAGAAACACGATCTGGAACCGCGCGACCGCTACGTTCGCAGGTTCGAATCCTGCCTCGGGCATGGATGTGTGTGATGTCCTTAGGTTAGTTAGGTTTAAGTAGTTCTAAGTTCTAGGGGACTGATGACCTTAGAAGTTAAGTCCCATAGTGCTCAGAGCCATCTGAACCATTTTTTGGAAAACTCGACAACAACATAACAACATCACCTCCGAATTTTACTGTTGGCACCATACGCGCTGGCAGATGACGCTCACTGGGCATTCGCCATACCCACGCCCTGCCACTGAATCGCCACATTCTGTACCGTGATTCATCACTCCACACAACGTTTTTCCACTGTTCAATCGTCCAATGTTTACGGTCCTTACACCAAGCGAGGCATAGTTAGGTTTACGAGCAGCCTCTCGACCATGAAATCAAAGTTTTCTCACCTCCCGACTAACTGTAATAGTACTGGTAGTGGATTCTGATGCAGTTTGGAATTCCTGTGTGGTCTGGATAGATGTCTGCCCATCACATATTACGACCCTCTTCAATTGTCGGCGCTCTCTGTCAGTCAACAGACGGGGTGGGCCTGTACGCTTTTGTGCTGTACGAATCCCTTCACGTTTCCACTTCACTACGACATCGGAAACAGTGGACCTATGGATGTTTAGGAGTGCGGAAATCTCGCGTACTGACGTATGACACTAGTGACACCCAATCACCTGACCACGTTCGAAGTCCGTGAGTTCCACGGTGCGCCCAATCCTGCTCTCTTACTATGTCTAATGGCTACTGAGGCCGCTGATATGGAGTACCTGGCAGTAGGCGGCAGCACAATGCACCTAATATGAAAAACGTGTGTTGCTGGGGGTGTCCACATACTTTTGATCACATAGTGTAGCTTTGTCTAACAATTTATAGAGATATGAAATGGGACCGTCACATAGGGTCAGTCGTACATACTAGAGAATGGGAATTAGTATATGAAGGAGATTCCACACAAAATACTCGTATGACCCATCCCATGAGATTGCTCAAGTGTGTGGGAACCGTACCAAATAGGGCGAAAGAGAGACATTGAACGTATACAAAAAAAGGAGGGAGAACGAATAGTCACAGCTGTGTTTTACATCTAGGAGAGGGTCCCAGAGATACAGAAAAACCTGAACTTGCGGATGCCTGTAGACATATGTCAACTATCCCGCTAAAGCCTGAATAGTGTGTGTATATAATTTTATAGTAATTTTCTTGTTTTGAACGTCTTAGGACGCGCATGTGGTTTTGTATTGTTTAGTTATGTGCGCGCAGTCTCGTCAGAGACGCTGCACGGCCTGGAGACTACTTATGTCATCTTTGCTCTGCGAAAATGCGCGGGTGTATTTAGCGTTTACCGTGAGGAGAGAAGGTAGGGAGTTGTAGCAGGATGTCGTGACAGTAAAACTCTACAGGAACGTGGTGCTCCTGGGAATTATTTTATTGATCTCATGGAAGATGTTATCAATAGAAACGGAATATTATCATTGTGTATTGAATGAGGGGGATTTACTAATATAGATTCTATTTTGAGAAGACTGGGATTCAAGTTAACGAATGAACGCATTTTACTTTATTGTGCAGCATCTAGTTCAACACAGACTTTCACCAGGAATTTCTTACTACTGTTTTAAAGTTTTGTCACAGTCAGTGTTAATGGATCTGAAAGGACGAAAACAACAGAATAATTTTTCATGTTGAATTATATTTTCGTATTTCTCCAGTGTTGTTTTATATAATTGTAATTTGTAATGATACATTTTTTATTGCTTGCTGAAGCTTCAATGGCGAAATTTTGTAAATGGAATAGTATTAAGGAGATTTTTTTGTGACGATTTTTTAAATTCAGTTTCTCATGAAAAATTTTTGTCCAGAGAGTAACTCAGATTATCCTCCGTCTTCATCCAGCTTCCACTGCCTGATGAACATTCGTTTTTATGAGTGATAAATTTTGCAAGAACCAAGTTTGTGTTGGATTTATTTAAGAGATCGCATTGCACTACCGCGACTCTCTGTAGTAGTAGCTCAGAAACTGGGGCGCGCCGTTTCTTCTTATTCTACGAGAGCAGTTACACTGAATTTTCCATTGTGACACAGGTAAGCCAAATATAGGAGGTACGAGTTTTCAATTCAACAGGGTCAGTTAACAGTGTTGAGCTTAACTACTCTTATTAAACTTGAAAGTCTTTTTATGTGACAGACAATGTCGATTCAAACAGGGCATATTTCCTTTAAATTCTCGCAGTCAGATTCAGTTCTTAGTTGTGAACGTGGTCATTTCTTTTCTATGAATAGAATTTTTGGTAAGCAACAGCTCATATTCCTAAAGAGACGATACGCTCACAAAACAAACTATTCATAAATTAAGCAAACAGGTGCACATTCACATAATATTCTTTGTCTTTTTTATTTATTAAGATAACTTTCACTTGGTGACTTTCCTGCAATGACACGGCGTCGGGGAATTCTCTGTGAAGTTTTTCGTAGTCAGATTAACTGCACCGCTCTCTTCTACCGTTTGCTTATAATTTTACTTTGACGCTGCACCATTTCCTAACTATTCACCTTCCTTTTCAGCTTACTGGAATAGATTTTGTATATCCTTTATTTGTTCTGAATTTTTTGTTATTGCTATTATCATGCCTCGCACTACAGGGAACAGCAAGGCGCGAAGCACTAACATCACACAGAAAAACAATATTCAAAATTTCATTCATAATATTACTTTTATTTCAGCTGATTCAGTTGTAGATATAACAGTCTAATTCTGATGTTTGCCTCTTCGGCAGTCAACCTACAATTGATACAGACGCTCCACAGCACATGAATTGCAACATTTTTGCAAAAGTAAATATTTCTTTCACTAATGACACCCAAGATTCTAAGTTAAATGTTGTAGATTCTGCACAGTCGGACATTAACACAACACGGACGATGTAAATTTTCTGAAGTTATAGATGTTGCCGAAAATACAGAGATACAGTCGGTTAATCACCAACGAATGTTATGAATTATTTGCAGAATAATGAACTCTATCTTCTGCTTAAGCAGTTATTACAAGAAAACAACAAAATACTAGCAAATCACTTCGTCGTGGGACAAAAAGGAAGCATCGACTTACTCGAAGAGAATTTAACTAGAGGAATGAAGGCAAAGTTAAGGAATTTTGCTACAAGGGTCGAAGAAATTGCAGTTATACAGACACTGTTGGAACAACTGTGTTCGCACAGAGAAACTGAGGATGACGAAACACTGAAAGAGTTCACAGACACATATAGCACAGACAAAGCTTTAATAATTTCAAAGATTAACAAGGTAGTTCCTGCCACCACGGTTACGAAATTGAAAAGGAAACCACAAAATCATTCGAAACCAATACAACAATTAGAAGCAGAAACACGAAATATTGAATTCAGTACGACACGCTGAAATCACAGTAGATGATCTTTCAAGCAAAGTTACGCAAATCGAAAGTAAAGCTGTGAGGACGGGGCGTGAGTCGTGCTTGGGTAGCTCAGTTGGCAGAGCACTTGCCCGCGAAAGGCAAAGGTCCCGAGTTCCGGTCTCGGTCCGGCACACAGTTTTAATCTGCCAGAAAGTTTCATATCAGCGCACACTCCGCTGCAGAGTGAAAATCTCATTCCGCTTACGCAAATCGAGTTAAACACACGTCCAATACGCTTTAGTGATATGGAAGCATTCCGATCTCTACAACGCTTCGATGAAGGACAAATGGCAGTTAACGAACAACACAAACAAGAAGAACAACCGAGCGAGGTGTCGCAGTGGTTAGCACACTGGACTTTGGATTCGCATTCGGGAGGACGACGGCTCAAACCCGCGTCCGGCCACCCTGATTTAGGTTTTCCGTGATTTCCCTAAATCGCTTCAGGCAGATGCCGGGATGGTTCCTCTGAAAGGGGACGGCCTATTTCCTTCCACATCCTTCCCTAATCCGATGGGACCGATGACCTCGCAGTTTGGTCCCCCCCCCCCCCCCCCCCTCCCAAATCAATCAACCAACCAACCATCACGGACGCGAACAGGAATATGCGCAATAACAACATTTAGGCAGACTTACACGAGAAAGAGACTTTGCCCATGAATGTGAGCATTCTCACACTTGTTTTAACAAACACAACCTTAGTGATACTCCGAGACACGACAGTTTTGACTAGAGACATTTTTTGTCAGTATGAAACTTCAAAATCTTTCGCAATGGTGTTAGCAATTTACACCATTTAGATTGGATTCAGCAACTCAGTTTTTCTTTA
Source organism: Schistocerca cancellata (assembly GCF_023864275.1). Taxonomy (NCBI): domain Eukaryota; kingdom Metazoa; phylum Arthropoda; class Insecta; order Orthoptera; family Acrididae; genus Schistocerca; species Schistocerca cancellata. The sequence goes on from NC_064634.1 coordinate 199,381,438, forward strand.
CCATCTACTTGGCCAGTCACACATAAATCAGAATTTGTTTGCAGCTTTTTATAAGGAGAATCAGCCATGGGAATGCAACCTATACCACGAAAATGTTACTCGTTAGAAGAATTTCAGAGTGCATTTCTTGTCCCTTAACGCTCTGAAAAAGTACAGCGTGGGGTCAAGGACAAACTTGTCAGCCTACCAGATTTCGAAAAATTATTGTTTCCAACTTTAACTCAATTTTTTGAACACATCTTACAACAAAATCATCATCTCGTAGAAGCATACAGCCCATCTGCATTAATACAGCTATGCATTTCAAAACTTCCCAGATCATCACGCGTATCATTACTAACAGCACAACAGAAACATAATAACATAAATGCTTTTCGCCATGTTTTACAACTTCTCGAAATTGAGAAAACTAACAGTTCTTAATAATCAGTAACTTTTTACGCAATAACAGCAATTATCGTGGCGGATATAATGGAGGTCAGTCACGATCATTTCATGACAGCAGAGACAACCACTATGGGAATAAGGAACAGAATCAAAATCAGTACCGGGAAAACGACATTTTTAACAGATCTCCGTAGAAAAGTTACCAACAAAATCCTAACTTTCACCGTAACAACCACAGTCATACAATAGATGAGGTAGCATGAACAATCCTTCACTTCAACAGTCTTGGTCACGGTCGCACTCTCAGCCTAATAATTCTGGTAATAATGATGCACAGAGAAACAACAATCTGCATACTCATAGACAGCAGCTACACCAACAAAATCATTACGATTAGAAACAAGAAAACTGTGATTACAGGGAAAATGACAGATATGGAAACAGAGAAATGACAACTGAAGAAGGGGCAATTTCAGAAATCAGTAGAATTTTTCATCGAAGGAGTCGGTCGCTTCCATCCATGACAAGATATTTCCAATAATTCTGAACCACAACGATCAGTGCAAATAGTACAAGTTTTGTCGCCCAGTACACAGAGATGTGACATCAAGGGACAACAACGACTAGTAGCCCATAGTCTGCAAGATGCTAATGTGAGACAACACTATGAACTACTCATTCTGACGAGATCACTGAAAGTATTATCTGTTTAGAAGACATTAGGGATACGCTGTTACATGAAAATGAAGAACAACAGAAACATATTTACCATCCCATTATCACTACAAAGATAAGATGACACACTTTAAAAGCAGTTGTAGATTCCGTTTTTGTCATCACAGTAATCTGTGACTGAGCGTTTAATTAACGCAGTTCCAGTGAGTCTTGTCCAACTTTAACCTTACAAAGAACTAAGGTAAGAGTGGTTGTTTCAGAAAAATAAGATGATGTCAATACGCAAACGCGTCTGAAATTCACAGTACAAGGTCACACATTTTTCGCAGGCTTTTTTATTGTTTCTTTACTTCCGTCTGAAGCAATTTTTGGTATGGACTCCTTAAAGAGACATAAAGCTGTTCCTCATTTCAATAATTCATGCATTTCTCTTCATAACAACGATACTCTGACCACATTACATTTCGAGCATTGTTTTTCAATAGGAGGAATATATATCAACAGATTACAGTTTTTGCTCCAAATAAAAATATAAACTGGTACATATCACATTACACTAATACAGATTTCCCTTACGTGATTAGAGATGACGAATCGAACTTAGATATTTCTAAGGCAATACAGGTTAAAGTAGACAGCTGCGTAGCAGCATCAGACCGAGGTATGCAACAGCTGCAGCAGATTCTTGAGATTCATAATCACTGTTCGTGGATTTGTTTATGAGTTTCAGGGGAAACCTCATAATGTAACTGTGGTTACAGAGAAAAGGCTAATAGGAAGTGAATCTATGCTCCAGCATGGTAGCAGCTAGCCCATACGACAGCCAATTAAACATTGTACCGAGAAATATGGCTCTCTCACTCTTGATCTTGATTCGATACATATTAAAGAGATTATTTTAGTGGAAACAGCCAGGCGTCAAACGTTGGATGAATTACTTCATACATTTTATAGTTTTTTACATATTTACCACTCTTGACTTGAAGTCCAGCTTTTGGCAGATTGAATAACATGCAAATTGTCATAAATACATAGACTTTTTATGTCTTGTAACTTGTTACCAATTTTGCAAACTACGAACTATGTTGTCGACATCCTTATTGGACAGAAAACTCGGCACCAACATAACAGTGCCCTGAACTCTGCGAAAAACCTTTTCGAATCATGGAATCGCAAAATGTATGAGAGCTACAAAGTACTGTTTTGGAGGTCTCTGTTCACGGAGATGAAGAAAGCTCGCTGCTTACTCCCTCTTCACACATTAGATTATGATGGCTCACCAGGTGGGCTCGTATATGATGTGACACATCAAATGTCGTCGGGCGACAGTTGTTAGCATGTATGGGAGTTGGACTTAAGTCCGGTGCGACGACGCGACTTTGTGTCTAGACCGAACGAGAATTTCTCGAATGTCAAATTGTCGGTGCAGCTCTACAATAGCACTGAGAGCGGTTGGCCGCTTGGTATTTTATATCGACGTCACAGTCGAGTTACTGGTATCAGTGGGATTAAGAGATTCGTGATTTGCTGTCATGGGCTCCACAGCTTATTGATTATATTGATTCAAGTTCAACAAACGATTTCAGTGTTCAGAATATTTTCAGTTTATACGAAACTGACACTACGTAATTTCTATCTATGTTTACATCTCTTAGTGATTGCAAATAAAAGCATTTACCCACCGCCTACATTCGGTAATACTACTGTACGAGTAAACGAAAGTGAAACTGGTGGTTAGAGATATCTCACAGATAATAAAAATATTTGGACTAAAAGCAAAGACGAACGACAGTAGGTACGATTGGCAACTTAAAGAGACTCAATGTATTGAGCAACGAAGTATCTATATCTCAGGATAGAGCTGAAAAATCATCTATTGATACAACTCAGATAAGTTATCCAAGTATGTATTAACATAATAAGGCATATTTTTAGCACGAAATTTTATTTATATTTGAAGTCTCCCTTAGCAGGACAGAAGTGACTGTACGACTTGATGCAGTAATAGGGTATACGGAAATGAATGTTCAAAATTACTGAATGTATACACTGACCAGAACTTGACTTGGAAGTCACGTACTATAAGTGCACTCTAAAAAGAATCTTGCCATATGTCTCATCGGATAAACTGCAACAATAGCTATCGAAATACGTTGTTCGGTATTGCATACTTTCCAGTCACGACAATAAACTAGAATAATTGGAACCGAATCATACACAACATTTCAACAACAGTTAACTTCGAGTGCCATTTTTGCTTTGTAGAGGTATTTTTGTAAGTAACACCATTTTCATCGTTAAATACATTACATAACAAAAGAAACGAATCCTCCCCAAGGGAAGGAGAAATCGAAATAAAATTTCACGGATTGGGAGAGTATCCGATTTTATTTGAAATTTGCTAACTTGGCATTGCGAGCCTACTTAACGGTATGACGTTGCACTGATTCGGATGGGAATAGTGTCATAAAATCGTATCCTCTCGTGTCCTAACTGGCCCACAGGTGTTGTAACTGGTCCTTAATATCCTGGAACTCCTGGGACGGAGTTGATGTCCGACCTGGTAACACATTACTCTCGCGCATTAATGTGAAGATCTCGCTGTCCACGGAAATACCACAATATTAGGCAGACGCTTAAAAGTGAAACGTACAATGTGCACTAGAGCATTGTCCTGTTGAAAAACAGCGCCACGACACTGTCGCATGAGAGGTAACACATGAGGACGTAGGCTGTACATGGCGTACCTTTGTGCAGTCAGAATTCTCTCAATCACTCGGAGATGACCTGATACAAGATGGCTTCTTATACTATAATGCCAGGAGTAAATCGCAAAACAGTGTAAGAATGGGATCTATTCCCAGTCGCCGCCATGCTCGCTGGCAATGGTCATTCAGGGTAGTGTAGAACACCGATTCATCACTGAACACAATCCAACGCCATGCATCTTCGTCTGCACAACACTCCAAAAAAAAACCCTTTGTGTTGTGGTATTAACGACAGCCTGCGCATGGGACGGCTACTGCTGATCTCCGACCGATGGTGCGGGATGACAAAAAATGTAGCAAGGATTCCATTTCTTGTTCTCGAACAGCAAGTGCAGATAATAAGAGGTTATGGTGTACTTGGTACGCAGTAGTGCGATCCTCCGTTGTGGTGGTCCAACGTGGTCGACTGGACCCCTGCAGACGAGTATGCCTATCGTCACGTTAGCATATAGCCCAGCGTCTTGTCACTGTCACGTCCAAATGCCCAACGAATCTCTATATTCCACGATTCGACCAGCCGGTCAAATGGAGACCAACAATGACGCCCTATTCAAACTCCTTCAGGTGCTGATAACGCTGTCTCACACGAGTACACCGCAGCCCCGTATCCTGCACAGTGGTCACTCAACATATGACGCTTTTCACAGTCCTTATGTATCGTCCCACCAGGCGTGGTAACTCGAACAGCGTTAATGGTCTTTGGTGGGCGTTCTACCTGTCAAAGAGAATTGCAAGCCAGTTGTTGTTGTTGTTGTGGTCTTCAGACACCGGTTTGATGCAGCTCTCCATGTTACTCTATCCTGTACAAGCTTCTTCATCTCCCAGTACCTACTGCAACCTACATCCTTCTGAATCTGCTTAGCGTATTCCTCTATTGGTCTCTCTCTACGACTTTTACCCTCCACGCTGCCCTCCAATACAAAATTGGTGATCCCTTGATGCCTCAGAACATGTCCTGCCAACAGATCCCTTCTTCTAGTCAAGTTGTGCCACAAATTTCTCTTCTCCCCAATTCCATTCAATACCTGCTCATTAGTTATGTGGTCTACCCATCTAATCTTCAGCATTCTTCTGTAGCACCACATTTCGAAAGCTTCTATTCTCTTCTTGTCTAAACTTCACTTCCATACATGGCTACACTCCATACAAATACTTTCAGAAATGACTTCCAGACACTTAAATCTATACTCAATGTTAACAAATTTATCTTCTTCAGAAACGCTTTCCTTGCCATTGCCAGTCTACATTTTATGTCCTCTCTACTTCGACCATTATTAGTAATTTTGCTCCCCAAATAGCAAAAATCATTCACTACTTTAAGTGTCTCATTTCCTAATCTAATTCCCTCAGCATCACTCGAGTTAACTCGACTACATTCCATTATACTCCTTTCAAGACACTGACCATTCCGTTCAACTGCTCTTCCAGGTCGTTTGCTGTCTTTGACAGAATTACAATGTCATCGGCAAACCTCAAAGTTTTTATTTCTTTCCACGGATTTTAATTCCTACTCCGAATTTTTCTTTCGTTTCTTTTACTGCTTGCTCGGTATACAGATTGAATAACATCGTGGATAGGTTACAACCCTGTCTCACTCCCTTTCCAACCACTGCTTCCCTTTCATGCCCCTCGACTCTTGTAACTGCCATTTGGTTTCTGTACAAATTGTAAATAGCCTTTCGCTCCCTGTATTTGACCCCTGCCACCTTCAGAATTTGAAGGAGAGTATTCCAGTCAACATTTTCAAAAGCTTTCTCTAAGTCTACAAATGCTAGAAACGTAGGTTTGCGTTTCCATAATCTATCTTCTAAGATAAGTCGTAGGGTCAGTATTGCTTCACGTGTTCCAACATTTCTACGGAATCCAAACTGATCTTCCCCGAAATCGGTTTCTACCAGTTTTTCCATTCGTCTGTAAAGAATTCATGTTAGTTTTTATTGCAAGCCTAATCACTTAAATATCCGCCGATGGAGTATACGTTTATGAAATTACATTGACTTTCGATTACGTCTTTTGAGTGCTTTATTCTTTTGTCTGGCAGAGTATATTTCTGTAATTAGACGATGTTTTGGCTAATGCCGTCATCATTTCAAATCTTAGAACATGTAAAACAATGGTCAGTCCAATGTCAATAAGCACGAGCATGCTATTTTTCAAGTTTTCAGAACCTGCACTACCGTTGGTATATCGTTTAATAGTGCTCAGTGAGTCACGGAACCACCAAAAGCTGCTGTAATGTGCAATTTGTTCAGGGCCATCAGTTCGGTAGGGCGACCATCTTCAAGTCACGGATTAACTGTACGGCAGGTTAAAGGGAGATTCCATAGAGTCAAATACATAGCTCAGCATAACTGAACTCAAAAAAATTAAGTACCAGTAAACGTAGTGAGAAGCGCCTGACAGATACTGTCTATGCAACTCCTACAACGACCACGTGCTACCAGTTGCAGAAGTCTAAGGGGTTGAAGGAACTCAAGATAACTCCGATTGTAAGATGTATGTAGGCCTACGTGGAACTCACGCAAATCGAGAGTACTTACGTACCACATCCTAGGCAGTAGTGTACCATGAAAAAGATGAGCTATTGACAAGCGTCGTATTTAATGACTGAAGCTAAACTTAGGTTGAAGTAAATGTGATTCGTTGTTTCAGTGTGGCGTGCTAACTCTTAATTCTTAATACTAGCCGTTTTACAAAAATCAGATCATTTTTTTTTTTCTTCACATGCAGATTTTCAAATCAAACCATCATTATTTTCATTATTTTCCACTAGTTGACCATTTAGATTAGGTTTCGGCAGCACGACGCTACTGAAGCAGTTACTAAAATATAGTCACTAAAATAAATGTTCATTTATCGACATCAGTTTAAACTTCCACGGAAGCACAGTACCTCCAGTCCCACAGTTAATGAAATTAAGAAATATATATGATGAGCGTTTCTACTTGTTTGGGAAGTTTTTGAGCTGTCCGGTATTCACGTCTTCTTTGACCAGTTTGTCGGTCGTTAGAGCCCTGTCATTAAGCGCCGAACCGTAAACAAATGCATACAGACGGCGCAGTGATCAGACGTTTCGTGGACGACTTCGTTAAATTCCAAAAAATTAAATTAAAGATAGATACCGTTTGTGACGCAATGAGTAAGTATTACTCTTATGTCTGGGATCCATAGACTTCGTAAAAGCTTTGCACTTAGTTCCTACAGTACATATAGAAACAAGACTTGGTGCAAGATATTAGGCTTATGATAGTATACATCAATGCCAGCATTTCCTTTGGACTTCACCAGGGTGGAGATAAACTGAGAACTAATTAGGAGTCAGGCGGAGGCTCCTATAGTCAGAATGACTCAACAGCTCTAAACAAAGTTTCAGATCACTAAACAGGCAGAATAAAAATAGAAATTTTTGGCGAGCACGATGTATACTCCACTGTTGCTGCAGATGCATTTAAAAATGGTCAATTCCCGTAACTAGTAGTGCAGAATGAAATATTTTAAAATACAGCCTGGCGAAATTAATTTATCGAGGCTGTGATGCCCACCCAAAAGAAAATGATAGAATTACAGCAGGTACAAAAATATCTGGCGAGATTTCAGTGGCCAGAGGCTTACGACAAGGATACGCGATAGCAAGTTAATTATTTAAAATATACTTGAATTCTGCTTTAAGGTTATGGAAAGGCTCCAAAATCAGAATATGTCTATAAATGGTGAAAAGCGATGCACTGTGTATTTTACTGATGATCAAGACGTTATTGCGGTGGATGAGAAAGACTTGAACAACATGGTTAAGAAAGTTGCACAGAGAATATCAGAAATTGAGTTTAACTATCAATTTTCAGAAAACTGAGTGTCTGGTTACTGGAAAATTAGATCGAGAATTAGGTTTCGGGGTAGTGTCATCTGTGGATCCTCATAAATATTTGATATTCCTTATTACCACTGTTGGATACAGAAAAACCTAATTTAAAAACCGTATTTGCCAAAGTAGGTAACCAAATAAACAATTGGAGTTTTATGGGGAAAGATATTAGATCATAAAGGAAGATTATGATAGAAACTTTACCGATATTGGAACAGAGCGACACTGCGGAACAAAATTAAAAATGGAGAGATATGTTCAGTCGAAGCAAATTGATTGAGATGCTATGCACTTGTACGTGGCTTGGGAGAGATAGTCTAATAAGATGCTATAATGTATTCTCACTAATATAAAATGGAGACACACAAAAACAACATGGTAAGAACTGTCTCAGAGAGGAATTTTCAAGCAGAATACTGCGGAAGCTTCGGAAGCTGGGACGTGAGAATCACTATAATGTTGTATTAAATCGCAACTGAGAAAACTACTGGCAGGATAAAAGGGGCATCTGTTTTAATGGAACACAATGCAGTCACCGCTTTGTTGACGGCATTGTAGCGTTAATATTTAGTTCTCATAAACAAAAACTAACGATAAGAAGTTAATTGAGAAAATTTGAAAACTGTCCCAAAAATATATTATAAAATTCATAAAACAACGTGACAGATGATATCTCCATTTGCAAAAGATTCCGGAATAATCCCATAATCGTATCTCAGGGAGGGAACTGCATAAGGGGAGATTACCATGTGAAGAAGATTGAATAACCAACGAAAGAATAATGTTCTACGAGTCGAATGTCAGAAACATGAACGTGGTAGGGAAGCTAGAAAATCTGAAAAGGAGAAATGTAAAGGCTCAATCTAGATATAGTAGAGGTCATAGAAGTGAAATAGGAAGAAGACAAGGATTTCTGGTCCAATGAGTATAGAGTAATATCAACAGCAGCAGAAAATGGTATAACGGGAATAGGATTCGTTATGAATACCAAGGTATGGCAGAAAGTGTGCTACGGTGAACAGTTCAGTGATAGGGTTGTTCTCATCAGAATCGACAGAAAACCAACATCGACAACGATAGTTCAGGTATACATGCCGATGTCGCAAAGGGTAATACAGTACGTAAATACGTAAAACTAGAAGGAAAAATCTAATAGTCATGAGGCACTGGAATGCAGTTGTAGGGGAGGGAGTAGAAGATAATGTTACAGGAGAATATGGGCTTGGGTCAAGGAATGAGAGAGGAGAGAGACTAATAGAGTTTTGAAATAAATTTCTGCTAGTAATAGCGAATACGCTGTTCAAGAATCACAAAAGGAGGAGGTATACTTGGAAAAGGCCGGATGATACCGGATGACTTCAGTTGGATTACATCATGGTCAGACAGAGATTCCGAAATCAGATACTGGATTGTAAGGCGTACCCAGGAGCAGACATAGACTCAGATCACAATGTAAGAGTGATGAAGAGTAGGCTGAAGTCTAACAGATTAGTCAATACGCAAAGAAGTGGGTATGAAGGTACTAAAGAATAACGACATACGCTTAAAGCTTTCCAGGGCTTTAGATACAGCAATAAGGAATAGCTCAGTAGGCAGTACAGTTGAAGAGGAATGGACATCTCTAAAAAGGGCAACCACAGAAGTTGGAAAGAAAAACATATGTACAAAGAAGGTAACTGCGAAGAAACCATGGGTAACAGAAGAAATACTTCAGTTGATCGATGAAAAAAGGAAGTACAAAAATGTTCAAGGAAATTCACGAATACAGACATCCAAGCAGCTGAGGAATGAAGTAAATAGGAAGTGCAGAGAAGATAAGACGAAATGGGTGCATAAAAAAGTAAAGAAATTGAAAAAGAAATGATTGTCGGAAGGACGGATTCAGCGTACACGAAATTCAAAACAATCTTCCGTGACACAAAAAGTAACGGTGGTAATATTGAGAGTAAAACTGGAATTCGACTGTTAAGGCCTCTATGAGGGAGAAGGTTTGTCTGATGTGATAGAAGAAGAAGCAGGAGTCAATTTAGAAGAGAGGGGGTATCCAGTATTAGAATCAGAATTTAAGAGAGCCTTGAAGGACTTACGATCGGATAAAGCAGAAGGTATAGATAACATTCCACCAGAATTTCTAAAATCATTGGCGGAAAAGGCAACAAAACGATTATTCACGTTAACGTGTAGAATGTATGGGTCTGGCGACGCACCATCTGACTTTCGGAATAAAATATCATCCACGTAATTACGAAGACTGCAAGAGCTGATAAGTGCGAGAATTATCGCACAATCAGCTTAACAGCTCATGCATGCAAGTTGCTGAGAAGGATAATATATAGAAGAATGATAAAGAAAATTGAGAATGTGTTAGATGACGATCGGTTTGGCCTTAGGAAACGTACAGGCACCAGAGAGGCAATTCTGACCCTGCCGTTGATAATGGAAGCAAGATTAAAGAAAAATCAAGACACATTCATAGGATTTGTCAACCTGGAAAAAGCGTTCGACAATGTTAAATGGTACAAGATGTTCGAAATTTTGAGCAGAATAGGGGTAACTATAAGAGACAGGTAATACACAATATGTACAAGAGCCAAGAGGGAATAATAAAAGTGGACGACCAACAACGAAGTGCTCGGATTAAAAACGGTGTAAGACAGGAATGTAGTCTCTCAACCCTACTGTTCAATCTGTACATCGAAGAAGGAATGATGGAAATAAAAGAAAGGGTCAGGAGTGGAATTAAAATTGGAGGTGAGAGGATATCAGTGATACGATTCGCTGATGACATTGCTATCCTGAGTGAAAGTGAAGAAGAATTACATGATCTGCTGAATGGAATGAACAGTCTGATGAGTACAGAATATGGATTGGGAGTAAGTCGAAGAAAGACGAAAGTATTGAGAAGTAGCAGAAATGAGAACAGCGAGAAACTTAACATCAGGATTGATGGTCACGAAGTAGATGAAGTTAAGGAATTCTGCTACTTGGGCAGCAAAATAACCAATGGCGGGCGGAGCAAGAAGGACATCAAAAGCGAGTAGCACTGGCAAAGAGGGCATTCCTGGCCAAGAGAAGTCTACTAATATCAAATACCGGCCTTAATTTGAGGAGGAAACTTCTAAGATGTACGTTTGGAGCACATCATTGTAAGGTAGTCAAACATGAACTGTGGGAAAACCGGAACAGAAGAGAATCGAAGCGTTTGAGATGTGGTGCTTCAGACGAACGTTGAAAATTAGGCGGACTGATAGGGTAAGGAATGGGCTTCTGCACAGAATCTGAGAGGAAAGAAATATGTGGAAAACACTGATAAGGAGAAGGGACGGGATGATAAGACACCCGTTGAAACATCAGGGAATGACTTCCATGGTACTAGAGGGAGCCGTCGAGGGCAAAAAACTGTAGATGAAGACAGAGATTGGATTACATCCAGCAAATAATTTAGGGTGTAGGTTGCAAGTGATGTACTGAGATAAAGAGGTTGGCACAGGAGAGGAATTCGTGGAGGGCCACATCAAACTGGTCAGTAGAGTGATGACTATAAAACATATAATGGGCACTCACAAAGAAAATTATACCAACTAACAGTGACTTCACAGAACCGCTCGATGAGATTTTGCAGTTAGGGAAGTTGAAAACAATTACTGGATGGACAGGGAAACGAATTAACAAAAGAGCAACAGTAGTCTCGTCTGCATGTAGTAAATTACATAGGGATTTCGGTTATCAGCCTCAGATTTATTGAAAAAGGAACGTACAACCGGTATTTATTGGCAGTTATCACTTCTGGCAATGGGACATAGATTTTCAATAATTAACTGAGGGTTTCGTGGTGGTAATGCACAGCTGTATGTTCTATATTGTGGATGCCTAGGGCATACAGGAAAATAAACAAACAGGCGATGAAACACGTAGAAGTGGAAGAGGTAATTATTATGTGAAAGTGAGATGGAGCTTGGCAAGTCATGTAATTACGCCAATGAATGGTAGATACACGAAAGGAGTTACGTTGCTCGGTTTCAAAAGATAAGAAAATGCCAAGGCCAAATGTGAGATGGTTTATGACGTAAGAAAGCGAGAAGGTGCGACATGTATGAGTACAGATGATCCTAAAGCGTGGAAATTACTATAGGAGTTAGTGGCGTTTAGGGTTGATGGGGGGGGGGGGGGGTGACGGGAAGATGGGAATTTTCAGGGCTTGAGACATCCCACCAAAGGAATGTGAAATTGTAGACGTGTTTTTCTTACACATCTGCACACAATGCCGTAATACTGTGGGTAGAAAACATGGATAACAACATCTCTGCTTCGGTATGTGATGAATCTGGTTGTATGCTTCTACAATATACCAACGACACACTGTATCCGAACGAACCTCCGCACAAAAGAGAGTCGCTGATAGCTGGTGTTGATTCTACGTTGTGATTGCTTAATAGTAAAGAGCGTTTTTTAAACCATTAAAGCTTATTTACTTAAGCAACATACTCCTTTACACAGTAAGGTTACAGGGTCTCAGTTTCTTTAGTAACACATATGAATTTAACATCAATGTTGAATTAAATGCAAAGTTTACGAGCTCATTCTTAGCATATTACAGTACCGGTAAATAAACGTGAACAAAAACAGAAATAACGTGCACTACAGAAGTGATGGTCACGTTGTCGGAGCATGCACTGTCCAGGAATATAGTTTGTTTCGTACACGATTCTCTGCGTTACCATTTGTTAAATTGTTTGTAAGACAGTTTTGCGAAAACCACTGTTATCGAAGCTAGTACAATGAAATCTTGATTTTCGAAGCTAAGACAATGCATCGCAAAACAAAAAGTGGAAACTCTTTGAATTACTTCTCCGAAACACCACGAGCAGAAGAAACTCTGTCCTCTCAGGCTGAGAAAACAGATAATCCGCCGCAGTTGACACCGTTGCTGTTTTCGAACAACAAAAGCATTATTATTAAAGATCACATTCGTCGGGTCCTGAAGCAAAATCCATATCTTTCAATGACACATCAATCTCTGACAATCCACTGCCAGTACGTTGTAAGTAATAATTTGCGTCCAATAACGAGAAGCTGTACGACCACATGAAGGTACAGCATTCTTGTACCCAACGCAACTTACAAATTTTCCCTCACTTTGCAAAGTGTCCAATATCGAAAGCTCAACATAAGCTGGATGGAGAAATATTTGTCGTTAGTATGCGCTCCGAAAGAGGACAGTGTCTTCTATAAGCACTGTGCGTTTTTGCCTGAGACAAGGTCGGGTGAAGGTAGTCACCAAAATCTTGGAGCCCTGGAAACTCAAGCTTTCGAAGTGGAAACATGATCTTTAATATTTCAACATCCATGCGAGCAACGCTTACCCCAAGGCTGGTGTGATCGATGGTGATAGTCTTCATCACATGACGATGAACCAGCCAAACATATAAAACATGCCTGAGGCTCGGTGGCCAGATGGGAAAAGAATAGAAAACGCATAGCCCCTATCATCGAGGTGGTGATGCTCTGTGGGCGTCAGGAGACTGCATTAAAGGGACACGGAGACTTCGGGCGTATCGAAGTTGAGAAGCAAGATGACAGCAGCATGGATAACTTCCGCACCATTCAAAAATAGCGCGCCAAAGGTGACGAAAATCTACAAGCAAGTTTCGAAGGACATGGTAAACGCGACAAATATAAGCACCCGATCCCAAATCATACCATCTGTTTCATCAATAACCAACTCCAGGGGAGAATTATTCAGCGCATTAATGATGCCAAAGGTTTCACGGTTCTTGCGGACGAAACTGCTGACGTTGCTGGAATAGAGTGTCTCTCTCTTTGTGCCCGTTATACAGGGTTATTACAAATGATTGAAGCGATTGCACAGCTCTACAATAACTTTATTATTTGAGATATTTTCACAATGCTTTGCACACACATACGAAAACTCAAAAAGTTTTTTTAGGCATTCACAAATGTTCGATATGTGCCCCTTTAGTGATTCGGCAGACCTCAAGCCGATAATCAAGTTCCTCCCACACTCGGCGCAGCATGTCCCCATCAGTGAGTTCGAAAGCATCGTTGATGCGAGCTCGCAGTTCTGGCACGTTTCTTGGTAGAGGAGGTTTAAACACTGAATCTTTCACATAACCCCACAGAAAGAAATCGCATGGGGTTTAGTCGGGAGAGCGTGGAGGCCATGACATGAATTGCTGATCATGATCTCCATCACGACCGATCCATCGGTTTTCCAATCTCCTGTTTAAGAAATGCCGAACATCATGATGGAAGTGCGGTGGAGCACCATCCTGTTGAAAGATGAAGTCGGCGCTGTCGGTCTCCAGTTGTAGCATGAGCCAATTTTCCAGCATGTCCAGATACACGTGTCCTGTAACGTTTTCTTCGCAGAAGAAAAAGGGACCGTAAACTTGAAAATGTGAGATTGCAGAAAAACACGTTAACATTTGGTGAATTGCGAATTTGCTGCACGAATGCGTGAGGATTCTCTACCGCCCAGATTCGCACATTGTGTCTGTTCACTTCAAGAAAAAATGTTGCTTCATCACTGAAAACAAGTTTCGCACTGAACGCATCCTCTTCCATGAGATGTTGCAACCGCGCCGAAAATTCAAAGTGTTTGACTTTGTCATCGGGTGTCAGGGCTTGTAGCAATTGTAAACGGTAAGGCTTCTGCTTTAGCCTTTTCCGTAAGATTTTCCAAACCGTCGGCTGTGGTACGTTTAGCTCCCTGCTTGCTTTATTCGTCGACTTCCGCGGGCTACGCGTGAAACTTGCCCGCACGCGTTCAACCGTTTCTTCGCTCACTGCAGGCCGACCCGTTGATTTCCCCTTACAGAGGCATCCAGAAGCTTTAAACTGCGCATACCAGCGCCGAATGGAGTTAGCAGTTGGTGGATCTTTGATGAAATTCGTCCTGAAGTGTCGTTGCACTGTTATGACTGACTGATGCGAGTGCATTTCAAGCACGACATACGCTTTCTCGGCTCCTGTCGCCATTTTGTCTCACTGCGCTCTCGAGCGCTCTGACAGCAGAAACCTGAAGTGCGGCTTCAGCCGAACAAAACTTTATGAGTTTTTCTACGTATCTGTAGTGTGTCGTGACCATATGTCAATGAATGGAGCTACAGTGAATTTATGAAATCGCTTCAATCATTTGTAATAGCCCTGTATTTCTTCGGATCGCAACAGTCGTGAAGATTTCCTGCAATTTGTTTCATTGTGTGATACGACTGGCAAGGGATTAGCTGGATCTATTATTGAAAACTTGGTAAAATTGGTAGTTGATGTGTCATTTTTTACGAGGACAGGGCTATGATGGTGCTACATCAATGTCGGGGCTCATGCATTCATACCACAAGACTACACTTTAGCTGTTTGTTCTCATAATTCAGCTCAGTTCATTATTTCAATTTGTTAGTCACGGACACATGGAACGTTCCACTTACTAGGAATTCAGTAGGAACAGTGGAAATGATAAATAATTTCGTTGGATCACCAAAGCATAGGCAAATATTAAATGATGCCCTTGAATCATTAAACGACGTTCTAGCCAAAAGTTTGAAAGTACAACG
Source organism: Schistocerca cancellata (assembly GCF_023864275.1). NCBI lineage: Eukaryota > Metazoa > Arthropoda > Insecta > Orthoptera > Acrididae > Schistocerca > Schistocerca cancellata. The sequence goes on from NC_064634.1 coordinate 199,396,704, forward strand.
CTCACTAGATGAACTCAACGTCTTCGCAGGTCACAAGCTTAAGGAAATAGATGGTTGAGTCGTTTGGCTTTGGGAAAGATTCAAGAATTTGACAATAAGACCGTATCCCGCGATGCCATGATTCTGCTAAAGCCCATCACAAGGGCCGATTTTGTCATCTGCTCGGTTATAATATCTGAACTGTATGCGGTGGGTGTGTCCATCTGTCGTCAGATTCAGTGTTTTTTTTTTTTTGTTTTTTTGTTTTTTTTTCATCAGTCTACTGACTCGTTTGATGCGGCCCGCCACGAATTCCTTTCCTGTGCTAACCTCTTCATCTCAGAGTAGCACTTGCAGCCTACGTCCTCAATTATTTGCTTGACGTATTCCAATCTCTGTCTTCCTCTACAGTTTTTGCCCTCTACAGCTCCCTCTAGTACCATGGAAGTCATTCCATCATGTCTTAGCAGATGATCATTCTGTCCCTTCTCCTTGTCAGTGTTTTCCACGTATTCCTTTCCTCTCCGATTCTGCGTAGAACCTCCTCATTCCTTACCTTATCAGTCCACCTAATTTTCAACATTCGTCTATAGCACCACATCTCAAATGCTTCAATTCTCTTCTGTTCCGGTTTTCCCACAGTCCATGTTTCACTACCATACAATGCTGTACTCCAGACGTACATCCTCAGAAATTTCTTCCTCAAATTCTGATAGCGAGCTAGAATGTTGATGATACTTTCAGCCGGCTGTTCTTGGAAGCCATGGAATTAGCTTCGGCCAATGAAGTTGAAGTCAAACAACCACGCATTTCTACAAAGCAAGAACATCGTGCAAATCACGACACTAGGTGTGATGTTCAGGGTTACTACAAGGTGTGTGTTCATACCCTTTCTGGATGCCTTCATCAGTCCACTGTAGGATTAGTTTTTGACAAAATGTGAATTATTTCCCACCTTTAATTGTCTTCTACCACGAAAAACTGAAGGCATAGGTATAATTGATGGAGCTACGAAACGCCATTCACTTTGTGCTTCAGATACAGATTTAACAATGACAACGGCTATTCGACGTCTGAGTCGATTGGAAAAGTTGCCTCAAAACTCAGTGAAAGCTTTTTCCGTCTGCGACCTTCAGATCTACCCTAATATGTTTCGGTTTCCGAGAATGAGAGTAGATTCTCCATCCTTAATGCAATGAAGACACACGTGAAGAACACACCCAGCAATGCACGTCATAATGGGCTTGCCATGATGACAATGCATCGAGAACAAAGAACTGACATCCAGAATGTGGTAAGTGATTTGGCAAAACAAAGAGCCGCCGTCTTCCTTTTTTACTTAAAATGTCTAATAAATGGTGTAATCATTTGGTCTATTTATTGAAGTATCAGACAAAAGCAGATATTATTCACTTCAGAGTGAATTAACACAGACCTGGACTATAAAAGTAGGCAATTTTTATAGAGGAGATTTTCGTTTTCCAAAAATATAATTCTTGAGCATAATAAACATTCCGTAATTCTGCAAGAGTTTGACGTTAACGATATAGGCCTATAATTATGTGTATCTGTGCTGAGAGCCTTCTTGAAAATGGAAATAATCTGTGCTTTTTTTCCAACACCTGGTAATCCTTCGTTGCTCCAGTGATCTACGATAAACTGCTACTAGAAGGGGGGCACGTTCTTTCACATTATATTAGTAGAGTCTTTATGTATCTCTTCTGCTCCTGATACTTTTCTACTACTAAGCTATCATAGTTGATTTTCTATTCTGCGATCGTTTGTCTCAATATCTGCCATTTCGACGTTCGTACGATGATTCACACAAGAGTGAAACAATTCCGGGAGACCGAATTCAGTATTTCGGCGATCTCTCTCTGTTATCTTCCGTTTCGGTGCCAGTATGGTCAGTGAAGAATGAACAGAGGATTTCGAACTGCTTACGGATTTTACGCAAGATCAAAACCTTTTAGGCACTCTAATCAGATCGGTTGACACAATTTCACTTTCAAAGTCATTGAACACTTCTTTCATTGATCTCCTTACTCTCATTTTCGCTTCGTTCACCTTTTATTCGTCATTTAGGTTTTGACGTCATTTTAACCTCTGATGAAGCTTTCTTTGTTCGTGTGGCAGTATTTTAATACGTCTATTAAATCACGGCGCGTCTTTCACATCCCTTAATACTATGCTCGGAACATAATTGCCTAAGCCATATTGAACGATGTTTTTTGAATTTTTCCGTTTCTGTTCCATCTTCATCCTCAGCACTGAATATTTGATGCTGACTGCTCAGATTCTCTGCAATTTGTATCCTCTCACTCTTGTTAAGCAAAAATATTTTCCTACTTTTCTCAAAATTCCTTGTAGTTGCTTTCACAGTCTTACGATCACTGATACCTAACTCTGCGTAAGCTGATTCGGTAAGTTCATGTCTGTTAGTTGCTAGGAGGTCTAAGACGTTATCTTCACGAGTATCTGCTCGAATTTATTTTTCGGACTAGACATTCAGAATAATGTCACACGAATGTCTCTGGCACCACTTGTGATGGAATGACTCTCCCAATCTAACGAGCTCTCGTGATCATGGTACCTGCCACAGAAAATTGCAACTCTAACAATTTACATACCCGCCAATGACGTGTAACTGTACGAAATCACAAAATCACATTGACATCCGACCATGTTTTTTTTTTTTTTTTTTTTTTCAGCGTATTTAACCATGTAAACGTGAAGCAAGTTGCTGCGGCTGTGTTCATCAGGCACGGAGCCAGGCATCTCCAGCCACATCTCCCCTCCTCGCAACTCTGCAGCCCACACACTGAACGTTCCTCCGGCCGCTGCGGCTGTGGCATCGATCTCCTCGGGTCTCGGGGATACAGAGCCCCCGGAATCACCAGTCGCTACGTCACCAAGGCCACCGGAATCCATTGCTGTAGGACGCGCCAGGACAAACACATTTTGTCTTAGATCGTGTGCCCCATGTGGGGCCGGGATGGTCGTTGCCTGAAGTAATTAATTCTCCTCATCTATCGCTTCGTAGGTACGTTTACTTGTATTAACGTGCCACAGCAATGCCTCGGCGACATGCATGGCGACGTCGCTTGCGGCACAGCGTTCCTGTGTATCGTGCATTGAAGGCAATTGATATTGATTTGGCTGGACAGTTCAATAAACAACAACTGATGGAAGCTGCGCGATCATTACAACAATGAGGTTATCTAACGTGTATCCGGATCGGTCGGTTGCCTTTCTGAACTTCCGTCGCTACTAATTGAGTCTATGCACTTACATGCAGTTGACACTTCTTAATTTCGGTTTCTTTTGACTGCAATGACGAAGGCTCTAGCGTTGAGCAGTACCGCTCAAAACTGATTTTAGCTGTCGGTTTTTGCTTTGCAGTAAAAGTATAAATCAAGTAAAGTAAACTTCCTGGCAGATTAAAACTGTGTGCCCGACCGAGACTCGAACTCGGGACCTTTGCCTTTCGCGGGCAAGTGCTCTACCATCTGAGCTACCGAAGCACGACTCACGCCCGGTACTCACAGCTTTACTTTTGCCAGTATCTCGTCTCCTACCTTCCAAACTTTTCTTGAGTCTATGCACTTATATGCAGTTGACACTTCTTACTTTCGGTTTCTTCCTGGCAAGTAAAGCAAATTTACTACTCGTATCAATCATAAACACGAAATGTATTAGATATTTATACAAATGTATTAAATATCCATCCTCAAATAAAGACCAACAAATAAATTAATTGCCCGCCTCCGTAGCTGTAGGGGACCCGCGTTCGTTTCCCGGTACTGCAAAAGATTTTTTCTTGATGGAAGGATCGGTACGGGGTGCACTCGGCTTCTTGATGCCAATTAAGTAGCTGCTTCGTCGAATAGTAGTGTCTCCACGGACAGGAAAGTCTTCAAAACGGTCAGGAAACTGGTGCGCTAATCACATGCCCTCCATACCGCATTCGCAAGGCGGGTAATGGCACGGAGACCGGTAGACATAGCCTGAACAAGAAGCGCGTTAAATAAATTAAATCGAATACATGTCGCTTCTGAACTCAGAAACACAGTGATGTGAAGATGAAAACAGTTTAAGGAAGCAGAACACCCAACGTTGAAAAAATAGAAACTGGTGATTACGTACTAAGGAAAAATAGAAGTAAGCGAGTGAAGTGTGATGTAAGGAAATGTATGACCTTAAACGCAAAAAAAAAAAAATATACATATATTAGGGATATTCCTTTTATGCAACAAAGATTGCAACAGATTTGATGCTGCACAGATCTGAAAATCCAGACAGAAACAGTAACAGCAGTAGTGCAAAGTAAACGATATTAGATAGTGTCCTCGAGGGATACAGCTACATCTACGTCTACACTCGATGAGTCACTTTACCGTATACGGCGGAAGGTTCTTCGTGTGCCACTATCAGTTCCCCGTTTCCTCTTCCACTTGCGAATGATTATTAGGAAGTGTAACTGTTCGTCTTTCGCCGTACGGCCACGAATCTATCTTCGTGGTGTGTTCGTAAGATATATGTGGGAGAAAGCAACGTGTTGCCTTACCCATCTAGGAATGTACGCTCTCGGAATTTTATTAGCGATCCACACCGTGATTCATGACCCATTTTCTATGTCGTCTGCCGCTTTTTGTAAGCGATCCCCGAAGGAAATGCACCACTCTCCTTTAAATTCTCTCTATTTCCTCTCTCAGTCCCATGGTTAAGACTCAAGTCTGATGACCAACCATCAACCTCTCGGTCGACCGAGGGACTGTCTATAATAGAAAACATCTTCTAAGGCGCATAATTTTCCATATCAACAGAAGTGATAGAATAAAAGAGAGGGAATTTTAACGATTTATTGCCTGGAAGGGTCCGAGGGATAGGATAAGCCCACTAACCGCAAAGGATTTTCTTCCTCCGCACACAATGGTCTCTTCCCTCGTGGTTTGAGACAGTAGTGTCGGACCTGTGACTGTTAAATGTATATGACTACAATGGATTATTGTGCTGTATAATGACGAGTAAGGGAGAGACCGAAACCCAGTGCTGCCACATGGTCTTTTGCTGTCCAGTAGCGTCCTAATACTAAAGGGGCTGCCGAGCTTAACATCCTTACCGAAGCGCTGGATCCACCAACAGGTCACAATGCCCTCACTCAACGAGATACTTCGGCGAGAATTGGAAGTTAAGTGACGCAAACTCTGGTTCAAAAAATGGCTCTGAGCACTATGGGACTTAACTTCTGAGGTCATCAGTCCCTTAGAACGTAGAACTACTTAAACCTAACTAACCTACCGACATCACACACATCCATGCCCAAGGCAGGATTCGAACCTGCGACCGCAGCGGTCGCGCGGTTCCAGACTGTAGCGCCTAGAACCGCTCGACCACACTGGCCGGCGCAAGCTCTGGTGATCAGGAACTTTGCGCCACCACCATTCTTCCCGTTGCTCACCAAACTAGTCGTGGTGACAGTTTCTTCCACCGCAGTGATTCCAACCAGTCGTGCGACACCACACATGCTTGCTTTAGTGACTCATACCAATAAGAATTAAGAGGTTTATGAGCAATGGACTTGCGGCTATGACCTTTAGACGGCGAATACTCTCTTTGGTTGGCTGGTTGGTTGATTTGAGATAGGGAACCAAACAGCAAGGTCATCGCCCCCATCGGATTAGGGAAGAATGGAGAAGGAAGTCGGCCGTGCACTTTCAGTGAAGCCATCCCGGCTAGAAGTAATTTAGGGAAATGTCCGCCCCTGGTAGCTGAGTGGTCATCCCGACGGAATGTCATACGTAACGGCCCGGGTTCGATTCCTGCCTGGGTCGGGGATTTTCACCACTCAGGGACTGGGTGTTGTGTTGTCCTTATCATCATCATTTCATCCCCATCGGCATGCAAGCCGCCGAAGTGGCGTCAGTTCGAAAGACTTGCCCCAGGCGAACCGTCTACCCGACGGAAGGCCCTAGCGACACCGCATTTCTATTTTCCATTTAGTGAAATCACGGAACGCTTAAATCAGGATGTCCGGACCCGGGTAGGAACCGTTGTCCTCCCGAATGCGAGTCCTGTGCTAACCACTCTCTTTGATTATCATAGTCTGTTTGTACCAGTGAGTCAGGATTTGATTGGGACATATTGATACAAGTACCTGGGTGTAACATTTTATATGGATGTGAAATGGAAGCAGCACGTAGGTTCAGTCGTAAGTAATGCAGATCGCTGACTTCGTTTCATTGAAAGGATACAAGTAAAATGCAGTCAGTCTACTAAAGAGACTTCTTTACAAGATATTAGCGTGATCCAACCTAGGATATTGTTCAAGTGTGTGAGTCTCGTACCAGATGTGAATAACATGGGGCACTGGACGTTGTTGTTGTTGTTGTTGTTGTTGTTGCGGTTTCTGTGGTCTTCAGTTCTAAAACTCGTTTGATGCAGCTCTCCTTGCCACTAAATCCTGTGTGGACATCTTCACTTTCGAATAACTACTGTAACCCACATCCTTCTGAATCTGCTTACTGAATACATCTCTTTGTCTTCCTCTACGATTTTTACCCTCCACACCTCCCACCAATACTAAAGTGGTGAGTCTTTCACGTCTCAGAATGTGTGCTGTCAACCGATCTCTTCCTTTGGTCAAGTTGTGCCACAAATTTCCTATTCCCCAATTGTGTTCAGTACCTCCTCATTAGTTACGTGATCTATCCATCTAATCTTCAACATTCTTTTGTAGCACTCCATTTTGAAAGCTTCTATTCTCTTTTTGACTAAACTCTTTCGTCCATCCTTCACTTCCAAACATGGCTACACTCCAGGCAAATACATTCACAAAAGACTACCTAACACTTCAGTCTATATTCGATGTTACAAATTTCTCTTCTTCAGAAACGCTTTTCATGTCATGGCCAGTCTACATTGTATATCCTCTGTACATCGGCCATCATCAGTTATTTTGCTGTCCAAATAGCACAACTCATCTACTACTTTGAGTGACTAATTTCCTAATCTAATTCTCTAAGCATTTTGCTGTCCTAATAGCACAACTAATCTACTACTTTGAGTGACTCATTTCCTAATCTAATTCTCTTAGCATCACCTGATTTAATTCGAATACATTTCATTAACCCTCGTTTGCTTTGCTGGTGTTCATCTTATATCTTCCTTTCAAGACATTGTCCATTCCTTTCAACTGCTCTTCCAGGTTCTTTTCTGTCTGACAGAATTACCATATCATCAGCAAACCTCAAAGTTTTTATTTCTTCTCCCTGAACTTCAAATTCCTACTCCACATTTTTCTTTTGTTTCCTTTAGTGCTTGTTCAAAGTACAGATTGAATAAATGGGGGCTAGGCTACAACCTCGTCTCGATTCCTACTGAACCACTGCTTCCCATTCATACCCCTTGACTCTTATAGCTAGCGTCTGGTTTCTGTACAAGCTGTAAAAAGCTTCCGCTCCCCATTTATTTTACCCGTGCTAGCTTCAGAAGCTCAAAGAGAGTATTCCAGTCAACACTGTCATAAGCTCTTTCGAAGTCTAGAAATGCTATAAACTTAGGTTTGCCTTTCCTTAACCTATCTTCTAAGTAAGTCTCATTGCCTCACGTGTTCCTTCGTACATTTCTTTGGAATCCAAATTGATCTTCCAGGAGGTTGGCTTCTACCAGCTTTTTCATATTCTGTAACGAATTCGTGTTAGTAAACTGCAAACTTCACTTACTAAACTGAAAGTTTGATAATTTTCGCACCTGTCAGCAACTTCTTTCTTTGGAATTGGAATTGTTACATTCTTCTTGCCGCCCCACTCTGCCTTGTTGCCATATTTATTCAAGATGACGGATCCAGGATGGCGGCTATAGATGTGACAATATTGCAGTGCTCGTGGTGGGAGAATCAAATTTTTGCGCAAAAGAAGGACAATTGGGCTACCTACCCTGCAGCCTCTCACCCTCCCCCTTCTCCCTCCTCCTCCCACTCCCCTCACATCCCTCACCTCCCACAAACAGAAATTGGTGGGGAAAAGAACTTAGCATATATTGCACTGTTGGATAGGATGGACGTAAGATGCGTTGTGGTATATTGTTCATTTAAACAACTTCACCTGTCATAGACAGTGGCTCCATCCAGCATGTTCACCTTCAGGTCTGGAGCCTAAGTGATCCAGTTCACAACAACACCACCAGAGAGCGCTGTTGGCCCTCATCCCCTCCCTTCCAAGATGACAGCTACAGGGAAAAATAGTAGAAAATTCTCTCAGACTATGCTGAGTTTCCCAATGGGACAGACATAATTGTTTACTGTGTACTATGTGTTCAATGGATGAGATTTCTGTGCTGGAGAAGGAGGAGTTTATGGGTATATTAGATGTAATCCTGCAGCTGAGGACTGTGTCCATAGCCACCTGTACAATGCTTCAAAACCAATGATATTTGGTGAATGAATACGCTTCATTAAATAACGAAGATGCATCAGGATGTGGCTAGGTTACGCTTTGCAACTCATGCTGCTAAATTCATGTGTTGCAACTGTAGATTATTCGATAAAAGTCAAGTCAAAGTGCAAGGGGTAAGACGTTCACCCACTCCAGCCTGCGTGCTCCATGCCCCAGAGTCCCTGCACCCACTGGGTAAGGCTCGCAGTGCCGGCACATGGTAGCCACAGGACTGCCACACTAAGCACTTCCTGTTGCGCTGGAAATTCCCGTAGCTCCTTAGTGGCATACAAATACCCCTCGTCATTGAACACGAACTGCTTAAGGAGTTATGAAATCTAGTGTTTAATCAATGTGCGGAATATTAACACATACATAACGTAAAGATGTCACAGGAACTAAATGTACCACTTCACAAAGAGAGTGAGAGAAAGAGAGCTTTGCCGATGACGCAAGATTATGCAACCAATTTGCGAAATAATTATAATTTATTTCGAGAAATACCACCAACAGACTTGAACACAGACTCTAAAAAAAAAAGATTGAAGTACACCTGTGAAACCATCAGTGAGACAGCCTGACTGCTTTTGTGTAAAATACTGCATCCTTCCCTTGTCATTGAGCACGAGCTGCTTCAGTTGCTCAGTTTACATCCAACTGAATATGTCTCTAAATACACCTTGAAAAAGATTGCTGCATGGTAGTTTCCTTCAATTTTGGTGTGTATACTGCCACACTTGAACACAGACCCTGAGACACTTCACACGCTCTTGTGGAAAATAGATCCCGCAACCAATATCAGCTGCAGTATTCGATTTCACACTTCAAAACGACGGTATTTGGAAGTCGAATTAAATATATCTGTAACTCTAAACAGGACGCTCACCACATTTCGAACTTTATCTGCTTGTTTGAAGGCGCTACCAGAGAGGTAAAATTTCTGAGCCCTATGGCTGCCGTAATGATCATCACTTCTGAAAACGCTGAGTGGGCTTAGTTTATATTCGCTGCTGGAGTCAGGAATGTTACGTCTCTTACTTTTTTTATTTTTATCACTTCTGAACTACACTGGTGTCTAAGCACAGACGGGAAGCTAAGAAGACTTCCATACCTGAAAGCTCATGAAATATTTCAAATCCCACAATAGATCGTGAAAAAAACACAGACTTCATTCGAAGCACTGACCTACAGACGGGAAAAATGGCTGGAATTTTCGGTGAATTTCCGATGTCCTGCAACTGCTGGTCGGGAGTAGCTCTAAAGCCACAATGGTGGGTGATGGACAGCAACCCACCTGTCCGAACCAGAGGAGTATGGACTTGTCTCTAAACATTCGAATAAAGGAGACGCCACGTGACTCTCAGACATCATGGAACCTTCTGTAGATCCCTTGCCCCTTTCTTGATCTGTGGTGGCTTCTATGTCCCACATAAAGGAAGTCTTGTGACTCTGACGTCATCGAAATTCCTGTGAATGGAGCAGTCTGCTTGGTTCTTACTGAATTTACCTGCCAAACTGCTGCTGGCGGTGTGGGAGCACTGACCACCACATTGTACAGATGGACAAATTATGAGACTTTCAGCGGCAAACTATTTTTTACAGACCGAAAAAAAACATACTGCAGTCATATTGCGCTGACAATTAAGCCCTACAAAAGTGGTCTATAGATTATGAAATAAAGTAACTTCCTCAATTACACTGATCTGCTGCTGTCGACGGAAGCTCGAATTTTTCGCTGTGAAACAGATCTCCAACCAGGCTATATCACCACATCGATGTACTAAACAATTCATACCCTGTACCACACAAAATCATTTCTGCATCCTGCATATACAGGGTGAGTCACCTAACATTACCGCTGAATATATTTCGTAAACCACATCAAATACTGACGAATCGATTCCACAGACCGAACGTGAGGAGAGGGGCTAGTGTAATTGGTTAATACAAACCATAAAAAAATGCACGGAAGTATGTTTTTTAACACAAACCTACGTTTTTTTAAATGGAACCCCGTTAGTTTTGTTAGCGCATCTGAACATATAAACAAATACGTAATCAGTGCCGTTTGTTGCATTGTAAAATGTTAATTACATCCGGAGATATTGTAACCTAAAGTTGACGCTTGAGTACCACTCCGCTGTTCGATCGTGTGTATCGGAGAGCACCGAATTGCATAGGGATCCAAAGGGAACGGTGATGGACCTTAGGTACAGAAGAGACTGGAACAGCACATTACATCCACATGCTAACACCTTTTTATTGGTCTTTTTCACTGACGCACATGTACATTACCATGAGGGGTGAGGTACACGTACACACGTGGTTTCCGTTTTCAATTACGGAGTGGAATAGAGTGTGTTGCGACTTGTCAGGCCAATAGATGTTCAATGTGATGGCCATCATTTGCTGCTCACAATTGCAATCTCTGGCGTAATGAATGCCGTACACGCCGCAGTACATCTGGTGTAATGTCGCCGCAGGCTGCCACAATACGTTGTTTCATGTCCTCTGGGGTTGTAGGCACATCACGGTACACATTCTCCTTTAACGTACCCCACAGAAAGAAGTCCAGAGGTGTAAGATCAGGAGAACGGGCTGGCCAATTTATGCGTCCTCCACGTCCTATGAAACGCCCGTCGAACATCCTGTCAAGGGTCAGCCTAGTGTTAATTGCGGAAGGTGCAGGTGCACCATCATGCTGATACCACATACGTCGACGCGTTTCCAGTGGGACATTTTCGAGCAACGTTGGCAGATCATTCTGTAGAAACGCGATGTATGTTGCAGCTGTTTGGGCCCCTGCAATGAAGTGAGTACCAATGAGGTGGTCGCCAATGATTCCGCACCATACATTTACAGTCCACGGTCGCTGTCGCTCTACCTATCTGAGCCAGCGAGGATTGTCCACGGACCAGTAATGCATCTTCCGTAGATTCACTGCCCCGTGGTTTGTGAAACCCGCTTCATCGGTAAACAGGTAGAACTGCAACGCATTCTCTGTTAATGCCCATTGACAGAATTGCACTCGATGATTAAAGTCATCACCATGTAATTGCTGATGTAGTGACACATTAAACGGGTGAAAGCGGTGACGATGCAGTATGCGCATGACACTACTTTGACTCAGTCCACCGGCTCTTGCAGTGTCCCGTGTACTCACGTGGGGGTTCATGGCAACAGCAGCTAACACACCAACTGCATCCGCTTCTCCTGTGACGGGCCTGTTACGGACCCGTTTGCGTGCTACGACCATACCTGTTGCATACAGTTGGCGGCAGATGTTTCGCAATGTGCGGCACGTTGGATGCTCTCTGTCCGGGTACCGTTCTGCATACACCCTGCAGGCTTCAGCTGCATTTCGTCGACACTCGCCATAGATGAGTATCATCTCCGCCTTTTCAGAGTTCGAATACACCATGGTCACAGTTCCTACAACACTACACTATCACAGACGTCTGGTAACACGGTGTACTACAGTTGGTCTGCGCGCGGAGACGAATGCAGAATAACAATAGCAGCAAGCGCTACATGCGGACACTGCGACAGTTAGACCAAACCACAACAGTGCACTACAGCCACACTCGTAAACACGGTCGTCATCGTAAACATGTCCCTGCAGATGCTGCTCGCCGACCGTAGCCCGTGTTTGTTACAACACGCAACTGAACGTCGGAGGTTTCAAGCGTCAACTTTAGGTTACAATATCTCCGGATGTAATTAACATTTTACAATGCAACAAACGGCACTGATTACGTATTTGTTTATATGTTCAGATGTGCTAACATAACTAACGTGGTTCCATTGTAAAAAAACGTTGGTTTGTGTTAAAGAACATACTTCCGTGCATTTTTGTATGGTTTGTATTAAACAATTACACTAGCCCCTCTCCTCACGTTCGGTCTGTGGAATCGGTTCGTCAGTATTTGATGTGGTTTACGAAATATATCCAGCAGTAACGTTAGGTGACTCACCCTGTATAGTTACCAACCACCAGACACTGTGAAGATAGACAGAGCCCAAGAAACAGAAGCACATGCACCGTATATAGTCGCAGCAGTAGATATTTCCCGTGAGATCGGTCGGTCATTCACTGCAGCCATCGGTCACAACTGCGCAGTGCACACGCAGGAATCGTGCGCGATCAGAGCGCTCTCTGCGGGCTATGTCCGCTCTGTGAACTGGTGTACAAAGACTGGGCTGGTTACCTGGCACAAAGGCGTTTCCCATCTGGTCTGCTTGCTACCGTGGTTCCTGCAACGAGCTGCAATCATCTCCAGACTCTGGAATTACAAGAAATTATGTATTTTCACATGGTTTCCAGGAATATCATACCATTTAGTTCTCGATATCAAGCACGTAACAGCATGTTACCGATCAATTGTACAGTGAAATCCCGAAGACAGCGTGAAAACTTTGGTGAGGTGTAGCTAGGTGGGACGTGCTGCAAACCACTGAGTAACTAGAAACTTATCTCACGTGTGGAGATCTTTACGTTAAAACTATAAAAAATAGAGGAAATTGCTTGTTCCGCACGTATTTTTTTTAACGAATGCCGATGTCGATGATATAACAGATCCCAAAGCATCCTTTTACTTTATAAAGTCAGTTAAGATCTTTCTCATGTCTAGAGAACCAGCAAACGTCTCTTTCATCTGTTATTCACCATCTAAGTACATACAACATGAGATCCCCTGCTATACCCGCAGGACAGGACAGGACAACTTTAATTTAAAATCGGCTAGAAGCCACACATAAACAAACAACAAGGACAAATAAGAAAAGTCAGCACATCAAACGGCGCTCAGAGATTTCCAAGGGTCGGCCTGGAATTCAAACGCTAATGCTCGCTTAGGTGAGACAGGCAGTCGGCCCAACAAATCTCAGTCCAGCGGCAATCTGGGAGTATGCGTGCGGAACGATTTGAAGCAGAATGATCATATAAAATTAATTGTTGGTAAGGAGGGTGCCAGGTTGAGATTCATTGGGAGAGTCCTTAGAAAATGTAGTCCATCAACAAAGGAGGTGGCTTACAAAACACTCGTTCGACCTATACTTGAGTATTGCTCATCAGTGTGGGATCCGTACCAGATCGGGTTGACGGAGGAGATAGAGAAAATCCAAAGAAGATCGGTGCGTTTCGTCACAGGTTATTTGGTAAGAGTGATAGCGTTACGGAGATGTTTAGCAAACTCAAGTGACAGATTCTGCAAGAGAGGCGCTCTGCATCGCGGTGTAGCTTGCTGTCCAGGTTTCGAGAGGGTGCGTTTCTGGATGAGGTATCGAGTATATTGCTTCCCCCTACTTATACCTCCCGAGGAGATCGCGAATGTAAAATTAGAGAGATTCGATCGCGCATGGAGGCTTTCCGGCAGTCGTTCTTCCCGCGAACCATACGCGATTGGAACAGGAAAGGGAGGTAATGACAGTGGCACGTAAAGTGCCCTCTGCCACACACCGCTGGGTGGCTTGCGGAGTATAAATGTAGATGTAGGTGTAGAACCCAACTGAAAGACAGTCAACAGGCCAAGTGACAGGACAACTTCCGCTCCACCTGACCAGCACACAATAGGGACTTCAATGGAACAACACAGAAAGTATCGGCGCCCACAACGAATTACACGTTCAGCTGTCAAACTACATGCCATGCTGGACAGCCACAACACGACGAGGAAAATACACTGCCTGAATTCAGTCAGTGGCCAGGGCAAGTAACCGGAACGTTAACAGCCATAAGTTAGAAGATTCCGCTGCTGCACTTCAATTCAAAAATAATCAAGTTAAGTTTAAGCTCCACAGGTGGGCAGCTAGAATTTCGCCAACTTCAAAACACACGTTGTTGCTTTCGGGAATGTCCCAACAGCACACAATGAAATTCAAACGACACAATGTGAAGAGTTGGGGCTGGCTGGTAGATTAAGGAAAGACTCAACTTCCGTGTCCGGGATCGGTGAGCCATGGACCTCCTAGCAATGGGAGCAGCCCCTCACACTCCGACCACGAAAGTACGCCGCCAGCAGCCGCGGCCAGACACGCGCCACGGAGACTTCCTCGCTGCTCCACGCCAACCGACCAACTGCCCGCACACGGCACAGCTGGAAACTATCAGCATGAGGCCAAAGATAGTACAAGGGTGCGAATATCGATATACACTGCTGCTGCGACTCGCAGAAAGAGAGGGTAACAGCATAATCGCGATAACCGCAGGAGAATAATCACAGAATAGCAACCAAGGTTTAATGCAAAGCATAACACGGGCCTACGGTCGCAGGTTCGAATCCTGCCTCGGGCATGGATGTGTGTGATGTCCTTAGGTTAGTTAGGTTTAAGTAGTTCTAAGTTCTAGGGGACTGATGACCACAGATGTTAAGTCCCATAGTGCTCAGAGCCATTTGAACCATTTGAACCATAACACGAGCCAGCCACGGCTCACAACACACATCACAATCGATGTTCTCTCAACCAAATAAAAATGTGAAATGTGTAGAATGGCAGTATAAGCAGTCAATCAAACAATTTAAATGGGAGGGAATAATTGTCCAGCCCAAACACACAACCATATTGAATCTTCTCAAATCTCGGTGTAGAATACTCCCAATAGACGCGATCACGAAGGCTGCCCAAAACATACTGAGTATTAGTTCGCTATTCACCTGCCCAGAGGGCGACAGGGTTAGGTCAGCTGCATTCCTGTACACCAGCCTGACCAGTTAGGGGGCTCAAGACGACGGCTCCCGCCGTAAGCCAGAAATGTCAGCTGTTCCAGCCACAGGCTATCTCGGCCACACGCTCCTCACATGCCAGGCAGAACAGTCCAAGGAAACCAGTCACATATTTATCACTGTCCTTACAACCAAATATTACGATTGCAGATTCAATCTGATGACATTCGACAGTGAGTGAAGTATTGGAAATATACACCCTCCTGACAGCTGGAACTCTGGAAATATCAAAATATGTGTCATTCTTATCATTGGACATAATTTTCCAAGTAAAAAAAAAAACACTTTCATTCCACTTATGACTATCGATGCTTTGAAATCGCAATTATCCATGTCAATTCCATACATACCTTATGACTGGACGTAGTTATTTTCTTACCACATGTATAACGCTGACCACAGTAAATTTACATCCCAACATATACTTTATAAGCCCGTTGATCACAGCGAATCTCTCACACAGCCCCTACTTAGTATAATGCTTGACCAGTAACTGAATGCTGGTAATACCGAACAATACTGAGCGAGTATCCGCGAAGGACGGACATGTCTCATTTGTTTTTCTTGTGAGTGGTACAAGTGAGTCTTATGAAGAAAAATGTAATCCTCTGACAAAGGATGAGCTATTAAAAAACACGATCGCAACGACTATGTTATTGTTATCCTGCATAAAAAGCGCCCTTACTCGTAGTTCTACCAGCGTGCAAAGGTATCGCTGACGATATCCATGTTAGAAACTATACAAGCTTTATATGTCGAGGTATGGTATTGCTTCCAAATGCACACAAATACCGCGAAGTGTTTCAGGGAGGAAGACTGGGAGGTTTCACAACTGTGCCGTGATCTTTTTACACTATGTGTTCAAGTGTCGCGGTATACACCGCAACACTGAAGCAAACTACTCTGCAGCGATCTTTTTGAAAGTGTATTTAGAGACATATTCAATCGGATTTAGTAACTAATGAAGCAGTTCTTGCTCAAAGACAAGGGAAGGATGTAGTATTTCCCGCAAAAGCGTGTAAAGTGTGACAGGAACGGTTTCAGAGTTTGATCCGTGTTCAAGTATGGTGGTGGTATTCCTCGAAATAAAACGTGTAATTATTTCACAAACTGTTCACATGTTCTCTTTCTCTCAGTCTCTTTGTGCAATAGAATATTAATTCCTGTGATATCTTCATGATATGTACGTGATAATATTCTGCACATTGCATAAGCACTAGATTTCATAACTCCTTAAGCAGTTTGTGTTCCACGACGAGGGGTATCTGTGTGCCACAAAGAAGGCTGCAGCTATTTCCAGCCAAAAGGAAGTGCTTAGTGTGGCCGTCCTGTGGCTACCATGTGCCCGCACCGTAAGCCCAGCACATGGTCTTACCCAGTGTGGTGGGCCAGTGAGCAGGCACTCTAGAGTGGGTGAATGTTTTGCCTCTTGTACATCGTAAGACTGATTGGACTTTTATCGAATGATCTACATATACAAAACTTGCATTTATCAGCATGAGTTGCAAAGTGTAACTTAGCCGCATCCCGCTGCATCTTCATTATTTGATGAAGACTATCCACCTTCATACAGTCACCAAATATCATTGCTTTCGAAGCATTGTACAGGCGGCTATGGACTCAGTCCTCAGCTGCATGATTACGTGTAATATACCTGTAAACTCCTCCTTCACCAGCACAGACATTTCAGCCACTGAATACATAGTATATGGTAAACAATTATGTCCGTCCTCTTTGGAAGCTCAGCATATACTGAGCGAATTTCCTGCAATATTTCCCAAAGCGGTCATCTCGGATTACATCACAGGAGGAGAGGACAAGGGCCAACAGCACCCTCTGGTGGTGGTGGTTGTGGTGGTGGTGGTGATGGCGGTGAAGAAGGTCAGTTGGACTCTGGACCCCAAGGGGAACACACTGGGTGGAACTACTGTCTACGACAACTCAATTTCTTTAGATAAACGATATACCGCAATGCATACAAAATGAAGACTTACGTCTGGTGTATAAAGCAACACAGCATAAATCGAGTCCTTTCCCTGCTAATTCCCATTTGGGTTAGGTGAGGGGAGGGGTGGAGAGGTGAGAGGGGAAGGGGTGTGGAGTTAGGTTGGTGGAGGTAGCCCAATGACCTGTTTTTCCAACAAAATTTGAACTTCCTGCCATGACATCTGTGCGACATTGCCACATCTATGGCTGCCATCTTGGATAAATTTGCCAACAATGTAGAGTGTGGTGGCATCCCCTTTGCTCTGCTATTCTCATGTCCTTAATTTCCTATTTAGTGTATTCAGTTTTAATCTACAGTACATGAGCAATAAATCTACAGTACATGAGCAATAAATTGTGTGTCATCTGCCCTCCAATGTCTTAAAATTTAAAATCTGGTTCGTAAATCCCTGTCTGACCATTATATAACCTATCTGAAACATTCTGGTGTCTGCATGTCTCTTCGACGGATACAATCGCCTTTTATGGTTCTAAAACCAAATGTTAGCAACAATTAAGTTATTGTCTGTTCATAATTTCAGCAGGCAGCTTCTTCTTTCATTCCTTTTCCCCAGTCCATATTCAACTACTATTTTTCCTTCTCATCCTTCTCCTACTATTGAATTCCAGTCCCCAATCACAAGTAAATTTTCGTCTCCTTTAACTGTCTGAATAATTTCTTTTATCTCATCATACATTTCTCCAATCTCTTCATTATCTGTGGAGGTAGTCGGCATATAAACTCTTACTACTATAGAAGGCATGGGCTTTGTGTCTGTCTCGGCTATGATAGTATGTTTACTATGTTATTCGTACTAGCTTACCCACATTACTATTTTCTTATTCCTTATTGACCCCACTCCTATATTTATTAATTATTAAACCCATGCCTGAATTACCCTTCTAGTTTTTGTTATCACCTGAGCAGAAGTCCTGTTCCTCTTGCCACCGAACTTCACTAATTCCCACTACATCTAAGTTCAACCTATCTATTTATCTTTCTCTATTTTCTAAACAACCAGCTCAATTAAGAGATCTAACGTTCCACTATCCGATCGGTAGAACGCCAATTTTGTTTCACCTGATGACGATATGAGAACCAAATGGGGGACTATTGTACCTCCAGAACATTTTACGCAAGAGGACACCACTCTCATTTAATCATACAGTAAATCTGCATGCCCTCGGGAAAAACTTCAGCTGTTCGCAGTGCCATCACAAAGCCATTTTGGTTGATGTTTTAAGGCCAGATCATTCAGTTATCCAGACTGTTTCCCTTGCAACTACTACAAAGACTGCTGCTCGTGTTCAGGAGCCGCTTGTTTGACTGGCCTCTCAATGGTTAAAACGTGGCTGTGAGCACTATGGGACTTAACATCTGAGGTCATCAGTCCCCTAGAACTCAGAACTACTTAGACCTAACAAACCTAAAGACATTACACACATCCATGCCTGAGGCAGGATTCGAACCTGCGACCGTAGCAGTCACGCGGTTCCGGACTGAAGCACCTAGAACCACTCGGCCACCACGGCCAGCTCTCTCAATGGTCACCCCTCCATAGTGGTTTCACCTGTGGTACGGCAATCTGTATCACTGAGGCAAGCAAGCCTCCCCACCGAAGGCAAGGTCCATGGTTCGTCGTTCGTGGGGAGGGGAGGGGGAAGGTATTGAACGAATGCAAAAAAAAAAAGAAGGGCAGCACGAATGGTCACGGGTTTCAATCATGGGAGAGCAATAACTGAACGGGCAGATACTTGAAGACAGACGCATACAACCAGTGAAAGCCTACTTACTGCCGGCCGAAGTGGCCGTGCGGTTAAAGACGCTGCAGTCTGGAACCGCAAGACCGCTACGGTCGCAGGTTCGAATCCTGCCTCGGGCATGGCTGTTTGTGATGTCCTTAGGTTAGTTAGGTTTAACTAGTTCTAAGTTCTAGGGGACTAATGACCTCAGCAGTTGAGTCCCATAGTCCTCAGAACCATTTGAACCAAGCCTACTTACTAAATCTCAGAAACCAGTTGTACGTGATGAATCTAGAAACATGCTACAACACATTCATATCACTCCCACAGTGTTCGCGAAGGAAAGAGTAAACTGTCTACACAGCGCAGAGAGGTGTTTAAACAATCATTCTTCTCTTACTCCATTCATGAGTGGAATGGGAAAAGCCTTAACAACTGGTACAATGGGAAGTACCCCAGGTTGTGGACTTCACAGTGGTTTGCGCGAATATGGCTGCAGATGTAGATGAAAATGTATACCGTTCCGTACAATCGTTTGGCATACATTTCCTCAGAGATTTGCTGAGTACGGATGTACACTCCTGGAAATTGAAATAAGAACACCGTGAATTCATTGTCCCAGGAAGGGGAAACTTTATGGACACATTCCTGGGGTCAGATACATCACATGATTACACTGACAGAACCACAGGCACATAGACACAGGCAACAGAGCATGCACAATGTCGGCACTAGTACATTGTATATCCACCTTTCGCAGCAATGCAGGCTGCTGTTCTCCCATGGAGACGATCGTAGAGATGCTGGATGTAGTCCTGTGGAACGGCTTGCCATGCCATTTCCACCTGGCGCCTCAGTTGGACCAGCGTTCGTGCTGGACGTGTATACCGCGTGAGACGACGCTTCATCCAGTCCCAAACATGCTCAATGGGGGACAGATCCGGAGATCTTGCTGGCCAGGGTAGTTGACTTACACCTTCTAGAGCACGTTGGGTGGCACGGGATACATGCGGACGTGCATTGACCTGTTGGAACAGCAAGTTCCCTTGCCGGTCTAGGAATGGTAGAACGATGGGTTCGATGACGGTTTGGATGTACCGTGCACTATTCAGTGTCCCCTCGACGATCACCAGTGGTGTACGGCCAGTGTAGGAGATCGCTCCCCACACCATGATGCCGGGTGTTGGCCCTGTGTGCCTCGGTCGTATGCAGTCCTGATTGTGGCGCGGCGCTCACCTGCACGGCACCAAACACGCATACGACCATCATTGGCACCAAGGCAGAAGCGACTCTCATCGCTGAAGACGACACGTCTCCATTCGTCCCTCCATTCACGCCTGTCGCGACACCACTGGAGGCGGGCTGCACGATGTTGGGGCGTGAGCGGAAGACGGCCTAACGGTGTGCGGGACCGTAGCCCAGCTTCATGGAGACGGTTGCGAATGGTCCTCGCCGATACCCCAGGAGCAACAGTGTCCCTAATTTGCTGGGAAGTGGCGGTGCGGTCCCCTACGGCACTGCGTAGGATCCTACGGTCTTGGCGTGCATCCGTGCGTCGCTGCGGTCCGGTCCCAGGTCGACGGGCACGTGCACCTTCCGCCGACCACTGGCGACAACATCGATGTACTGTGGAGACCTCACGCCCCACGTGTTGAGCAATTCGGCGGTACGTCCACCCGGCCTCCCGCATGCCCACTATACGCCCTCGCTCAAAGTCCGTCAACTGCACATACGGTTCACGTCCACGCTGTCGCGGCATGCTACCAGTGTTAAAGACTGCGATGGAGCTCCGTATGCCACGGCAAACTGGCTGACACTGACGGCGGCGGTGCACAAATGCTGCGCAGCTAGCGCCATTCGACGGCCAACACCGCGGTTCCTGGTGTGTCCGCTGTGCCGTGCGTGTGATCATTGCTTGTACAGCCCTCTCGCAGTGTCCGGAGCAAGTATGGTGTCAATGTGTTCTTTTTTCCATTTCCAGGAATGTATTTTACCCTAGTGTGCTTGTTACCACAGCTACCAGTACATGTATTCTTAAACATTGTTCAGTAATCCTTCCCCACATACGCGCGTATATCATGTCCATTACATTCATTCATATTTTATCTCCCTGTTATTTATAAACGCTCTCTCTTTTACATATGCATGTTTCGCTCGGCTGAAGAACGGCGTCAGTGTGCCGCTGCCAGCCCATCCCTGCCCACATGAGGCAGGGGCATGAAATTACAATACAGGAAAGAAAAACTCCACTATCTGGTTTCATTCCATTTATCACCTGGCAGTACAAAATTTACGAAATTTTAAAAGCATGTGCTAAATTTTGAGACATTGGTCTTCTTATCTTTTAAATAAACTGAACAGCCAAAAAAACTGGTACACCTGCCTAATATCGTGTAGCGCACCTGCAAAGCATGCAGAAATGCCGCAACACGACGTGGCCTGGACTCGAATGATGTCTGAAGTAGTCCTGGGGGGGAACTGACACCATGGATCCTGCAGGGCTGCCCATAAATTCGTAAGAGCACGAGGGGATGGAGATCTCTTCTGAACAGCACGTTGCAAAGCATCCCAGATCCGCTCATTATGCTAATCATCTCAAATTCCCTTATTAATTAGTCCCATGCCGCTTAAGTATTAATAAATCGGTGACTAATTCATATAAATGTAGAGTTGAGTAACACTATAACACTACTAACCTCCCGCAACCAATCATTTAGTTACCCTTTCAGGCTAACTCGCAGCAAATGTCAGAGGCAGACGAAATAATTCTGTCCCCCAAGCTGCACGTCGCAAGACACTCACAAAAAGTTCGAGACATAACTGGCTGCAGATTCTAATTTCAACTTAACAGCAAATTTTTCTGTCCACTTGATTATTAAAGTATCGTGCGGCCACTAGCCGCCCGAAATGTAGGACCTATCGGTAAGTAATGTAACACTTTTTTCCTGAAAGCAGTTTGGTTTCATTCATTGTTTCAATACACTGTATTACTCCCACTCTTTCGAGTACACAACCCTATTTTTCAACATAATCTCCATGATGTGAAGGTCGATGGCAGCATGTCATGACCTCAAACAAATGCAGGATGACTTTCGAACGGTACCCATGGGATTTGCAGTGGGATGATAGAGTCTAGCACGAGTGGGGTGGTTGTAGGAATCTGGAACATTCTATAATAATTAGTACTGGAATACTTTAGTAAATAACTTTTACTTAAACTTGTCCTGCTACTGCACTCCAGGAACATAACTAATAACAACTATCTCTCTTGAATACAAATGACTCATTAACCAACATTAACTGGATTAAACAACAAGCAAGATAACGCAATTCTGGTATTACGTGCGTAGTACATGCGCGAACTAGAGGCTGCGAACCTAGCAAGCCGACGGCTATTCTAATCTGACTTCGCTCACGACCTGTAGCTGACACTGCCGGTGCGATCTGCAAATCTCTGTCCGTGCCATACGGCGGCGCTGCAAGCGCCAGCGAGTCCTGAGCATGGAGGTAAGAATAAGGGGAGATGGCGCTACGTATCCCAGCCGTACTACGTTTTGAAGCCATGGGGGCGTGGCTCGCTGCCATGACACTCTGACCAAAACATTGCCAGTGTGCTATAGCGCTGCGTGTATTACAGTCGCTAATTGCACCATATACGCATGTAACGTCATCAGATTGGTTGTTTCAAAGTTTTTGTTTAAAATGAAATCTCGTAAAGGCGAAATTCCGCGTTTCTTCTGATTAAACATAGTTTTTAATGTAATATTACGAATAGCTAGCCTTCAATGTAAACGATACAATTTTGTTAATTCAGTAATAAACGTGTATCACAAACTAAATACACTCCTGGAAATTGAAATAAGAACACCGTGAATTCATTGTCCCAGGAAGGGGAAACTTTATTGACACATTCCTGGGGTCAGATACATCACATGATCACACTGACAGAACCACAGGCACATAGACACAGGCAACAGAGCATGCACAATGTCGGCACTAGTACAGTGTATATCCACCTTTCGCAGCAATGCAGGCTGCTATTCTCCCATGGAGACGATCGTAGAGATGCTGGATTTAGTCCTGTGGAACGGCTTGCCATGCCATTTCCACCTGGCGCCTCAGTTGGACAAGCGTTCGTGCTGGACGTGCAGACCGCGTGAGACGACGCTTCATCCAGTCCCAAACATGCTCAATGGGGGACAGATCCGGAGATCTTGCTGGCCAGGGTAGTTGACTTACACCTTCTAGAGCACGTTGGGTGGCACGGAATACATGCGGACGTGCACTGTCCTGTTGGAACAGCAAGTTCCCTTGGCGGTCTAGGAATGGTAGAACGATGGGTTCGATGACGGTTTGGATGTACCGTGCACTATTCAGTGTCCCCTCGACGATCACCAGTGGTGTACGGCCAGTGTAGGAGATCGCTCCCCACACCATGATGCCGGGTGTTGGCCCTGTGTGCCTCGGTCGTATGCAGTCCTGATTGTGGCGCGGCGCTCACCTGCACGGCACCAAACACGCATACGACCATCATTGGCACCAAGGCAGAAGCGACTCTCATCGCTGAAGACGACACGTCTCCATTCGTCCCTCCATTCACGCCTGTCGCGACACCACTGGAGGCGGGCTGCACGATGTTGGGGCGTGAGCGGAAGACGGCCTAACGGTGTGCGGGACCGTAGCCCAGCTTCATGGAGACGGTTGCGAATGGTCCTCGCCGATACCCCAGGAGCAACAGTGTCCCTAATTTGCTGGGAAGTGGCGGTGCGGTCCCCTACGGCACTGCGTAGGATCCTACGGTCTTGGCGTGCATCCGTACGTCGCTGCGGTCCGGTCCCAGGTCGACGGGCACGTGCACCTTCCGCCGACCACTGGCGACAACATCGATGTACTGTGGAGACCTCACGCCCCACGTGTTGAGCAATTCGTCGGTACGTCCACCCGGCCTCCCGCATGCCCACTATACGCCCTCGCTCAAAGTCCGTCAACTGCACATACGGTTCACGTCCACGCTGTCGCGGCATGCTACCAGTGTTAAAGACTGCGATGGAGCTCCGTATGCCACGGCAAACTGGCTGACACTGACGGCGGCGGTGCACAAATGCTGCGCAGCTAGCGCCATTCGACGGCCAACACCGCGGTTCCTGGTGTGTCCGCTGTGCCATGCGTGTGATCATTGCTTGTACAGCCCTCTCGCAGTGTCCGGAGCAAGTATGGTGGGTCTGACACACCAGTGTCAATGTGTTCTTTTTTCCATTTCCAGGAGTGTAATAGAAACTGAAAACTAAGTTAGCTATACCCTCCCTCCAAAGCCCCATAAATACATCTTGTTTGTAATACGTACTGGGACATTTCAGTTACGTTACACTACTGGGAAACACTGTACATTACCACTAATATTTACTGAAATACGGTACATGGAATGGCAAATCTACACAGTGTCCTGTTTAGGCCTATACTTTACGCCAGTTAATGTAGTGTTAGCTTTTAATTTGGTACATGATGAAGACAAAGTGAGTTACTCAACACTTCGATTACACTGTTCTACAAAAAAAAACCTTTTTTTCTATTTCTGATGAAAAATATTGTGATTCTAGTTGTATTTTGAGTGCTGAATTGAAAACTGTTTTTGGTTTTTTTCTGTCAGGGATAGTTTATGAGTAATCGCAATTTTATTTCTCTTTTCAGTTTCTGATATAGTGCAGCAAACGTGAGGTGAAATTCGACAAACAAATGCACATCTTTATTATATTATAAGTTCATCACATTAATGGAGGGTTGGATCTAACATATAACACAGTAACCTTTGTGTATACACTTTGAAGCATTTATTTGACATGAGAAATTACAGAAAATTGACAAACAATGAGCATCTGCCTTGTAATGCACATCACTTTTTTCTCTTGTATTGTGAATCTTTCTTCTCTCGAATGATATTCCAGCAATAACCTGCTAACATAGAAGGTACCCATTTCCCTTCATAGCGCCTTTCTATGGTAGAAATGTCTTTATGGAATCTTTCCCCATGTTCATCCGATACGTCACTACAACTCTCTGTGAAGTAGTCCAGATGAGAGTCCATCATATGTACCTTCAAAGACATATTGCATCCCAAATCCTGATATGCTTTGATCATATCCTTCACCATTGCTTTGTAGTTAGTATCTCTTCTTCTTCCCAGGAAGTTTTCGGACACCGTCTTGAAACAGTCCCATGCGGTTTTTTCTTTATCAGTTAAACATGCTTCAAAATTTGCATCTTTCTGCAGCTCCCTGATTTGTGGGCCCACAAATACACCTTCCTTTATTTTTGCAGCTGAAAGATGGGGGAATTTGGTAGCTAGATATGCAAACCCACAGCCTGTTGGATCCATGGCCTTCACAAATTGTTTCATCAGGCCAAGTTTGATGTGAAGCAGTGGAAGTAGTATATATTCAGGAGCTACAAGACTTTCACGTTGTACATTCTTTTCGCCAACTTTCCATCTTCGCCTAGGCCATTTATTTTTCACGTAGCGAGAATTTCTGTCTCGACTATCCCACTCGCAAAGAAAACAGGCTTACTTTGTGTAGCCTTGTTGAATTCCCAGTACCATAGCAATTACCTTGAAATCTGCACATATTTTCCATTTGTGTTCATTGTATTTTAATGAATTTAGCATCCTTTGAACGAATTCGTAATTCTCTTTTGTCAAACTAGCGTAAGCTACTGGAATAGAGGGTATTTTATTTCCGTTATGGAGCAAAACACCCTTCAGACTTGTTTTCGATGCAACTATGAAATGTCTCCACTCCTATGAAATATAAGTGAAGTTCAGCACTTTCATCAGGCCAGCAACGTCATTGCAAAATGCCAGTGCTTCGTCAGTTGAAAAATAAGAAATAAAGGCATGTTCTCTGTGCCTGAACACACTGATTTTAGTACTTTGGTGCAGTAGATTATACTCTTGTAACCTTGAACCAAGCAGCTGCGCCTTTTGTTTACTTAGTCCTAGACCACGTACTAAATCATTTGTGTTAACAAATGTAGCTATGACTCACTTGTGCAGTGATATAAAGAATCATCATCTGTGATTTCTTCAGTACTACGTATTTCACTGTCACTCGGAATTTGACCTCGAGCTCTTGAAGGTACTGGAAGGTTGTCGGAATGCTACACTGGCATTCTCGCTGAAGGCAGATCTGGGTAAATAATGTGCCTCTCCGAATTTTTGTTTGTAAAACCTTCAATTTTTGTTAGACAGAAATAACAATCAGTAACATGGTCTTTAGGCTCCCTCCACACCATGGGAACAGCAAATAACGCCACATTCTCTTTACCTTTCCACCACTGAGTTAGTTTGCAGTAACATGTAGCACAACAAAAATGTGGTGCCCATTCTTTATCTTGGTATCCTACCTCTACTCCAAAGTAATGTTTGTATGCTTTCTTTATGACTGAAGAAATTTTCTTCCTATTTCTGGCAAAAGTGAACTTCCCACAGATGTAGCAGAAGTTGTCCGGCTTATATCGACATCCACGACGAAGTGGCATTTCTGCAAATTTAAAAATACGACTTTGGTAATACACCTGTATTAAATTAATAGTAGGGAACTAGAGGAACGCTGATGTGTAAAAACAAGCAGTCGTTTTACCTTCAGCACCAGGCTCAATCAGTTTACTCACAGGAACTAAAAATTTCAATCGTGGTCGGAAATATGACAGACAGTTACTTGTCAGCCAAAACACCCACTCGTTAAGACTGACACAAATTGCGGCTAACACCACTGTTGTAAACTCGATGCACCTGCCGCTAGGAAGCTTTCTGCCGAGGCAGCGACCGGCTGCCGCCGTTCGAGTTAATGAGATGTTTCAGGTGGTCTTAATGACATAGGTGTGGCGGGGGATAACCTAATGATGTCTGATTCTTCCCACCTGCTGTTGCACAAGAAATTATCACGTTCTATCACTACTGGATGCGGCAACATACCCGTATTTCTCTATAACGTCTCTGTGTTTGCCATGAATTGTGAATATACATATATATACATATTACATAAAAAGTATCCCTGACAACGATATTTTCTTTACATATTTGAATTTCCCACGGTAAAATGGTCTAGAAGCACATACTTTAATATCAGAAATAGAACCCATGTCGAACAGTGTTATCGACGATACGTACGTATTATACTGAAACGTGAACTTGAAAACTAAGAATTTAATTCTTTGAATTAACATACCTTTTGCAAATGTTTTGGGTGTGTAGGGAAAACTGATGGTACAGCATTTTCTCGGAGCCTTACTGTTGAAAGGGAAGTTCGGTCTATGTCCTCTTCTCGGAAATGCTGAGAACATATAGTGCTCCATTTAGACGCACACCAATTCTTCCTCCTCATGGCATTCTCCCACAGAGCTTTCCGACTTTCATTTTTAGGAAATCTAAAATCATACAGGAGAAAAACACGCCATAGTACAAGTACCGATGTAGCACACGTTCATTCACAATGAAGTTGTAAAATCACACTTAACGAGACAACTTACACATGAAATGTTATTCCCTTCGATTTCGCATCACAATCACAACGATTCGTACATCCGAACACCACACAAGTCACCGTAATAGCGCAAAATCCTTCCAAAAGCGAGCGACAAGCCTATGCACACAAGCTTACAGCAGCAATGTTTTGGTCGGATTGAGATGGCTACCCTCGGCTTCACATAGCTTCACAGCTGTGACGTCACGGCGTCTCCCTCTATTCTTACCTCCATGGTCCTGAGAGGTTGCAAGTGCTGGACCGCTATCGATTATCGCAACCTCTAGCGTGGTGTCTAACGTTGACACCACACTCCATTTGATGCGACGGTCATTACGCGCCCTTACTGGGAGAGTCCGTACGTCCACTTGGTACCACTCTACTGGTCGACATCGGAGACAACGTCTTGCTGCATCGGTAATCTCCACATCATCCAGGTACTTCTTTGACGCTGACGCTAAAATGACGAGCCTGTCCTTGGCTCGTGGTGGTGCAGTCTAGACAAAATTTGTCATTCCTGCGGTTCCTGAAAGAGAGAGAAATATATATTAACACTCTTGTCGATAGGTCCTGTCTGGTTTAACCTGAAAAAGAGAAAGACACATTCTGTTGAGGGATTAGTAAAACTTAATCCCTCAGCAGGTCAGGCCAACGCGTGGTTGGCCTGTGATGAGGTTGTTGGCCCAGTCCACGGATGAGCCGGTTGCGGGAGCGTCCCGTCTTCTCGTAGAACCTCCTGGCGATGGCGCGGAACCTGTCTCGGAGAGGCAGGATCCCGGTGTCCTCGTGGAGTTGGCGCGTCGCAGTCTTCAGGGAGCGGTTCTGTATCCGTTGCAGAGTCACAACGTGAACATCTGCAGCTTTCCCCCAGACCACGGCCGCATACTCTAACAGTGGGCGAACCAATGTTAGGTAACCAGGTACTTCTTTCCGTGGCGTGTATCCTTTATTGGGCAAGCAGATGTCGGAAGTTGCGAGATCCGAGCCGCAGGGTGGATGAGCAAGAACAGTCGAAGTTTTGTGAGCTCCTCTCGTATGCGCAGACTTACGTGAGGCTTTCCTTTTTCATTGATAAGGAGAACTCTGGTTGCATTTGTGTGGCAACGAACATAATGAAGTCGTTTCTTCAGTTTCCTGAGGGTAGCATAGTCCACTTCACAGTTGATCGTTGCACCACGAGGGAAGACATCAATCAGAATAACCCTTTCACAGTCCCAGAAGACCGTCTCCATGACTTTCCCCGCCGCTCGTGGTCTCGCGGTAGCGTTCTCGCTTCCCGAGCACGGGGTCCCGGGTTCGATTCCCGGCGGGGTCAGGGATTTTCACCTGCCTCGAGATGACTGGGTGTTTGTGTTGTCCTCATCATTTCATCATCATCCAGGAAAGTGGCGAAATTGGACTGAGCAAAGGTTGGGGAATTGTACGGGCGCTGATAACCACGCAGTTGAGCGCCCCACAAACCAAACATCATCATCATCATCATCCATGACTTTCCGGCTGAGGGTGCATCTTTGAACTTTTTCTCCAGAGGGGAGGTGGTGTGGCACCACTGCATAGATTGCCGTCTTGTTTCTGGTTCGGAGTGATGAACGTATGTTCCATCGCCTGTGACAATGTTCGACAAAAAATTGTCACGACAGCCTCGTAACACTCAGGAAATTCTGCACAGATTACCTTTCGTTGCTGTTTATGGTCTTTTGTTAGGCGGCGAGGAACACAGCAAGGATTCACATTTGAGTACTTCAACTGGTGGATGAACATGTCAGCACCACCAACGGAGACGTTCAGTTGTGCAGTGAGGTGCTTGACTGTGATCAGTCGATCACCTCCAATAAGACTGTCCGCACATTCAAATATTGCAGAAGTCACAGCTGTGTGTGGCCGGCCGCATGCGGAAGACGGAACAGTTTTGCTGCGACCTTGTTGTGATGATGACAGACGCCTCGCCCAACGACTCACCGTGCTTTGTTCACGGCCATGTCTCCGTAGAGATACTGCAAGCGCCTATGAATACCAGCGATGTTCTAATTTTCCGCCAAAAGAAACTCAGTGACAGCTCTCTGCTTGGAAAGCACTAGAGTGCTGCAACGCTCAGTGTTTGACCGGTCACGGCTCGCCTGTTGACGGGGGGACCGAGCCGCTCCTGTCCGGCCCCACACGACTCGGCTCGGTCACGTACTCGCCCCATGTCTGATGTCCGGATTCCGGACACGCGGGTAACCGAGCATGACCGGTCACCGCTGACGTCTCGCCCCGGCTCGCTGCTCTGTACTTTACTGTACAAATCCAACGCCTCTCTCTCTCTCTCTCTCTCTCTCTCTCTCTCTCTCTCTCTCTCTCTTTTAATACAAAAGTAACATTTCCAAGAACGGGTACGTGACACAGCTAAATTCATAAAGCACCTGGAAAGTAAAATGATATTTCAATACAATCGCGGATAGAAGACGAGTCTCATTTCCAAAAAAAAAGAGATATTTTTCCTTTCATTTATAGGAAACGTTAAATAAGTGCTTTCCCTGTAATCTAGAAGACAACCATCTTCGTAAAGAAAGCATACAAAGAACATTAAACATTTACAGACGTAACTTGTCATACGTTTCAATTGTTTGCAACATAAACAAAATTATAGTTATTGCTGATCAGCAGGAAATCACTAATGCGTTCCGGATTTAATTGGCTGCGGCAATTTGTTAGTAACATGCCGGCTTTAATAAATCACCTTTCACTAGGTGCGCTTGTTGCTGGGATACATAAAATACGTCTTGCAACTGCAGCCAAACCTGGCAGATCTGTTTCATGTCTGCTCCACCACTTTAAGATGTCATCATCATCTCCGGGGTGCATTAAAATGTACAGATCTACTTCATCTGCTGCGGATGATCTGTTGTTCCTCAATTCCTTGAAACGAGCTCTCTTTCTGGGTGGTGATGACACAGTACTTGAAGGATCTATGAAAATCAACAAAAGAGACAAGTAATACAGAACTGATATGGAAATCATCGAAACATTCCCGTAAGACACCGATGACCTCACTGTTTGGTCTCTCCCCCCAAACAACCCGACCCCCGTTCCCATAAAAACGAGATGTTTTACGTTAATGAAATATTATACTAGTCACAACATTCCCGTTTCTCTATAATACACTTCCCACTAACTATGCAAAAACGATTATGTTAATGATTGAATGTTGTACCTGCGTACGTAGCACACATTTGTCGCACATTGTTAAGAATTTCTTGCTTTTCACTTATTTCAAGCATATTAAGATAACGGAAGGACGGCCAAAGAAACGATCTTTGTGAGGTTTCTTGCAACTGTGTTTCTTTAAATGAGTGGTTCCCGACTGGAAAGACAATAAAGTGGAGCAGTTTATGCACGATACGTACCCAGTAGACGCAATGTTTTCATCTACAACCAACAGAAATGTACTCCATACTTGGCTTTTTAGACCTTCCCGTTTCTTTAATGTGTAAACATTGGTTTCAATCTTACGTCTTACTACACTGGCTTCCTCTCGCTGCATGATTACAGAGAAAGACACACCACAAATAAGAAGCCCGTACTGGCTGCAGTGTCACACGGATAATAACACGTGTAATGTGTTTGAAGTTATGTGCTACGTATTCGGTCACGGCTTCTATGCTCGGTCACAAGAACTAGTGCGGGTAGCCTAACCAGTTAGGGTGTGCTCGCCCCACCTCGATTTTGTGCTCGCTTACTCGGTCATGCAGGACTCTAGAAAGCACCTCTCTTACAGTAGTCATTTTGAAGGCTACGTACAGCGCTGCCACCCATCGGAACTTCATGAAACTGTAGCGGCTGAAGCGGGATTGTCCCACAGTGTCCCACAACAAATTTCACAAATTTTTCAAACTAAATTGGCCGAGAAAGAATATATGTTGCGTTATTTGTTGACGGCATCTCGCATCACTTTCCTAGCTCAGATGCAGCCGAACAGACCTTCGGACTCAAGTTACCTCTTCGCTGGCTCGGAATAAAATAACAACTAACCGTTCGCTCGCCCTTTTGTGCTTTTCCTACACACGCCAAATACATGAAATCAACAAACTGGACCACCATTTAAAATACTTGAAAATTGCGGCTAAGATTTACATGTTGAGAGGAACGTCTCTCCCTGCAGGACCACACACAGTACTCCGGGCGAAACAGTTGAATCACAAACAACTTACGTATAAATTATGTGCACATGCGATCAGCATTTACAGTAACGAACACATTATAAGCAAACAGTGAACAATAAATATGGCCTGCCCATAACAACCGTCTTCTTGTGCTCTGTTCAGCGGTGGTGTCAGAATCTAAGTAAGTAGCACCACTTTCATCTGACCTACGTCTTTATTATCGAATAGATGAATATTTAATTAATTAGCCAACAAACCAGTCTAAACAATACAACAGGGTGATTCTTATTAACGTTTAAAAAGCTCCGAAACGACGTAGATGACGCCGAGACAATTAATTTAAGACAATGAGGCCGCAAATAGCAATAGATGTAGAACGTGGTCTGGAACCGCGCCACCGCCACGGTCGCAGGTTCGAATCCTGCCTCGGGCATTTATGTGCGTGATGTTATTAGGTTAGT
The DNA here is from genome assembly GCF_023864275.1 of Schistocerca cancellata. Classification (NCBI taxonomy): domain Eukaryota; kingdom Metazoa; phylum Arthropoda; class Insecta; order Orthoptera; family Acrididae; genus Schistocerca; species Schistocerca cancellata. The sequence goes on from NC_064634.1 coordinate 199,428,688, forward strand.
TAGGTTTAAGTAGTTCTAAGTTCTAGGCGACTGATGACCTTAGAAGTTAAGTCCCATAGTGCTCAGAGCCCACGAGAAAGACAGGCCGCGGCGCGTACGTCACGAAGGTAGTCCTGAACTCGCTCGCTCGGCTCAGCTCAGCAGACAAAATGCATTTCTGAACCTGTTAACTCGCAGTATTAACGAGAATTGCATCTTCCACTGGAATTTGCTATTATTAAATCTTACTGATCAACAGTACCACAGGAAAATTTTAGATCAATACTAGATGTAAGTGGTATAATGGCTTGTTTATAGCATTTAATCTCTTCTGCTTAACAGTACTCATTACATGCTGGAATTGGTGCCTTATACAACTGATAATCATTTTAGCATGATTTTATTTTATTGTACGCCAGTACAGCAGTAACAAATTACAAGTAGGTGGCTAAATGGTTCAAATGGCTCTGAGCACTATGGGACTCAACTGCTGAGGTCATTAGTCCCCTAGAACTTAGAACTAGTTAAACCTAACTAACCTAAGGACATCACACACATCCATGCCCGAGGCAGGATTCGAACCTGCGGCCGTAGCGGTCTCGCGGTTCCAGACTGCAGCGCCAGAACCGCGCGGTCACTTCTGTCGGCTACAAGTAGGTCCATGGACTTCCCATCATTATAGGACTAATAACAGTAAGATTCCATAATAGCGGATTCCAGTAGAAGATTCCGTTTATGTTTGTACGGACACGCCTAGATACGAGTTAACAGGTGTAGAAACGTAGTTTGTCTCCTGATTTGAGGGAGCGAGCGAGTGCAGGACTACCTTCGTGACATACGCGGCGCGGCCTGTCTTTCTCGTAGGCCTCGGATGTAGAATATGTGACGTCACTAGATGACATAGCTCGCCGCCAGTGCAGGGGTTAAGGCTATCTCTCTGTCGCAGCTGATCATCCCGACCCAAGTCAAGCATTGACGTCGGTGGGGCTCCGCGCCTACATGCGCAATTTTAGCGCGTGGGGCTCAGTGTTCTGGTCACGTGTCTAGCAGGCAGTACCTTTTTCATTGGAAATTTGTGGTAAGATCTTATGGGACCAAACTGCTGAGGTCATCGGCGCCTAGGCTTACGCACTACTTAATCTAACTTAAAACAGGACACCCATGCCCGAGGGAGGACTCGAACCTACGGGTGGAGGGGGGGGGGGGCGAACGGTGCCAAGACCTTCTCCATAGCGTGAGACATTTATGTATTTGCATTTCAGTATTAACTTATTCAACTGTCTTGCGGTCCCCGCTGGTTTATCGCAAAGTACAGTACAACAAAAATCTACCGTATCGTATCACAAGCAAATGAATATTAGCTTCCGAAATGCTTCATTACCAGTAAATGGCCTACGTTTCCTTTACTACATAATGTCTGTAAACAAAAATTGAGGGAGAAAAGAAAAAGAACACCAAATAAGAACAGATTTTGCTTTGTTACAGAGAGGAAAGTAATTCTGCGAATTCTAAAATTACAATAGACCACATTTACGAAAGGTATTCGAAACTTGCACCGTTTGCTTGAATGCAAGCACTCCATCCCTTCAAGCACAGGCTCTAAAATAGCCTCCAGATTTTGCCTCCAGATTTTGGACGTGACGTAACATGTGCAATATCTGTCATCCACTTTTCGGATATTGCCCGACATTTGCGGCCCCACGTGTCTCGTATTACACTAATGGCCATTACAATTGCTACACCAAGAAGAAATGCAGATGATAAACGGGTATTCATTAGACAAATATATTATACTAGAACTGACATGTGATTACATTTTCAGCCGGCCGGAGTGGCCGTGCGGTTCTAGGCGCTACAGTCTGGACCCGAGCTACCGCTCCGGTCGCAGGTTCGAATCCTGCCTCGGGCATGGATGTGTGTGATGTCCTTAGGTCAGTTAGGTTTAATTAGTTCTAAGTTCTAGGCGACTGATCACCTCAGAAGTTAAGTCGCATAGTGCTCAGAGCCATTTGAACCATTTGATTACATTTTCACGCAATTTGGGTGCATAGATCCTGATAAATCAGTACCCAGAACAACCACCTCTGGCCGTAATAACGGCCTTGACACGCCTGGGCATTGTGTCAAACAGAGCTTGGATGGCGTGTACAGGTACAGCTGCCCATGCAGTTTCAACACGATACCACAAAAAAAATGGCTCTGAGCACTATGCGACTCAATTTCTGAGGTCATTAGTCGCCTAGAACTTAGAACTAATTAAACCTAACTAACCTAAGGACATCACACACATCCATGCCCGAGGCAGGATTCGACCTGCGACCGTAGCGGTCACGCGGTTCCAGACTGAAGCGCCTTTAACCGCACGGCCACACCGGCCGGCACGATACCACAGTTCATCAAGAGTAGTGACTGGCGTATTGTGACGAGCCAGTTGCTCAGCCACCATTAACCAGACGTTTTCTATTGGTGAGAGATCTGAGAATTTGCTGGCCAGAGCAGCAGTCGAACTTTTTCTGTATACAGAAAGGCCCGTACAGGACCTGCAACATGCGGTCGTGCATTATCCTGCTGAAATGTAGGGTTTCACAGGGATCGAATGAAGGGTAGAGCCACGGGTCGTAACACATCTGAAATGTAACTTCCACTGTTCAAAGTGCCGTCAATGCCAACAAGAGGTGACCGAGGCGTGTAACCAATGGCACCCCATACCATCACGCCAGGTGATACGCCAGTATGGGGATGACGAATACACGCTTCCAATGTGCGTTCACCGCGATGTCGCCAAACACGGATGCGACTATCATGATGCTGTAAACAGAACCTGGATTCATCCGAGAAAATGACGTTTTGCCATTCGTGCACCCAGGTTCGTCGTTGAGTACACCATCGCAGGCGCTCCTGTCTGTGATGCAGCGTCAGGGGTAACCGCAGCATGGTCTCCGAGCTGACAGCCCATGCTGCTGCAAGCGTCGTTGAACTGATCGTGCAGAAGGTTGTTGTCTAGCAAACGTTCCCATCTGTTGACTCAGGGATCGAGACGTGGCTGCGCGATCCGTTACAGCCATGCGGATAAGATGCCTGTCATCTCAACTGCTAGTAATACGAGGCGGTTGGGATCCAGCACGGCGTTCCGTATTACCCTCTGAACCCACCGATTCCATATTCTGCCAACAGTCATTGGATCTCGACCAACGCGAGCAGCAATGTTGCGGTACGATAAACCGCAATCGTGATAGGCTGCAATCCGACCTTTATCAAAGTCGGAAACGTGACGGTACGCATTTCTCCTCCTTACATGAGGCATGACCACAACGTTTAACCAGGCAACGCCGGTCAACTGCTGTTTGTGTATGAGAAATCGGTTGGAAACTTTCCCCATGTCAGCACGTTGTAGGTGTCGCCACCGGCGTCAACGTTGTGTGAATGCTCTGAAAAGCGAATCATTTGCATATCACAGCATCTTCTTCCTGTAGGTTAAATTTCGCGTCTGTATCACTGTCAGTACTGTAAATTACTTGTCTCAACGTAACGAACGTCGCTGCTTCTTTTTTATGTTAATAAGAACCACCCTGTACAGCCTATTGAAACATAGGAAATTCTTCAGAGTACATCATTCTACGTTCATCTTGAGTGTTTGTGGGGAGGAGTCGGTGTTTTGACATATCTGCATAACTTACAATAATTAAACGTTTATAATTAAATTCGTAGCGTAGTTAGCGACATATAAGCTACAGTGACGAGAGCTGGCGGCCTCAGAAATTGCCTAACATCTTGATTGTAGACGTCGTTCAAAGCATTTACTAGATATCTTGAAAGACATCATGTTTACGCCAGTGACTGTTAAACTTTTTATTTCCACTATTGTAATTTTCATTTTGTGTAATCGGCCGAATGTCAAAATACATAACGATTTTTGTAAAATATTTTATAAACATTTTTTATTTCAGCTGCACTTGATAAGAGCCTAAGGCCGAAATTACAATAGTGGAAATAAAAATTTTAACACTCACTGGCGTAAACATGATGTCTTTCAAGAAATTTCACATGACTGTGGATCCCAGTTATGAAAAGTTAATTAATTTACTAGATAATTTTAAAGGCTTAAACAATATTCTCCCACTGGTTCACCTCTTTCGTAGTTTATACAATACAGCTATCACTAAAACCGTAACGCAAGCTCCAGAATGTCGTGATCACCAAGGAGTGTTTGGATTCTTGGTGCAACATTTCTGTGATTTAGTATGTAATTTCCTAGTATTCTGAAGTAGCCATTGCGAGGTCGGCCACCTTTGACACGCACCAATTTGCCGCCAAAGCTAACTGCCACCTCACCAATTCCAAGATTCTGGGAATTCCAAGCGACAGGAAGCTCGCCTCGCATCCTCCCAGCCGCTACCTCACGTATTCACAGAATACAATACACCCGATGACAGCTCGCTAAATGGGGCGATACCTCAGAAGTGCGTTAACTGCGGATACGAAAGTGAGACCAAAACAGGCTTATCTCAGCTTTAACCTTCAAACACAGAAAAATAAGAAGAATCTTAGCGAATTATTACCTATTAATTGCAGTAAGCTTAAGACGATAGAACAATATTAATTGATTATAAAAGCTACTGCAGAAGATGGCCATGCAAAGAGTCGTAAATTTTGCAATCGCATTGTGATAATTCGGGTATTCTTTGAGTTTAATTTTTCCGTTATTTGAAACAGTCTCATTTATTCTTCAGTCCCAGTTGCAAACAAATGTGTGCATTCCTAAGGGACAAAAGTGCTGAGGTCATCGGTCACTAGACTTACTCACTACTTAAACTAACTTATGCCAAGAACAACACACGCACCCATGCCCGAAGGAGGACTGGAACCAACGGCGGGAGGGGCCACGCAATCCGTGACATGCGCCCTAAACCACGCGGCCACAGTTGCACATTTTTAATAACATTACATGTTTCGATCACTCTTGATCAGCCGGCCTGGGTGACCGAGCGGTTCTAGGCGCTTCAGTCTGGAACAGCGCGGCCGCTACGGTCGCAGGTTCGAATCCTGCTTCGGGCATGGATGTGTGTGATGTCCTTAGGTTAGTTAGGTTTAAGTAGTTCTAAGTTCTAGGGGACTGATGACCTCAGATGTTAAGTCCCATAGTGCTCAGAGCCGTTTGAACCATTTTTTGAACTTTTGATCCACTTCAGATCCAAATAGCGCGCCTACGACATGAATTTGAAGATGATCCAAAGTGACTGAAACATGTCATGTAACTAAAAATGTGGAACTGAGACTAAAGAATAAATGAAAACTATTTTAAATACAGTTGCTGATACTCTCCTAACAAATTTGTCTGCTATAGTATTCCGTTATCTTTTAGTTGTTACTGCTGATAAACTGGGCGCCGAACTGGGACTCGGAGGCAGGACCGTCGTCTTTCACGAGCACATGCTCACCGACTGAGCTGTCCAAGCACGAAACAAGTCACGTCCTTGCAATTTCACTACCGCCACTACCTCCCGTCCAACCTTCCAACCTTCCCAGACGTTCTGCTGCGAAATTTGCAGGAAAAAAATGTTCAAATGTGTGTGAAATCTTATGGGACTTAACTGCTAAGGTCAGCAGCCCCTAAGCTTACACTCTACTTAACCTAAATTATCCTAAGGACAAACACACACACCCATGCCCGAGGAAGGACTCGAACCTCCGCCGGGATCAACCGCACAGTCCATGAGTTCAGCTCCTTAGACCGCTCAAAACTTGCAGGACTAGAACTCGTGACAGAAGGGATGTTGTAGAGACATGGCTTACCTTCGGCCTGCTACTACTTATATTCTGAGGTACACACTGACTCCGCCTCCATAACCGAGTAGTCCGCACGATAGAACCTTGCGCAGGGGACCTGCTTTCGATTATCGGTACTACTGGGGAGTTTTCCTTAGTGGGAGGACTGGACTGGGGTGCACTCCACCTTGTGGTGCCAAATGAGGAGCTAGCTGATTGAGATGCAGCAGCTCCAACGTCGAAACGTCGACAGCAGCCGGGAATGAGGTGTGCTGACCCCATGCCTCACCATACAGCATCTGATGATGAATGCCACGACACAGCGATCGGTCAACAATCGCGTGGTCTTCGGGGCCTGATACTGAGGTTACCGACCGGCCGCGGCGGTCTAGCGGTTCTGGCGCTGCAGTCCGGAACCGCGGCACTGCTACGGTCGCAGGTTCGAATCCTGCCTCGGGCATGGGTGTCTGTGATGTCCTTAGGTTAGTTAGGTTTAAGTAGTTCTAAGTTCTAGGGGACTTATGGCCTAAGATGTTGAGTCCCATAGTGCTCAGAGCCATTTGAACTGAGGTTACCTTTATGGTACACACAGGTGCATTGGTTAACAACAGTAATTATAATTACCACTGCCTTCTGCATATCTTTCCGTTTAACTTTCAAAAAGTAAATATAGCTACATAATAACTGCAAATGCATAAGTGAGTCTGTGATGGGCCCTGTTTAGGGCTGACTGATTTATAGTCGTCAGTATCAAAAAGGGAGAACTTTGATATCCAAGACCCTTAAGAGGATGCACTTTGATGCTGTGGTGCAAGGCTCACAGAATGCTAATTTACTTCGGCCCTCGTACATACACTAATGAGGTGGCTAAGTTCTCATAAATACAATTCCTAAAGAAATTACGTGATAATCCCTTCAAAATATGTCGTGGTAGAGGAAGTTATCTGACGATCACGAACCAATGAGAGAATGTGCTAAGCTAGAACCAATAGATTATTTCTGTAAGGACAGAACTGATACTTGTAGCTTGACACAGAATATTAGAGTGGCAGAGTGTACAACAATCACTAACATGAGTAAGATTTGCCGCTGTTTTCTAACATTAGACGCATGTGTTACTAGCTTGACTACAGAGGACGTTCTATGGCCTCTACTGTGAATGGACGACCGTTAATACTAACGTATAATATGCCTATCCGCGCGACCGCTACGGTCGCAGGTTCGAATCCTGCCTCTGGCATGGATGTGTGTGATGTCCTTAGGTTAGTTAGGTTTAAGTAGTTCTAGGAGAGTGATGACCTCAGAAGTTAAGTCCCATAGTGCTCAGAGCCATTTAAACCATTTTTAACTGCGGCTATTGCAGATGCAACAAGGTAGAAGGTGGTGGTAATGTAGCTCGATATTCCCTATCTGCGGGTGCTGCGACACTTTGCCAAAACCACAGACGTATGATATGAAGCCGAAGAGTGCATGGTGACGACGTCGGAGCTGCGAGAATCGTCAGTTGACCAGCTTCCCATTTGCCGTTCTCCGGAGTGGAGCACCAATTCGCGGACACCTGATAATTTTCACCTGGCGTCCAGACGAGCACAACTCTTCTCTAATCTCCCTGTGTATATGGAAGAGACAGAACAACTTACTCTACAATCGCCCTGAAGCGAGTAGTGATTTTCTATCCATCGCACCACGACACAGGCACACATCCTGTTGCTCTCGAAAATTGGCAGTCCTGGCGTAACAACAAAACCGGCACCAGCCATGGCCCCGAAACAGACGCTTCCGCTCCCAGTACAATAACAGAAAAACGCCCTGGGCCAATCTCAAAACCAAAAGGCTACTTTGAACGTTAGGCTATTTTAAACGTGGGCAGACGTCACCGTCTGCCCACCAATCACAGACCCGCCAAGTACGAGCGCGGGACAACTCAAGCATGGCGTACAATGAACGGACATGTAACTATGCTGGTATACCCACGCTGCCTCTCCAGCGAGCCAGAGGGCAATTTTTGCGGATTCTAACACCTCAAGCACCGCAGCCCAGCACTCTGACGTACGACCGCAAAACAAGGCTTCTAGCAACACAGAGGGCGAGCAGGAAAGCGATTTGGTCGGCGCAGAACCAGGGCAATGTGGCGCCAACAAAAGAGACGGTCTGTGAGTCTGAGGCCGATCACTGCTTTCACCTACTGTCTTCGCTTCTTTTGTGGAAGGACGTCCACTAGCCACATTCACGTGACCCCTGGTCACCTTGCCTCGGCCGAATGCAGCCGCCACTCACACTTATTGAACCATAGTATTAAGAAAAGTGATTCCCCGAACATGCAAGTACTGCGAGCACAATCACCGATTTGTGTCTCATACTCCATAACAGAAATACACTGAAGCACCAAAGAAATTCGTATAGGCGTGCGTATTCAAATACAGAGATATTAAACAGGCAGAATACGTCGCTGCGCTTGGCAATGCCTGTGTAAGATAACAAGTGTCTGCCGCAGTTGTTAGATCGATTGCTGCTGCTATAACGGCATGTTACCAGGATTTAAGTGAGTTTGAACGTGGTGTTACAATCGGCGCAAGAGCGATGGGGCACAGCATCTCCGAGGTAGCGATGAAGTGGGGATTTTCCCGTACGACCATCTCACGACTGTACCGTGAATATCACAAATCCGGTAAATCATCAAATCTCTGACATCTCATCAAACGATAACTGAAGAGAATCGTTCAACGTGACAGAAGTGCAACCCTTCCGCAAATTGCTACAGCTTTCAGTGCTGGTCCATCAACAAGTGTCAGCGTACGAACCATTCAACGAAACATCATCGATATGGGCTTTCGGAGCTGAAGGCCCACTCGTGTACCCTTGATGACTGCACGACACAAAGCTTTAAGCCTCGCCCGGGACCGTCAATACTGACATTGACTTGTTGACTAGAAACATGTTGCTGGTCGGACTAGTCTAGTTTCAATTTGTATCGAGCGGATGGACGTGTACGGGTACGGAGACAACCTCGTTAATCAACGGACTGTTAAAGCTGGTGGAGTCTCTGTAATGCTGTGGGGCGTGTGTAGTTGGAGTGATATGGGACCCCTGATACGTCTAGATACGACTCTGACATGTGACACGTACGTACATCCTGTCTGATCACCTGCATCCATTCAAGTCCATTGTGCGTTCCGACGACTTGGGCAATTCCAGCAGGACCATGCGACACCCCGCAAGTCCAGAATTGATACAGAGTGTCTCCAGGAACACCTGAGTTTAAACACTTCCGCTGGCCACCAAACACCCCAGACATGAACATTATTGAGCATATCTGGGACTCCTTGCAACATGCTGTTCAGAGATCTCTACCCCTCCTACTCTTACGGTTTTATGGACAGCCCTGCAAGATTCATGGTGTGAATTCCCTGCAGCACCACTTCAGACGTTAGTCGAGTACATGCCACGTCGTGTTTTAGCATTTTAAAGTGGTCGCGGGGGCCCTACACGATGTTAGGCAGGTGTACCAGTTTCTTTGGCTCTTCAGTGTGTATTCTTTAATATAGTCTATTGTATTTTCACGATGTATATTATTAACATTGGTTGCCACTGTTTCATCTATCACATTGATTATGAATGTAGCTGCATTTCTCTCCTTTACTGTAATTTCTATGGATCTCCTTTTGTGTTTGTAATGACTAGCAATCATACTCAATATATTTACAGGATTCATTATCACACGATTATGGTGACATTGAGAGTAACGTGAAGCGCTATAAAATCGGTAACATCACAAACGGACGGATTAACTGTCCAGGTGGATGCAACACACATGGGGTCACTATTATACTCGTTTCCTTGTTCTTCTGCGTAATGTCTGTCTCGTTCCCTTATATGTCGCATTGGACACTTAGCCAGGTGACCTTTGCTACGGTGCAGCGTTTGTCGACCACAGCATAAAGTGCAAACATATAACTACACTGGCTACAGGAACACTGTTTATGATGGTTACAGTTACTTAAGTCTCGATATCATATTAGATTTGGTCCACTGTGAGCGAAATATCACATCTTCCTAGCTTACCTTGTAACTGGCAATTGCTCTTAGATTATATATTTTTGTAAGCAGCTCCTCAGACATATTCATACAAACTTCAACTCAACTGCAACTGCGATCGTATTTTGAGCTACCACTCTTGTAAGAAAACTATATATTTTGTTGAAAATACAGTCGAACTACCTTACCTTACCCATTTACAAATTTTTACAACCTTGAGCCAATCGTCCAACATTAATAATAATAAAAAAGTTAAGCCATAAAGCGCTCTAAAACGCTTATTAAAACGATGCTTAGCAGTATACAGGGTGGTCCATTTGACAGTGACCGGGCCAAATATCTCACGAAATACGCATCAAACGAAAAAACTACATAGAACGAAACTCGTCTAGGTTGAAGGGGGAAACCAGATGGCGCTATGGTTGACCCGCTAGATGGCACTGCCATAGGTCTAACGGATATCACTGCGTTCTTTTTAAACAGGAACACCCAGTTTTTATTACATATTCGTATAGTACGTAAAGAAATATGAATGTTTTAGTTGGACTACTTTCTTCGCTTTGTGATAGATGGCGCTGTAATAGTCACAAACGTGTAAGTACGTGGTATCACGTAACATTCCGATAGTGCGGACGGTATTTGCTTCGTGATACATTACCCATGTTAAAATGGACCGTTTACCAATTGCGGAAAGGTCGACATCGTGTTGATGTATGGCTATTATGATCAAAATGCCAACGGACGTGTGCTATGTATGCTACTCAGTATCCTAAATGACATCATCCAAGTGCCCGGACTGTTCGTCGGATAGTTACGTTATTAAAGGAAACAGGAAGTTTCAGCTACATGTGAAACGTCAGCCACGACCTGTAACAAATGATGATACCCAAGTAGATGTTTTAGCTGCTGTCGCGGCTAATCCGCACATCAGTAGCAGACAAATTGCGCGAGAAACGGGAATCTCAAAAACATCGGTGTTGAGAACGCTAGCCGGCCGGTGTGGCCGAGCGGTTCTAGGAGCTTCAGTATGGAACCGCGCGACCGCTACGGTCGAAGGTTCGAATCCTGCCTCGGGCATGGATGTGTGTGATGTCCTTAGGTTAGGTAGGTTTAAGTAGTTCTAAGTTCTAGGGGACTGAGACCTCAGATGTTAAGTCCCATAGTGCTCAGAACCATTTGAACCATTTTTTCGAGAATGCTACATCAACATCGATTGCACCCGTACCATATTTCTATGCACCAGGAATTGCATAGCGACGACTTGAAACGTCTTGTACAGTTCTGCCACTGGGCACAAGAGAAATTACGGGACGATGACAGATTTTTTGCACGCGTTCTATTTAGCGACGAAACGTCATTCACCAACAGCGGTAACGTAAACCGTCATAATATGCACTATTGGGCAACGGAAAATCCACGATGGCTGCGACAAATGGAACATCAGCGACCTTGGCGGGTTAATGTATGGTGCGGCATTATGGGACGAAGGATAATTGGCCCCCATTTTATCGATGGCAATCTAAATGGTGCAATGTATGCTTATTTACTACGTAATGTTCTACCGACGTTACTACAAGATGTTTCACTGCGTGATAGAATGGCGATGTACTTCCTACATGATGGATTTCCGGCGCATAGCTTGCGTGCTGTTGAAGCGGTATTGAATACTATATTTCATGACAGGTGGATTGGTCGTCGAAGCACGTTCACCGGATTTGACGTCCCCGGATTTCTTTCTGTGGGGAAAGTTGAAGGATATTTGCTATCGTGATCCACCGACAACGCCTGATAACATGAGTCAGCGCATTGTCAATCCATGTGCGAACATTACGGAAAGCGAACTACTCGCTGTTGAGAGGAATGTCGTTACACCTATTGCCAAATGCATTGACGTTGACGGACACCATTTTGAGCATTTATTGCATTATGTGGTATTTACAGTTAATCACGCTGTAAAAGCATGCATTCTCAGAAATGATAAGTTCACATAGGTACATGTATTACATTGGAATAACCGAAATAAAATGTTCAAACGTACCTACGTTCTGTATTTTAATTCAAAAAACCTACCTGTTACCAACTATTCGTCTAAAATTGTGAACCATATGTTTGTGACTATTACAGCGTCATCTATCACAAAAAGTGGTCCAACTAAAACATTCATATTTCTTTACGTACTACACGAATATGTAATAAAAAATGGGGGTTCCTGTTTAAAAAAATGGCAGCCCCATCTAGCAGGCCAGCCATAGCGCCATCTGGTTTCCCCCTTCAAGCTAGACATGTTTCATTCTTTGTAGTTTTTTTTTCGTTTGACACTTATTTCGTGAGATATTTGGCCCGGTCACGATCAATGGACCACCCTGTGTATTTAAAACGAATAACACCTCACAAAGCATTATGCTGGCACTAATTATAACAGGAGGATGAATTAATTTTATTAATGATCTACAGACATAATTATTCTACACTTTTTTTATTGTAAATGCCGATATCTACGTTTGGAAACTAAAGTGACTTCAATGCAGAGATGTGTATGTGAAATGTGTGAATTTGGTGGGAATTCAACCCCAGTCAATTTTGGCGGGAGTTCCATGCGAGAGCCACACTTTCCTAAGCTGGCTGGAGTCCCAGATTACCGTCTTTCTACCTGCTCCAGTGTCCACGGCCTCATTAAGTGACCTGACAGCTACTAATGCCTTTCCGCAGCGAGTCCGAATAACAACAAGCCTTTCAGTTCTCCGAAATTGATACACTACAGCCCTTCTACTCACACAGAGAACGTCCTGTCCTGCAAATTTCTAAAGGACTACCCACGAAGTATTCGAAGCCTGACTGAGTGCTCTCGGCTTAACATTCTTTTTCCTTAAATGCATTTCTTTTAGCGTTTCTCATCGCAATTTTGCAGAAATTCGGGAGATTCCCAGCGATCATCTGCGTGTCAGTCCCACTCAGAATCTCGTTCACCTTACTGCAATTACAAGTACATTCAAGCCGAAACACAGGTGCTCATACTAAAACCTTTAACCGTTCTACTGTACCCCACTAGTCCGTGGTTATTAGATTTCCGTCTTTTGGTACATACTGGATGACATGTTAAAACCATACATATTATAAAAATGTATGTTGGTATGTATAATACATGCATGTATGTATGTGTTTACGTTCCACATCTCCTCCTAAACCAAAGGACCGATTGCAACCAAGCTTGCTGAACATATCGTTTACTGTCTGTAAAAAACCGCTGTAGGGGCTACGTACCAATTACTTATCAAAGGAGTGGGGGTGGTGGTGAAAAAGAAGTTTAATCCCTCGGTGTGCGAATAGTCACACTTTAGTCACCCAGTACTTGAGAATGAGCAACCAACTGTACACATAATTTGAAACTTTTACGACACTCTTTCTCGCTGACAACCTCCACAAAATGGTGAATGGACACTTGCTGAGGAACAGCTTCCAGTTGCTATGGAACACTCGACAACTGCTACTGAACACCCGGCCAACGATAGTAAAAGCAAATACAGAGAGCAGGACATGTTAACTACAGCGAAGCCCATGAATGAACTCTCTGTGTGTTTTCGACAGCTCTTGCAGTACGGTGTTTGACGAAAGTTGTTGAAGAAACGATTAGTGCAACATTTCGTATGGTACGGCAACATAGCTGCAAGATATCACTTATAAATAAATGTCGAGGGACTAGGGCCTCCCGTTGGGTAGACCGTTCGCCTGGTGCAAGTCTCTCGATTTGACGCCACTTCGGCGACTTGCGCGTCAATGGGGATGAAATGATGATGGTTAGGACAACACAACACCCAGCCCCTGAGCGGAGAAAATCTCCAACCCAGCCGGGACTCGAATCCGGGCCCTTAGGATTGACATTCTGTCGCGCTGACCAATCACCTACCGGGGGAGGACAGATATCACTTGAGTGCTTACGTTCGTGGACGTGCAGTAGGTCGGTTTGAAGACGGTCCGCTGTGGTCACCGTATTTGTCTGTCCAAAAGTGTCATCTCGCGATTAAAAAAGGCCGCTGAAGGTGGAAATGATATGCGAAACCACACCGGTGGTCGTAGACGGACAACCACACCACAAGAGGATAGATATGTAGCCCTAGTGGCGAAGAGAGACATCTCACTCGTAGGCAGACCTCCACAGACCTTTCAACTGCTACCGGTATATGTGTCTCTGTCACAGCCATTTCACAGCTGTTAAATCAAGTTGGATTGTATATTCGGAAGCTTGTTAAATGTATCCCACTTCAACCACACCAACGTCGAGAAAGAGTTTGGTTCAGCAATTGTGGTCCAGGGTGATGTTCTCCGACAAATCCTGCTTCACTGTGTCAAGTGGTTGTGGCCGCTAGTCAGCGTGGAGAAAGGGGGAAAAACATTATACACTACAGAATGTTCATGAACGTCACTGGTATGACCTAAGCATCCTGCTGTGGGCAAGCGTTATGCAAAACCGCTGAACACCGCTGCATATCTATGCGCGGGGTACCATTACAGCGTAGTGGTGTTGCAAGGAGATAATTCTGGAATAGGTCCGTCTGTTTAGTGGTGCGGTAGGTGCCAACTGTTTATGAACTACAATCGTCGCCCACACAGGACTGCTGACATGACAGACACACCGAAAAGCGATGTATGGAATGGAAAGCGTACTCTCCAGACCTAAGTCCTATAGAGCATGCCTGGGATGCTCTTAGCAAACGTGTTTGTCAACGAACAGCCCTTTTCAGAACCGTGCAAGAACTTAAAACTGCCTTGAGAGAGAAGTGGACCCATACCCGGCAAGGAATCCTCAACAATTTGGTACCTAGCATGAATAACAGGTGCAAAATGAGCATTAGTGCCCGAGGAGGCCATATTCCTTGTTGAGAGTCTGATATCGACGCTGCCTTCCCATGTGGTGAAATCTATACCTTTTTTCGACATAACTTTACCTCTCCACCTTCATTTGTATGTACTGTGTTACATGTTGTGCATCATTGCCTGCGATTATCGCTGTCTCTGTTCCTTGGCAGTCGTCAAGCAGTGTATCTGACATGTGCATATTCAGCCAAGCCCAGGTCGATCTCAACCAAACTTGGTACACGCGTTACTGGAAACAAATACTGTGGTGTAAGAACCAGCAATCTCCTACTGGGTGAGAGTGATAACGTGGAGACAGAAGGTGCGAGGAAGAGCTGAACAGAGAGGGGGAAGGAGCACATGGACACATTTTACTCAGGTGATTCATGTGAATACGTTTCCGACATGATTATCACTGCACGACGGGAATTAACAGACTTTCTAAGCAGAATGGTAGTTGGAGCTAGACGCTTGGGACATTCCATTTCGGAAATCTGTAAGGAATTCAACACTCCGAAATCCACAGAGTCAAGAACTTGCTAAGAGTGCCACCTCTCACCACGGACAACAAAGTGGCCGACGGCCTCACTTAACGTCCGAGAGCAGCGGCGTTTGCGTAGAATTGTCAGTGCTAACAAACTGACGGACGACTGCGTGGCATAACCGGAGAAATCAATGTGGGACGTACGACGAATGTATCCGTTAGGAAAGTGCGGGGAAATCTGACGTTAAGGGCTATGGCGGCAAACAACCGACGTGAGAGCCTTTGCTAACAACACGACATCGCCTGCAGCGCCTCTCCTGGGCTTGTCACAATATCGGTTGGACCCTAGACGGCTGGAAATTCGTGGCCTGGTCAGATGAGTCCTGATTTAATATGGTAAGAGCAGATGGTAGGGTTCGAGAGTGGCGCAAAAGCCATGGACTCAAGGCACTGTTTAAACTGGTGGTAACTCCATAATGGTGTGCGCTGTGTTTACATGGCATAGACTGGATCGTCTAGTCTAACTGAATCGATCATTAAGGAAATGGTTATGTTCGAGTATTAGGAGACCATTTACAGCCACTAGTGGACTTATGTTCCACACAATGCACTATGTCTCCAGGCCACAATTGTTCGCGACTGGTTTGAAGAACGTTCTGGATAATTCGAGAGAATGAATCGGTCACTCCTATCGCCCAACATGAATGCCATCAAGTATTTATGGGAGATAACTAAGAGGTCAGTTCGTGCACAAAATCCTGCACCGCAACACTCTCGCAGTTAGGGACGGCTGGTAACTTGGCTCAATATTTCTGCAGGGGACTTCCAACGGCTTGTTGAGTCCATGCCACGTAAAATTGCCGCACTATTCCATGTAAAAGAAGGTCGGACACGATATCAGTAGATATCCCACGACTTTTGTCGCTTCAGTGTATTCAAATTCACTCTCAGCCCTACCTTCCCATTCTTGACTACTCCTACCCATGTAACACCCCTTTCTCAAAATGTTCAAATGTGGGTGAAATCTTATGGGACTTAACTACTAAGGTCATCAGTCCCTAAGCTTACACACTACTTAACCTAAATTATCCTAAGGACAAACACACACACCCATGCCCGAGGGAGGACTCGAACCTCCGCCGGGACCAGACGCACAGTCCATGACTGCAGCGCCCAAGACCGCTCGGCTAATCCCGCGCGGCTACACCGCTTTCTGCTGCTGTCGATATTACCCTGCATTCGTCTAACAAGAAAACCATATGTTGTTTCCATTTCAGTCCATTAGTTCCTCACAATGTCTAGACTGAACCTTTGCATTTCTCTTTTCCGATTTTCTAGTTTCCCTACGATATTCAGACTTATGACATCCCATGCATAAATTCTATTCCCAAAATCGTAGAATGTTATCCTTTCGTTGGTTATTCAATGTTTTGTTCATGGTCACCACCCCCTTAGCAGTCCGCTCTCGGATATTCGACTGGAGACTAATCCGAAGAAGATATTAAAATTCAAAATTCTGCAAAAGAAAACTTGGAAGATAGTGCGAACGTCATGGATAACGTCTAGTAGGGAGGTTATAAGATTAAACAAAAGTAAGAGTGCTCGAATACAATCAAATTAAATTAGGAGATCCTTAGAGAATTACATGAGGAAGTGAAATACTATAATTAGTAGATGAGTTTTGCTAAATGAGATAATTAGACAGAAAATGAGGTGACGATGACAGAAGTACAGAGGACATAAAATGCACACTGACAGTAGCAATAAAAGCGTTTCTGAAAAAGAGGAATTTGTTGACATGGAATACAAATTGAAGCGATAGGAAACCTTAGCTGCAGAAATTTGTGAAGGGTATAGTTTTGTACAGAAGTGAAACGTGAACGACAAGAAGTACAGACATTAGAAAATAGAAATTTTTGAAATATGGTCATCATAAGGATGCTGAAGGCTACACGGGTAGGTCAGATGCCAACATTCGCGAACAAAGAATTTTTTGAGACAGTCTGATGATAAGAAGGGATCGGTTGACGCGACACGTCCTGTGGCGCAATAAATCTCACTTTGGTAACAGAGGTAACAAACAGCACAGGTTATAATTAACACTCTGTGACGAGACTGCAAATGTCATGCTATAGCAAAAGTGACTGAAATTATTGTTTAATTACGCGATCCGGAGCTACTGGTACAGGCACCATTACTGCTGTTTTATCCATAAATTAAGCATTGCTGAAAGCCGGACAGTGTGGAAATAATAAAGAAACTGCCATACAGCGTATAATATTGAAGTGCGTGCAGCGTCAAGTTCCTGACTGAGCTCTAATTTAAATGTTGTTTAAATTACTGAATGAGTTTAACCACTGTGGGGAATAGTCAGTTGTCATCATCGAAATAATAAGCTAGAACTTTGTATCATAGCGTTATAACTTAAGGTTATTTAATACAAAATGGTATGCAGCCACTGTAATACCATCCACAAATATATCCAATAGCCTGCAAGCTCTACTACTACCATAAGATATGAAAAACAATATTGCATTTTGACAGAGATCATACACAAGTCTGCAGTCGTAATAATTTGTGTACTGTTATATACGTTCTCTGTAGTATAAAGTTTATTTTTGTACCATGCGTTACCTTTTTGTAAACTTTGTTGCAAACGGTAATTCAGAATTAATATAGTGATAACAAACTGGTATATCTATTTAATTTAAGGTAATAGAAGAGATATAATATAAGACAATGTAATGTAATAGTATTTGTAGACTTAGAGAAAGCTTTTGACAATGTTGACTGGAATACTCTCTTTCAAATTCTGAAGGTGGCAGGGGTAAAATACAGGGAGCGAAAGGCTATTTACAATTTGTACAGAAACCAGATGGCAGTTATAAGAGTAGAGGGACATGAAAGGGAAGCAGTGGTTGGGAAGGGAGTGAGACAGTGTTGTAGCCTCTCCCCGATGCTATTCAATCTGTATATTAAGCAAGCAGTAAAGGAAACAAAAGAAAAGTTCGGAGTAGGTATTAAAATTCATGGAGAAGAAATAAAAACTTTGAGGTTCGCTGATGACATTGTAATTCTGTCAGAGACAGCAAAGGACTTGGAAGGGCAGTTGAAGGGAATGGATAGTGTCTTGAAAGGAGGGTATAAGATGAACATCAACAAAAGCAAAACGAGGATAATGGAATGTAGTCGAATTAAATCGAGTGATGCTGAGAGAATTAGATTAGGAAATGACACACTTAAAGTAGTAAAGGAGTTTTGCTATTTGGGGAGCAAAATAACTGATGATGGTCGAAGTAGGGAGGATATAAAATGTAGACTGTCAATGGTAAGGAAAGCGTTTCTGAAGAAGAGGAATTTGTTAACATCGAGTATTGATTTAAGTGTCGGGAAGTCGTTTCTGAAAGTATTTGTATGGAGTGTAGCCACCACGTATGGAAGTGAAACATGGACGATAAATAGTTTAGACAAGAAGAGAATAGAAGCTTTCGAAATGTGGTGCTACAGAAGAATGCTGAAGATTAGATGGGTAGATCACATAATTAATGAGGAGGTATTGAACAGAATTGGGGAGAAGAGGAGTTTGTGGCACAACTTGAGTAGAAGAATGGATCGATTGGTAGGACATGTTCTAAGGCATCAAGGGATCACCAATTTGGTACTGGAGGGCAGCGTGGAGGGTAAAAATAATAGAGGGAGACCAAGAGATGAATACACTAAGCAGATTCTGAAGGATGTAGGCTGCAGTAGGTACTGAGAGGTTAAGAAGCTCGCACAGGATAGAGTAGCATGGAGAGCTGCATCAAACTAGTCTCAGGACTGAAAACCACAACAACATAATGTAATAGTTCACGGAACGCAAACGAACGTTCAAAAAAAGCTGCCAACTTTATTGGTGTTCTGTATAACTCTCCTTGGTCACTCGAGAAATGCGTAAGTGATAATCAGCCGGCAGGGGTGGCCGAGCGGTTCTAGGCGCTACATTCTGGAACCGAGCGACCGCTACGGTCGCATGTTCGAATCCTGCCTCGGGTATGGATATGTGTGATGTCCTTAGGTTAGTTAGGTTTAAGTAGTTCTAAGAGTGCAACGGGAATTCCACTGTTAAATGCAGAGGAGAGAGCAGATAGGTGGAAAGAATACATTGAAAGCCTCTATGAGGGTGAAGATTTGTCTGATGTGATAGAAGAAGAAACAGGAGTCGATTTAGAAGAGATAGGGGATCCAGTATTAGAATCGGAATTTAAAAGAGCTTTGGAGGACTTACGGTCAAATAAGGCAGAAGGCATAGATAACATTCCATCAGAATTTCTAAAATCATTGGGGGAAGTGGCAACAAAACGACTATTCAAGTTGGTGTGTAGAATATATGAGTCTGGCGATATACCATCTGACTTTCGGAAAAGCATCATCCACACAATTCCGAAGACGGCAAGAGCTGAGAAGTGCGAGAATTATCGCACAATCAGCTTAACAGCCCACGCATCGAAGCTGCTTACAAGAATAATATACAGAAGAATGGAAACGAAAATTGAGAATGCGCTAGGTGACGATCAGTTTGGCTTTAGGAAAAGTAGAGGGACGAGAGAGGCAATTCTGACGTTACGGTTAATAATGGAAGCAAGGCTAGAGAAAAATCAAGACACTTTCATAGGATTTCTCGACCTGGAAAAAGCGTTCGACAATATAAAACGGTGCAAGCTGTTCGAGATTCTGAAAAAACTAGGGGTACGCTATAGGGAGAGACGAGTCATATACAATATGTGCAACAACCAAGAGGGAATAATAAGAGTGGACGATCAAGAACGAAGTGCTCGTATTAAGAAGGATGTAAGACAAGGCTGTAGCCTTTCGCCCCTACTCTTCAATCTGTACATCGAGGAAGCAATGATGGAAATAAAAGAAAGGTTCAGGACTGGAATTAAAATACAAGGTGAAGGAATATCAATGATACGATTTGCTGATGACATTGCTATCCTGAGTGAAAGTGAAGAAGAATTAAATGATCTGCTGAACAGAATGAACAGTCTAATGAGTACACAGTATGGTTTGAGAGTAAATCGGAGAAAGACGAAGGTAATGAGAAGTAGTAGAAACGAGAACAGCGAGAAACTTAACATCAGGATTGATGGTCACGAAGTCAATGAAGTTAAGGAATTCTGCTACCTAGGCAGTAAAATAACCAATGACGGACGGAGCAAGGAGGACATCAAAAGCAGACTCGCTATGGCAAAAAAGGCATTTCTGGCCAAGAGAAGTCTACTAATATCAAATACCGGCCTTAATTTGAGGAAGATATTTCTGAGGATGTACGTCTGGAGTACAGCATTGTATGGTAGTGAAACATGGACTGTGGGAAAACCGGAACAGAAGAGAATCGAAGCATTTGAGATGTGGTGCTATAGATGAATGTTGAAAATTAGGTGGACTGATAAGGTAAGGAATGAGGAGGTTCTACGCAGAATCGGAGAGGAAAGGAATATGTGGAAAACACTGATAAGGAGAAGGGATAGGATGATAGGACATCTGCTAAGACATGAGGGAATGACTTCCATGGTACTACAGCGAGCTGTAGAGGGCAAAAACTGTAGAGGAAGACAGAGCTTGGAATACGACAAGCAAATAATTGAGGACGTAGGTTGCAAGTGCTACTCTGAGATGAAGAGGTTAGCACAGGAAAGGAATTCGTGGCGGGCCGCATCAAACCAGTCAGTAGACTGTTGTTGTTGTTGTGGTCTTCAGTCCTGAGACTGGTTTGATGCAGCTCTCCATGCTACTCTATCCTGTGCAAGCTTCTTCATCTCCCAGTATCTACTGCAACCTACATCCTTCTGAATCTGCTTAGTGTATTCATCTCTTGGTCTCCCTCTACGATTTTTACTCTCCACACTGCCCTCCAATGCTAAATTTGTGATCCCTTGATGCCTCAAAACATGTCCTACCAACCGATCCCTTCTTCTAGTCAAGTTGTGCCACAAACTTCTCTTCTCCCCAATCCTATTCAATACCTCCTCATTAGTTACGTGATCTACCCACCTTATCTTCAGCATTCTTCTGTAGCACCACATTTCGAAAGCTTCTATTCTCTTCTTGTCCAAACTAGTAATCGTCCATGTTTCACTTCCATACATGGCTACACTCCATACAAATACTTTCAGAAACGACATCCTGACACTTAAATATATACTCGATGTTAACAAATTCCTCTTCTTGAGAAACGCTTTCCTTGCCATTGCCAGTCTACATTTTATATCCTCTCTACTTCGACCATCATCGGTTATTTTACTCCCTAAATAGCAAAACTCCTTTACTACTTTAAGTGTCTCATTTCCTAATCTAATTCCCTCAGCATCACCCGACTTAATTTGACTACATTCCATTACCCTCGTTTTACTTTTGTTGATGTTCATCTTATATCCTCCTTTCAAGACACTGTCCATTCCGTTCAACTGCTCTTCCAAGTCCTTTGCTGTCTCTGACAGAATTACAATGTCATCGGCGAACCTCAAAGTTTTTACTTCTTCTCCATGAATTTTAATACCTACTCCGAATTTTTCTTTTGTTTCCTTTACTGCTTGCTCAATATACAGATTGAATAACATCGGGGAGAGGCTACAACCCTGTCTTACCCCTTTCCCAGCCACTGCTTCCCTTTCATGCCCCTCGACTCTTATAACTGCCGTCTGGTTTCTGTACAAATTGTAAATAGCCTTTCGCTCCCTGTATTTTACCCCTGCCACCTTCAGAATTTGAAAGAGAGTATTCCAGTTAACATTGTCAAAAGCTTTCTCTAAGTCTACAAATGCTAGAAACGTAGGTTTGCCTTTCTTAATCTTTCTTCTAAGATAAGTCGTAAGGTCAGTATTGCCTCACGTGTTCCAACATTTCTACGGAATCCAAACTGATCTTCCCCGAGGTCGGCTTCTACCAGTTTTTCCATTCGTCTGTAAAGAATTCGCGTTAGTATTTTGCAGCTGTGACTTATTTAACTGATAGTTCGGTAATTTTCACATCTGTCAACACCTGCTTTCTTTGGGATTGGAATTATTATATTCTTCTTGAAGTCTGAGGGTATTTCGCCTGTCTCATACATCGTGCTCACCAGATGGTAGAGTTTTGTCAGGACTGGCTCTCCCGAGGCCATCAGTAGTTCAAATGGAATGTTGTCTACTCCCGGGGCCTTGTTTCGACTCAGGTCTTTCAGTGCTCTGTCAAACTCTTCACGCAGTATCTTATCTCCCATTTCGTCTTCATCTACATCCTCTTCCATTTCCATAATATTGTCCTCAAGTACATCGCCCTTGTATAAACCCTCTATATACTCCTTCCACCTTTCTGCTTTCCCTTCTTTGCTTAGAACTGGGTTGCCATCTGAGCTCTTGATATTCATACAAGTGGTTCTCTTTTCTCCAAAGGTCTCTTTAATTTTCCTGTAGGCAGTATCTATCTTACCCCTAGTGAGACAAGCCTCTACATCCTTACATTTGTCCTCTAGCCATCCCTGCTTAGCCATTTTGCACTTCCTGTCGATATCATTTTTGAGACGTTTGTATTCCTTTTTGCCTGCTTCATTTACTGCATTTTTATATTTTCTCCTTTCATCAATTAAACTCAATATTTCTTCTGTTACCCAAGGATTTCTATTAGCCCTCGTCTTTTTACCTACTTGATCCTCTGCTGCCTTCACTACTTCATCCCTCAGAGCTACCCATTCTTCTTCTACTGCATTTCTTTCCCCCATTCCTGTCAATTGTTCCCTTATGCTCTCCCTGAAACTCTCTACAACCTCTGGTTCTTTCAGTTTATCCAGGTCCCATCTCCTTAAATTCCCACCTTTTTGCAGTTTCTTCAGTTTCAATCTGCAGTTCATAACCAATAGATTGTGGTCAGAATCCACATCTGCCCCTGGAAATGTCTTACAATTTAAAACCTGGTTCCTAAATCTCTGTCTTACCATTATATAATCTATCTGATACCTTTTAGTATCTCCAGGATTCTTCCAGGTATACAACCTTCTTTTATGATTCTTGAACCAAGTGTTGGCTATGATTAAGTTATGCTCTGTGCAAAATTCTACAAGGCGGCTTCCTCTTTCATTCCTTCCCCCCAATCCATATTCACCTACTATGTTTCCTTCTCTCCCTTTTCCTACTGACGAATTCCAGTCACCCATAACTATTAAATTTTCGTCTCCCTTCACTACCTGAATAATTTCTTTTATCTCGTCATACATTTCATCTATTTCATCATCATCTGCAGAGGTAGTTGGCATA
The DNA here is from genome assembly GCF_023864275.1 of Schistocerca cancellata. Classification (NCBI taxonomy): domain Eukaryota; kingdom Metazoa; phylum Arthropoda; class Insecta; order Orthoptera; family Acrididae; genus Schistocerca; species Schistocerca cancellata. The sequence continues at coordinate 199,452,076 of NC_064634.1, forward strand.
TAAACTTGTACTATTGTAGTAGGCATGGGCTTTGTGTCTATCTTGGCCACAATAATGCGTTCACTATGCTGTTTGTAGTAGCTAACCCGCACTCCTATTTTCTTATTCATTATTAAACCTACTCCTGCATTACCCCTATTTGATTTTGTATTTATAACCCTGTAATCACCTGACCAAAAGTCTTGTTCCTTCTGCCACCGAACTTCACTAATTCCCACTATATCTAACTTTAACCTATCCATTTCCCTTTTTAAATTTTCTAACCTACCTGCCCGATTAAGGGATCTGACATTCCACGCTCCGATCCGTAGAACGCCAGTTTTCTTTCTCCTGATAACGATGTCCTCCTGAGTAGTCCCCGCCCGGAGATCCGAATGGGGGACTATTTTACCTCCGGAATATTTTACCCAAGAGGACGCCATCATCATTTAATCATACAGTAGAGCTGCATGTCCTCGGGAAAAATTACGGCTGTAGTTTCCCCTTGCTTTCAGCCTTTCGCAGTACCAGCACAGCAAGGCCGTTTTGGTTAATGTTACAAGGCCAGATCAGTCAATCATCCAGACTGTTGCCCCTGCAACTACTGAAAAGGCTGCTGCCCCTCTTCAGGAACCACATGTTTGTCTGGCCTCTCAACAGATACCCCTCCGTTGTGGTTGCACCTACGGTACGGCCATCTGTATCGCTGAGGCACGCAAGCCTCCCCACCAACGGCAAGGTCCATGGTTCATGGGGGGGTCAGTAGACTGATGACCAAAAAAAAAAAAGTTCTAGGGGACTGATGACCTCAGAAGTTAAGTCCCATACTGCTCAGAGCCATTTGAACCATTTGAACCTAAGTGATAATCCATTTCACGCTATGCATATTTCAGCACATGTGTAGTCATCGACCGAGTACATTAAAGTTGCACTTTTTGAGGCCTGTAACGGCTTTCACAATGGTGACACAAACACAAGGTTCTCATATAACCTCACAAAAATGAAATACATGGTTATCGGATCCAGAGACCTAGGTGGCCCAGAGCAGAACAGAGCGCCGTCATGTCCTGTACGACCGATTCAAGGATTTGGAAGATGTCGATTTAAAATGTGCAGAAGTCCCAACTTCCATGGGGGTGTGCTCCATCTCGCTGAAAGACGTAAAAAGACGTAATCCGAAGACTCCGTGTCAAGCTGGGGCGTCAGCCATTGCTCAAGAATTGTTAGCTGAAATACATAGCTGAATGAGGAAAAACGAAACGTACAATTTTTGTGTTTACACTGAACAGAACATATTAACTTTTGGTGAGTCATGTCGATGTTCATTTACACAAGAATGCTTTCCCGTATCACGCATTAAAATATTCTGCAGTCAACCTTGCTACATACGTGGAAAGTTATATCATCGTTAAAAATGAGATGTGCAACAATTTTTTCACCCCCCATCGTTTTCATCCTCGCCGTAGCATAATTCGCACGGCTCGTGTTGTCTTCCTGTTTCAGTTCCTGTCAGATTTCAATTACGTACGGTTTTATTTTCAGCTTAGATTTGAGAATCGTTGCTTGTGGCATTTGTAGCTCCCTACTGGTTTAAGACACCAATTTCCGTTGGGCTGCTTTCAAACTAAAGGTGAATTATCTCATTGTTTTATGCCGATACACTTGGCCAGCAGGTATTTTTTTTTTTTTCTCAAGCATCCTACGTCTTCAAACCGCCAATACAATATACGAATGTTGTTGGCATTTTAAGATGCTTAATTCTGTATCGCTGGCGAAACCTTCTCTGCACTGTGATCGCAAAACAACAATTGTTGAATTCTAATATGCATAATGCCTTCTATCCGGAATCTACTGTTTTCATTTATGCATCACCAAGCACGCACAGGCTTCCAATACACTGTGTTCGAGCAACGGTCGAAATTTTGAACGTTCTTCAATATTCTCATCGATGAATCGCTATGCATTAAATACTGCTTGTAATCGCTATATTCCTTTTCAACTGACCTATAGTAGTATTATCTGTGCCTTATGTCACAAACGAAGCGTTTCCCCTGTTACTCGCTTAATATCGACTTGTAGAGTTATGGTTCATATTGTGGTGTTCAGTCCGAAGATTGGTTTGATACAGCTCTCCACACTGCTCCATCCGGTGCAAGTCGTTTCATCTCTGAGTAGCTAATGCAAACATACATTCTATCGACAAATGGTTCAAATAGCTCTGAGCACTATGGGATTTAACTGCTCAGGTCATCAGTCCCCCAGAACTTAGAAGTACTTAAACCTAACTAACCTAAGGGCAAAAATGGTTCAAATGGCTCTGAACACTATGGGACTCGACTTCTGAGGTCATCAGTCCCCTAGAACTTAGAACTACTTAAACCTAACTAACCTAAGGACATCACACACATCCATGCGCAAGGCAGGATTCGAACCTGCTACCTTAGCGGTCGCGCGGTTTCAGACTGTAGCGCCTAGAGCCGTTCGACCACTCCGGCCGGCCATTCTATCGAACATGATTTACGTATTTACCCCTTAATGTCTCTCTATAATTTTCCCCTCCACATTTCCCATTGTTACCAAACCGACGATTCCTTGATGCGTGATGATGTGTCCTATCAACTGATCCCTTCTTTTGATCAAGTTGTGGCACAAATTTCTTTTCTCCCCAGTTCGATTAAGTACTTTTCCATTCGTTATACGACCTACCTAGCTAATCTTCTACATTCTTCTACTGCACCACATTTCAAAAACTTCTGTTCTCTTCCTGTCTGAACTCCCTATCGTACATGTTCTGCTTTCGTACAAGGCTACAAGCCAGATAAATATATTCATATCAGACTTCTTAACACTTAAATTTATATTCGATGTTAACAAATCCTCTCATTCAGAAAATCTTTTTTCTATCCTCACTGATCATCATCAGTTACTTTGCTGCCCAAATGCCAAAACTCATCTATTTCTTTTAGTAACTAAGTTCCCAACCTAGCTCTGCCAGTGTCGCCGTATTTAATTCGACTACATTATGCTACTCTTGATTTAGTTTTGTTGATGCTCATCTTATAGCCTCTTTTGAAGACACTATCCATTCTGTCCAACAGTTCTTCCAAGCTGTCTCTGACAGAGCTATAGCGTCATCAGCAACACCTGAGAGGTTTAATTTTTTTCTCCCTGAATTTAATTCCAAATTTCTTCTTGGTTTCGTTTGCTGCTTGCTCAATGGACAGACTGGATAACATTGGATATAGGCTAAAACCCTGTCTCACTCCATTGTCAAACTATACATAACAGTAGTAGGGCAAAGTGGGCATCACACCACTCTGCACTGTTGCCAGATTTATTCAAGATAACGAATACAAGATGGTGGCCATAGATGTGGCAACATCGCAGTGACTTCATAGTGGGAAGTTCAAATTTTGGCGGGAAAATAGATCAACTGGGATACCTCCACTAACCTAAACCCCTCCCCCTCCCCAATCTGGAAATTGACTGGAAAAGGATCAATCTCTGCTGGGATGCCAGATAGGACAAATGTAAATCTTTATTTTGTATGCATTGCTCCCCACCCTCATCAGGAAATTGATGGGAAAAGGACTCTGTGCTGGGCTGCCAGACAGAATGGGCATAAGTCTTTATTTTGCATGCATTGTTTAGTTAAACAATTTTAGTTGTCATAGACAGTAGCTCCATCCATTGTGTTCACCATAAGGTCTGGAGTCCAACAGACCTCGTTCACAAAACTGCCACCAGAGGGTGCTGTCAGCTCTCCCCCTCTTCCCTTTGGTGACATAATCCAAGTTAGCGATCTGGGAAAAATGGTGGGAAAAGGACACAATCTGTGTCTAGTTGCTGGACTGGGATAGATGTAATTGTTTACTGTGTTCAATGGAAGAGAAGTCTGTACTGGAGAATGGGGATATATTAGCTGTAATCATGTATGTGTGCACTGTGTTGATAGCAGTGATATTTGGTGAAGATGAATATGCATCATGAAACAATTATGATTCAGCAGGATGGAGCTAAGCTACGCTTCTCAACTCATACTGATAAATATGTGTGCTGTAACTGTAGATCACTGAATAAAAGTCTGGTCAGTCAGTCTTCCAAAGCACAAGAGGCAAGATGTTCACCCACTCTGGTGCAAGCAACCATATGCACAATTGAGGAAATGCTGGTGATGATCAGGGATGAAGTTAATACATGTACTACACGCAAGCACACAACTGAGGTCTGTACCCATAGCCTCCTACACAATGAGTGGAAAGAAAAGATAATGGATGAATGTGTTGCAAATACTTTTCAACAAATAATGGCAATGCAGTGGGATGGGGTGAACATGCATTTCAGTACTCATGCAGATAGATGCTTGTGCTGGTACTATAATTTTTTTTTAAATTGCCTAATATCCCACATCAACTTCGCCCTATCCCATAATGAACCATAGGTGTTCACCTTCAGGTTTGGATACCAACTGGCCTAGTTCACAGCATTACCACTAGAATGCACCGTCGGCCCTCCACCACTTCCCTCACGTGACGTAGTCCAAGATGGCAGTCCAGAAAAAAAGGGGTGGGAACCAATAAGAGCCCTGAAACAGGTCAGGTGATAGGCTTCAGCCAATAGGATGGCAGTATCTGGTGACATCATTGGAGGGATGTAGAGCAGGCTCAGCAGCTCTGCAGCTCTGCAGCCTCTAGTATCACTTAGTCAGACAGCAGCAACAGCAGCAGCAGAAGAAGAAGAAGAAGAAGAACCATGAAGCATCATCAGCAGTTGCAACCCAGCATGGCTCCCCAGAACAGGAAGAAACAGAAAAGCACCTAGAACCGTTTGGCCACACCAGCCAGCCCACATCATTCCCTATGTTCCTCAGAGTGTGGGACCTCATCATCATCGTCATTATTATTATTACAATTAGTATTAGTATTACTGGTTGTTTTCACATCTTGCTCCAAATGTAACATTTCCCCCTCTTCGTTCAGCAGCAGCCTTCAATTCGTGCAAGCCTGCAGGGGCAAGAGCCAAAATGTCAACCTCTGCCATGTCCAGACCTGAAGCAATCTCAGCTGCCATCTTGTTGAGATCTGCACTGTGGCAGCAACAACATACAGCACGTCTGAACCTGTAATGACTTTGTGGGATCCTATAGCACACATGGACCACTTGCTGGAGCAGGTCACAGAGCTGTTATTGTCTGTCCCCCTCATTGATTTGTTTGATGAGGATGCACAGTCTGCTCCCAACACATCGAATGCTGCTGGTGGTCCTAAACAATAGCAACATGGCAGACAGTACTGGTCACCGACATATGACCCATCCCAACAGAACATCCCTGTGCTAGCGGCAGGCACAAGTGCAGATGCTATGGATAAGGAGTTATCACGTGTACCCATGCTTTTCAGTCCTATATGCAATTTAACTCCTAGTGGAACGATATGTGGAAATGTGGATATAGAAGCACATGATGACCAGCAGCATGCATGTGAGAATAGAAATTGAAAATGCATCAAAGGGCGTTAAAGTGCCTATTTCTGAGTTCAACAGGGACAAAATGTGTCATGCAAAGCACTACATCAATCAGCAGATGACTACTGAATATTATCTAACTTGTACCCCCCTCCCTGCCCCCAGACATCTGCCTTATTGGCGTGACACTATCTATAGCAACAGTGTATGATGTCTCTGCACTATGTGTGAAATTGGGTCACAGGAGTGTTTATCTACAGCACGCAGCAGTTATGAATTTATACGATGTGAATGCTGTGCTATACTTTGCATCAGAGAGTCAGAGTCGTTGCTTGCCAAGCACAATCTCTGCATACAGTAATGTTGTAAATTTTCTACATGTACATAGTGTACATTTTGATGATTTGGAGCAGCATCTTTGTGTGCACATGAATGTAGAACCAAAAGAGAAACAGGTCAAATATGCATGTGAAAAACCTGAGTACTGTGAGGCACCCATCGTTTTGAATGAGATACGCATGGAATTTATTGCATAGCAAATGGCTTTGTTTGGGAAATACTTATGGATGAAAAGAAGAAGATAAAGAATGAGTCTGATATTTCTTTTTTAAATACTGCATCTGATGCATGATATTTAAATAAATAATGAATGTATATATAATCTCAAACTGTGTGTGCATTTTATTTGATACTTCTCTGATTATAGTCCAAGTATTACACTTACTGATATCATTATTTTCAGTGCTGCACATATAATCATGCAGCAGCAGACAGTTGCCTGAAATACCTCCTCACTAGTCGTTGACAAAATTAACAATGAAGTTGCTTTTCATGGCTAAAATATATGGCTGAAATCTCTCTGTATCCAATATACCTCAGTTGGTTAATTGATGAAGCTATAGTGGCTACACATACTATTACCATCGTTACAAGTGTATCTTTCTATATATGCCAACTACTAGTCAGTGCCTGATGTAGTCAGTATCATGGCAGGATGTGTGAAACATCCTCATATGGGTACGGAAAGGGGGTTACTAGACTTTCAACTTCCTAGTTACAGCTAATTTTCAAGGTCACTCGATTACCCACTTCCCCATCCTAATACATTTCCTATAAACAATGACACATGTCGATGCACACATATCAAAAAAGGTTTGCATCAACCGAGTTCCCAGAACTCATGAAGATAGACATTGACTATGGATATTGTATCACAGACACAGTCCCTTTGATTGTTCAGAGATGTCAATAAATCCGCCCAAAGATATCAACAACCATGCATGAGAAGCACCTGTTTGACAGAGGGGGTCTGACAGACGATCAGTTCTAGTCATTCCACCAAGAAGGAGTTACACGGGTCGTGTTTTCTGTAGTTCAAACATACCTAGACAGTCAATACCGCAGTTCGATAGCATCTGCATTGTTAGTTTGTGCTGGGAAGGGGTCTCAAGAAGGGAAGTGTCCAGGCATCTTGGGCTGAACCAAAGCGATGTTGTTTGGAGATGGAGGAGATATAGACAGACAGGAACTGTTGATGACATGCCTTGCTCAGGCTGCCCAAGTGCTACTACTGCAGTGAATGACCGCTACCTACGGATTATGGCTCGTAGGAACTCTGACAGCAACGCCACCATGTTGAACAATGCTTTTGGTGAAGCCACAGGACGTCATGTTACGACTCAAACTGGCCGCAATAGGCTGCATGATGCGCAACTTCACACACGACGTCCATGGCGAGGTTCATGTTTGCAACCACAACACCATGCAGTGTGGTACGGATGGGCCCAACAACATGCTGAATGGACCGCTCAGGATTGGCATCATGTTCTCTTCACCGATGCGTGTTGTATATGCCTTCAACCAGATAATGGTCAGATACGTGTTTGGAGGCATCCCGGTCAGGCTGAACGCCTTAGACACACTGTCCATTGAGTGCAGCAAGGTGGAGGATAACTGCTGTTCTGGGGTGGCGTTAAGTGGGGCTTACTTACGCCGCTGGTGGTCATGGAAGGCCCCGTAATGGCTGTACGATACATGAATGCCATCCTCCGATCGATAGCGCAGCCATATCGGCAACATATTGGCCAGGCATTCTTCTTCATGAACGACAATTAGCGCCTCCATCACGCACATCTTGTGAATGACTTCCTTTAGGATAACGACATTGCTCGACTAGAGTGGCCAGCATGTTCTCCAGACATGAACCCTGTTAAACATGCCTGGGATAGATTAAAAACGGCTGTTTATGGATGATGTGACCCACCAACTGCTCTGAGGGATCTATGCCAAATCGCCATTGAGGAGCCAACAGTGCCTTTATGAACTTGTGGATAGTATGCCATGGCGAATACAGGCATTCATAAATGCAAGAGGACATACTACTGGGTATCAGAGGTACTGGTGGGTACAGTAATCTGGACCACCACCTCTGAAGGTCTCGCTGTATGGTAGTACAACATTCAATGTGTGTTTTTCATGAGCAATAAAAAGGGTGGAAATGAGGTTTATGTTGATCTCTATTCCAATTTTCTGTACAGGTTCTGGAACTCTCGGTGATGCAAAACTTTTTTTGATGTGTGTATTTTGGATAGGGAAAGTGGGTAGTCAACTGACCTTCAAAAGTAGTTGAAACTAGGTACTTGAAGGTATAGTAACCCCCTTTTCGTACCTATATGAGTACTGAAATGCATGTTCACCCCATCCCACTGCATTGCCGTTATCTGCCATAAAGTATTCACCGCAGGCTCATCCACTATCTTTTCTTTCCACTCATTGTGTAGGCATATTCCATGATATCCAGCAGCACAGCACAGACTGAGTCCTTTCCCCACCAATATCCAGATGGGTGAGGAGAGGGAAACAATACGTTCAGAATAAAGGCTTACATCTGTCATATCCAGCAGCCCAGCACTGACTAAGTCCTTTTTCCGCCAATTTCCAGATGGGAGGGAGGAGGGGGTGGGGACGGAGAGCGGGGAGGGGAGGGTGTTAGGTTAATGGTGGTAGCCCATTTGACCTATTTTCCCGACAAAATTTGAACTTCCCTCCATGACATCAGTGACATTTCCACATCTATGGCTGCCATCTTGAATCCGCCATCTTCAATAAATTTGGTAACAATGCAGAGTGGGATCACACAGTTGTTGCCCCACTACTCATTACCTTTTGCTCCCTGTATTTTATCCCAGCAGTCTTTAGAATTTCAAAGAATGTATTCTGGTACACTTTGCATAAGCGTTCTCTAAGTCCACAAACGCTATAAACGTAGGTTTGCCTTTCTCCCCATTGTCTTTTGAGATAGAGTGTAGGGTCAATATTACCTCATGTGTTCCTTCTTGTTTCCGGAGCTTAACCTGCTATTTCCCGAGGTAGATTTCTTCCTATTTCTTTTTCCACCCTTCTCTACATTGATTTTGCAACCATGACTGTCAGCCCTTGCTTTCTTTGGGCTTGGAATTATTGCGTACTTCATGAAGTCTGGTGGTATTTCGTCTGTCACATATATCTCCTACACCATGTGGAAGAGTTTGTCATGGCTGGGTCGCTAATGCATCTTAATAATTCCGACGAATTTCGTCTACTCATTGATGTTTGCAGATATTTCGTTGATGAAGCTTGTCTCAGAAAAGTCGCATGGCACTGTCAACTTACGCTAGGAATTAGAATACAGTCAACTTTACTGTAGGTAATTACGGTACACACAGCATACTGAATTTGCAGGTACGTCAGTTAAACTGTCCTCACACTGGATGGGTTAGCTAAAGGTGACGTGTAGCTTATAACGGCCTCCTACCTTAATATGATGAAAATTCAGTTTTATGTTAATAAATAAAATGTCACATGCTTTAGGAGAATATAACTTCTCATCAAAACATTTCAAAGATGTTCGCAGGATGGTCGTCACAATGCTGAATAATAATGTTTCAAAGATAAAGTTTATGGCTCTTCACTTTTGTTGTCTAGGGTATTATATAAGAGGTCCAGATTTTTAAAAAAAAGGGAAGGCTGGAGACATCTAGCAGTTTTATAAAAGTCATCACACGTTATTATTCCTCTTTAAAAAACGCACATAAAGTTTACATGGCGTCTCTGACAAAACAGTTACATCTTGTGCATCAACCTCTTTGGTTCTGCAATCCACACATGTTTACATACAATGGAATTAGCCGGCACTAAAAACACTGACCGACGTGACTTCCGCAACTACACTGAGCCAACTGCCTACCCGTCTTTGACAGTGCTCATATTTATAACCTTCCTAAGAGATCAACAGATTATCTCTTTTTATAGTCAACTAAATTGTTATTAAATGAATTATTTACATGAAATAGTTACGAATGATTGGGTGGTCAAGTGTTTAGATTAAAAACACAAATGGTGCATTTTACAAATAATTACAAGTGTCAACGAAGTGAAATAGCTGTATTACAAAGTGTTGAATATGACATTTCTCATTTGCATAATATTGGGGTTAAAAAGTGCAAATCTGTAAATTACGTGAGTATACAGTACAAAAGTATTATTAAACGTATTTGTTTTTCATACTAAGTGTAGTGAATAACCAGGTTTTCTGGCCAAATTTTATAACGAGCAATTTCGGAGTCACATATGTTGACACTTTGAATAAGCCTATCTGAGCAAAACATAACAGTTCCTAATGAAATATTCGTGTTAAAACAGTTTAAATAAATGTACCTTGCTTTTGCAATCTCTTTTGGGTCGAAATATTATATATTAATGACACTGAAAACATTGCATCATAATTGCACCCATACGAAATTTAACTAATTTGAGTTCCATTTTAATTTAAGCTGGGTGGATTCAGGTTACTTTATCAACAAGGTTGAGGTTACGGATATGAAAGTAGCTAGGATGATTGCAGGTACTAGTAGATGGGAACAATGGCAGGAAGGTGTCCACAATGAGGAAATCAAAGAAAAACTGGGAATGAACTCTATAGATGTAGCAGTCAGGGCGAACAGGCTTAGATGGTGGGGTCATGTTACACGCATGGAAGAAGCAAGGTTACCCAAGAGACTCATGGATTCAGCAGTAGAGGGTAGGAGGAGTCAGGGCAGACCGAGGAGAAGGTACCTGGATTCGGTTAAGAATGATTTTGAAGTAATAGGTTTAACATCAGAAGAGGCACCAATGTTAGCACTGAATAGGGGATCATGGAGGAACTGTATAAGGGGGGCTATGCTCCAGACTGAACGCTGAAAGGCATAATCAGTCTTAAATGATGATGATGATGATGATGATGATGATGATGAGTTTAATTTACTGAAAAATCGTAATTTATCCTCAGTGTCGTATACTTCCATACTTCTTTTCCCTCCTATCGGGATCATTACAAGCTGTACAAGTTCTGTGACGTCATTTCCTGTTATTTCACGTTTAGGAGGTGCCTCATGTGAAACTCACAACAAGTTCAGTGATGCTTTGGTAACGTGCTACGAAAAGTGGATCTAATGAGAGGCAATAACACTCTTCGTCACAAGCAGAACTTGCAAGACGCCATACTGTATTTGTCTCTTTCAGCTGAAGCCCATATTTGGTAGGTTTTATGTTGTAACTTATATCGTATGGATATAAGCCATTTCTAATCGCCAGTCCATTGAGCATCTCTCGAAACCGCGTCGTTATTGGCACGTTCTGTAGTAATAAAATGACGGTAAACCTCGCGTGTTATGAAAGTACGGTATTTTAAAGCAACGGCGCATTTAAGATTCATCAGAAACGCGTCTTTCTTGTTAGGTTTTGTCATAATTAAATGTCAGTTAAAAACATAGCTGCGTTCATAGCCTTTAGAAGATATAACATGAAATAAAAGGTCGTTTATAAGGAGAGGTTCAGCGTAAGGTAGTTGGTGCAGGCGCTGAGTTTACGATGAGAAGCGGGTTTGTGCTGTGCTGTGTCCAATATGCTTTTTTCTTCCACTTTGTGGTTTCTAAAAGGTTGTGGAACTTTCTTATTGAATTAATATAAATATTTTCTGTAATATTCCATGCTGTGTAAATACACTTTAAGACAAAAAACCACATACCTCGAAGGAATTATCTGGACGGGACGGAAATTAATAAATGTAATGTACCTGTACAGACAAACAAAAAAATTGGATGATTTATTCAAGAGAGCGAACTTCACAAACTGATCCAGTCAATAATGCGTTGGTCCACCTCTGGCTCTTATGCAAGCAGTTATTCGGATTGGCACAGATTGACAGGGTTGCTGGACGTCCTCCTGAGGATATCGTGCCAAATTCTGTCCACTTGGCGCGTTAGATCGTCCATATCCCCAGCTGATTGGAGGGCCCTGCACATAATGCTCCAAACGTTCTCAGTTGAGGAGAGATCTGCCGACCTTGCTGACCAAAGTAGAATTTGGCGAGCACGAAGACAAGCAGTAGAAACATTCACCGTTTGCAGGCGGGCATTATCTTTCTGAAATGTAAGCCCAGGATGGCTTGCCATGAAGGGCAACAAAGTGGCGTGTAGAATATCTTCGACTTGCCTCTGTGTTGTTAGGGTACCATGGACGACGATCAAAGGGGTACTGTTACGAAATGGCACCCAAGACTATAATTCCTTGGTGTCGGGTCGTACAACGGGCGACAGGCAGCTTGATATCCCACTGCTGTGCGGGGCATCTCCAGACACGTCTTCGGACTGGAATCACATTGACTGGAGTACACTTGTCTTCAGTAGTGAGTCCCGCTTCGAAATGAGCGCCGATGACCAGCGAAGAAGTGTCTGGACACACCTTTGGTTGTCATCCACACCCATACAGAAAGCGACACGCCGATGATCTTCTACGACCCGTTTTGTTGGTCTCTATGACCAGCCATACTGGGCTTACATTTCAGCAAGATAACGTCCGGCAAGAGTAAGTACTGCTTGACTTCGTGCTTTCCAGGCCGTAAATTGGTGATCAAGGTAGCCGATGTCTCCCCATTTAAGAATGTTTGGTGCATTATGAGCAGGGCCCTCCGACCAGCTGGGCATTTTCAATATTTAATGCATCAATTGGACAGAATTTGGCACGATATCCCTCGGGAGGCCATCCAAGAACTCTGTCAATCAGCGCCAAGCCAATAACTACTTGCATAAGGGCCAGAGGCGGACCAACATGCTCAACTTGTAAAGCTCTTTCTGTTGAATAAATCAAGCAATTTTTCTGAAGCTGTAATCATTGGCTTGTCTATAAATGTACACCAGATCCACATATTTCCGTCACATTCGGTTAATTGCTTCGTGGTGCATCGCTTTTTCTTATTTTAGAGTTTATAAGTTCGATCTCTCTCTCTCTCTCTCTCTCTCTCTCTCTCTCTCTCCCTCAGGTGTGAGTTTTTCCGATTTTGTGATGTTTTATAAGCTGATGTCTTTACTGACTGGACATGGAACTTTCAGTTTTGCATTATAGCATGTTCATCGGCACTGTAATTTTTATTTATGTAAACTACAGACAGAATAAAATGACTAGCTTATGAACAAGGGAGGAAATGTGCGTTTCGATAGAGTTAACGTAGGAATTTTATGCGTAAAGAAATCTTGCGGTGAAACTTCCTGGCAGATTAAAACTGTGTGCGGGACCGAGACTCGAACTCGGGACCTTTGCCTTTCACAGAAGAGCTTCTGTGAAGTTTGGAAAGTAGGAGACGAGGTACTGGCGGAAGTAGAGTTGTGAAGACGGGGCGTGAGTCGTGCTTGGGTAGCTCAGATGGTAGAGCACTTGCCCGCAAAAGGCAAAGGTCCTGAGTTCGAGTCACTGTCCGGCACACAGTTTTAATCTGCCAGGAAGTTTCATATCAGCGCACACTCCGCTGCAGAGTGAAAATCTCATTCTGGAAATCTTGCGGTGTGCGGGACAGACACAACCGACATTGCAGCTGCAGAGTGCTAGAGTCAGGTTCATTATCACGTCACATGTGACACGCAGTTTGTGACACTTGTACGGAGTGGGCTTGTGCGGAGATGGACTGTGTTGGCATTTCTACGGAGTCCAGGACACTTCAGGTAGTGGACCTTCGAACAGGGTGTTCCAGAATACGAGGACTCGTTCGTCGCTACATAACCACGCGTGCGCTGTGTCTCGTGAGGTTGTGGTGCATTTCCGACCCGTGTGCCTCGTCAAATATGCGAACGGATCTACAAAGGAAAAACAAATAGTTGCAGAACAAAGGTGAGTAAAAGTAACTAGCTCCGCATTGAGAGGAACGTGTAGTCAGTCCCTTGCTCATTGTACCAGGCCAGCTGACTATGTTTATTTTGATGGACGTTTCGTGAAGAGTTTTTCAGGTGTACGGGAAGCATTACGCATTTCTGCGCAGCGCGTTGCACGCCGCGTGGCCCAAGGCCGGCGGCAGCTCGCGTATCATGTGACTCGCTCTCTCTCTCTCTCTGTTCCGCGGCCTCCTCTTTGTCGCCCACGGCCCCCAGCTGCGGCCTCAAATACGATACAGTGCCGCACGCCTGCGTGATCACTCACAACGTCCACACGAGGATCGTCAAACCTGTTCGTTAATCGCTTCTCGTTGGTCATGAAAACTTCCAATATCGATTCTGGAAATGTGGATAGCGACTCTGAAAGTGCATTTCCAACTACCCAGATTTCCACTACCACAACCGATTTTCCTCCCCATATAACTTACGACCGTCTTTGAAACGTGCTTCGGTTCTCAGGTTACCTCTCGTTGTAAAAATTTTCACGTAATCTGGACGGAATGATATTTTGGTGCAGTGAAAGAGGTAAAACATTAGACTGATCATAAACTTGTCTACCTTCGATATTTAACTGAAGAGAAACAGCTGTTGCGGTGACTCAATCAGAATACGGCACAGCTGTTTTCCAGAGTCCATTTTAGAAGCTCACTTCCAAAAGGTACCAAATCCGAAAAATTGAAAAATGAGAACAGGTGGCAGCACTACATACAACCATTAACTATCTAATAAGAACTGTTATGTATGCCAGACCGTACCATATCCGTTATACACAGAAGCGCCAAAGAAAATGGTATAGGCATGCGAATTCAAAAACAGAGATATGTAAACCGGCAAAATACCGCGTTTCGGTCGACAATGCATACATAACACAAGTGTCTGCCGCAGTTGTTAGATCGGTTACTGCCGGTACAATGGCAGGTTATCGACATTTAAGGGAATTTGAGTGTGGTCTTATAGTCGGGGCACAAGGGATGGGATACAGCATTTCCGAGATAGCGATGAAATAGGGATTTTTCCCTACAACCAGTGCACGAGTGTACTGTGAATATCAGTAATCCGGCAAAACATCGAATCTCCGACATCGCTGCGGCCGGAAAACGATCCTGAAAGAACGGGACCAACGACGACTGACGAGCATCGTTCAGCGTGACAGAAGTGCCTCCCTTCCGCAAATTATTGCAGATTTCAATGCTGTGTCATCAATAAGAGTCAGCGTGCGAATCATTCAACTAAACGTCATTGATATGGGCTTTCGGAGCCGAAGGCCCACTCGTGTACCCTTGATGACTGGATGACTGCATGACACAAAGCTTTACACCCCACCTGGGCTCGTCAACACCGACATTGGACTATTGATGACTGGAAACATGTTGCCTCGCCAGACAAGTCTCGTTTCAAATTGTATCGAGCAGATGGACGTAAACAAGTAGGGAGACAACCTCATGAATCCATGGACCGTGCATGTCAACAGGGAACTGTTCAAGCTGGTGGAGGCTCTGTAATGGCGTGGGGCGTGTGAAGTGGGTGTGATATGGGGCCCCTAATACGACTGAATACGACTCTGACGGGTAACACGTACATAAGCATCCTGTCTGATCACCGGCATCCATTCATATCCATTGTGCATTTGGACGTGGCCAATTCCAGCAGGACAATGCGACGCCCCAAATGTCCAGAAATTCTGCAGAGTGGCTCCAGGAAAACTCCTCTGAATTTAAACACTTCCGCTGGCCACCAAATTTCCCAGACATGAACATTATTGAGCATATATGGGACGCCTTGCAACGTGCTGTTCGGAAGAGATCTGCATCCTCTCGTACTGTTACGGATTTATGCACAACTCTGCAGGATTCATGTTGTCAATACCCTCCAACACTGCTTCCGACATTAGTCGAGTCCATGCCACGTCGTGTTGCGACAGTTCTGCGTGCTCGCGGTGGCCCTACACGATATTAGGCAGGTGTAACAGTTTCTTTGGTTCTTCAGTTTGTGAGTCCCCTTAAGACATACTGTTCACGCTGAAGAGTACCAAATCGAATCTTATTTCGTTTCGAAGAAGTTCCAAATCCTGGCAGCCAAACGTGGCTCATCTTGGTTATGATGTCACACACAACATGGTCGACATTTGTTTACATGTCGTTGTATATTGTGAGAACGCTTCTGACGTTTTCCTTGCTTCTATCGTGCGTTTTTAATTTAATTATGGAGTCTGATATATCAGACGAATACTGTGAATCATCAACAGAAACTCCAGAACAACAATTACCTAACTTAACACAATTTTCTGCCGAAAGGGACAAAATCCATTTTCATTTATGCAATAACAGTTAAACAGATAATCATATAACCAAGATGCTTTGCTTAATGTGTGTAAACATCTGTCTGAATATAAGAACAAAGCTGCAAACATATTCTGATGCTACGGTGGCTGTAAAACGTTTTTTGTCTCTCCTGTTAAATTAGATTTTATGGATTTGGTACCTTTTGGAATTGAGCTTCTCATTTGTGTATAACACCTGACGACTGGAGCACCGATATTCATCCGGTCTAGCAAAACTACTTTAGGTCTTAACATGTAAACCCACCAGCGAAAATCGATTCCCGAAATTCAGTTTGTGTCTTCCGGAAGTTGTGTCTCATGTAAACGCAGCAACTAACAACTTCAGCAATTTATGCTTTACCGATAAGACCCGTCAAATGACAGGACAACGAAAGGGTGCCCTCGCTACGCGGTCTATCATATAACTAATTGCGATATAATTCTTTCATTCTGTAATCGTTACGTAAATCAAAGATCGATTCCCAACACTCGATGTATCTTACTGGTGTAACATGACACACTTTTGGCTCCTATACAGGTAGGAACTTCAGATAGTAAGTTACACATGTCGTCTCACGCCAAGGCCATTGCGCAACAACAGTTGTGGATTGTCATGAAATGTACCGGATTTCCTGCAGACAGAGGTCTGCTGCAGTACAGTTCACATGTGCATCACAGCGTGCTGGTGAAACGGTAGGGCAACTGGAACGTAGTCCAAAGCTGAAGTCCAAGGGACACTGCGATCCTTGTGAGCAAGCGTATAAATTTCACGCAGATTCACCGTGAAATTGTGGCGGTATGTGGACCAAAAGTAATGTCATGTCAGGCCGCGGTGAAATGCTGCCAACAATTTGACCAAGTATTTTAAAAAACGGACACAGTCTCGACCGAAAAAACATTTATTTTGCTGATAACGGGTTTCGGCCAGTCTTTGACCATCCTGAGACCCTCTACCGTGGTGTTAGGCGATAGCGGTGAATGGAACGAGTGTTGTAGCTCCACGAACGTCAGTCAATTGTCAGTTACAAAACTCGCTCCCTTCACCGCCACCGCTACAATCATAGTATGAGGATCTGAGGATGCTGAGAAACACACCGAAACCGGTTATCATGGAAATAAACGTTTTGCGTTCGAGACTGTTTCTGTCCATTTCTAAAGTACGTCTAATCAGACCGCTACTTCTCAATGAGAAATACTCTAATGGCCACTAAAATTGTTACACCAAGAAGAAATGCATATGGTAAACGGGTATTCATTGGACAAATATATTATACTAGAACTGACATGTGATTACATTTTCACGCAATTTGGGTGCATAGATCCTGAGAAATCAGTACCCAGAAGAACCACCTCTGGCCGTAATAATGGCCTTGATACGCCTGAGCATTAAGTCAGAGCTTGGATGGCGTGTACATGTAGCCCATGTAGCTTCAACACGATACCACAGTGCGTCAAGAGTAGTGACTGGCGTATTGTGACGAGCCAGTTGCTCGGCCACCATTGACCAGACGTTTTCAGTTGGTGAGAGATCTGGAGAATGTGCTGGCCAGGGCAGCAGTCGAACATTTCCTGTATCCAGGAAGGCCCGTACAGGACCTGCAACATGCGGTCGTGCATTATCCTCCTGAAATGTAGGGTTTCGCAGGGATCGAACGAAGGGTAGAGCCACAAGTCGTAACACATTTGAAATGTAACGTCCACTGTTCAAAGTGCCGTCAATGCGAACAAGAGGTGACCGAAACGTGTAACCAATGGCACCCCATACCATCACGCCGGGTGATACGCCAGTATGGCGATGACGAATACACGCTTCCAATGTGCGTTCACCGCGATGTCGCCAAACACGGATGCGACCATCATGATGCTGTAAACAGAACCTGGATTCATCCGAGAGAATGACGTGTTGCCATTCGTGCACCCAGGTTCGTCGTTGAGTACACCATCGCAGGCACTCCTGTCTGTGATGCAGCGTCAAGGATAACCGCAGCCATGGTCTCCGAGCTGATAATCGATGCTACTGCAAACGTCGTCGAACTGTTCATGCAGATGGTTGTTGTCTTGCAAACGTCCCCATCTGTTGACTCGGGGATCGAGAAGTGGCTGCACGATCCGTTACAGCCATGCGGATGAGATGCCTGTTATCTCGACTGCTCGTGATACGAGGCCTTTGGGATCCTGCACGGTGTTCCGTATTACCCTCCTGAACCGACAGATTCCATATTCTGCTAACAGTCATTGGATCTCGCCCAACGCGAGCAGCAATGTCGCAATACGATAAACCGCAATCGCGATAGGCTACAATCCGACCTTTATCAAAGTCGGAAACGTGATGGTACGCATTTGTCCTCCTTACACTAGGCATCACAACAACTTTTCACCAGGCAACGCCGGTCGAGTGCTGTTTGTGTATGAGAAATCCGTTGGAAACTTTCCTCATGTCAGCACGTTGTAGGTGTCGCCACCGGCGCCAACCTTGTGTGAATGCTCTGAAAAGCGAATCATTTGCATATCACAGCATCTTCTTCCTGTCGGTTAAATTTCTCGTCTGTAGCACGTCATCTACGTGATGTAGCAATTTTAATGGCCAGTAGTGTATTCTCAAAAACTAAAAATTTGACCAAGGCCGCACAGACGTGGCTGATGCTGATCAGGAAGGAAGACTATCGACATATTCCACACAGATAATGTCTGGTAATCGATTAACTTCTAGGGGAGTAGGTGGGGTGGAGGGGAGAAGAGGTTTTCCAACGATGAGAAGATTCACATAGTAGTTCTCGAAATCGTCGGTGGCCAGGAAGTTGATTTCTGTCGTCGACGAACTGAACGTAAGAACCTTTGTTTGCAGGGAATTGATGATTATAGTGTCATGTATCTGTGTCACTTTGAAGAGTATGCAGCATTTAATAAAAGTTACCTCGCCCCTCATAATGACGTGTATCTTAGTTTTTGAAATCCCCTGGTAAAATGACTTGCAATTAACCATGTATTTTCATATTCGTCTTTTTACAGGCATTAATTTTGTCAGCTTTCTTCGTGTGATTCAACTTTTTCCAAATTCGTTTCTCTTTAACAAATTATTCACCGCAGTACTAACTCTATTGGAAGTCGGAACCACTTCCTATTCGCAGTGAAATAATAGATTTTGTAGGGCATATCTTCCACGAACTAATCATGGAAAACTCTGTTCAACTTACTTTTTCGACAGGTTGTTCGAAAGCATTCTGAAGTATGACAGTCAACGTACTGGGACGAAATAGCTCAACACAGGTAATTTGTTTCATTCAAACGACAATGTTCTTATTAACATAAACTAATTAAAACGTCGATTACAGATGCATCGATAACTTACGAGAATACTTGCAAAAATTTTGTAATTTTTTTAGTGAATTTCGTTTTGGTATGTTTTTAGCCCTTCTATCCCCATGTCTGCCTGGTTCAATCAATGTACGTGGACTCAACGTTTATTAAGATCCGATCGGTCAAGAACTGGACACCAAGTAAAAATCAAAAGTGTTTTATTTGCAACAGTTAGCTACACTTTGAAGATACTTATCTATATACGAGTTGCCACCCCGATTTTGACATTTGTCGTAGCATGGTACCAACTTTCGAATTGGCACGTCATAGAAGGCAGCCACCTGTACTTTCCGCCAGTTCTCTATGCTGGTCTGCAGCTCGTTGTCTGTGCCAGAATGTCGTCTCCATAGTCAGTAGCACATGTGAGAAGAGATGAAACTTTACGTCGAAAAGACTGCAGGAACGTCTCCTTTGATACTGCAGTGTGCGGCCAAGAATAATTGTCGTGAAGAAGAAAATGCGTGAGTTACGTTATGTGGACTACATGAAATCAGGCGAAGTCTCTCAGTAATCACTCATATCTGGTGGGAAACGCTATTTTCTACGCACCTTGATGTGCTCCGTCTGTGTTTATGAGAACTGGAAAGACCGACGCGACGCTAACGATGGTCGTACTAGAGAGACTGCGCAACACATCTGTGGAAAGCTTCATCGGACTTTCACTGTGGTTTCCATTTCGCGAGCGATCGGATCTTAATGAAGGAATAGCCTTCGGATTATAAATAACGTCTTTATGTAAACAGAACGAGCAGCTTGAATCATATTGAACATCGGTCTTCATTGTAACTGGACATTGAAGAAAAATTCACTTCAACCAAGACAAATTAGTAATTCTGACGTCAGGATTTCACGCCGTAGGAATGACGTCACAATCTACTATAATAAAGAAGCCCCCTCAGCTGAATACGGGCAGTAGTGGACAGTTCTGAAAAGTGTTCAGTAAGTTCGGCTGGTTAACAGCTGAGTGATTCTAAAGTTTCGACCATATTAAACAGATTGGCCGCAACACCCACTGTGCCGGATGGAAGTGAAGTAATATGTCTTCGGTCCGTACTTTAATTAACTGAGTGCGGCTCAATGGCTAGGGATTTTCAATTGGACGCCATTTCGGCACTTGCGTGTCCCTATCTACCCCAGTTATCCAACCTGGCAAGTGGAACATAGTGTGGAATCCAAACCACGTGTCTGTCCTGGCGGCTCCTCGCATTGTTGAGAGGTGAAGGCTAGATTAAAGATTGTAAGTAGGCTGTTTAGGCTTTTATATTGGTAACGCCACTTAGCGCTCTGTATGAAAATCCCTGGGTGTGCTGTGTGCAGTCTGTGGCTGGTTAGCATTGTTGTAATATTTGCTATTGTAGTGTTGGGTAGTTGGCTGTTAACAGCGCATAGCGTTGCGCAGTTGGAGGTGAGCCGCCAGCAGTGGTGGATGTGGGGAGAGAGATGGCAGAATTTTAAGAACGGACGATCTGGACGTGTGTCCGCGAGATACAGTAAATTTGTAATACTGGAGATCATGAACTGACGACTTTTGAACATTATTAAGGTAAATACATTGTTTGTTCTCCATCAAAATCTTTCATTTGCTAACTATGCCTATCAGTAGTTAGTACCTTCAGTAGTTTGAATCTTTTATTTACCTGGCAGTAGTGGCGCTCGTTGTATTGCAGTAGTTCGAGTAACGAAGATTTTTGTGAGGTAAGTGATTTGTGAAACGTATAGGTTAATGTTAGTCAGGGCCATTCTCTTGTAGGGATTATTGAAAGTCAGATTGCGTTGCGCTAAAAATATTGGCTGTCAGTTTAGTGTTGATCAGAATAGGTAAAGAGCAAAATGTCTGAGTACGTTCAGTTCTGCTCAGCTGTTTGAAAGTCAAATAATGTAAGAGGTTTATCAGCACAGTAATTTATTAATTTTTCTAAGGGCATGTTTCATATGTCGACCCTTAGCCGAGGATACCTCACTGGAATCTTCTGATTTTTTCTTGTAGTTTCTGTAATTAGTGTAGCTATTGTTTAATGTTAGCGTGTAATTATAGAGAGAATTTCCTTTGTAGTTGTAGTTTTTTATTGTTGTACAGTAAAACTGTTGTGGCATGCATGTTGATTTGCACCAAGTATTTCGCAGCTGCGCTTGCAATTAACGAGATATTATGTTCAATGCAATGTTAATGTGTTTTCTTATTTTGCTCTTCAAATTGTGCTTGTCTGTGTTATCGTGTGAAATATTGTGACAATAATGGCGTGTGAAAAACATAATACTAGGCTCCAAAGTAAACTAAGAAATGACAGTGAAGACGAAAGCAGTGTGTTAGCGCCACCGTGTAATGAATTTACTAATGTTCAAAGTAGTAATTTGGTAATTGTGCATAGGGAAATGGAGTGGGCTGCAAATAATGGTGTAGACAGTGAAACAATTAGTGAACAGGGAAACATTATCGATAGATCGGTTCGCAACAGCTCGCTTCAGGATGCCGAAATGACAGGACACAATCATGCAAATACTGTAGATTCATGTCTTGCATCCTCACCGTTTTCTCAAATAAGTCAAGACACATTTTCTGCCTTTCAAAATGCGAATATTGCTGATTCAAATGCACTGCCGAATAGCACTGAGGAACATGTTTCAGACACCAGTGCATTGTTATTACAGTTAATGCAACAAATGGGACAAAGGCTACAAAATTTAGACACAACGCTTGAACAAAATCGGAAACAAATGGGACAAAATCTTCAAAAGTTAGACACAATGGAACTAAATCAGAGACAAACACAGCAAAAGCTTCAAAAGTTGGACACAATGGAACAAAATCTTCGGAAGTTAGACACAATGGAACAAAATCTTCAAAAGTTAGACACCACGCTTGAACAAACACGTGAAGATTTAACTACTGAGTTACATAACATTGAATCGAAATATCAAAACGTCTGTAATGACGTAAAACACAAATTTGTGAGCATTTTCAACCTATTTTTTCGTGGCATGAAAATGCATTACAGAATCACGAAGCAGCCATAAAAGAACTGCAAACTATTGTTCATGAAAATCATGAGACCTTGCGAGCTAAAATTGACTCATTTGCATCTACCGATTTGGTTACGCTACTTGCGGAAACTCAGGAAAACTTACAGGACACAGTAGATACTCTGAAAATTGGTTCAGAAAGACACATGGAGGAAATTAGTTCATTATCAGAGAAAGTAGTCGAACTTTCGGATCAGCTAAATAATTTATCTACGAAGGTAGATATCTGAATGACACAAGAGCGGTAGTCTTTAATGACACAGAAGAGTACGAACAAATTAGGAAATTGAAACAAAATCAGAATCAAATTAATACGCAACACCAAAGAGAAATCCGGGAAGTACAAGATTAGTTGACACAGGTAATACAAGAATTATGTATTTCAGAGGACACTCGCGCTCCAATACGGGAAGAGGGACATAGAAATACGGAACAGGCACAAAATAATAACACAGGGCACTTCGGAAATTATGAAAGAAATTGGCAAGGTACACCGAATTTTGAGATGGAACCGCCGATACGACGTAACAATGACCGACATGCTACTCGCCGACATGATGATTTTGACTATAAGCTGTTCATTACTACATGTAAATTCAAAACGTTTAAGAATTCTGCCAACGACATTCATCCACAAGCGTGGCTCCATCAATTCTCTCATTGTTTTCCTCCCAACTGGTCATTAGAACACAGATTAGAATTTATGTGTGGCTACTTAGAGAATGAACCAGCTGTAAGAATGTGATCGGTCATTCACGATTGCCACAGTGAAGGAGAATTTTATCATGCCTTTCTCTCAGCATATTGGTCTCAAGCCACACAAGACCGAGTAAAACATGGCATCATAATGATGAAACATTTCGAACAATCTGAATTTTCCAGTCTTGTGAAATATTTTGAAGACATGTTGCACAAGAACCAGTACCTGTCAAACCCATACAGCCCCTCAGAACTCATCTGCATTTGCTTAATCAAATTGCCTGAACATTTACGACATATTATTTTGGCAAGACGTTGCAAAGACGACATTAAAGCTTATCAGGGACTCTTACAAGAATTGGAAATTGACACTGACAATCGAGGGACGCGAAAACAGGAGCAGAACAATTACAGGTTACATCAGTCACAATTCCGCGATGAAAAAAATAATAACTGGACATGACAAGGCTATTCTTACAACGTAAATCGTGACCAAAACAGACACCACCCGTATGACAACTGTTGGCAGAGTAGTAATAATTACAGGGAAAGATCATCTCTCCACAGTAATGACTATCACAGAGACAATCAGACAAACAGACAATATGTGAACCAAAATAATTATTATCAAGGGAGACGAATAACGTCAGACACAACAGGCCACCGCACAGTTACGATTCCAGGAGAAATTCTCCACCACATGATCGACAAAAAAGAAACTATGCAAACTACCGACAAAACGACAGACCTGAATTTCATCAGAACTGGCAGGATTCAAACAGGGCAGGACCCTCTCGACAAGGTGAATTTGTAGAAGTTAGGTCTCCTAATGCTAATAACGACGCGCGCCAACAAAGAAACACAATGACTCACACCGCAGGCAACCACGTGCGCCGGCTGGCTCAGCGAAAAATAACATAGATTCTAACCTTGAGAAAAATTTTAGCATTCCTTATTGACATATACAACATGATAATTACTTTGAAGTTGAAACTCGGCGCACTAGAAATGGTAAAGGATCGCATCACATTTCACATGTAAAACCGTTTATTGAGAGATAATCTGCTTTTTAACTTAGTCTCTGCCATAATATTTTTCACTACACGTTACTAGTACTCTTTGTCACACTTAGAAACTGTTAACATGCAACTATGTTTTAAAATAAACTATCCAGTCTAGAACCTAGGGAACATATTTAGACAGTAATTACCAATGCATTGTTATAGTGAACAGACGACACAGTGTTATTATGTGTGTACATTCTTGCTTGTTAGTTGCACGATAACGCAATGACTATAAGGCTCACATACTTAAAACATATACCAGTACTGCTAACAAGATTTTAATGCAACATTTTGGTTTACTTGAAAATATATTCTGGATTTAAAGTACTTTCTGAGAGATACCAGGTAACACAGTAGTTAGTTTATTTGACAGCTAAACAATTATATCACGATGCTACTAATGAGTGACACAATTTATATTATTGCTTTTGCGCTGTATCTGTTTTATATCTGCACAGTTTTTCTGAATTCTTCTGGAAAGTAAAACATGTTTTAGTAGTAACTTTTGAGGTATAGCTACAATGAGACAGCCTTTTCTGTAGCACAACAATACGTTACAGTACAGTACTTTCTTCATCATGGCAATAAGCGTAATAACTACGATATCTATACGCAAAGTATTTCACTATTGTTTATGATGAGGTGAGTACATTGACTTCAGCAGAACTTTGCTTACAGAGGACGATAACTACGACACTTCCACAGAATTATCTTACAGCAAGACGCACATTTAGCGCTACAGGACACGCATTTGAGTGATTAATTTTGTACTTAAAACATTTATTTTTAAAGATTTTTGAATTACAAAGAAAGTTTTCCGTGATACATTTCATTCCATTGCTGTAATCTGTAACACCTGAGGGTATAATTACATTAATCCTCAGGGGGGTACACTCTTACTTTGTGTACCATGTGTGTAACAGGCACAAGGAGCCCTAGCTAATATGGTATTTGATAATACAACTTTACACATTGGTACCATATTTCTCTAACACAGAATTACACAGCTATCTGATCATTTAACTGAGAGAAACAAACTTTTTTTTACTACATCACTGACATATGTTTACGCAATTACACAGCTGGATAACTTCACACTTATGAAATTGTATTTTGTCTGTACTATGTGAACTGTTCATATTTTTTTCGTAACCATTGTGATACTATGAGAGCTTTGAATGATGTATTTAGTATGGGATCATGATTTTTAAGGTACGTTTGAGGTAGATGACCCTATTGAAATGAGCAGAGAATTTTTTTTAGGTCTTGAAATTATTGAAAGAAGTTGTGACGATTTTGAGATGTGATTGATCTGTTATACGATGACGATGTGTATTATGCTGTTGAGGTATGTTGATGATCAATAAGCTGATGCTATATGAGGAATTTGATAATGTTACATATTTATTATGATCAAATATTGAAGAAGTGTCGACGAATATGCATATGTGTAACAAGGTAAGGAATAATGAGTAGTGGTTAGGAACTCTGACTTGTGAAAAAGGATGTTGGAAACCAAGAATCGTACTTTAAAAGTTATGAAATGTGTGTAAATGCATCAATTTATCACAATGCCGGCGAAAATTTTTTGGACACTGTTATATTTATAGGATTTTGTTTCTACACATTTGTAATGCAAATTCTCAACCTTTGATTTTTTTTTTATATGAGACTGTCACTGCTGTCGTAAATATTTCGGTAAGAAAGTTAAGTGACCTTCACGTAATGCGTCATGGGTGCCCAGCTGTGCCACCTGCCTGGAGAAAAAGCCATTAGGTAAAGAAAAAAACAGAGACCATTAACCTCACTATTGACATTCCTTTGTAGAAAGCATCGCAAATACGACATGCTCATTACTTGGAAACATATCATACTTTGTGCTACTTACTGAAATGCCTATGAATTGATGGGAAATATTCTTACATCTGCACACCTGATTATGACAAGTGCCTTTCTACGAGAGTTGAGAGAATTTCTACTGATTTATGAAATGTCACATGGCTGTTGAATGATGTTTTTATGGTTTGTTTTACATAGTTGCTTATTTCATTTGATATCTGTTTTCCAGCTGTGTTGCAGCATTGGTTTCATAAAATAAAATTAAATGCATTTGGTAATGTGAAAACTTTCTGTCAACAGATCTATTAAATAATAATTTTATGATCCACATTCTTCGAAAAAGGAGCACTTGGAAAGGAAAAAACAATAAGATGGGATTAATAACAGTATCTGCATACATAATTTTCTTTTCAACTACTTGGTAATTTATTTGGTAGAATAACTTGTTGTGGTGCACCACTTAAATGACATAGACACTAAGATGCGAATAGACATTTCTCTTATCTGCATTGTTGTCTTTAGTGCACTATTTTTTCTGCTTGAACTATGTCATATTTAGGTATAAGTTATTGCATTCGCTGCTGTTGTTTGCCAGGCATAGTTCTACTGAATTTTACATTGTATTAACCCAGTTTTACTACTGATTTATTTTTCTTTTTGCTGCATATTGGCTCATATTAGTTGTAACGTTGTGTTTGCTTTGCTAATTTAGATATACTGCTGCTTGCTTTGCCAGTTTCCATTTTTTTGTCATTGCTGTTTGTGTTAATTGTTTTGTGAGCCGCCAGCAGTGGTGGATGTGGGGGGAGAGATGGCAGAATTTTAAGAGTGGACGATCTAGACGTGTGTCCGCCAGATACAGTAAATTTGTAATACTGGATATCATGAACTGATATATATATTAAGGTAAATATATTGTTTGTTCTTTATCAAAATCTTTCATTTGCTAACTATGCCTATCAGTAGTTAGTGCCTTCAGTAGTCTGAATCTTTTATTTAGCTGGCAGTAGTGGCACTTGCTGTATTGAAGTAGTTTGAGTAACGAAGATTTTTGTGAGGTGAGTGATTTGTGAAATGTATAGGTAAATGTTACTCAGGGCCATTCTCTTGTAGGGATTATTGAAAGTCAGATTGTGTTGCGCTAAAAATACTGGCTGTCAGTTTAGTGTTGATCAGAATAGATAAAGAGCAAAATGTCTGAGTACGTTCAGTTCTGCTCAGCTGTTTGAAAATCAAATAATGTAAGAGGTTTATCAGCACAGTAATTTATTAATTTTTCTAAGGGGACGTTTCAAGATATCCACGGTCCGACCAAGATTCGATCCTGCATCTCAGTTCTAGGCACACGCTTTACCGCCTGACCACAGACCCAACTTTGAATTGTACTGAACAATGGTAAACAGATATCAAGAAAAGTTTTTGCTTGTTATTTCCAACCATCCATTCCGATTCCCCATATCTATCTGGGAGGAGACTGGTATGGTTCTTCTCCAATTTCACGGAAACCAACAATATCTGTAAACAGGCTACCAGCTGTAACCCGCTGCTTCGCTCGCATATCAGTAGTTTTCTTAGAATAAGTGACAGTGAGCAAGTAAGTTAGTAATTTTACGAGATGACTGTGCTTATAGTGATGTAGAGACGTATGTATAAAAATGTGTGCAGTAAGGAAATATAGGTACATAACAACTGTATTTCTATTATTTTGCTGCGTGTCGAATCTGAAAACACGCTTTTAAGTTTCCTAATTATATTTAAAAATGCCTCGATTCATTACATTCGAGCAGAAGTAGAGTTTCTAGCGGTTCCTGTGGCTCACCTGGTACTGGATGTGAGATTTTGCCACCAGAGCAATACGTACCAACCGTTTCTCCTTTCCATTTGAATGCGTTATGGTGCCTACATTTTTTATTCCTCCCTTATGATGATTAATAGATCATAACCAAATGCAGTCTCACCAATAGCCTCCCACGTTCCACGTTTAAAGGTACGATTCTCTGTCGCACAGCCTTTAAATAACGCTGTCGTTGAGAGTCTTCAAGCAACTTGGGAGTTACAACAGACGTGTGAGACTCAGCGTCTAAACTCTGAGGGGCATGTGGCTGTTCTATCATAATTGTAGCTCTTAACGCCGTCTGACGTCTTGCGTCAAAGTTCCGGCAGACATGCGACGGCTCTGAGTTTTTAGGATTCTAAAAACTTTCGCAGTTTGAGCTCTCTTAGAACTACGAGCTAAATCAGACTTATGTTGGCGAGGCTTATTATAACACTATTAAATATGGTTCTGGGGCTTATCGTCCGATTTCATTGTTGTATCTCCAGTAAAACTCTGCAGCTTTTCCAAGTAGTGTAGGAACTCAATATCATAAACCACGCGAACAGCAGTGGCGACCACTGAAGCATTCCATTGGCGGTGCCAAGAAAAACTTAGTTAGGTAACATCGAACGTATTGCTGATTTTTTTCAATAATTCATATATTTCATAAGACATTATATCAGACAAAACGTTTAGGCAAATACACTCCTGGAAATTGAAATAAGAACACCGTGAATTCATTGTCCCAGGAAGGGGAAACTTTATTGACACATTCCTGGGGTCAGATACATCACATGATCACACTGACAGAACCACAGGCACATAGACACAGGCAGCAGAGCATGCACAATGTCGGCACTAGTACAGTGTATATCCAACTTTCGCAGCAATGCAGGCTGCTATTCTCCCATGGAGACGATCGTAGAGATGCTGGATGTAGTCCTGTGGAACGGCTTGCCATGCCATTTCCACCTGGCGCCTCAGTTGGACCAGCGTTCGTGCTGGACGTGCAGACCGCGTGAGACGGCGCTTCATCCAGTCCCAAACATGCTCAATGGGGGACAGATCCGGAGATCTTGCTGGCCAGGGTAGTTGACTTACACCTTCTAGAGCACGTTGGGTGGCACAGGATACATGCGGACGTGCATTGTCCTGTTGGAACAGCAAGTTCCCTTGCCGGTCTAGGAATGGTAGAACGATGGGTTTGATGACGGTTTGGATGTACCGTGCACTATTCAGTGTCCCCTCGACGATCACCAGTGGTGTACGGCCAGTGTAGGAGATCGCTCCCCACACCATGCTGCCGGGTGTTGGCACTGTGTGCCTTGGTCGTATGCAGTCCTGATTGTGGCGCTCACCTGCACGGCGCCAAACACGCATACGACCATCATTGGCACCAAGGCAGAAGCGACTCTCATCGCTGAAGACGACACGTCTCCATTCGTCCCTCCATTCACGCCTGTCGCGACACCACTGGAGGCGGGCTGCACGATGTTGGGGCGTGAGCGGAAGACGGCCTAACGGTGTGCGGGACAGTAGCCCAGCTTCATGGAGACGGTTGCGAATGGTCCTCGCCGATACCCCAGGAGCAACAGTGTCCCTAATTCGCTGGGAAGTGGCGGTGCAGTCCCCTACGGCACTGCGTAGGATCCTACGGTCTTGGCGTGCATCCGTGCGTCGCTGCGGTCCGGTCCCAGGTCGACGGGCACGTGCACCTTCCACCGACCACTGGCGACAGCATCGATGTACTGTGGAGACCTCACGCCCCACGTGTTGAGCAATTCGGCGGTACGTCCACCCGGCCTCCCGCATGCCCACTATACGCCCTCGCTCAAAGTCCGTCAACTGCACATACGGTTCACGTCCACGCTGTCGCGGCATGCTATCAGTGTTAAAGACTGCGATGGAGCTCCGTATGCCACGGCAAACTGGCTGACACTGACGGCGGCGGTGCACAAATGCTGCGCAGCTAGCGCCATTCGACGGCCAACACCGCGGTTCCTGGTGTGTCCGCTGTGCCGTGCGTGTGATCATTGCTTGTACAGCCCTCTCGCAGTGTCCGGAGCAAGTATGGTGGGTCTGACACACCGGTGTCAATGTGTTCTTTTTTCCATTTCCAGGAGTGTAGAAATCAGCGCCCTCCTTATGCACAGTAAGAGTTTGATATATTCCTGGAAATGCTTTGTATAAGCGAGAGAGCAAGGGGGGGGAGGGTCTTTAACTATCTTTTTCCGCATGTTTGCACGAGATACAAAATGTAACACTAACTCCGAAAATTTCTCTCGCACACACAAATGCACGCGCGCGCACACATATCAAAGCACAATTATTCACTGCTCACAGGGTATGTGCGGACACTATTATGTGCCAGGCGTAGGTGTTTTGCGTAAGATACCGGTGGAGATCGGGCCTGAACTACCATGTTAACGACACTGCCAACCTCAGCTAACAACTGCGCTCTAGCCGTTATCGAATGATTTGTGTGCTCCGCTTTGCTTTGAGTTGTGCATGCTGGTTGTTTCCTATGCTTATTTTGAAATGAGTGCAGAGAGCAATCTTGCTTTGTCATAGGTTTCGACTACCACTCCCACAACAGTAGATGGAATCAGCGTTCCCTTTGTCCGTTGTTACGTCGGTTCTGCATTCCCAGGAGCACAGAACACGGACGTTGGCTGTTAGCCCTCTGGGAGGCATGCGCGGCTTGTCCCCCCACTCCGTTCTTCTCCCCTCGACAGCCAGGACCGCTCGTCTGTTTTTAAGTTCGCGGTCGACTGCCAGAAAAGCGTCCGCTACAACATGAGTGGCAGTAGGAGAAATAACAGAGCAATTATCAATTATTCGAACTTTTAATACGGATTTTGCGAATCAAATTTAATCAAATTACCAACACTCAAAAACTAAAATCATTGTACCCACCAAAAGCAACAACTCCATGACTTTGGGAAGACAGCTTCAAAATAATTAGTAGGAACGATATTGGAAATCTGTTCGTCTATCCATCTTGTTGGCAAATAAATCTTCACCCTTGAACTGAAATCAATTTTACACACAAATGGCATTTCACAGGATAGCATCCCTAAGGCACTCAGTCGTTCTGCTTTCATGGTGTTACGTCCAGCACAGGCCTAGTACTTTTCCTGCCATCAATGTGGTGGTGGTCAAATGACTTATGTTAGTGGGGGTAGCCCAAGTGACCTATTTTCCCGCCATTTTCTTAGGTTAGTAGAGGTGTGTTGCATTTTTGTGAGAGAATTTGAACTGCTCGCCATTTTATGGGGGAGTGGAGGGGAGGAGGGAGGGTTACGTTAGTAGAAGTAGCCCAATTGACCTATCTTCCTGTCAAAATTCAAACTTTCCGCTAAAAGCAGCCATCTTGGATGACGTCATCAGATGACGTCACGGGCGCCATCTTGGATAACGGATTTTTGTTGGGTGACACCCTCTTCTCCCCCTACTTCTGCTGTTGTGAAATATACCAATATTCAAATAATGCCTGTTAGTTCCAAAATAAGGGCATAATTATATTTATAACGATATTTAAGTGCATTAATTCTATATTCGATTTAATTAAGCATTAATTTGCCTTTACAAATGCGTTAACATTGACTTGCAGAAAGACTGTATGACTGGATTACAGGAAGTTTGTGCCCCAATGTATTCTAACATGATCGCTAGATGGCAGAGTGTGCTTCTATAGGTTCTGCACTTTACTGCTCTCTGGTGGAAGGGACGTAAAGCTCTGAGTCAGACCAGCTACGGCTCCACTTCCGCCATAAGAAGTGTGTAGAAACTGAGTGCCGAGCCTTTAACACAGTGCTTATGAAGCGACAGTGCCAATCTGCTGTTGGCTCCAATCTTCGATAAACTACCCCGAAACTGCGTGCGGCGAAACGCGCCTCTTCAAATCAGAAAATACATATTCCAAAACAATGTTTTATGTGCAATTCACTTAGTCTTCTCTTTTTTTTCGTACATGTGGTGCTATGGGACAGTGGCAGTACCTCAGAAGCTGGCCCTGGTGTATATATTGCAGTGTTAAGTTCTACATCTACATCTACATTTATACTCCGCAAGCCACCCAACGGTGTGTGGCGGAGGGCACTTTACGTGCCACTGTCATTACCTCCCTTTCCTCTTCCAGTCGCGTATGGTTTGTGGGAAGAACGACTGCCGGAAA
The DNA here is from genome assembly GCF_023864275.1 of Schistocerca cancellata. Lineage (NCBI taxonomy): Eukaryota > Metazoa > Arthropoda > Insecta > Orthoptera > Acrididae > Schistocerca > Schistocerca cancellata. The sequence goes on from NC_064634.1 coordinate 199,484,033, forward strand.
GCCTCCGTGCCCACTCAAATCTCTCTAATTTTACATTCGTGATCTCCTCAGGAGGTATAAGTAGGGGGAAGCAATATATTCGATACCTCATCCAGAAACACACCCTCTCTAAACCTGGACAGCAAGCTACACCACGATGCAGAGTGCCTCTCTTGCAGAGTCTGCCACTTGAGTTTGCCAAACACCTCCATAACACTATCACGCTTACCAAATAACCCTGTGACGAAACGTGCCACTCTTCTTTGGATCTTCTCTATCTCCTCCACTTCTGTTCCTGCATGTGCAAAGAAAATGGCTTTGTCCAGTCATAAGGGAGATATGGATTCAATGCAGTGGTAGCCGCAAGGCTGTGAGAAAGATTTTACGTGGAAAATTATATGCGCTATAGATACAGAGATTTCTTCCAGAACCACAGCCATCAAGAGGAGACATTTACAGTGCATCGTTCAGTGTCAGACTGCAGCAGCAATCGTAAAGTTTAAATGTAATTTAACTGATAATACATGTGCCTGGTTCCCTTTAGTCTTGTGAGTCTGGAAATGGCCATACAAAGCATAGCAGCAAACAAGCAGGTCGTGGCTGGAAACAACATCTCAGTGGATGCATTTGTTCTGGGCTGGGGCTGGTACAGCTTTTGTACACCAGTTCGGAGGGTCCAAGAAAGCTCCCAGCTTATGGCAATTTGGCCCATGGCTCCCACTGGATGGGTGAATAGTGAAGTAATACCCAATTTGCGTTGAGCCACCTTTGGAACCATGTGTCTACTCCGTGGAAATTTGCGAAGATTCAAAATGTTGAGTGTTTGCACTGGGAGTATTGATAGCATTCAAACTCCTAAGACTCAGGCCCTCCTGGGGTGCGGGCCCACCACGGCCGGCAGGCCTCTCTCTGGCTAACATGCACATCTGCGACTGCGGTCATGGACCGCGATACGGCACAGTCTCTGAGTGCTGGCAGTGTACTGCTGCACCAGTGCACTGAGTGTGGTCATCCAGAAGGTGAGTACATGGGATGTAAGAGTGTTTCCCTCTCCGGGGGACACCACCTTGACAAAGCACTGTCCGTGCGGGTGGAGAGGTTTGCGTATCCGCGGGAAGCACAGGGATATGCCAAAGGTAGAGGACCTACTGCCGAAAAGGCCTCAGCCGATGGATCAGACTAAGAGTGTCCCACAACATCCCTTCTTTTCTGTCCACTCCTAGTCCTACCCTATGCCCTAACCCAATCCAAGTTGTGATGCGATCCGTGACGAGGGGTGCGTGGCACATGGGAAGATGTGTCGCAAACGGAGCCTCAGGGATACTGGGCGACCTCCCTGAGTAATTAGCCTTACACCGTGCAGGGTATTCGTGGTGTGGACCTTCTAGATCCCCAAATCTTGTGGGACCGACATGAACACGATTAAAGAAAAAGAAAAAGAAACTGAGAGGCAAATTGAGAACTCAGATACCCAAACATCGGGGACTGAACCGATGGAAGGCACTTCCGCTACTGAATCAGGTTCTAGACCTAGGTCAGAAGTGGGAACTGTAACCAAGAAGCTAGACCAGATTAAGATCAAAGGCTTGTCTGGGGCCCAAAGGAGGAAGTTACTCAGAGAACAGAGGGAAAAGGAAGCAAAAGAATGGCTTCCTTAACATGAATGGAGGGAAGTAAAGGGACTAGAACAAAGGACCCCCAGGAAAAAGCTGTCTCAGGTTGAAGGGGACACGCAGGCCCCCACAATGTCAAAGACAGGTAGTAAGTGGATAAGGGACGAATAAAAGACTCCCTCCTCACTGGATAAGCGAGTCCAGAATAAACTAAGGCAAGAAATAGGGAAACAGACTTGTAGTACTGCTGTCTCGGTTTTTAGGATGGCAGTTATCCAGGAAGGTTATCCACTGGTGGCCATTACCTCGTTGCAGGACGAACTAGTACAGATGGCCCTCTTTGAAAAGATTGGGGGAGGGTCGCTGACCCAGGTCCCAACTTCAGGAGGGTCTATCTAGACCATGGTGCACTCATTTTTGTCTGTGAGGGGGTGCACACAGTAGAATGGCTTAAGGACAAGGTGCCCATGGTATCCCTGTGGGAAGATGCGAAGCTGCTGCTCAAGACATCAGCAGAGCTTCTTAAGGCCGCAAAGATATCACTATGGGTACCCAAGGTCCATAAGGAAGTCTCTCCCAAGACTCTGTTCGGGGAAATAGGGGCCCAGAACTCAAAAGTCCTGACAGAAGACTGGAGAGTGATTAACCAGAAGGTTGCTCCGGAAGGACGAACCCTGGTGGTGGAGGTTGGTGAGAAGTCCCCGAAGGCGATGCGGGAGCAGGACCTGAAACTGTTTTTAGGGTTCTCGCTGGTCACCATCAGGGTTCTCAAAGACCTCAAAGATGGCAGTAAGATGGAGCCTGGAGGTGCTGCAGATTAATCTGCAGCACAGTAAAGGGGCCTCTGCTGCCCTGAGCCGCTGCCTGGGGAGACAGGAAGTTGATGTGGCCCTGTTTATACAAAGGGGGTGTATCGGGCCTCGGAGGCACTGGAGGTAAGCTGATCTATGCTAGAAATCTAAGAAACTCCAGAACATGCATCTATGTCAGAAACGGCATTTCTTTCATGGCAATGATGGGTTTCTGCTCTAGGGACTTAGTGACCATCAAAATGCAGCAATGTGAGGAAGGTATCACGAGGGAAATTGTCTTGGCCTCAGCATACCTTCCTTACTGCCTTGGAGGTGAGGAGACGAGACTTGCCATCGGCAAGGTGACCAACTGCTGGTGGGGTGCGATGCCAATGCCCACAACCTAGTGTGGGGCAGCAATGACACCAACAGTAGAGGTGAGTACCTTCTTGAATTCCTCTTAGCTAACAACTTAGAGGTCCTGAATAGGGGCAATGAACCTACATTCAGGAATAGCAGAAGGGAAGAAGTAATTGACATAACATTTGGTTCCATGATGATGGGTAGCTATGTCAAACAATGGCATGTGGTGTTGGAGCCATCCTCATCGGACCACATGTACATTAAATTCAAGGTTGAAATGGGAATCAGACAGACCATGACTTATAGAAATCCCAGGAAAACAAACTGGGAGACATATAGGAGAGACCTTGACTTAGACTTATCGGAAATTAAAACCACGATAAGGAAGTCAGTAGAATTTGAGGAAGTAGCAGAGGCTGTTACCTCTGCCATACTGACCTCATACCAGGATAACTGCACAATCACCAGGAAGTGCACAAATAGGAGTGTTCCTTGGTGGAATAACAAATTGGAAACGCAAAGAAAACAGGTACGGAGACTGTTTAATATTGCGAGACGCAAAGAACAATGGGCTAAATATCGTGAGGCCCTTGTCAGTTACAACCTTGCAATAAGACAAGAAAAGGAGGCATCCTGGAAGGCATTCTGTGAGGAAGTGGAAGGCACGGCTGCACAAGCCAGACTTCACAAGATTCTCACTAGAGTACCAACTAACCCAGGAGGTACATTGAGGAAGGAGGATGGGGAATATACAAAGACAGCACATGAGATGCTGGAATTGCTCCTTAAAACTCACTATCCTCAATATGGTCTGCCAGCTAACACAGACCAGTATGTGACCACAGAGAGACAACGGTTCTCAGACACTCGGAGAGAGAACTGGGAATCGGCTGAGGAGTGTGTGAACTTCAACAAAATCCAGTGGGCAGTGGGAACATTCCAGCCATTCAAGTCACCTGGCCCAGATGGAATTTTTCCAGCTCTCCTGCAACAGGCAGGAGGAAAGCTTATAAGAATCCTATGTAGGCTATTTAGGGTTAGCTTAGCAGTAGGAATCATTCCCACTGTTTGGAGGGCAGTGAAGGTTGTCTTCATTCCAAAGCCAGGGAGAATTGATCATACCAAGGCCAAGGATATGAGACCAATCAGTCTGTCCTCCTTCATTCTCAAAACACTGGAAAAACTGGTTAATGTATACGTTGGGGAGAGGAGACTATGTAGGGTCCCTCTACACCTGAACCAACACACATACCAACCAGGTAAATCAAGTGAAACAGCTCTCCACCAACTCATCGGGAAGGTGGAAAAAGCACTTCACTTCCAAGAAATAGCCCTCTTCATCTTCCTGGATATCGAGGGGGCCTTTAGCAACACGACCTTCGATTCTATGGTAAGGGCAGCAGAGGTGCATGATCTGGGGACCACTATATGTAGGTGGACCAGAGTCATGCTTAGTGGAAGGGGGGTAGAGGCTACCATGATGAATGAAAAGATGGTACTTAATACCACTAGAGGCTGTCCACAAAGAGGAGTTTTGTCCCCTCTATTGTGGAATCTAGTGGTGAACAAACTGATTGAGGAACTAAATTCCAGACAATGCTTCTGATAAGGATACGCAGATGACCTTGTCATAGTAATACTTGGCAAATTCACTGACACAGTTAGGAATATGGCACAAGGAGGATTGGACATTGTGCAAAAATGGTGCATTAAACAGGATCTGAGAGTTAATCCTAAGAAGACTGTTGTGGTGGCATTTACGAAGAGACATATTCAGCATGCAAGTTGCAATCTAAAGCTCTTCGATGAAACTCTACCTGCGAAGGGGACAGTGAAATATCTAGGGGTAACCTTGGATGAGAAGCTAACTTGGACCCCTCATATTAAGAGTATCTGCTCCAAGGCAAAAAGCACTTTAGTGAGTACTAGGAGGGCTTGTGGCAAAAACTGGGGCTTAAGCCCCAGGGGTATGCACTGGATATACACCACAGTGGTTACACCTAGGATTTCCTATGGGGCTGTAGTGTGGAAGAAAGTAGAACAGCGGGTTGCTGCTAAAGAGCTTGTCTGCTAAGGTGCAGAGATTGGCCTGCTTAGCCATAACGGGCGGAATTAGCAGCACACCAACCGCTGGATTGGAAGCCATGCTGTACATACCTCCACTTCACCTTTGGGTTAAAATGGAGGCAGCAGCTGGGGCAAACAGACTTAAAACTGGCCAAAACTGGGTCCCATTTGGATATCCAGAATCACACACTAACATACTGAGGTAAATATAGGTACAGCTGGGGAAATGCCTACTGACTATACAATAACTGCTTCGACAAGCCTTACAATATAATAGTTGGAAGTAGGGAGCAGTGGGAGAAAACAGTTCGACACCATACGGGGGACATCGTTTGGTTCACTGATGGATCGAAAACAGATCAAGGTGTTGGGGCAGGGTTGTACGGGGTTCAGCCAAGATTGGAGAGCAGCATTTCTCTAGGGAAACTGACCTCTGTATTCCAAGCCGAAATTACTGCAATCAGGGCATGTGTGGAGGAGAATGTGAGTATGTGCTACAATGATCGTAGCATCTACATCTATTCAGACAGCGAGGCAGCCCTGAAATCATTGGCAGCTCCTGCAACAAGATCTAAGATTGTTGCAGTTTGCCACAGGGCTCTGGTGGAGCTAGGGGGAAGCAATAGGATGTACCTAGTGTGGGTCCCTGGCCACTCAGGGATCTATGGCAATGAACAAGCCGATATATTGGCTAGGATGGGGGCAACAACTTCATTTATTGGACCGGAACCTGTCTTGACAATCACCAAGGCTATGATCAAATTAGAACTACGGAACTGGCTTAGGAAACAGCACGTAGGATATTGGACCAAGGTCCATAAACAAAAACATAGTAAGGTAATGATGCCCAAGCCATGTTTTAAAAGAAGATCTGTAATCCTGGGATTGAACAGGAAAGAGATCAAACTCATGACTGGACTGATGACCGGCCATGGGAACTTCAAAAAACACCTACACACAATGGGTATAATGGAAGAGTACCCTAAATGTAGGATCTGTGATGAGGGTGAAGAAACTGCATCACACCTAATCTTTCAATGCATGTCGTTGGAGAGTAAAAGATACAGAATCTTCGGGACAACTAGACCTGAAGAAATTGTGTCTAACAAAAAATTTGTAGAGGGACTCCTTGCACTATTTAAGGGCACTGTTTGGCTTTACTAGATATACAGGGAGCGATACCGCACAATAAACCTAGTTTCGGTGCGGGCAGTGGCGGGTTAGACCTAAGCTGTTTTAGCTCTCCTGTTAAAATCAAATCAAATCTAATCAAAGAGTGTTTCAATGATCTCAGTCATCTAGCCCTGATTGGATTGTGTGTTTCTCAATACATCGCAGAGATATTCATTGATGTTACTACCCCATCATGTGGTAGACCTTTTCCTCCTGTCTTCTTCATCTTGATGTAGCTGAGAGAACCAGTTAACTTCGGAGTTCTATAGCACTTATAAAAAAGAAAATACGCTTAACAGACCTGTAGTTGTCGGAAATTTCTTAATTGTGATGGTATAAATTCATGTCGAAATCTGAAATTCCAACTATCATTTCATACATCACCGCTTCCAGTTCTGACGTCAAATAATAAAACGTTTGGATTATTTAACGAAATTTCTCGTCAAAAATATAACACTGTTGTTTATGCATGCAAACTACCGTGCAGTATCGATATCTTTTTTTATTTCGATTAGTTTTAAACTGTGTGAAGCAAATTGTTTAAACGCTATAATGTTTGCTGTGACATATCTTTTTTTTAAGCAACATTTGTGACATCTTCAAGATTTGCTACTCCACACCAGATTTAATAATTCGTGAAGCAGTTCTTAAAATGCAGCACAAGAAGTGCGCCAAGAAGGCTGGGGAAGCCTAGAAAAATGAAATGAAATGTCGTGTGGCTAGGGCCTCCCGTCGGGTAGACCGTTCGCTTGGTGAAGGTCTTTCGATTTGACGCCACTTCGGCGACCTGTGCGTCGATGGGGATGAAATAATGATGATTAGGACAACACAACATCCAGTCCCTGAGCGGAGAAAATCTCCGACCCAGCCGGGAATCGAACCCGGGCCCTTTGGATTGACAGTCTGTCACGCTGACCACTCAGCTACTGGGGGCGGACGGGGAAGCCTAGAGCCCATAGCGGAATAAAACATCCCATGCTAGTTCGTTCCTACGTCATCTGCAAAGCAAACCACAGCTCTCCCTCTCTTTTTGTATGCAACAATCTTTTCTTTTTAATTGTATTTTTGAGACAGCCTGCTACTAGCTTTGTGATATCATAAATTTGTGTGCAAGTGAAATAGCTACCGCCTTTGCTTTATATCCCCTACATAACAACCATGTAACCGGAAATTAATTATTTATTAATTTCAGCAGTGTTTCTGGGTCGATTCCCTGTCAGGTATTTGGTTTGGAAGGAAGGTGTCTCTCACATGCACTGGTATCTGACAGGTTGGTTAATGCATACAGCCCACTTGAGAAGGCTGGATGATGGCGACAGAAATTTCTCAAGTGTCAATATCAAAGGGATGCCGCAACTTCAGGCTTTCGTTCTGGCATTAGCACGGTACTTCACATAGCTGTGGAGCAGCCAACAGCTGTCATGGGCCCTGGCGTGCGTGGTCGGGGCAGCCTGGAGGGTGACGAGATGTGAGATGTGTTTAAGCGATCTGTGACGGTATAATTACGTGTTTCCTTACGCGATTGGAATGAAAAAAGCACTGCAGTTGTTTAAATATTTCACACACTGAAATCAGCTTCTTGACAACTTCTTTAAATAAACTATATTCCATACACAGTCTCATATTCCGTAAATTGTTTAAATATGCCTTATTTCACACATTGTCAAAATTCTTTTAACAATATTCCATACACTGTAATCAATCAATTAATATTTACAGAAGAGGGAAGGAGGCGAAGAAAGCTGAGGGATAACGATATAATTAATTAATCAATCAAATTGATACAGTGATAGGGATGGGGCTATTTGAATAACCTGAAACAGCTCGCGAATACCGAAAGCGGGACAACTGAGCTAGGTCCTGCCAATTTTTTCAAACAATTTAATTAATTAGTCAATTAATTTGACATCAGAAGTGGTGCTGGGTTTCTGAGAGGGTGGGGAGACGTGGAGGTGACGTGGGAAACCACTTAACCAAACAATGGATTAAGGATGGATGATTCCCAGGGGGTTTCCGCCCTGATAGCTAATGGTCAGCATGACGGACTGCCATCCTAAGGGGCCCGGGTTCGATTCCCGGCTGGGTCGGGGATTTTCTCCGTTCAGGAACTGGGAGTTCATCATCATTTCATTCCCATCTGGCATGCAGGTCACCCAATATGGCGTCAAATGTAATAAGACCTGCACCAAGGCTGCCGGACCTGCCCCGTCAGGGGCCTCCCGGCCAATGACACCAAACGCTCATTTCCATTTCCATTCCCAGGGGGTTATAATCCACTTAGTAGAACAATAGGTTAAGAACCTGTCAATCAAAAGAGAACAATAGGTTTGCCCCTGAATGCATATTTGCCCCCGATGTAGGCAATGCACACTAACAAACTGCCCTAAAACTAACTTTGTCCCACAACTAGCAGCTACCTACTGGCTGATGTGGAAACTGGCATAATAAAAGTTCTCTATCCTTACAAGTATCTGACGAAATATCTTCAATTAGAAATGTCTGTAAACTGTAGCTTAGTATTTGTATATAGTAGTCACAAGTGTTTTTACGTTCTTGTGTATATGGTATTTGTATCTAGTATGTTTGTAAATTCTTGAACATTGATCTCACTAAACAATGTTAGTGAATAACTTTGCTCAGAAGAGAAACCTATCATTATGTCCTGTACAGGGATTGGAATCTTATAATATTTTAATCTTTTAATTATTACAAGTTTTGTAATAACATAATAGATCCTTGCATTTAAAGCAAAAGTAAGGCTAGAAAGAGATTTTAAACAGAAAAATGTTATTTTATATCTTACTGTGTTTTTGCTAAATACATAGTGAACTGATTAATTTCGTTATTGGCAAATATAAGTTCAGTGTCACACTACGCGTATAGTATGAAACAGATTCTCAAAGCAATAAGAACAGAGTGTTGAGGCACCAGAATCTATCTTGTGCGCTCTCAGAGTCTGTATGAGCCACTAATATTTCTTATTAGAGTCGAAGTCATGCCTTCGTGGCATTTCTGCTTCTTATTTGTTAGATCCTGATTTTCCAAAATTTTAGAACCGATATTTGTGTGTTCTTTCTCTGAACAGAACATCCTAAGTAGATGAGACACAAAATTATGAAGCAGGATCTCGTATTGTAGTTAAAATGTAGATGCTATCGTAAATTCAGGCTAGAGTCTGCACAGGAAGTCGTAAGGACCACTTTGAGACAAGAACCTGACACGGAAGGCTGATTAGCCTTCATATATGTGTTGGCGTAGGCTGTGTCGCCATCACACCAGTCGACAAAGACGTAGCACGAACATCGGTAGCAGGTGCTGCATCAAGCATGCCTAGCACGAGAGAGGCCAGAGACTCACCAACAAGCAACAAACAGACCGCCAGTGCCCTCTCGACAGCATGTATTTAGGCCACCGCCACTGACTGGGAGGGCCAGATTGGTTCACTCTTCTAGTTCGGCGTCTGTCTGTTATTCACAGGACAGATCACAGACTACAACAGCCACGTAGACTTGTGAACAGGCCTGTGAATTTGTTGAAGTCTTGCCCTAGATGGCAACGGCCTTGCCGCAGTGGTAACACAGGTTCCCGTTAGATCACCGAAGTTAAACGCTGTCGGGCGTGGTCAGCTCTTGGATGCGTGACCATCCGGGCCGCCATGCGCTGTTGCCGTTTTTCGGGGTGCACTCAGCCTCATGATGCCAATTGAGGAGCTACTCGACCGAATAGTAGCGGCTCCGGTCACAGAAAACCATCTTAACGACCGGGAGAGCAGTGTGCACGCCCCTCCTATCGACATCCTCAGCTGAGGATGACACGGCGGTCGGATGGTTCCACTGGGCCACCTGTGGCCTGAAGATGGAGTGCTTGCCCTAGATATTTTGCTCGCCATAAAAGGCAGGATTGCCCATCACGTAACACAACGTTTTACACGTGTGGAAAAAAGGCCCTGTCCAAGCAGTTTGTTTTTGATGGCACAAAAACACCAGTTTTGTCCACTCCCAGAAAAAACAGGCTCGTCCACATGCAGTGAACGCTGTGTTTTCAAAACCTACAACAGGTTCTGACAAAAGTAAGATTAAGGTTGTGCCTCAGTCTTGCCCTAGTGCGGTGCAACGACGTTCCAACAAACTAATGGTCTCATTACGAGTTGCTGGCCGTCGTGTGAACTTTCAGTTAGACGTAGGTGCCTCGGTAACTTTGCTTAATCGTGCCACGTACGAACATTTAGGCTCACCACGCCTTTATAAATCTAGCAAGCACCTCACTGCTTCCAATGGACAGGAAACTCCAGTGTTTGGACTGTGTAGTTTGCCTGGCACTTACAAATCTCACACTAGGACAGCGAGTTTTACTGTGTTGAAATCAAGAGATAGTCAAAAAATATTCGGTTTAGATGCCTTTGATTTGTTTGGCCTTCGCATCCAAGACAGTGCACTTTCAGTGACTGCTTTTACTCCAAAAGACAGTGTAGCTATCTTGCAGAATTCCCTGAACTATTTTCCGAAGGAATGGGATAGCTAATAACTTTGTAGCGCACGTTACGTTGAAAGATAATGCACAGCCTACGTTTTTCCGGGCCCACGCCATTCCAATTGCTTTAAGAGACAAAGTAGCCAGTGAATTGAAAGAATTGCAAGGTAATGGTGTAATTGCTCCCATTCAAGATAGTCAATGGGCAAGTCCTCTCGTTTTGTTTCCTAAGCCTTCTGGTCGCATACGCATTTGTGTTGACTTCAAGTCTACAGTCAACCAACAGACAGTAGTTGACATTTACCCGTTATCTCGCCCTGAGGAACTCACGGACAGGCTTCGTGCAGGGCGTTATTTTTCTAAAACAGATTTGCGTGATTCCTACTTGCAAATTCCATTGGATGAAGAATCTCTGTTGTAAATACACACTTAGGACTCCTCACGTATTTGCGTTTGCCCTTCGGCAGTGCTTCCGCACCCACCGTTTTTCAACGATACTTGGAACAGCTGACTGCAAAGGCGCCATTTTGTCAAGCTACCTTGACGACATTGTCGTCTCAGATCTTACACCAGAGGAACACATTGCCAATTTGCGTACTCTTTTTCGAATGTTGTCAGAAGCACGATTGAAGTGACGTCTCGAAATGTGTGACTTTTTTTCAAACTAAACTACATTATTTAGGTCATATGATAAGCAGTCAGGGTGTGCACCCCCTCTAGTCTCATTTGCTTGCAATCCGTCACCTGCCTGTTCCTCCCAATGTATTTGAAATGCAGTCAGTAGTAGGCAAAATGACATACTGCATTCGGTTCATACCGAGCGCCGCTCACATCGCGGCTCCATTGCATCATTGCGTCGGAAATATGTACCTTTTGTGTGGACCAAAGAATGTCATGACGCATTTCAGAAATTCAAAAATGCCTTGCTCAGTGACAGATTTTTAGAGCATTTTGGCCCTGGAAAGCCAGTAGTTTTGCAAGTCAACGCTTCTTCCTACGGAATCGGCGCTGTATTGCCTCAAAGTTGTTAAACTCAGTGCAGTTATTCTTAAACAGAAAAGGAGGCTCTCGCTATTCTGTATGTTGTGACCAAATTCCGTCACTATTTCTATGGTCACAAGCTCTTTTTAGTGGCAGATCACTAGCCTTTGCAATCTTTGTTTCATCCGTCAAAGCCGGTTTCTATACGCACTGTTCAAAAATTGCAACATTGGGCTTTGTTGCTTTCGCAGTATCAGTATGAAATTGTTTATAGACCTACGGCTAAGCATGGCAATATAGACACCCTATCTCGGCTTCCACTGGCCTAGAATCTGATTTTGATGCGTCTGCCACCTCTTGTTGCCAAATCGATGAGCAGGACTCTGAATTGCTGGTATCTTTTCCCTTGCACTGCAGAAAATTAGCATAGGCCACAGAAGCAGATCCAAATCTCAAGATTTTCTTGCACTACATTCGCACGTCTTGGGCCCTTCGTTGAACAGTATTCAGAACTCAATTGCGCGCCGATATTTTACACATCGACGTAAACTTTCAGTTCAAGAGGGTGTGATTCCAGTTCAAAATGACAGTGGACAATCGCATGTGCTTATTCCCAAAGTGTGGCAAAACGATATGTTGCTATTGCTTCACCAAGAACATTGGAGAATTGTTCGCACTAAACACCTAGCGCGCCGGCACTGTACCTGGCAGAACATGGACGCCCACATTGAACAGATGACGTTACAGTGTCGCACATGTGCGGAAAACCAATCCTCTCCGCTACAGACATTCTCATCTTGGCATAAGACTCAATCGTCGTGGCAACGAGTTCACACAGACTTTGCGGGACCATTTTGGAACACTCGTTGGCTCATAGTGGTAGACTTTTTCGCAAGTTCCCATTTGCTGTGCCTATGGCTTCTACCATATCACGTAGCACCATTCAAGCGTTGTCCTCCATGTTTTGCATAGAAGGTTTGTCAGAAGTACTTGTGTCATACAATGGACCACAGTTCACTTCACGTGATTTTTGAACAGTTTTGTGAACGAAAAGACATTCGTCATCTAACAAGTGCTCCGTTTCACCCCCAGTCCAACGGAGAAGCTGGACTCTTCGTATGCACTTTCAAACAACAAGTGGCCAAGCTTCGCACCACCTACACGCGGGAGTAGGCGCTGCAACTCTTTCTCGCCTCCTATCGCTCCCACCCACGAGACTGGCCATCACCGGCGGAACTTCTGCCTGGCCGCCGCCATCGGAAGCTGCTACACTTGCTACACCAACTGCAGCATCCGGCCTCGCCAATGGTACGCAAGTATCGCTTTTCGCCGCGCGATCTTGATCTTTTCAGGGTTTATGGCAACTGTGGGAGCTTGGAAAGAGGCGTGATCCAGGAACGCATTGGCTCTTTTATGTACTTGATTGCAGGTCCCGATGGGTTGCAGCGCCGCCACTAGAACCAAATTTGTGCGTGTCATTTGCTCCATGATTCTGCTGCTTCCTTCCCCCAGACTCACGGCCTCGTGGGACCACGCGGCCTTCACAGCTACCCGCTGGTGCCACCAGAGCAACCCAGGAGGAGTGGATGTCCGGATCCGCCCTCGTCCCCACTGCCCTAGCTCGCCAACCCAATGAATGTGGACTCGTTGTCGCCGTCACCGTCGACATCGCCATCATCACTCCAGGACACCCCCTTAGGTCTGGACGTTTGCCCTGGCAGCAGTTTTTTGGAGGATGTTCCTGGTGCCTCACAAGCCAGATGGTGGGATACAGTTGGGAGTACGCTGTCCTCCACAGTCACAGCTCCCAACCCGTCCCTACATTCAGTGTCCTGCCTCCCTTCCCTTTGTCGTTCGCATCCTCCCTACACGACAATGATGTGGCACTTCGAGGGGGGGGGGGGGGGTGCTGGTGTAAGCTGTCGCCAGCACACTGGTCGGCAAAGATGCGTGAAGATTGACAGAGGTGCTGTATCAATCGCCCCTACATGAGAGAGGCCAGAGACACATTGACAAGCAACGCCCCACCAACACACTCTCGGCAGCATGTGTTTAGGCCGCCGCCGCTGACCAGAGAGCCGCAGAGTCACTCTTCTAGTCTGGTATCTGGCAGTTATTCACAGAACAGATCTGAGGCTACGACAGTCATAGAGACCAGATTAGTGATTATAGCAAGATTACCAATATTGTCTGCAAGAGGACCATTACTGATGAACTTGTCCCACAACACAGGGACTCTATTATGCTCATATAAATAAAGAACCATATTAATCCATGTGTGAATTTGTGTTGCAGAAAGAGAATATCGGCCACCTGTAACCAGATCCTCTCCCTTGCTTGCTTACAGTACAAGACTCTGCAGTGGCGACGAGGATACTGCAGTATACAGGGTGGTCCACTGATCGTGACCGGGCCAAATATCTCACGAAATAAGCGTAAAATGAAAAAACTACAAAGAACGAAACTTGTCCAGCTTGAAGGGGGAAACCAGATGACGCTATGGTTGGCCCGCTAGATGGCGCTTCCATAGGTCAAACGGATATCAACTCCGTTTTTTTTAATATGAACCCCCATTTTTTATTACATATTCGTGTAGTACGTAAAGAAATATGGATGTTCTAGTTGGACCACTTTCTTCGCTTTGTGATAGATGGCGCTGTAATAGTCACAAACATACAGCTCACAATTTTAGACGAACAGTTAGTAACAGGTAGGTTTTTTAAATTAAAATACAGAACGTAGGTACGTTTGAACATTTTATTTCGGTTGTTCCAATGTGATATATGTACCTTTGTGAACTTGTCATTTCTGAGAACGCATGCTGTTACAGCGTGATTACCTGTAAATACCACATTAATGCAATAAATGCTCAAAATGATGTCCGTCAACTTCAATGCATTTGGCAATACGTGTAACGACATTCCTCTCAACAGCGAGTAGTTTGCCTTCTGCAATGTTCGCACATGCATTGACAATGCGCTGACGCGTGTTGTCAGGCTTTGTCGGTGGATCACGATAGCAAATATCTTTCAGCTTTCCCCACAGAAAGAAATCCGGGGACGTCAGATCCGGTGAACGTGCGGGCCAATCCACCTGTCATGAAATACGCTATTCAGTACCGCTTCAACCGCACGCGTGCTATGTGCCGGATATCCATCATGTTGGAAGTACATCGCCATTCCGTCATGCAGTGAAACGTCTTGTAGCAACATCGGTAGAACATTACGTAGGAAATCAGCATACATTGCACCATTTAGATTGCCATCGATAAAATAGGGGCCAATTATCCTTCCTCCCATAATGCTGCACCACACATTAACCCCCCAAGGTGGCTGATGTTCCACCTGTCGCAGCCATCGTGGATTTTCCGTTGCCCAATAGTGCATATTATGCCGGTTTACGTTACCGCTATTGGTGAATGACGCTTCGTCGCTAAATAGAACGCGTGCAAAAAAAACTGTCGTCGTCACGTAATTTCTCTTGTGCCCAGTGTCAGAACTATAAATGACGTTCAAAGTCGTCGCCATGCAATTCCTGGTGCATAGAAATATGGTACGGGTGCAATCGATGTTGATGTATTATCTCAACACCGACGTTTTTGAGATTCCCGATTCTCGCGCAATTTGGCTGCTCCTGATGCGCGGATTAGTCGCGACAGCAGTTAAAACACCTACTTGGGCATCATCATTTGCTGCAGGTCGTGGTTGACGTTCCACATGTGGCTGAACACTTCCTGTTTCCTTAAATAACGTAACTATCCGCGCACTTGTATGATGTCGTCCAGGATACCGAGCAGCATACATAGCACACACCCGTTGGGCATTTTGATCACAATAGCCATACATCAACACGATATCGACCTTTTCCGCAATTGGTAAACGGTCCATTTTAACACGGGTAATGTATCACGAAGCAAATACCGTCCGCACTGCGGAATGTTACGTGATACCACGTACTTATACGATTGTGACTATGACAGCGCCATCTATCACAAAGCGAAAAAAGTGGACCAACTAAAATATTCATATTTATTTACGTACCGGAATAAAAAATGGGGGTTCCTATTTAAAAAACGCTGTTGATATCCGTTTGACCTATGGCAGCGCCATCTAGCGGGACAACCATAGCACCATCTGGTTTCCCCCTTCAAGCTAGACAAGTTTCGTTCTTCGTAGGTTTTTCGTTTGACGCTTATTTCGTGAGATATTTGGCCCTGTCACTATCAATGGACCACCCTGTATATATATATAATATATTCATACTGAGAATATAGATATATATGAAAATGTAAATGCAAGTAAAGACAATCTGTATGCAAGCACAATTGATAATGTAAGTATGTATTACTGTAGATTCGTAAACGTGATGTTACGCAATGAAAGAACGCAATTGTGACTGTTTATGAACTGTAATAAAATGCAATGCAATATTGATCGTTTTGTGGGCAACAAATCGCCTCGTCAGTACGAGCACAAAGGCTTATAATGGAAATGTTAAGACAATGTGCAGTAACATTCGCGCAAGAAGTGTGGACACTAAAAAGTGTGAACTAACTTTGAAACAGATACCACCTAAGTGTATGGACAGTGTGGTTTAAAAGACAAGGTACGACAGCTAATACTTTTAGGGTGAATAGCAGTTGTGCGGGAGCAACAATTTGAATTTCGCACACGCGACGGAAATACCACATTGTACTGAAAGTTGCTACCAGAAAAACTACACAGAAAAAGCCTATTCTTGCTGTTGAATCTAGCTGCACATCGTTTGACTGACTACAGCTGAATAAATATCAAACTTTCATTGTATCTTGAGTGATGGAGTCTCATTCGTTTGCCATATCAAATTGTGCTTATTCTCTGTATTGTAATTTACTCCGTTCTCTATTTATGTCTTTTATTCCATTTCTCTTTTAAGAATGCAACCAGAAAAACATTACATCAATTATAATCTGAGTAATCAGTCGTTGAAAAACATGTGTCAGTATGTGACTGTTGTTACAGGCACAGTCTCTGCAAGGCCCTCACAATAATAAATATTAATAAAATAATAAAAAGGTTGTTGCAATCTTACAAGGAAAAAATTTATATAATAAGGAGGCTCTCGATACTGGAAGAACTTTTCAAAAAGATTTTCAGATCTACTTCTGTTGAGTAATTTTGATGTCAAACTCCACTTCACATGCAATATAATTAAGCTGCAGTCACTAGTAACTAATCAATTCATTTCACCAAGGTTTACCAACACACTGAAATACACAAATCAGGATATTTAGAGGAACACTCAACGCAATTTGAAATCCTGCTGAATTTGGTTTTATATTGTGTTCTCGGTCACGAACATTACAAGAAGAAATTTCATTCATTTTTTGTGGATGTTGTAAGAGAATGTTATATTTTAATCATTTATATACAGTTTATCATTATTGTAATGCATTTGTGTCATAATAATAAGTTGCTTATTATTTTTAAGTAACAAACTACATATGTACGAAATGGTAAAACAAAAAGTAAAAATATGGATGTAGAACGTAAAACAACAATTTAAAACACAAAACAAATATAATTAAAATAAATAACAATAATGGAATAAAGATACTTTAATTAGTTGTGTTGAAAATATTCTGAAGGCACTTTATGCACAGCTTATTTTCCAAAACTGTTATTTCAGGAGTCAGCTTTATTATATATGGATGTATGTAGTTTGAAAGCTTCTCTAATTTATATTGTAACAAAAGTTTTCATTTTTAAAAATGAATTAATGGTGGTGGGGTAATTTGCAAAATTTCGAATTATTGCAAAATTTGATTATACAGTTTTCAAGAACGTTACTTAGATGTTGTTGTTGTTGTGGTCTGCAGTCCTGAGGCTGGTTTGATGCAGCTCTCCATGCTACTCTATCCTGTGCAAGCTTTTTCATCTCCCAATACCTACTGAAGCCTACATCCTTCAGAATCTGCTTAGTGTATTCATCTCTTGGTCTCCCTCTACGATTTTTACCCTCCACGCTGCCCTCCATTACTAAATTGGTGATCCCTTGATACCTCAGAACATTTCCTACCAACCGATCCTTTCTTCTAGTCATATTGTGCCACAAACTCCTCTTCTCCGCAATCCTATTCAATACCTCCTCATTAGTTTTGTGATCTATACATCTAATCGTCAGCATTCTTCTGTAGCACCACATTTCGAAAGCTTCTATTCTCTTCTTGTCTAAACTATTTATCGTCCATGTTTCACTTCCATACATGGCCACACTCCACACAAATACTTTCAGAAACGACTTCCTGACACTTAAATCAATACTCGATGTTAACAAATTTCTCTTCTTCAGAAACACTTTCCTTGCCATTGCCAGTCTACATTTTATATCCTCTCTACTTCGACCGTCATCAGTTATTTTGCTCCTTTACTATGTTAAGTGTTTCATTTCCCAATCTAATTTCCTCAGCATCACCTGTCTTAATTCGACTACATTCCATTATCCTCGTTTTGCTTTTGTTGATGTTCATCTTATGCCCTCCTTTCAAGACACTATCTATTCCGTTCAACTGTTCTTCCAAGTCCTTTGCTGTCTCTGACAGAATTACAATGTCATCGGCGAACCTCAAAGTTTTTATTTCTTTTCCATGGATTTTAATACCTACTCCGAACTTTTCTTTTGTTTCCTTTACTGCTTGGTCAATATACAGATTGAATAGCATCAGGGAGAGGCTACAACCCTGTCTCACTCGCTTCTCAACCACTGCTATCCTTTCATGTTCCTCGACTCTTATAACTGTCATCTGCTTTCTGTACAAATAGTAAATAGCGTTTCGCTCCCTGTATTTTATCCCTGCCACCTTCAGAATTTGAAAGAGAGTATGCCAGTCAACATTGTCAAAAGCTTTATCTAAGTCCACAAATGCTAGAAATGTAGGTTTGCCTTTCCTGAACCTTTCTTCTAAGATAAGTCGTAGGGTCAACATTTCTACAGGATCCAAACTGCTCTTCCCCGAGGTCGGCTTCTACCAGTTTTTCCATTTGTCTGTATTTCGTGTCAGTATTTTGCAGCTGTGACTTACTAAACAGATAGTTCGGTACTTTTCACATCTGTCAACACCTGCTTTCTTTGGGATTGGAATTATTATATTCTTCTTGAAGTCTGAGGGTATTTCGCCTGTCTCGTACATCTTCCTCACCAGATGGCAGAGTTTTGTCAGAACTGGTTCTCCCAAGGCTGTCAGTAGTTGTAACGGAATGTTGTCTACTCCCGGGTCCTTGTTTCGACTTCATGTAGTATCATATCTCCCATTTCATCTTCATCTACATACTCTTCCATTTCCACAATATTGTCCTCAAGAACATCGCCCCTGTATAGACCCTCTATATACTCCTCCCACCTTTCTGCCTTCCCTTCTTTGCTTAGAACTGGGTTTCCATCTGACCTCTTGATATTCATACAAGTGGCTCTCTTTTCTCCAAAGGTCTCTTTAACTTTCCTGTAGGCAGTATCTATCTTGCCCCTAGTGAGATAAGCCTCTACATCTTTACATTTGTCCTCTAGTCATCCCTGCTTAGCCATTTTGCACTTCTTGTTGACCTCATTTTTGAGACGTTTGTATTCCTTTTTGCCTGCTTCATTTTCTGCATTTTTGTATTTTATCCTTTCATCAATTAAATTCAGTATCTCTTCTGTTACCCAAGGATTTCTACTAGCCCTCGTCTTTTTACCTACTTGATCGTCTGCTGCCTTCACTATTTCATCCCTCAAAGCTAACCATTCTTCTTCTACTGTATTTCTTTCCCCCATTCCTGTCACTTGTTCGCTTGTGCTCTCCCTGAAACTCTGTACAACCTCTGGTTTAGTCAGTTTATCCAGGTCCCATCTCCTTAAATTCCCACCTTTTTGCAGTTCGTTCAGTTTTAATCTACAGTTCATAACCAATAGGTTGTGGTCAGGGTCCACATCTGCCCCTGGAAATGTCTTACAATTTAAAACCTGGTTCCTAAATCCCTGTGTTACCATTATATAATCTCTCTGAAACCTTCTAGTATCTCCAGGGTTCTTCCATGTATCCAACCTTCTTTTATGATTCTTGAACCAAGTGTTAGCTACGGTTAAGTTATGTTCTGTGCATAATTCTACCAGGCGGCTTCGTCTTTCGTTTCTTAGCTCCAATCCATATTCACCTACTATGTTTCCTTCTCTTCCTTTTCCTACTGTTGAATTCCAGTCACCCATGACTATTAAATTTTCGTCTCCCCTCACTACCTGAAGAATTTATTTTATCTCATCTTACATTTCATCAATTTCTTCATTATCTGTAGAGCTAGTTGACATATAAACTTGTACTACTGTAGTAGGCATGGACTTCGTATCTATCTTGGCCACAATAATGCGTTCACTATGCTGTTTGTAGTAGCTTACCCGCCCTCCTATTTTTTATTCATTATTAAACCTACTCCTGCATTATCCCTATTTGATTTTGTATTTATAACCCTACATTCACCTGACCAACAGTCTTGTTCCTCTTGCCACCGAACTTCACTAATTCCCACTATATCTAACTTTAACCTATCAATTTCCCTTTTTAAATTTTTCTAACCTACCTGCCCGATTAATGGATCTGACATTCCACTCTCCGATCCGTAGAATACCAGTTTTCTTTCTCCTGATAACGATGTCCTCCTGAGTAGGCCCCGCCTGGAGATCCGAATGGGGGACTATTTTACCTCCTGAATATTTTACCCAAGAGGATGCCATCATCATTTAATCATACAGTAAAGCTGCATGCCCTCAGGAAAAATTACAGCTGTTATTTCCCCTTGCTTTCAGCCGTTCACAGTACCACAACAGCAAGGCCGTTTTGGTTAGCATTACATGGCCAGATCAGTCAATCACCCAGACTGTTGCCCCTGCAGCTGCTGAAAAGGCTGCTGCCCCTCTTCAGGAACCACACGTTTGTCTGGCCTCTCAACAGATACCCCTCTGTTGAGGTTGCACCTACGGTACGGCTATCTGTATCATTGAGGCACGCAAACCTCCCCACCAACGGCAAGGTCCCTGGTTCATGGGGGGGGGGGGTTAATTAGATATCAACTTTTATATGAGAAACATCCTGTATTTATCATCGTTTCGAAGATTTCGCTCCAAACTGTATGTGCCAAATTACCTTCCAAGGTGTATTTTACCCCTTAAGAGTGAAACTAGGTGCAAACAAAAAAAGTACATACGCAATTTGTGTATGTCCTATGTCTTTTGACAGATATATAAATTATTGTGCTTGAAAATGATCATATAACAATATAATAAAAATGAAACAGTCAAATTATGGCAGCATATTAACAAATATTACATTATTTCACCCTATTCACAAACACAACAAGTTTCATTGAGATCATTTATTGACGTTTGGGAATGTTCCCTTGCTAGTAATATCACAAAGTCCGAGTTTAAAAGCCACAGCCCAGCTGTCCTGAGTCAAAATTTGTGGATAAATCAAAATCCAAAAGAGTCAAGTAGCACACTTGTGCTAGATTTAAAACTGTGCATGGTTAAACGTTTACGGCCTCTGGGGTAGGGTAGTAACTGTATGTTCTTTGTGGTGACATTGCAGTCATTCACCCACTCTTCTGACATCGCAACCCAATTGTCCTAATTTAAATGGTAATAAATGCAAAATTCTCAGATGCACACTTGTCTTTTGGAGAGAACTTGTGCTGCAACTCTGCAGCCTGAAGATTAGGATGTATACTTTTAAGTACTACAACGTTGAAAACAGAGGTAACGAAACAGAACGACATGTTACAAGAGTAATGGTCTGTGGCTTTGTTGTGCAACGAATGTCAAGAAGAAAAAATGTCAACAGTAATATGCGCAAACCACAGCATTTACACGCCGTCGATATCTGTAGTACTCAGGTGATCGGACAGTTGAGTATGTATTAGCTCAGACGGCCTGGGCAGGCTAGGCACAGAGATGTCACATGGTGCACAATGGGGCCAATAGTATATACAGCCCTATGGCATGTCACAGCATGTGACACTACAGGTCTTGCAAGTGCCAGCAGCCATCTCCAGTGGGGAGCGAGTTACTCCACTGCCAGAGGAAAAAATAGTACATCCTTTTACAGGTTTCCAAATCACTCAAGATTTATTGTTGCAACAGTGTAGATTGTGTATATGAAATGATTACGTTTACAGATAAATAGAACAAGTGGTTCTAAGGTACCAGGTCCAACCCAAGCTGAAACACCCACATTAGTCTGTGCTGTAGCCTGTAATGGTAGAAGCTGCAAAAAAGTGCTAGAAATAAGAAATAACTGAAGGAAACATACTGGTGGAATGTTAAAGAAGAAAAATCGATTGAGATGAAGGACAAGGCTAACAGTGGATGGTTCCAACAGAAGTCAACGGAAATAAGAGGTGAACAAAGAACTTCAAAAAATGCAAAAACAGTAGTGGCAGAAGAGAGAACGCAAATAGATGGCAGAGTGCATGATAATGATATAAAACTATTGCAGCACAAACAAGAAAGTATTATTTGGAATTGTTAACGAAAGAAGCAAAATCAGTACAGGCTACAAGTATGAGATGTGAACCAGACAAGAATATATAGATAGAATTTGCAACAAAAGAATTGTATTGGAAATATTTTGGGGAACTGCTTCATTCAAACCAAGAAGGATATGAAGAAGAGAACTGCGAAGGTGAGTTAGATGGAGATTTAGCCCAAGAAGAGGACATAGCTTGGGAAGAAACAGAATGATTCTTAAAGAAAATGGAAAGCGGAAAACCAGTAGTCTTAGATGATGTGTGTGTTTAAATGGTGATAGCGGCAGCAGAAGAGGAAAAACGTTAGCTGTGCATTGTGATGAAGGTAGTATTGAAAGAGAGCAAGATACGGAAAGACTAGAAGAAGAATGTTATAAAACATATTTCTATGGCATAAAATAGGAAAGACTGGAAAAACTACATGCAGTTGTACAAAGATATTTAGGAAGTTCTTCAAAAACAAGACCAGGAACACGACAGAAAAGATTCTGAAAGAAGACCATCATGGCCTCAGACCAACGTCACAATAGGCAAAATTTCTGCAAAATACAACAAGAACACTACCATAAGCATGGAAAAGATATAGTGATTGTTTTCCTAATATGGAAGGGAGGTTTGGAAAGCTTTAAAGAACAAAGGATTACATAATTGGCCTGACACTTACTCCCAAATGGAGGGTTAAATAGAAGTGTCACGGAACTCTAAGGTGTGTAGAACGTTCGAGGGGAAAAAACAGATTATCTAGAGCAGAGAAATGGAATAACATACACAGAACTCCTCTGACACCATTGTTTTTCATTGTGCTGTCAGATGACATGGTGGTGGGAGGGACAGGAAAGATTAGGGAAAAGAGATTAAAGAAGAGTTGTTTGCATATGACTTGAGGATGTGTGGGGAGGAGGATGTAAACACAAGATAGACACAAGGGAGTAAGAAGTGACCAATTATGGAATTAAGTGCAGTATACAAAGAGTGTAGTTTTGATAACACTTATGAGGTGTAAGTAGGCTGTTTATGTTTTCTTATTGGCAACGTTACGTAGCGCTCTGTATGAAAATCACTGGCTGTGCTGTGTGCAGTCTGTGGCTAGTTTGCATTGTTGTCTGCCATTGTAGTGTTGGGCAGCGGCAGCTGGATGTGAACAGCGCGTAGCGTTGCGCAGTAGGAGGTGAGCCGCCAGCAGTGGTGGATGTGGGGAGAGAAATGGCGGAGATTTGAAATTTGTAAGACTGGATGGCATATACATTATGATTATTAAGGTAAATACATTGTTTGTTCTCTATTAAAGTCTTTCATTTGCTACCTATGCCCATCAGTAGTTAGTGCCTTCAGTAGTTTGAATCTTTTATTTAGCTGGCAGTAATGGCGCTCGCTGTATTGCAGTAGTTCGAGTAACGAAGATTTTTGGTGAGGTAAGTGATTTGTGAAAGGTATAGTTTAATGTTAGTCAGGGCCATTCTTTTGTGGGGATTTTTGATAGTCAGATTGTGTTGCACTAAAAATATTGTGTGTCAGTTAAAGCACAGTCTTATATAATTTTTCAAAGGGGACGTTTCATATGTCGACCCTTAGCCGAGGATACCTCACTGGAATCTTCTGATTTTTTCTTGTAGTTTGTGTAATTAGTGTAGATTTTGTTTATTGCTATTGCGTAATTGTAGAGAGAATCTCCTTTGTAGTTGCAGTCTTTCATTGTACAGTAAAACAGTTGTGGCATGCATGTAGATTTGCACCAAGTATTTCGCAGCTGCGCTTGCAATTAACTAGATATTATTTTCAGTGCTATGTTAATGTGTTCCCCTATTTTTGCACTTCAAATTGTGTTTTTCTGTGTTGTTGTGTGAAATATTGTGACAATAATGGCGTGTGAAAAACGTAACACTAGGAAAAAAAGTAAACTGAGAAATAATAGTGACGACGAGCGTAGCTTATCAGCGCCGCCGAGTAATGAATTAACTAATGTTCAAAGTAGTAATCTGGTAATTGTGCATAGGGAAATGGAGTGGGCTGCAAATAATGCTGTAGACAGTGAAACAAGTAGTAAACAGGGAAGCATTATCGATCGATCGGTCGGCAACAGCTCGCCTCAGGAATTGGGAATGACAGAACACAATATAGCAAATACTGTAGACTCAGGTTTTGGGTTCTCACCGTTTTCTCAAATGAGTCAAGACACATTTTCCGCTTGTCAAAATTTGAATGTTGCCGGTGCAAATTCACTGCCGAAAAGCACTGGGGAACATGTTTCAGACACCAGTGCATTGTTATTACAATTAATGCAACAAATGGGACAAAAGGTTCAAAAGTTAGACACAATGGAACAAAATCAGAGACAAACACAGCAACAGTAAGACACAATGGAACAAAATCAGAGACAAACACAGCAACAGTTAGACACAATGGAACAAAAGCTTCAAAAGTTAGACTCAGTGGAACATAAGCTTGAACAAACACGTGAAGATTTAACTACTGAGTTACATAACATTGAATGGAAATGTCAAAAAGTCTGTAATGATGTAAAAACACAAATTTGTGAGCATTTTCAACCTATTTTTTTGCGGCATGAAAATGCATTACAGAATCACGAAGCAGCCATAAAAGAACTCCAAACTATTGTTCATGAAATTCACAACACCTTGTAAGCTAAAATTGACTCAGTTGCATCTGCCGATTTGGTTACGCAACTTGCAAAAAATCAAGAAAACTTAAAGGACACAGTAGATACGATTTCAACACAAATGGACACTCTGAAACTTGGTTCAGAAAAACACACTGAGGAAATAAGTACACTATCGGAGAAAGTAGCCAAACTTTCGGATCAGTTCACTAACTTATCTACAAAGGTAGATGATGATCTGAATGACACAAGACCTGTAGCCATCACTGACACAGAAGAGTGCGAACAAATTAGGAAATTCAAACAAAATCAGAATCAAATTAATACACAACACCAAAGAGAAATCCGGGAAGTACAAGATCAGCTGACACAGGTAATACAAGAATTACGTATTTCAGAGGCCACTCGCGCTCCAATATGGGAAGAGGGACATAGAAATACGGAACAGCCACAAAATAATAACACAGGGCATTTCGGAAGTTATGAAAGAAATTGGCAATGTGCACCGAATTTTGAGATGGAACCGCCGACACGACGTAACAATGACCGATATGCTACTCGCCGACACGATGATTTTGACTATAAGCTGTTCATTACTACACGTAAATTCAAAACGTTTAAGAATTCTGCCAACGACATTCATCCACAAGCGTGGCTCCATCAATTCCCTCATTGTTTTCCTCCCAACTGGTCATTAGAACACAGATTAGAATTTATGTGTGGCTACTTAGAGAATGAACCAGCTGTAAGAATGTGATCGGTCATTCACGATTGCCACAGTGAAGGAGAATTTTATCATGCCTTTCTCTCAGCATATTGGTCTCAAGCCACACAAGACCGAGTAAAACATGGCATCATAATGATAAAACATTTCGAACAATCTGAATTTTCCAGTCTTGTGAAATATTTTGAAGACATGTTGCACAAGAATCAGTACCTGTCAAACCCATACAGCCCCTCAGAACTCATACGCATTTGCTTAATCAAATTACCTGAACATTTACGACATATTATTTTGGCAGGACGTTGCAAAGACGACATTGAAGCTTTTCAGGGACTGTTACAAGAACTGGAAATTGACACTGACAATCGCGGAACGCGAAAACAGGAGCACAACAATTACAGATCACATCCTTCACAATTCCGTGATGACAGAAATAATATACGACAAGGCTATTCGTTCAATGTAAATCGTGACCAAAACAGACACCACCCGTATGACAACCGTTGGCAGAGTAGTAATAATTACAGGGATCACCTCTCCGCGGTAATGACTATCACAGAGACAATCAGAGAAACAGACAATATGGGAACCAAAATAATTATTATCAAGGGAGACAGAATAACTTTAGACGCAATGGTCCAGCGCACAGTTATGATTCAGGGAGAAATTCTCCACCATGTGACCGACAAGAAAGAAACTATGGAATCTACCGACATGACGACAGACGATATGATCGTAACGACAGACCTGAACTGCA